>NC_050448.1:70310826-70910826 GCF_903995425.1 Onychomys torridus
TTTGGGCAAACTGAAATGGGAGCAAGGCTATGAGGGATAAATGGAAAATGGCTAGATTGCAGTAACTTTAAAAGGGGGCTTTCCTCTGGAAAGTCTAGATGTGAGGAGTAGTTTTGTTTGAGTTTGAGTTAAATAAGGGAAGTAGCAAAGGCAGCATCAGGGTGTGCGAATCAAGAGTTTGGTTTGTTTTAAGACCTTGAACTCAAGCCGGGTGGTGGTGGCGCACGCCTGTAATCCCAGCACTCGAGAGGCAGAGGCAGGTGGATCTCTGTGAGTTCGAGGCCAGCCTGGGCTACAAAGCAAGTTCCAGGACAGCCTCCAAAGCTACAGAGAGACCCTGTCTCAAAAAAACAAAACAAAACAAAAGACCTTGAACTCAAGGTAGTCAGTCTCCTATCTCAGCCTCACAAGTGCCAGGATTACAGGCTTGATTTTCCATGCCTAGCAAGAGTTTCCAAATCTTACCTTTTTTATTACTTTCCTACTGGAAGAGTGTTACTGGGAAATGAGGGTTTTCAGAAGCCAGAAATGCAAAGAAAAGAGAGTCAAGTTTTAATTATTATTTATTTTATGTGTATGGGTGTTTTGTTTGCATGTATTTCTGGGCACCACTTGTTTGCCTGGTGCCCACAGAGGCCAGAAGAGGGTGTAAGATCCCCTAGGACTGGAGTTAGAGATAGTTGTGAGCTGCCAAGTGAATGCTGGGAATTGAACCTTGGGTCTCTGGAAGAGCGGTTAGTGACCTTAACCACTGAGCCTTTTCTCAGTCCTTGTTGATACTTTTTCTTCGAGACAGGGTTTCTCTGGGTAGCTTTGCGCCTTTCCTGGAACTTGGTCTGTAGACCAGGCTGGCCTTGAACTCGCAGAGATCCGCCTGCCTCTGCCTCCCCAGTGCCACCATTGCCTGGCGATACATTTTTTTTTAAAAAGATTCATTATGTGTACAGTGTTCTGTGTGCATGTATATTTGCACGCCAGAAGAGGGCACCAGATCTCATTACAGATGGTTGTGAGCCACCATGTGGGTGCTGGGAATTGAACTCAGCACCTCTGGAAGACCAGTCAGTATGCTTAACCACTAAGCCATCTCTCCAGCCCATCTGTTGATACATTTTGAGAAGAAATTAACATTGATTTGGAAAAACCTGCATTTGCTTTCTGACCTTATATTAATAGTTTAACTATGGTAAGTTACTTGATCTTTACATCAGTTTTCTCATCTATGAGGTAACACATCTTGTATATCATTATTGTGAGAATTAGATTTAGTGTAAGAAAAGTAGACAGCCCAGTGCCTGGCACATGCCTTGTAGCCAGTAAATGGGAATTAGTACAATTGAGAAAAGCTAAATTGAACTCTTATACATAGAAATCATATCGTTTATGTATGATCTTCATACTTACGTATAGCTATCAAGAAACTGTCTTTTCCTGGATAAAAATGAGAGATAAGGAAGTTGGAAGGGATGCGCCTTTCTTCCCTTTTTCTATAAATATGAATACCTTTTGGTGTTTGGGATAATTTAATTTTTGTTTATTTTAAAAAAATCTCTGATTAGGCAGGAATGTTTACGTCTCTGTGTATGATATAATCGCATAGCATAAAGTTTATGTGTTTAGACGACTTTCGCTGGGACTTGTATTTTCCAGTTTGTTACAGTTAAAATACTGAAGCTAGGTAAGCTGGTACATGCATGTAATCCCAGCACTGAGAGGCAGGATAAAGAGTCAAGGTTACAGCTACAAAAGTTCCATTTAAGACAGTTATACTCCATCTTAAAAATACAAAACAACACACAAACATGAAACAGTGGCTGACATAATAATAAATTCTGTATAATTGATTACCTTTTTAAAAATCATTTTATACTTAGCATCTTCATACTGATATGTATTGATGAGTCTGTAGTCACTTGCCTTTAAAGGATTTGAGTTTGAGATCTGAGTCATTCTTATTTTCCTTCAATGAAGGTGTCTCCCTCCCAGATGATGACCCCGAAGCTGGCCAGGGGAGCAAATTCTGCCTAGTGGCCATTGGCAGGCTGCAGGCAAGTATGAGTCTTCACAACTGTGTCCCTTTCAGAAGGAAAAAATCTTTGCAGGACTTATTTGTGGGTTTTTTGTTTTGTTTTTTACTCTGTGGTTACATAGGGAAATTTAAATCTTAAAATCTGAAAAAATATTTATAGTAAACATTGCTATTTTCAGATTTGGCAAAAATCAAGAACATGAAAGAGGGTGGTAATCTTTTTGTTGGTGATATTGCTGATGACTCTTCCCTGTGTTGCCTAGGCCTCCAGCTGTTGATTCAAGGGGTCCTCCCACTTTAGTCTTCTGAGTCCTGGGAGTTTAGGCAGGCTATACCATGACAGGCTCCCCTTGACTGTTATTTTTAGCTTTGTAGTACTTACTTTTTCATTTCCAGTTAATTTCTCTTGTCCCTATGCAAAATAAGAGCAATTGTTTTTCTTTTGTTATTACATGCTTTATGATAGATTTTTTAAAAAATACTTTAAAGTTTATTTTTATTTTACGTTTATGAGTATTTTGCTTGCGTGTATGTCTGTGCACCATTTGCATGCCTGGTGCCTGAGGAGGCCAGAAGAAGACATTGGATCTCCTGGAACTGGAGTTACAGAAAATTGTGACCTGCCACGTAGGTGCTAGGACTTGTGTAGGTGGACTTTTCTGCCCCACCAGCCAGTTCCCAAATCACCACACAGAGACTTAATAGTAGTTATAAATGCTCAGCTGATAGCTTAGGCTTGCTTTTAGCTAGCTCTTACAGCTTAAATTAACCCATTTCTATTAATCTACGTGCTGCCCTTAGGCTCATTTACCTCATGTGCATACACATTTCCCATCCTGCTCACTCTGCATCTCATGGTGTCTCCTCCAACTCCACCCTTCTTCCAGCATCCTCCTAGTCTGGCTCTCCCACCCAGTCTCTCCCTCCCAGCTATGGGCCAGTCAGCTCTTTACTAACCAGTCAGAGTAATACATATTCACAGTGTACAAAGATTGTTCCACAGCATTTCCCCCTTTTTGTCTAATTAAAAAGGAAAGTTTTAACAATTTTTTTTTTGGTTTTTCGAGACAGGGTTTCTCTGTGTAGTTTTGATGCCTGTCCTGGATCTTGCTCTGTAGTTCCATTTAAGACAGTTATACTCCATCTTAAAAAGAAAAAACAACACACAAACATGAAACAATGACTGACATATTAATAAATTCATGAGGTAAATCTCGAACTCACAGAGATCCACCTGGCTGTGCCTCCCAGGGTGCTAGGATTAAAGGCATGTGCCACCACACCTGGCAAAGTTTCAACTTTAACATAGTGAAATTATATACAACAAAAACAGTTACCAAGTAAGAATTACAGTTACAATATCCAGTCCATTTGTACTTGGCAAAATTAGAGAAAATACTCTATTATTTATCTTATATTTGTGAGTCTAACGTTTTATACCTGATTTGCCTTTTATCATTACTAAGAAAAATTTAAGTCTAATTATTTAGTCTTTGTCTCCATCAAAGACCCCAGAAGGGTGTAATGTTACCCAGTGACAGGGACATCTGGCTGCCCAGACAGTCACCTAGAGTTCTTCTGTACTGTTGAAGCACCCACCTTTGGCCTACAAGCCTAGTATGTCTGATAGATATTTCTGAGAAGCAGGGAATTTTGAAGAACTGGCCTACCCTGTCTTGGCAAATTTTGGCAGGGCTCCTTTTTTTTTTTTTTTTTTTTTTCCCCCCAAATATTTATTATGTACACAGTGTTCTGTCTGCACATATCCTGGCAGGCCAGAAGAGGGCGCCAGATCTCATTACAGATGGTTGTGAGCCACCATGTGGTTGCTGGGAATTGAACTCAGGACCTCTGGAAGAGCAAGCAGCGCTCGTAACCTCTGAGCCATCTCTCCAGCCCTGGCGGGCTCCTTTTTTGCATCCTGCTGGTCCAGTTTGGATAGTATAGAGTCAGCAATTGAGGCCAGGGCAGTCTCTTGCCTAAATGGCTAGCTTTTTGCCATAAGGAAAGCAAACTCCATAGGGAGTTTCTTCGATGCCCATCTTCTTTTGAAATAAATTGGTACTACCAGGACCCGATGTGTCTTACTGTCAAGAAAAGCCTTACATTATTAAAAAAATTTTAAATGCCATATTCTGTAGGTCTTTGAAGTGTTTGAAGACCATCTGTCAATCTAAATATATCTGTTTAACTTTGAAAACATACCTAATATGACTACAAGTTTGATTATTATAGATGGTTAACTACTAACCTGTCTTTGTTTATTATCTTAAATAGCTTTCAAGGACTAAAACTTTACATTTTCAAATGAGCTGCATAGGTACAATGCTTTAAACAAGAGTAGAAACAGGTATACGATATAACAAAAAAACCTTAAATTTGTGTCAGTGTATAAAAATCCATACCAATGTAAAATATTTGAGACTAGTGGTTGTTCAAAAGTAGACTCAGCAAGCCACCCTTTTATCCCATCATTTCTGTATTGTATCCCCCTTTGTCCCTTCAGAAAGAGATTCCTGAATCTAATCCTAACTCCTTGGTTTAGCTTTTTTCCTGACCATGACCAATAACAGCTTGTAATCAACTTCCCTAAATGAGGACAAATATCCATAATCCACCAATGACCAAAAACCATCCACTACACCTCTTGGGAATGTGGGTATTGTGTTCTGTAGACTGCTTCCTGCTGTGGGGGCAATGGCATCTTTAGGGACCCTGGGACAATTAGGATAATGGTCAAATCCTATGAGAGCTGGCTGTGTTGTTTGTTGTCTAGTCTCTGTGTGATGGTGAGTGCGGGGCTTGTCTGAAGTCCTGGCTGGATAGTCTGTGAGGCTGGACCATCTCAGCAGCTGTGAAGTTGTCCTGGAGGTAGATTTTTGAGGAAACTGCAACAGAGGCATTTGGAGAGGCTGGATCACCTGGGCTCCTTCTCTTCATTGGTGTCTGGTCCTTTTTTTCTGAAAACACATAAACTTTTAAAGGTAACATACATCTGCATTAACACAAGTATGGAATGTGCAGTGTGTACAAGTCAGCTAAAGATGATTTTTTTGTCCTGTGTTTGAGCAGGTAAAAGGCATCTGTCGACTTTATATTTGAACTCTATAGCCAAACCTCTATCCTTGCCATATGAAAGGTGGCATGTAATAATAAGTCAGGAGGACTATATAGCCAAACCTCTATCCTTGCCATATGGAAGGTGGTATGTAATAATAAGTCATGAGGACTTTATAGCCAACAAGATTTATCATGACTCGTCAGTCTCAGAGGTGTTCCCACTGTAGAGGGATCAGCATATACATCACCTGTCCTGTAATCTTTCTTGGTTTCTTTCTTTATGTCCGTAGCCAAGATTTTCAGGAGGTCTCCCCCAAGCAAATTTGATCTTTATTAATTTTGAAGAGAACCACAACCTTTTGTTTCCTGTGGAAATAAAGGCATAATCTCTCCCCAAGTGCAACATATTTTCCAACTTCCATTCTGAAGCCAAGACTTCTCTAAAGTATATAGGCTGGTTTAATTCAGTAACCCTTACATAATCCATTGTCTCTCAGCAGCTGCCGTTTGCTCATCAGCATTTACAAAGTGAAAGTACCATACAGGATCCAGATGCCCTGTGTATCTCCATCCTTATGTGGCTTTTCTTCTTTTATTACTTTATGCTCTCTGTAAAGACTTTATTATTTTTTAAACTATTTTTTCCATGACTATCTATAACCAGTTTTTACTGTATCTGTTTAAAGGTTTTATCAATCTGAACTGCTTTACTGTACACCTGCAGCCTTCTCTGACCATGTGAGCCAAACCTTAAACCCACCACGTGGCTCCGTTCGTGGAGCTGGTTGGCTCCATGTTTGTGTGTTTGGAACTTCTCTTTCTTTCTTTCTTTCTTTCTTTCTTTCTTTCTTTCTTTCTTTCTTTCTTTCTTCCTGTCTGTCTTTCCTTTCTTTCTTTCCTTCTCTCTCTCTTTCTTTCTTTTTTCTGAGACAGGGTTTCTCTCTCTAGTTTTTGTGCCTTTCCTGGAACTCACTCTGTAGCCCAGGCTGGCCTCCAACTCACAGAGATCCACCTCGCCTGCCTCTGCCTCCCAAGTGCTGGGATTAAAGGCATGCACCACCACTGTCTGGCCGGAACTTTTCTTTTTTAAGCTTTTTCACATCCTGTGTGGAAATAGGTACCCCAAATGTTGGACACCATATGTAATGAGTCTTTCTCTGTCCTGCCAGCCAACTCTTAAATAATGACACAGAGACTTCTTATTGATTATGAAAGCTCAGCTGGTAGCTCAGGCTGATTTTTAGCTAGCCTTTATAAATTAACTCATTTCTTTTATTATTTTTTTATTTTTATTTTTTTGAATGCCAAATGCCGTTTATTGAAGGAGGGAGGAGGTCTTAAATACAGGCTTACAGCACAATGGGAGAACCCCGGAGAGCAGAAGTTCGCATCTAAGCTGTTAATGCCCAATATGCAGGACACACAGACAAAGAACTTCCCTTAAGCATTCAGGAGAGTGGAACCCAGCAGGGAATTAACCCATTTCTATTAATGTGAGCTGCTGTGTAGGTGCTGGGAACTGAACCCAGGTCCTCCAGAATAGTAGCCAGTGCCCTTAACCACTGAGCCATCTCTAGTCCCTTGGTTTTTATTCTTCTCCTGAACACAGTTAAGTTTCTCAGAAACTTGAACCATGCTGAATAATGAACACACACTAACCAAAAGAAAGAGTAGGTGGTTTAGGGTTGCATTCATTATTTTCTTCCTTACTAACTTGGTAAGGAGAGCATGTGTGGGGTAGAGCTAGACTTTATGCGTCTTGCTGGGATTGCCCTTCTTGCATTTCCAGTGAAACACGTACACATCTCTAAGTCTGATAGTCTCCTATCTACGCAGATACTCAAAGAAATTGAAAATGTTTCTGTAAGTAATGGTATTATTCTGACTCATTTTTATCTCTCCACTCTTAGGTAACTAGTTCTCCCAACTGTACAGACATGAGTAACATTTGTCAACCGACAGAGTTCATCTCTCGACACAACATTGAAGGAATATTTACTTTTGTAGACCATCGTTGTGTGGCTACTGTTGGCTACCAGCCACAGGTGAGAGTGGAGTGACTAGATAGTTGCTGTGTAGGCTCTGTTTTCTGTTGCTAGTGTTGAGATTACCTGACAGTCTAATTCCAGGGATGACCAAATACAGCAGTCCACTTCAGAAAAAGGGATGGAAAAAAGGGATTTTGCCAATAGCAAAATATAGTCTCAACTTCCTGCTGAGGCTGTCACCCCATCTCGAGAAGTATAGTTTGTGAAACCATGTAGAAATAGTAGGTATAAATCTATATGCTTTTTATTTCTGACATTTATATAGATGATCCAGAACTACTTACTTTGATTATTCTAGGGTAACTACACTTACTTAGGTGATTTATATAATTCCTAGTGGAATAGTAGCCTGTAATAAATGTACATGTAGCACTGGTTATTATAATGTTCTCATCCAGTAGGTCAGCTAACTATCCCTGACTTACATGACCTCTGCGGTCTGTTAGAGCTATAAGTATATGAAATGGTCAGTGAAGAAGAAGTCTTGAAAATGAAGGACTAAGTTGGAGAATCCAACACATCCTGTAAAACTGTTACCAAGGCAGTGTGGCATTAATATAGGAGGCATGAATTTACTGATCTATTCTGATGAGTAGGCCAGAAGAGAGCCTTTTTTACGTTCCTAGTCATTGGATATTCAAGAAGGGTGCTAAGACATTTCAGGGGAAAAGATCTAACAGATGGTAGTGTAGATGTCAGATTCCATACATGCCACCAACACTCCCTCTAAAAGTTGTTACACCCTAGACAAAACCAACTCGAAGCTCTAGTGTGTAAGTATGAAAGTTGGAAATGAGCTTTTAAAAGAAAATCTTTGTGTGTGCACAAAGGTAAGAAGGCCAGGGTACAAACCTCCCAGACTCTTGGATTAAAGATACATACTACCATGCCCAGCTATCTTTTTATTTTAGGTCCATGTGTGAGTGCCTGGTATGTGCACTGTGTGTTTACCTGGTATCCCAGAGACCAGAAGAATGCATTGGATTCCCTGGAACTGGGTTCCACATGGTTAGAACACTGTCTTGATAGCAACTGCTTTATAGGAAGTGTTGGATCAGGGATTGTAAATCCTCCAACTTGGTTCTTCATTTTTAACTGCCTGGTATCCGATCTTTTCAAGAGCAGGAAGTGCTCTTAAGGGGTGAGCCATTTCTCCTGCCTCATCTGGACCCCCCACTTTTTTGAAAACATATATTCTAACAACCAAACTCAGGTCCTCATGCTTGCAAGATATGAATGTTATCTACAAGGTTAGCTTTCTTTTCCTGTCTTTTTTTTCCCCCTGAGATATGTTCTCTCCCTAGGCTAGCCTCAAACTGGAAATCTTTCTGTCCCAGCCTCCTGAGATGCTGAGATTATAGAGTACGCCTGGCAAAAATTTTTCCTCTAAACTGATATCATTAAGAAGTTAGTAAGATGGCTTTGTGAGAAAAGCTCTTTATTTTTAATTGTTCTGTTACAGTCTACAAAGATAAGTATATGTGCATGCCCTTAGAATGCAGCTGGAGTCAAGAGGACGGCTTGCAGGAGTCAGTTCTCTGCACCATGTGGGTTCTAGAGCTGGAACTCAGGTCATCAGGCTGAGTGGCAAGTACTCATTGTACTGTCTCTCTGACTTGGTTCTGTCTCCTTTGTTTGTGTTTATAGTAGGATAAAGAAAAGAAATAACATTCACATCTCTAGCTGACAGAACTGTTAGACCATCAGAAGTATATGTTTTACTTCTCTCTCTCTCTCTCTCCTAGGAGCTGTTAGGAAAGAATATTGTAGAATTCTGTCATCCTGAAGATCAGCAACTTCTAAGAGACAGCTTTCAGCAGGTGATGTGATTCCTGGTTGGGTCTGAGTACATATTTTGGTCAATTCCTTATGTTTATTCTAGCAACTTACTGATTAGTGTTCATTTGAGCACTGTGATGGACACTATACTTTTCTTTATACTGAGCTTATATTTAAGAAATAGAAAATGATAATACTTTGAAACTAGATAAAGTCCAAGCACAGATTTAGCTAGTTAATGTCTTCTAGTCAACTAACTGTATCCAAAAAATTGTCTTCACTGACCTTAGATCATAGCAGGAAAGTTTCCTCAGAATTCTTTTATAGATAACTATACGTTAACTCACTTGTAACTAGTTGGAAGTTTCAGGCCTGAGCTCCTGGAAATACTTGGTGAAAATAATGGACTTGGCTTTATATAACTATATTTTACAAGTTAGTTAAGTCTCTATAGTTATTTTACTCATACAGTGGGTAAAATAATACTTAAAGGTAGAAGCTTGTGGGAAGATTAAAAAATGTAATGCCATAAGGCACATGTAGCCCAGCGTTTAACAACTAATAAAATAAACATTAGTTGCTAGTATTCTCTATTATTAGAAATGGTGAACTAGAAGATTGTCTTCTGTTCTATCTGAGCAGGAACTAAAACATTAACAAAACTCAGGAGGCTTCCCGTAGGGCTTTTGTGGAAACCAGAATTCTCAAATTTTGAGTAGAATAGCTGGGATTGATTAGTACTGTGTAAAATGTATTTGGTGTCACCAAACTGGAATTCCTGGTACAGACTTGCAAGGCCAGTTCATCCAGTGTGTCTGCGGTGTGAAGGGAAACACAGAGACGGTCTCTTCTGGGCTCCCCTGTACCGTCAACAGTCTGCAGCTCTGGAAAGATAACCGACAGCCCTGTCCCCTCCATTCCTCTTCCCCTGTTTGACCTTGAGAGACTGGTGCTTCGAGGGCGGCAGCACCCGGGTCCTGAGGGTGCAAAGGTTACTGCTTCCCTTTCTCTTTAAAGTCCGCTGATAGATGGAAACCCTTTCAGGTGGTGAAGTTAAAAGGCCAAGTGCTGTCTGTCATGTTCCGATTCCGATCCAAGACCCGAGAGTGGCTCTGGATGAGAACCAGCTCCTTCACTTTCCAGAATCCTTACTCAGATGAAATTGAGTACATTATCTGTACCAACACCAATGTGAAGTATGTGCTCCTCTCTCTTTTTCTCACGTGGCCACGCCTGGGCTGGGGTGGGGGTGAGGCTGCGCAAGTCAGCCTTAGCAAGCTATCTCTTTCTCTTCAATTTTGTCTTACAAAATACCATCAGTTTGAGATTCTTCATTTAACAACTTTCTATAGGATTTGATATAGTTGAGGTAGAGGGTAAGGTCAGTTTTGTTTGCTGTTAACATCTACTTACTAATTTGTATATATCACTCTGGCGTGTAACAGAACATGTACAAACATCAGAGGTCCTCTCCCTTTACCAAATGGGTCCCAGGCTTGGAACTCAGGTTGTCAGCCTGGGGAAAAGCACCTTTTCCCACCAAGCCATCCCACTGGCTCACAGCAGAGTGAGTCTTAGAAGCAGCAGTAGTTGATGCTGTGGGCCGTGCCCACACCTGCTGCCTGCTGCAGTATGCTCAATGAACTGCTTTATTTATATAAGAGACTGCAAATAAAAATAAACAGTACTTTACAGATCAGTTCTTGAGACAGACAGACTCTCATTTCAATTACCTAAATTTTACTTACTTTTTCTTAATTAGTGAATTTACTTAGTGTGCTGCTGATGGTCAGACCAGGGCCTTTGCAGAAAGTGGGCAAAGTCCTGTACCGCTGAACTGTTTCCAACCTCAGGATTTTTTGGAAGGGTTTGTATTTGTTTGTATTTGAGGCAGGGTCTTGGTATGTAGTCTGGATGAGATCTGGAACTCTGTTTGCAGACCAGGCTGGCCTTGAAATCACAGATACTCACCCACCTCCCTGAGTTCTGGGATTTCATTGTCCACCAGTGTTGTGCCCTAGTGCAGGAGGATTTTCATCTAGAGGAAAGTTTGGCAAACATTTCTATGAAGGACTGGATAGTAAATGTTTCACCCTTGTCCTGACCATGTGGTCTTTATAGAAACTACTCAACCCTGCTGTTGTGGTATGAAAACAGATACATGGCTGTGTTCCTGTAATTTTTTAAATAGGTAATGGATTAAAGTTGATCCATGGTTCAAGGCTTACTGCAGAGCATGGTCACATCACACTCTTTTATTAATTTCTGTTTAATTAATCTTTGAGCTTGCTTTTTGTTGTTATTAGTCTGGCTTTGTTTGATTTTTTTTTTTTTTTTTTGAAACAAGGCCTTTAGGTAGTCCTGAATGATCTTAAACTCATTAAGTATACCAGGCTGGACTTGAACTCACAGCTGTGATTATTCTTCTGCCTCATGAGTTCTAGGATTACGGGTATGCACCACCCATCCAAGCTTTCGGCTTTATTATGCGTGTTTTGTCTACATGTATTTCTGTGCACTGCATATGTGTCTCATGTTCTCAAGAGATCAGAAGAAGGAGATCAAATTCCTTGGAACTAAGAATTGGAGACTCTTAGTTGTGAGAAGCCACATAGGTACTGGGAACTGAACCTGGCTCATTTGCAAGAACAGGAAGTGCTCTTAACCACTGAGCCATCTCTCTAGCCTCTAGCTCTCCGGCTTTTTAAAAAGTTTTATTGAAATACATCGCACAGGTTGTGCATCCCACCCATTACATAGGCACTGTCTTTAGTTGTCCAACTCCTAGAGCCATCTATTTTCACAGTGTTTTCATCCCTACTCAAACCCTGAGCCCACTGAAATTGCCCATTCTCCCCTTTCCTGTGAAGTCTGAAACATCTCATTTACTATCTCTATAAATCTGCTTATTTTAGAGACATGTCAGTCACATAGTGGTTCCTTTGTGAGTGGTCTCACTGGTTCCTGGGTGAGCCACGTGGTAGTATATATTAATACCTCCTTTCATTGTTGGTGCTATGAATTAATACTCCATTTTATGGACATAGCTTTTTTGTTTTAAATTTTCATATATTATATTCTGATCACACCCCCCCAGCTCCTTCCAGATTCTCTCCACCTACCCAACTCCATGCCCTTTCTTTCTCTCTCTCAACACACACACACACACACACACACAAACCAAAATATATAGCAAAAGATGAATAAGGCAAAAAAAATGGTCAGAACAACATGAGACAAAAGTCTACAAAATACCACTGAGTACACTTGATGTTGGCCAGCTACTCATAGACAAGGGTCCTACTTTGAAGCGAAGTGTGGTTAATACACCTAGTGAGACTCCATTGGAGAAAACTAATTTTCCTTTTCCAAGTGAGTATCTGTTACAGATAGCTTCTTGGTTGGGGTGATGTATACTATACAGAGAACCCATTCTATTTATCAGTTGATGGACATTGGGTTATTTCTACTATCTGGCTGTTCAGAATGAAGCATAAATATTCCTATACTAGTTTTGTATAGCATAAGAATGCTGCATAGGCCTGGTTGTCTTGGAACTCACTATGCAGACCAGGCTGGCCTCAAACTCACAGAAATCCCCCCTGCCTCTGCAGACCTCCAAGTGCTAGGATTAAAGATGAGCACCACCATGCCTGGCTTGAACTAAATTTATTAAAGATCAAATTTTTAGCATGGTATAATGGCACACAAGTGGATCTCTGTGAGTTTGAGACCAGCCTAGTCTACTTAGAGCAGTGGTTTATAACTTGTGGGTCATGACCACTGGCGGTCAAATAACCCTTTCACGGGGGTTACATATCAGATATTTACATTACAGTTTATAACAGTTGAAAAATTACAGTTATGAAGTAGCAACAAAAATAATTTTATAGTTGAGGTCACCACAACATGAGGAACTGTAGTAAAGGGTCATAACATTAGAAAGTTTGAGAACCATTGACCTAGAGAGTTCCAGGATGGTCAGGGATACATAGAGATACCCTGTATCAAATTGTTTTAATGTTTACATTCATTTCACTTTTTACTTAAAAATTTAAAAACACAGTAAGCCAGGCAGTGATGGCGCACACCTTTGATCCCAGCACTTGGGAGGCAGAGCCAGGTGGATCTCTGTGAGTTTCGGGCTAGCCTGGTCTAAAAAGTGAGTTCCAGGACAGGCCCCAAAGCTACACAGAGAAACCCTGCCTCGAAAAAACAACAGAAAAACAAACAAAATAAATAGAATAAAATAAAACACAGTACATGGGCACACACTGTTCACAGTACCTAGGTATCAAATAGCTTGAAGGAGTCAGGAAACAAACATGATGGTGGGGCTGTAGCTCAGTTGGTAGAGTGCCCGTATAGCATGCATGGCACCCTGAGTTTGACCCTGTCACCTCATAAACTGAATGTGGTGGTGCATATTTGGAATCTCAGGCCTTGGGGGTAAAGGCAGGTGATCACCATACTCTGAGTTTAAGCTAGCCTGTTTCAAAACAAGAACAAATAACAGAAACCAGAATGAGCCTGTGTCTTTTAGGACATAGTTTCAGTTAGTGCTGTGTTGTTCATAGCATAACTTGTTTTGCCAAAACCAAGGTCACAGGCTTGCACCTATGGGACTGTACTTCATAAAGATCCGTTGGTGATTGCCTTCCCTTACAGGTCAATATATAGAATTTATTGTATGGAGTCATTCCTTGTTTCTCCTTTCTGTGTTCTTGTCTACTTTATTTTCCTAGGAACTCTAGCCAGGAACCACGGCCTACACTGTCTAACACAATCCAGAGGTCACAGCTAGGTCCTACAACCAATTTATCCCTAGAGATGGGTACAGGGCAGCTGGCATCCAGGTAAGAAGTGGTGAAGTAATTATGTGTTGAGCAATCACTAGCCAGAATGTGGTGATGGACAGTCACATTTTTATTGTTGCTACATGTGGTTTATGTTTTTAAAGGCTTTTTCCCCAAATTCTTTGTTAACATCTTTTTCCCTGTTGCTTTCCACACTGACTTTTGACATTCAGGCAGCAGCAGCAGCAGCAGCCTCAGCAGCCAACAGAATTGGATATGGTACCAGGAAGAGATGGGCTGGCCAGCTATAACCCTTCCCAGGTGGGCGTGTGTCTTCTGTAAGAGGACAGTGAACAGTTCCTTATGATGTATCTTGGAGCTGGCAAGCTGACTTAGTGGTTGAGGGAGTACTGCTTTTGCAGAAGACCCAGTTCAATTCCTAGCACCCACAGTGGTTGCCTCACAACCACCTGTAACTTTAGTTCCAGGGCTGACCTCTGACCTCTGGAGGCACTGTATTCATGTATATATACATACACATAAGTAAAAATAAAGCTGGCCAGTGGTAGCACACACCTGTAATCCCAGCACTCGGGAGGCAGAGGCAGGCGGATCTCTGTGAGTTCAAGGCCAGCCTGGGCTACAGAGCGAGATTCAGGAAAGGCACAAAGCTACACAGAGAAACCCTGTCTCAAACAAACCGACCAACAAACAAACAAATCTTAAAAACTCCCAGTGCCAGTGAGAATGTGTTCTATATGCAATTGAATGTTATCGAATTGCCACATTAACCACTTACTGGTTGTTTTCATCATTTTACTCCCTAGGTTTCTGTCCAGGCTGTGGCAACTCCAGGAGCAGAGCACAGCAAGCCCCTAGAGAAGTCTGACGGTCTCTTTGCCCAGGACAGAGACCCAAGGTTTTCAGAGATGTACCCCACCGTCAGTGCAGGTAGAGCTTTCCCCTGCAGACGCCTCACAGTCTGACTTGATTGTCACTCATGGACGGCTGCCGCCCAGCCAGTAGTCGTCCAGCATCCTTCCACACCCATTGCATACTTCCTGAGTAAATGGGAATACCAAGCTCTGTACTACAGCCCCTTGATGGCCCTCCCCCCGACTCCTTTTGGTCCACAGATCAGAGTAAAGGCATCTCCTCCAGCACTGTCCCTGCCACCCAACAGCTATTCTCCCAGGGCAGCTCATTCCCTCCTAACCCCCGGCCGGCAGAGAACTTCAGGTGAGCCCTATGTGTGTGCTGCTTGACAGGGCTCTGCGGATTCAGTTGCTGAATCCACCTGCCGATCTTCCCTTGCTTTCTCTGGTCGTGTCAGACAAAGCAGTAGAACTTACGGACCTAGGGGGAGACAGAGAAGCTGCTTTTTCCTCCTGGTTTTGCACCTGTTCTATTGCCGTGTTGTAGGTTCCATCTCTGTGTGGTCAGTGTGTGACTGTCGGTGTTCCTTATGTTTTCAAATTGATCAGGTTTTCCTTAACTCCAAGGAAATCAAAGGGATCGAGGGATAGGATTTGGTTGTCCTTCGATGCAGAGCTTCTTTGATAGTCACCTTTTAACCCTTTACCTCTCTATTCCTTCCTCCTAGGAATAGTGGTCTGGCCCCTCCTGTAACCATTGTCCAGCCGCCATCATCGTCTGCAGGGCAGATGTTGGCCCAGATTTCTCGTCACTCCAACCCTCCCCAGGGATCAGCTCCTACTTGGACCCCTGGTTCCCGTCCAGGCTTCTCTGCCCAGGTGAGGCCTCCATCTGACCTGTGTGTTGTGTTTTGTGTGTTGGGGTCTTTTGCCCTACAGGTAAGTTTATTATTGTCATCTTAGATACCTTCTCTCCAATTCCTCTTCTCAATCTTACTAACAATTTTCATGTTTGTTGAGAGCAGCCAGATAATTAAAATACCAGAGATACTTACAAAAAAAATTCATTAGTATCTATGGTTTTCATATACTCACCTTAAGTTAGAATTGCTCATTCAGAACAGTTTGAATAGCTTTGATCTTAGGCTTATTTAGAGTAAATTCAGTGATTTTTTTTCTGTATAATACAATACCAAAGTAGAAAATCAGTAATTATATTCATTGACTGTTTTATTTGTGAAAAATCTTGTTATAGTATCCATGCATATAATATATAATAAATGTTAGACTTATTTCTGTTGTGTAAATAATATTTTAAAAAAGTAAAAAATGAAAACTCAAACCAGACTCCACAATTGTTATATATATATTTAATTGTGTAAAAATACACAGGCCATCCATCCATTTCTCCATTGGCCAGGATGAGCATTAATGTTGAAGACAGACACTAGCATAGTTTTCAGGGACTTGATATGATAAAGGATGCATATATTGTCTCCCTAGGAGTTACTTTAAAAATTGTGGTATTTATACATGTTTGCAGAAATTATGATTCCGTGCGGGTGGTGGTGGCACACACCTTTAATCACAGGAGGCAGAGGCAGGCAGATTTCTGTGAGTTCAAGGCCAGCTTGGTTTACAGAAGGAGTTCCAGGACAGCCAGGGCTACACAGAGAAGCCCTGTCTCGAAAAACCAGAGGAAAAAAATGAAATTATGATTCCATAAAAAATGTTGAGGCTGTGACTAGTTTCTTAGTCAATAAACAGTACAACTATGTGTGACAGTACTGAGCTTTATCCCAACACAGAAGAGGCTAAGGCAGAAGGGTACGGTGCATTCAAGACCTGCCTGGGCCACATAGTGAGAGAACTGTCTCAGACAGGAAGAACAGAATGAGAACTGAAAAAACCTCAGTGGAGACTAAAAGCAGGAAGACGTCGTCCAAGTGTTAGCCGTGAGTCTCTCCTGTGAGGTTAATAATGAGGCTTCATGTCTAGTTTCTTTTTTCTACTTTTTTTCTTTTCTTTTTGAAGCAGATCTAGAGTTTTTATTAAAAGACACTTTAAATACAGATTTAAACTGAAACTCAGGAGCAAAAGAGAAGCACTCAGAAAGACAAGGCTGAGCACGGTGTGAACTTCCCTGAGAGTTGTCGCCATGTTCTTCTGTAATACACAAACTTCCCAGTGAAGAGAAAAGTGGTTACTCCTTTAGGAAAGGAGTCTTGGAAGAGATGGAATGCAGCTGAGTAGAATGATGTAGTGGTTTTTCTTTTATAAAACTCCCTTTGAGACTGGGGAGAAGAGTCTGTTGGTAAAGTGCTTGTCACTCAAGCCTGATGACCTACATTTAATCCCCAAGACCCACATAGTGGAAAAAGAGAACTCACTCCTATGTGTCATCTTCTGACACCTGTGTTCACATGTGTGTGCATACCCAAGCACACTAAGTAAATGTTAAAAACCAATAAATAAATGGGGTGTGATAGAACAGACCTATCTTCCCAGCACTGGGAAAGTGGAGACAGATGGATCCCTAGAGCTTGCTAGCCAATTAGTCTAGCCAGATGGGTGAGCTCCAGGGTCAGTGAGAGACCCAGTCTCATAAAATAAGGAGGAAGCCTGGCAGTGGTGACACACATCTTTAATCCCAGCACTCGAGAGGCAGAGGCTGGCAGATCTCTGAGTTCTAGGCCAGCCTGTCTTCACAGAGGAACCCTGCCTCAAAACCAAAGCGAAAGATAAGGTAGAAAGTAATAAAACGTTGGCATCTGGCTTCTCTACATGAGTGTACGTGGCACCCTATTACCCACCAACGTGCACAGGGTGGAGAACAAAGAAGAAGGAAGAAGACACATTGATCTTTGGCTGCTACATTTGTGCACATGTACTTGCACGTACACATGCAATTTATAACATGCTGTCTGTTAATGCTCATAATGTTATGAGTTCGTTATAGATAAGAATAGCTTTGTTACAATGTTTTCATGTGTGTTTATAATGTATTTTGGCCAAAGCCTCTTGTTGTACTCTAGGCCCACTGATACCTCTTATCAGCCAGTCCCTGTTCTCCTCCTCCTCCTCCTCCTCCTCCTCCTCCTCCTCCTCCTCCTCCTCCTCCTCCTCCTTCTTCTCCTTCTCCTTCTTCTCCTTCTCCTCCTCCTCCTCTTCCTCCTCCTCCTTCTTCTTCTTTTTTAAGATTTATTTATTTATTATGTATACAGTGTTCAGTCTGTATGCATACCTGCAGGCCAGAAGAGGGCACCAGATCTCATTGCAGATGGTTGTGAGCCACCATGTGGTTGACTAGGAATTGAACTCAGGACCTCTGGAAGAGCAGCCAGTGCTCTTAACCGCTGAGCCATCTCCCCAGCCCCCCTGTTCTTCTTTAATGTCTTTTTTCCCCTGTTTCATGACCTAGTGAGCTTAATTAACTAATTATTATGATTTTTTATTAAACTGTACAGTTCTTTGCTTTTTGCACTTTTAGTTGCCTGAAAAATAGCTTTGGGAGGTAATGGGAGTCAGTCAGAAGTATAGTTAGGGACAGGTGATGAGCTGTGTTGAGAAGAATACACTGGTTGATGAATACTGACTCCTGGAAATGAAGCACACAATTCATATCTCTCTTACTCTGTGTCCCATTTTCTTTACCAGGTGCCCGCCCAGGCCACAGCCAAGACTCGTTCTTCCCAATTTGGTGTGAGCAGCTTCCAGACTTCCTCCTCCTTCAGCGCCATGTCTCTCCCGGGTGCTCCCACTGGGTCACAGGGAGCTGCTGCCTACCCTGCTCTCACCAGCCGTGGCTCCAGCTTCCGTAAGTTCAGATGAGAAGGCTAACAGGAACATCAAACTACTAAAGAAAGCGGATTTGGTAGCTAGATTGTTTCCCTGTGTCCTTTCTGTGCTCACCTAGTCATAAGGAAATGCAAGGTCCCAGTCTGTTTGAAATTAAAAGCTTTGCACAGGGGATGTTGAACTGGCTAGATACCTGAGTTCAGTCCCCAGAACCCATACAGGAGCGAGCTGACTGCACCAAGCTGTCTTCTGACCATCATGAGCCACAGCACATATGCTCACATGCACCATACACAAAACAGTAATCAGTTTTTAAAATCTTGATAAAAACTTGCTACGGGAAAATGGTCTCAACACCTGTAATAAAAACCACATAAATTATTGTAATATTTACAACAATAGTACTAAAAAACCACATATACTTAGTGAAATGCATATTTAAATGAACAAAGAATTCGTTAGAAATGCTATTTAGGGAATGAAACTTAATTTGAGACTGGTCTTTGAAATTGAGGCATTAGTTAGCAGGTAGAGGAGCAGAAGGTGTCATATGTAAAATGACTGACTTATATAGTTGTGTGTTGGTTTCTCCCCTCCATTGAAATTAATAGATTCAAGCTGTTTATCTTTACTGTATTTCTAGCTCCTGAGACTGGACAGACTGCAGGACAATTCCAGACCCGGACAGCAGAGGGTGTGAGTGTCTGGCCACAGTGGCAGGGCCAGCAGCCCCATCATAGGTCCAGTTCCAGTGAGCAACATGTTCAGCAGACGTCAGCACAACCACCTAGCCAGCCTGAGGTCTTTCAGGTGGGTACAAAAAGACTTCAGAAGGAGAGACAGAGGGAAGCACACGTGGTATTGCTTGGTGTGGTGTGAGATGGGACAACAGGGAAGACGGGACATGTAGGGGTGAATGTCAGTAATTGACATTATTAATTAGAAACACACCCGTTAACCAGACCAAAGTTACTGATGTGAAGTACCATGTAAAGATGTTGAAGAAAGTTATTTTAATTCATGTACAGAGATCCACATCTCAAAGTAGCTTTGGATTTAAATGGGATAATTTAAAAGTATGTAAAATAGAACATACTGATTATAGCTATAAATATCTGTTTTCCCCTGAGGGGACTGCAGGATTGAATGGGATATTCTTACACTGAATAAGCTAGTCAAAAACAGACTGAAAAGAAGGCAAAACAGGGTTTGGTTGGAGACAAATGCGATTAGATACATTTCAGATACGACCGTAGGGGTTAAATGAAATGTTGGCATGTGTATTTTCTTCCTTTGAAAATGTCAAGCAGGGCTGGAGAGATGACTCAGCCGTTAAGGGCACTGGCTGATTTTTCCAGAGGACCCAGGTTCAATTCCCAGCACCCACATAGCAGCTCACAGCTGTTGGTAACTCCAGCTCCAGGAGTTCCAGCACCGTCACACAGATACACATGCAGGCAGAAGACCAGTGCAGAGACTGTTGAAAATACCCCGGACTAGACACAAGGGAATAAGGAACTCCAGGAGGGAGCCGGAGAGGAGACTAGGCAAAGGAGGCTGTGGGAATGGCGGGAGGGTGCTGGGGACAGCACCGTGAGGGATGTGACCCAAATCTAACCTTTTTCTCTCCTTAGGAAATGCTGTCCATGCTGGGGGAGCAGAGCAACAGCTACAATGAAGAATTTCCTGATCTAACCATGTTTCCCCCCTTTTCAGAATAGAACTGTTGGGGTGAGGATAAGGGTGGGGAAAATCACTGTTTGTTTTTAAAAGCAAATCTTTTGTAAACAGAATAAAAGTTCCTCTCCCTTCCCTTCCCTCACCCCTGATATGTACCCCTGCATCCCTTGACTCTGAAGTAAGATATCTAGAAAGAAGAAATGAAATGAATTCCAGGCTTTTAGGGTCCTCTGAAAATCGGAGGACAGGTGAGGTTAGTGGTCCTGTCCTTGTGTCTTCTTCCTAGAAGTGGCACAGAAATGATCTGTGCTGGAGTCGAGGGGCAGGGTGGAAGCACCTGGCAGCCACTAGTGGCCGTGGATGCTGTGGCTGGTCTTGAGGAGAGGAGAGCAGGAATGTCCTCATAACTGAGGATCCTGAAATAGGACAGATATATGTGGAGCTTTAGGAAGTGAGCAGTTCCCTGGAAAGAAGCATGGAAGAGCATGAACGTTTGTGTGTGAGTGTGTGTGTGTGTGTGTGTGTGTGTGTGTGTGTGTGTGTGTGTGTGTGTGTGTTCCTCTGTTCTGTTCTTTCTCCCTATTAGGGAGTGTATGCAGAGTTTGTCCCAGATTTTCTTGTCTTTCTCCTTGCTCTTCAAAGAGTCCCAAGAAATCAATTTTTTCAGGTATTTTTGTATTTAGTGTTGCAGCCAAAGAGTATTTAAATTAAGTCTTTGCTGCACTTAGACCCATGCCAGCCAAAATGGAACTATAGACCAACAGACAATCTTCTGTTGATAGGGTTGGTCTCTTACGAAACACATTTGGTGATCAAGCTGGATTACTCCTGCTCTTTGGTGCTCTCAACTTATATGGAAGATCTGCAGATATTACCAAAATAGGCTGGCCAGATAAACACTGTCCGAAACCCCAGACTTGCCCATAGGATAATGCTGCATTTCCTGTCAGAGTCACACGTGTGTTCTGGAGAGGTTATTTCTGCATGGAAACTCAACTTGTTGGACTAGCTGTCTGAGTGAAAGACCTCACCACGAGGGTATAAACCAAATAGGAAGCCCATCTGCACTAGCCTCTCCATCCTGTTGTCAAAACAACATTTAGGTCTTCCTGAAGTCTGTCCTTGGCTCCCTCTCCAAACTTGGATTTTGCTTTGGAGCATAAATGTGAGTCTACGTGTTAGTTGGGTCCTGGACTCAAATCCCCACAGGGTCACTTGATAATCACAGCCTTAGAAATGCAGATAACAAGCTACTGCTTTCACCCTTCACCGTCCTCAGGTGCGTCTCATATTTCAGTAGTCTTTTTTTTTTTAACTGTCTCCTGTCCGTATCTGAGTGAAAGATTATACTAATGTGGAAAAGATCTATTAAGTGTAGTCATAAGGGATAAGGAGCCCAGATGGAGAGGCTGAGGGTATGTTATGTACTAAATTTCCCTCCATCTGCCTCCAGCCTGGTGCCAGGCAGTAGAGTGGAAAAGGAGGCTATTTTTTATTGTGTGTGCACATGTGCAGTATACATATATATTTATATCACAATTACAGAACCAAAAGGTTGAGTTTCCAATGAAATATTTGTTTTTTAATAATCAACTTGTTTTTAAATGTGATCGGAACTATAATGTACAGTTGTTACAGGGCTTTTAAAGGGGTGGGAGGGAGAAGCTACTCTGAGGGGTTTGTTCTGCTTTTCCTTCAGGGTTTTATTTTTGATTGTTTTTTCCTTGTTGCCCATCTGTGCTAAGCCTTACAGTGGCAAAAATAATGACATGTAGCAAAGATTTTTAAACAAAGTATTTTTTCTTTTATAAAGTTTATCGTGCTGTGTGATCTTGATTTGCGGCTTCCTCATCCTATTCCAGCCTATAAGTAACAGACATTCGCAACTCAAAGACTCCATGGTTGGGCTCCAAACACACAAGGGTAAAGCGTAGTTGAGTCTTGATTTTGGGAATTAGAGATCATAGGGCCCTGATCACTCAGCACCCTGTTCCTCACTTACCCTCCTGACCCTGACACATCTGAGTACAGTCAGTAGACACACCCTGGGAGTGGGGGTTGTCTAAGCTCTTACAAGTGGCTGGGAAGAGCTTGTGGATATTGAAGCCACTAGGGGAAATCTGGATGTCTTCCCCCAGTATATTTTCCCTATTAAAAGGAGACAGGGGGATTGTGAACTTTAACCTGTTCAGATGTGGCTCTGGGCTCCGTCCCCATGCATGGCTCACTGGTACCTCTTGAAATCCAAAGGCAAGCCTGGGCTCTAGGATTGGGGGTCTGTGAGGAAAACAGCTAGAAACTCATCTAGATTTGTGGTAATATCCTTTCTATTCCAGGATCCTTCGTTTTCTCATTCCTCACATCTGTTTATGGGAAGAAATGGAGTTTTTGGTTTTTGGTTTTTGGTTGGTGTTTTTTTTTTTTTTTTTGTGATTGTCTGAGCTAGAATCTTGTGATCTGCCACGTGCATGGATTTTGGGGAAGCATTTGGGGATGATCTTGTGACTGGAGCTCGTTGGGGATTTTAATGATTGAGATGCAATACTCATGATATCCTATCACCTGAGAGTTTAGCAGTGGGTCACATGTATATCCTTCAGCCCGTTAGTGTTGATTCATTGTTGGCAATTGTTGGTGCTATATGGGGTCACTTGCTTTCTGTCCTTCATGCTGTGTTGGGCATTGAGCCTTGGGCCTCATCACGTTAGGCAAGCACACCACCACCGAGTTATGTTCTCAATCCTCTTTTTTAGCTTTTTAGTTTTAGACAGGATCTCACTAAGTTACGTAGGCTAGGCTTGAACTTGTGAATCTACTCTTATTTAGAGACAGCATATCACTGTATAACCCTGGCTGGCTTCAGAGTCACTCTGTAGACTGGTCTGGCCTAGACCTCATGGAGAACCACCTGCCCCTGCTGCCCTGCACCAGGGGTGAAGGTGTGCCCACAGCCAGCTGTGATTTTCCTTTAGCTTCCTGAGTGCCTGCACCACCAAACGCCCTCAACTTTGTGGCCGTTTTTAAACCATTTCACCCTTCCTGACAGCCATGATGGGTTAGGACAGCTGTTCCTGCCCAGAAGCAGCAATACTAGCCAGTAGTCACAAAATTTTTTTAAATGTTTACATTGGAGCCCTAGATGCCATATATCATCACTCTTTTCTAGCCTTTGGTGCCCCCCACCCCACCCCCCACTCCCCACCATGTGCACACAGACCACACTGTGTCCCGTATCTTCTCAGAAGAGGATCTGACACAAAGTTGAAAATGGTTCAGGGTAAGGGGGTGGGCCATGACTGAAAGGATAAAAAAGATGGAGTTCTCCAATTAGACATTTTGAGAAAGGGTGGAGATGGCTAGGCCTGTGTCCTTTCATATCCTCACCAAAGCCTCCATTTGAATAAGGCGCTGTCTTATTTTTCACTCCAAAGACGAATCTAAACAACACCCAGCAGCTCCCAGGAACGTGGTGCAAATGTGCGTCCATCCCTCCACCCCAACCCCCTTATCCTATCCCTGCCTCCCTTCCTCATGCAAATTTTCCAGCCCCGGCTGCAGTGGACTTCCGCAATCCTGATGGAATAAATCTAGCACCCTTAGTCTTCCGCTCACAGTAGCCACACTTTCTGTCTGGAAGGAGCCTAGACATCAGATTCTCAACAGCAGGTAACGTCTTTAACTTGTGGATCTTTTAGCATCTCATTCCTAATAGTTACCTTATTTTAAGAAGAGAAAGGACATAGTTAGGGATTAAATAACTCAAGTTCCCTGAATAAAAACAGAATCTTTAGTTCATTTTCTGCCTAAATAAAGTCTGTCTAGAAATCTTAAAGATTCTGTGTATGATTGTGTATGTGAATGAGTATGTGGTTGTTGGTAAAAGCAAATGAGGATTCTGTGAGCCTGCCTCAGAAGTGGATTCTTTCTGGATTCTGCTTAACTCCCCCAGGGTTAACTGACTCCTGAGGAAGAGGACTAGTTAACGGCCACCTCCACGCCTGCAGCACTCAAGTTATTAAATGTCTGCTGGATATTTGTTGCTTTGTAAAAAGTACATAAAAGTGTAGTCATTGTTGCACAGGTCATATGATGTGCTGGAGACAGGAAATGGTTTTTAAACTTAAGAATTTGCAATTCAGCTAATGCAAGAAATGAATGAAACCAGAGCAAATTCCTGCAAAGCTGTGAACTGTGGACTTGGTCAGTACAGAATAGTGTCCTTCCGTCCTGCATTTTCCTCTTATGCATCTGACGCTTCTGGCCCGGGAAACAGCCACGTCAATGTTTGGGGGAGGGGAGGGGAGACACACGGCATCTGGTTAAGATTAGAGCCGTTTCCTGCCTAAAGAGGGGGAGGGGTGAGAAAGAAATGGATAAGGTAAACGAAGACACTGTGAACGTACCATGGATAAATACTGTCAGATTCGTCCTGTTCTCTCCTGGCAAGATCTGGGTGTAGGCAAAGAATGAAGGATGCCAGGAAGAAAGCATGAAGCATACTGTGGCTAGAATTCTAACCACATTCCTACTGTGCTCAGTGTGTGCGCCCTTACTGGGGATACTGGAGACCAGCCTTTCCCAGTTACCACTCTGGTTGTCTGCAGTGTGTGCAATGGTGGAACAGCCTTGAGTTGCAGTAATTGAAATCAGATGTTCCAGCCCCGCCCCCAGCTTCTGCCCATTATTGCTTTATGAAAATCGCCTGCAATTCCTTGTCCGCTTTCCACTCACAGCCAAGTTTGCTAGCCTCATAGTTCAAAAGAAGGGATTCTTGGGCTGGGCATAGTAGCTCATGCCTCTAATCCCAGCATGGGGTGCAAGGGGGAGGGGAGGGCACAGATCTTTGAATTCAAAGCCATTCTGGTCAACATAGTGAGCTCAAGGCTAGCCAAGACTTAAAGACTTACAAAGCAAGACCATGTCTCTAAAATCAAAGAAAGTAAGTGTGTGTATGTGTGTGTGTAGTTCTTTGGGGTTTATGGATGTCTTAGGATTAGTGCATGTGTGTGTGACTTTCTGGTAGAAGGAATTGATTTTTATAGTTCCTAAAAGGTTAGAAGCCACCTTCCTGGTGATGTGTCCACATCCAAGGGCTAACTTAGCCTGGGGACTTCCTGCTGTAGAAGTCTCCCTAATTATCACTTTCACAGGATGTGGGTGTTCAGGTTTCTGCTGCTACCCGCCTTGAGCTTTGCTCTCTACCCCGAGGAAATGCTGGATACCCAGTGGGAGCTCTGGAAGAAGACCCACAGGAAGCAGTATAACAGCAAGGTGCAAGGGTGGGGGGGGGGCGCAAGGGGACACACAGGAGGGGGGCTGGGACCGGAGGCCTCTGCTTTCGAGTCTAGATTCCCTTCAATCAAAACACAGTGCTCTACCCCGAGCAAGCAGATGCTGTCTCCTAGCTCTTATGCTTCAGTCCCTCTGCTTTAGAGATGCATTAGCTGGAATGGTAGCACAGGAATAGCATTGAGCCCAGTACTCAGCCATGGCTGTGCAGTGGAAATGCGGGAAAGCCCTTCTGGGGTTACTTTAGTAATGAACCATAGTAATGTTGTTCTGTGCTCTCTCTACAACTTTGCATATGTTTTTGTGTGTGCACTCTTAAGATTCCATAGCTAGATTGTAAACTTTTTCTGGTTATGGTACATCTTTTCTCCTAAAACCTACCTGTGTAACTGCACACAGTCTACGAATTTATTGACTATTCTATTTAGGTGGATGAAGTCTCACGGCGTTTAATTTGGGAAAAAAACTTGAAGCATATTTCCATCCATAATCTTGAGGCCTCTCTCGGTGTCCATACATATGAACTGGCCATGAATCACTTGGGAGACATGGTGAGTTGCCTCTCAGATCCAGGCCCACCCACTCTATCCTGGTCCCTGCTCATGCTTGGCCTCCTCTTTTGTCTCAGACCAGTGAAGAAGTGGTTCAGAAGATGACCGGACTCAGGTTACCACCCTCTCACTCCCACAGTAACGACACACTCTACATCCCAGAGTGGGAAGGCAGAGCCCCAGACTCCATCGACTATCGAAAGAAAGGATATGTTACTCCGGTCAAAAATCAGGTGCTTCCTTGTGTGTGTAGGTAGTCTGGCCTGAATGTGGTGTATCTCATACTGCAGGAATATAGCAGATTCTGTTCTTTAACTCCTCACTTATTTTGTACATTTAAGGTTTTTCTATTTTTAAAAACTTAACAGTGTTACAACAAACACCTTACTCATACATTTTTGTGCTCATGTAGAAACATTTGTGCAAAATAAATTATGAAATTGTGCCGGGCGGTGGTGGCGCATGCCTGTAATCCCAGCACTCGGGAGGCAGAGGCAGGTGGATCTCTGTGAGTTCGAGGCCAGACTGGTCTACAAAGTGAGTTCCAGGACAGCCTCCAAAAAGCTACAGAGAAACCCTGTTTGGGGGAAAAAAAATCTGAAATTGTAATTACTAGGACAGAGAATCCCACCCCCTTGCAAAGGTTTTTACAATATTAGATTATTATCTGCAGGAGAATCTCATTTTTTTCTAGGAACTTAACAGCATAGGGCTGTGTTGTCAGTAAGATGAACAACTGATGTAACATTAATTCAACAAACACCACCCCTCTCCTAAACTAAGCAATACCAACGCTAGCTAGCTAGCTACCTGGTAAAGATTCAAGACTTCCTCCTCAAGAAATTCTCATTCTTAAAAAATAGGAAATGTGGGAAAAAGAAAATTCTACAATCCAGGAGAGCAAACATTAATAATAGCTGACAATTTCTGAGAGGTTACTGTGCACGAGAAGTGTCCGCAATTTATATGTAAATGAAGTCCCAGTGCTCACAAGAGGCAGTCCATTGGCTACAGTATCACTCCTCACTCCCCTTCTCTGTTCCTGTTTGTTTGTTTTTGTTTTTTTCAAGACAGGGTTTCTCTGTGTAGTTTTGGTGCCTGTCCTGGATCTCGCTCTGTAGCCCAGGCTGGCCTCGAACTCACAGAGATCTGCCTGCCTCCTGAGTGCTGGGATTAAAGGTGTGCGCCACCACTGCCCAGCGTCCTTTTTCTGTTCTGTTGAGATGAGACAAGATCTCATGTTGCCCCGGCTGGCCTCCAACTCAGTATGTGGCTGAGATTGACCTTGAACTCCTGTTCCTCTTGCCTCTGCCTCTCAAGTGATGAACTTACAGGTATGTCCCAGCAACCCCAACTTACTCTCATTTTAAAGGTAAGGAAACAGGCACAGAGAAGTTCAGTAACAAATTCAGAACTGTCTCCAAAGCCATAAGGGTCTGTACTTGACTTCAGTGAAAGGTGACAGCGATTGCGGTTGTTATCCATGGGAATGACAGCAAGGCTTCACAACAAAGGCAGCACTGAGCTCATAAACTGCATGGGATGGTTCTAAACTGGTAGAAAGATGCCCCACCCCCGCGTGAACAGTGATGACTGACAGTTTTCTGTGTCTCTAAGGGTGAGTGTGGTTCCTGTTGGGCCTTTAGCTCTGCGGGTGCCCTGGAGGGCCAGCTCAAGAAGAAGACGGGCAAACTCCTGACTCTGAGTCCTCAGAATCTGGTGGATTGTGTGTCTGAGAATTATGGCTGTGGAGGCGGCTATATGACCACTGCCTTCCGATATGTGCAGACAAATGGGGGCATTGACTCTGAGGATGCTTATCCCTACGTGGGGCAGGTGAGACCATGCCCACCGCAGTGTGGGGCCCTGTACCAGCTCTCCTCAGCATCACTTTGTCTTCTGTTACTGTATCCTGCTTTCTTTTCTTTCCTTCTTCTTCTTTTCTCTTCTCTTCCTTCCCTTCCCTTCCTTTCTCTTCCCCTTCCTCCCTTCCACCTTCTCTCCCTCCCTTCCTTCCTTTCCCTCTCTCTTTCTTTCCTTTTTTTTTTTTAAATTTTGAGACAACATCTTACTGTGTAACCCAAGCTAGTCACAACTAGGTATCCTAGGCTGGCCCCCCTTTTTGTTGAGACAAGATCTCATGTAGTCCATGTTGGCCTTGAACTTACTATTGTAGTGAGGATGACCCTGAACTCCTGGCCTCTAGCTTCCAAGTGCTAGGATCACAGGCCTGGGTTCCACACATGGCTGTCCTGCTTTCTTAATAGAATTGCCATAGAAAGGCAACATTTCCATAATGTAGGAACACCAGAATGACAGGACAGAGAACAAACAGGTCTTGAAAAATTCGGGCAGTAAGTCACTGTGACCATAGACTAGCACACCAAATGCTGACAGCACTTTTGGTCTAAGATGTGTGTTCTTATAGACACAGCCTTAGGTGTTAAAGGGTTAGGATGTGGAAGAAATGTTGCCATAAAGAGCTTATCACCTTAACAAGACCTTGTATCGCTAGTGAGGCTTGCAAAATATGCTCATGTGTTAAAGGGTTAGGATGTGGGAGAAACGTTGCCATAAAGAGCTTATCACCTTAACAAGACCTTGTATCGCTAGTGAGGCTTGCAAAATATGCTTGCTCTTGTAAGTTCACAGGCTAAATTACGTATTATTTTATTTTCATGTTATGTTATGTACTTATTTCTGTCTCTGATGAAAACATAAGGTCCAGCTAAAACTCTACCTCTTACTAGCTTCCTTGAGTTGTGTACAGAGGGTCAAGGCCATCTTTTGAGCAGGGCTTGGTGTTGGCAAACTCCCCACAGAGCAGTTGGTACCAACCTACTCCCTGAAGCTTACATAAACTACACAGGCAGAAGGTAATTTGAATTTAAAAAAAACCCTCTTATTTGAAAAATCTTTCCATATCTTGCATTAGTAAAAACAGTCTCTCAAGTTGGGAGAGGTAGGACATGCTTGTATTCCCAACACATGGAACTAGAGGCCAGAAGGTCATTACCATATAGCTATGCAGAGAGTTCAAGGCCAGCCTAGGCTACAAGGTACACAGTCTCAATAATAATAAGAAGATGATGATAAGGGGCTGGAGAAATGGCTCAGGGGTTAAGGGAAACAGTCTTTTTCTTTTCAGAGTTGATTTTTGTGAGTGCTAGAAAGCAGGAAATCACTTGACCTCCCCGCCACCCGGAGGCTGGCCTTGAACTCATGGCAATCCTCCTACCTCAGCCTCTTGATTGCAGGGTTTACAAATGTGCAAAACCTGGCCTCTTTTCATAGTTTTCTAACATGGTAAGACCCAAAGACCGCCGCTCCATTACCACTAGTTGCTTGACTTTGTTACCCACGTATGCCAGTTGGTTAACTGCAGGCCTCTTCCATCCTTGGCTTTCCCCAGGATCAAAGTTGTATGTATAACCCAACAGCAAAGGCAGCTAAATGCAGAGGGTACAGAGAGATCCCTGTGGGGGACGAGAAGGCCCTGAAGAGAGCGGTGGCTCGCGTGGGCCCCATCTCCGTGTCAATCGACGCAAGCTTGCCGTCTTTCCAGTTTTACAGCAGAGGTGAGAACTTCGTCCTGTAGAGCCTCATCTCCTAGGGTGCGGGTGTGGCCCCAAGATGCTGTCAGACTCTGCAAATCTGGTTGCTCCCGTATCGCGGGGTGCCTCAGCTGTGCCTCCCTGACTGAGACAAGGGACCACACAGGGCCCCTCAGGTTGCAGAGGAGCTCATCCATAGTTTTTTTGTAGGCGTGTACTACGATGAAAATTGTGACCCTGATAATGTGAACCACGCAGTGTTGGTGGTGGGCTATGGCGTCCAGAAGGGAAGCAAGCACTGGATAATTAAAAACAGGTAACAGTGAGAGCTGTGTCTGCCATTTAATCCCCTTTGTGATCACAAGCCTCACCTCCAGCTTCCCAGTCTTTCTTTCAGGCTCAGAATTACAAAACTAACGTGATGGACGGACAAGAGCGTCCAAAGTATGTGCTGCTCAGCTGCTCCTTGTGCAAGCTGCTCAGCTGCACACCACAAACGGGCAAATGCTGTGTCCGTGACCTTGCAGCCCAGTCGGGAAGACTTAGTAGCAGAGACCAGCTCGATCCTAGCAGTCTCATTGATCTCACCGATTACTCCAAACCTCTCCTGCCACAGGAGAAAGCCACACACCCTTAGATTTCCAGTAGAGAGCGTTCAGTCTGATGTGCCCGTTTGCTTGGTTGATTGCTTTTGATTTCTTGAGATGGGGTCTCCTGTAGCTCAGGTTAGCCTTGAGCTCTGGACTTTTCAACCCTAACCCACCTCTCCAGATCCATCTCCCCCTTCAGTTTGTCTTACACCCTGGTTTTTAGCCACATTGTCATAACGAATCTCACTTTCCCATCTGTCGTCAGTTCCACACCCTTCTACCTTCTTCCCATTCCCACAGATGCAAGGACTGCTCATCTTCAGCTCCAGCCTCCAAAACCCCTCTTCACCTCTCCTCCTCTTCTGGAGACAGTGTCTTATTGCGTAGCACCTGCTGTGTAGACCAAGCTAGGATGGAACTCACAGAGATCCTCCTGCCTCTGCCCCTGCATCCAGCAATCTCTAGTATCTTTAAGACCCCTCAGTTTCTTCTGTTGCTGTGATAAAATATTCTGACAAAGTGACCCAAGGATGAAAAGGTTTATTTCACAGTTCCAGGCACCGTCCATCAGGGCAGGGGGTCTCAACAGCAGGACCTGGAAGCTGATGTCACATCACAGCCAGAGTCGGGAACAGAGAGATGAATATGATGAACGCATGCTAGTATTTGGCTCCATCTCTCATTTTTATATAGACCAGGACCTGTCCAGGGATAGTTCTCGCACATCAATTAACATAATCAAGATAATTCCCAGAGGTCCATCTCCCGACTGATTCAAGATTCTGTTGAGTTGACAGTTAACACTAACCTGGGTAGCATGCCCAACTTACTCATTTTATGTGTGTGTGTGTGTGTGTGTGTGTGTGTGTGTGTGTGTGTGTGTGTATGTATGTATGTATATTATCAGTGCCTAGTAAAATACAGTAAGTGTTTTAAGAGCTGTATAAATTATGATGCTGAGCATTTTTCTCACTTGGTTCTTCAGCTGGGGAGAAAGCTGGGGAAACAAAGGATATGTTCTCTTGGCTCGGAATAAGAACAATGCCTGTGGCATCACCAGCCTGGCCAGCTTTCCCAAGATGTGACACCAGCCAGCAGCCCACTCTGCTCTCCCAGGCCTTCTTCGATGGTGCCCTGTGGCAGTGTCCTTTGGAAGGGAGTTGCCAAAGCACTCCTGAAGTGGACGTGTTGACGCGAAGATTGTTTAGTTTCTCCTTATTGCTGTCCCAGTGGCACCTCTAACTTCCCTTCTCTCCGCCCCCGGCCCTTTTCTTTGCGGACACAAAAGGAAGTTCTCTGGGAGTTGTAAACTCCTAGGCTAAGACATCTGGTCACAGACTCACCTGGTGTCGCTGTTTGGGGGCTGGTACTGTGCACATAAACACTGGAGGTCTCCAGCAGGCTGGAGTGACCTTCCCAAGTCCCTGTCTTCCATATTCTCCAGTGCAGATTTCTGTTTTCCACCGAGATTCACAACCTGTTCATAACTCTGACAAATTTACACTCTATAAGAAGTGTGTGTTCTTTTCCTTCTTTGCATTTTAAATAAAGCATCTCATTTACGATTTCATAAACAACATTGCATCCACACTCATGTTGGGTATGGTGCTAGCCAGCATCTATTAAGTAACTTATATCATTAGATTAAGTGGACCTAAGAAGACCTCTCAATATTTAAAACTGCTGTGAAGCTAGGCAGGGGGATCACAGCAGTAAGTGACGTGCACACCTAAGCCTCCAAAGTCAGGTTTGCTGGTGTTATTTTGTTTTTGTTTTTTGTTTATTTGTTTGTTTGTTTTTTGGAGCTGAGGATCGAACCCAGGGCCTTGCGCTTGCTAGGCAAGTGCTCTACCACTGACTGAGCTAAATCTCCAAACCCTTGTTTTATTTTTGAGGCAGAGTCTCAACTAGACAAGGCTATGCTCAAACTTACTGTGAACCTAAGATTGACTATGATCTGAACTCCTGGTCAAAGTTTTTTTTTTTTTCTTTAAAAAAAAAAAAAAACAAACCAGTCTCGTGTAGCATATGCTGGCCTCAAACTCAAGATCGTGTCTCTCCTCCCAGAGATGAGATGATAGTCTTGTGCACCACCATGCCAGGCTAAAGACGCCTTGTAATAGTCTGCAGGCTGTATTGCCTCGTACAGCAGTGGTTCTCAGCCTTCCTGATGCTGTGACCTTTGATATGGTTCCCCATGTTGTAGTGACCCCCAACTATAAAATTACTTGGTTGCTACTTCATAACTGTAATTTTGCTGCTGTTGTAAAACATAATTAAATATGTGTGTTTTCCAATGGTCTTAGGTGACCCCTGTGAAAGGGTCTTTCAACCCCAAAGGGGTCACGACCCACAGGTTGAGAACCACTGTGCTAACATGCTTCCAATCCCACAAAGTACTATTACCATGAGTTCACAGTTCCTGAGTATTTGCTGTCACGCACTCTTGTTTAAAATATTTTAAAATTTAGCTAGTCGGCGGTGGTGGCGCACTCCTTTAATCCCAGCACTCAGGAGGCAGAGGCAGGTAGATCTCTGTGAGTTCGAGGCCAGCCTGGTTTATGTAGTAAGTTCCAGGACAGCCAGGCCTATGTAGAGAGAGAGCGTTTCAAAAAACTTAGAAAAGAAAGTTTGGAAACAGGAATGTAGTGGGACATTAATAAATAGAGATGGTGTAGTACAGCCAGTGATAAGAATGAGATGTTGCTCATACCAGCAGCAGAAGTCATTAATATGCTGGAGTTTAGATGGGGGCTTTAGTGACAGCTCAGAGAGGGTGTGGCAGGGTGAAAGGTCACATGAAGCTGTGTTCTGGGGGACTGTTACGGCTGCCATGACTCACATACAGTGCAGAGTACATAGTGGGGCTATGATGAGTTTAAAGGAGGTGACCCCTGGGAGCCTCATGCTCAGTGTGCACCCAGAAGTTCACTGGCAGTTAGTACGTATCGAACAGTTTGAGCAAAATAATCATGATCAGACCTGTACTTTCGTATTATTCTCTGTGTAAACAACAGATGAACAAAATAAAGAAGCAAGAGACGAGAGGAAGGTCTCAGTGTGGGACGCTGTTCCTGGGACATAGAGACATGCTCACCTCACACTGGGGACCTGCAACAGACACAAGAGCTGACACCAAGTCAGCTCGATGGGCCAGTGAGCTTTATCGGGGCTTCCTAGAGGAATACAGGTAACAGGTTACTTACAGGAACATTAATGACTCAGAGACAGCTGTACCACCAGATCCCACCCCAGAATGGGTGACAGCTCATAAAAGGTGACAACCCAGAGCTCACTGCACAGCAGGTTGGAGAGTGCTTTCCAGGCGGCTCAGTTTGACTGAACACCTCCCGTCGGGCTTTACTGCATATATGTGCTTTAAAAGTAAGGACCTAGTGAGTCTAGTCAGCTTCAGGGACTTCCCGAAACTGTTAAGCTGTCTACCTTCTGAGCCTGCAGGATGGGACGTTTCACCTCCCTTAGAACATCCTGAGTCTTAATAAGCTTCCCTCCAAAGGAGGAAAAAAGATTTTAATCTCAGAGTAAACTGCTACAGGAGCCTACATTTCATCGGTCCTTACATTTGCTCTGCTGTTCCTCAAAGCAGGGGAAATCCTTCACAGAAGAACAGATCCAAAACCTTTCCTAAGTTTAAGTTTAGTAGACAGGGAAGATACAAAATTGCTTTCTGGGGTTGGGGATTTAGCTCAGTGGTAGAGTGCTTGCCTAGCAAGCACAAGGCCCTGAGTTCGATCCTCAGCTCTGAAAAAAAAAAAAATAGAAAATTGCATCCTAAATGAAGCAAGTAACATCCCCAAGTGTGTAGGTGTGAGAGCATGCATATTTAATAATGTGCAAGGTTTTTGCAGTGTTGGGGATCAAACCTAGGGCCTCACTATGCAAGGTAAGTGTTCTCCTGGTGAGTGAGCTGTGTCCTCAAACCAGCACACACACACACACACACACACACACACACACACACACTGATAAAAGGACCAAGGACAAGCTAATAGAATGTCTGATTCCCTATTGTACAAATTTGTACAGACTTCTCTTGCTTTGTTGTAGAATTTACTTCCCCACTTTTGCCTAAAGAATATCCTTTAGATTTACTGTTTTTTAAATTATGTGTATGTCTGTATGTGACTCTGTTTCAGGAATCAAACTCAGGTCTTTTGACTTGATAGCAGGTGGTACTGGGCCATCTTGCAGACTTCTTGCTAGTTTCTTGATAAGTGTTTTTCAGGGAATTTTGTTTTTTATTATGTTTTGGTGGGTTAAAATGGGATTGTTTCCAAAACATCTTATAATTAGGTATATTTGTATATTTGAAAAATACAGATTTCTGTCTCATATTTAGCTACTTTATCTTGAACTTTTTTCTTTGAGTTTTTCAATTGATTCTCTTTAATTTTTTTGTGTATATAATACACAGACATAAATCTTACCTTTTTCTTTCCAATTTGCCTCAAGTTTCTGTCTTGGGTATTTGTGTTCCTCCAAGACCCAGAAACATAATTATTTGTGTAGGTGCAATGAATTCTACTGTGGAGATGTGCAGGGGCTGGTAAGGTGGCTTGGGGTAAGAGCTCGTGCCACCACGCCTGATGATTCAAGCCCCACATGGTGGACTGAGAGAACTGACTTCGGCAAGGTGTCTGACTCACACACACAATGAACAAGTAAGTGTGAAGAAATGAAGGATGCACGTATTTAATTAGCTCCCATTAAACAAATGTTACTTTCAGTGTTCTAGGTTATAAATAACATTGCAATTACTAGTTGGTATTTTGACAGAGACAGTTTAAAATGATGATTTGTCGGTCTTTTTCATGTTTTGTGGGAGTGCACACACGTTTGGATGTGCAGTCACTTGTGTATATGGAGGTCAGAGGTCAACCTTGGGTGTTATTCCTCAGATGCTGTCCTTCCTTTTACAGTCACTCACGGCCAGACACTCTCCAAGTAGGCGAGCCTGGCTGGCCAGTGGGCACCAGGGAATCTTCCATTCTGCTTCCTTAGCCCTGGAATGACAACCACTCATCACTCATGGCCCTAGCTATCTTTTTTAAACATTGTTTTATCTGGTTGGGTTTTTTTTCCCCATGTATGTATGTATGTATGTGCTCTACTTGAATGTTTGGTACCCAAGGAGGCCAGAAGAAGGCATTGGATCCTTTGGAACTGGAGTCAGACAGTTGTGAGCTGCCATATGGGTGCTGGGAACTGAATCCAGGTTCTCCACAGAGCTGCCAGTGCTCAGCCACTGAGCCATCTCTCCAGCCCTGACCCTGGTTTAAAAACAAAAGCACCAGAACTTTATTTGTATGTATGTTTGTGTATGTGTGCATGTTTGCAGAGTTCAGAAGATGTCTGATTCTCAGAGCTGGGGCTACAGGCAGCCGTGAGCCTCCTGTTGTGGGAGCTGGGAACTGAACGTAGGTCCTCTACAAAACAGTAAGGCTCTCAACTACTGAGCCATCCCTCCAGGCTTCACAATTGTTTGTTAACATCATTTACTGTTTAGTCCATGTCTAAACTTTTCTCCAGCTGCCTAAAGTACCTTTTCACTGTTAGTTACTTGTCATTACCAAGGCAGCTTTGCACACTGAACGCTATCGAGTCTTCTGCAGGGTCGGCACGATGGTTCAGCAAGTAGAGGAGTTTGCCGTCAAGCCTGAGTCCTTGAGTTCGATCCTTGGGACTTCCATAGTGGAAGGAGGGCACTGGCTCCTCCAGGCTGTCCTCTGACGTCCGCACACACATTGTGCTCTACATGCACCTGTGTACATACACACAATAAAAGCACGTACTATTTGAGAAGTCTGCTGCGATCTTTAACAGGTGCTCCTCCTACCTCCATCCTCCTCATAAACATACTGGTTTTCCTCTTCATTTGTTGGGAGCACAGAGGTCCTTGTCCTCATAGAGAAGCACTAAGGAAACCAGGAATGTTAGACATGTATGTATGTATGTGCTCTACTTGAATGTTTGGTACCCAGGGAGGCCAGAAGAAGGCATTGGATCCTTTGGAACTGGAGTCAGACAGTTGTGAGCTGCCATATGGGTGCTCTTCAACAGGAGGCATATATAACCTTTCTGTCCACCCAGAAGGCTGGGAATGGGGGTGGTTAATAACCTGGTGATCTTTGCTTTCTGTCACACCAGGTCACACAAACCCCCCATGAGCAGGACTGGAGATACTTAATAATCTAGGTGACATTTGCATTATCTGTATCTCCAGATTCCCATAGCAGGACCAGAGGTGGCTTCTACTCTTTGTGTATGAGGACCACACCAGGTCCACCCAAGGCCCTTTACACATGTAGCCTATCTCTAGAAGCCTGTCTCTTCCATCTTCAAGAAGAAGCGGCATGTACTTTGAGAAGTATGCCTCCCGTGCACAGGGGACTGTTACACCAAGACACTTTCCTAATGGCGCTTAAATATGCTTACTATAAACTGCTCAGGTCAGACTCTAGAAGTGTGTACGAACACCAGCTAACTAATGTGGTACTGGACATCCTTCCTGCCCCATATGGGTCATTACTCTGCAGCCCTGGTATCTTCAGTGACCACCCCCACATTCATTGATTTTAGTGGCCTAACGATATTATTGATCTAGTAAAGTGGTTGGATTACTTGCTTCCTCTCTGTGTTCAAGGTCCTGTAATCTATACTGTTTCTCACAATCCTTCACAGACATGGGGAGAAGGAAGGAATGATAGCCTGTTCTACGTTTGTTGGTTTGTTGGTTTGTTTGTTTGTTTGTTTTTTCAAGACAGGGTTTCCCTGTGTAGCTTTGGAGCCTGTCCTAGAACACACTCTGTAGCCCAAGCTAGCTTGAACTCACAGAGATCTGCCTGCCTCTGCCTCCTGAGTGCTGGGGTTAAAGGCGCGCACCACCACCTCCCGGCTGCCTTTTCTTCTTTAGTTACACGGCATTATTGAAACCATGAGTTGTACTGTGATACTTTCATGTTGTTTATCCATTTGACTGCAGTTTCCAATTCCTCTGCCATTGGAGAGTTCTTGAGTCATTAGCAGGCTTCGTGCTTACAGTCCGCTTGTCAGGGACTACAGCAATCCAGTCCTTCCCTTTGGTAGTTACAATCTTAAAGTCTTTATTTCCTGAGACTCTTAAAAGATCTGTTTTTATTTATTTTAGTGGGAGGGTAGTGGGGAAGTGCAGTGCCGTCAGAGGCCAGAAGAGGGCACCAGATCCCCTGGAGCTAGCATTAAGGGCATTTGTGAGCCACTGGATACTAGAAGCTGGGATCCAAACTCTGATAAGCAATAAGCCCTCCTGCTAAACCATCTCTCCAACCCTCTGAAGCAATTTCTATGGATAGATTTTTTTATTTTAACATAGGCTCTCACTCTAGCTCAGACCCGCCTGAACTTGCTTTATAATCCAGGCCAGCATCAAACTTGCAGTGATCCTCCTGCCTCAGCCTCCCCAGTGCTGTGATTATAGGCCTGCACCACTGTGTCTGGTCTGTGGATTTATAGAATAAAGTTGCTGGTGTGTGTGTGTGTGTGTGTGTGTGTGTGTGTGTGTGTAAGACCTATGTATGGGAAATTCATTGGAAAACAAGCAAAACTAATGAAATCGGCTTGACATAATTGCAGAACACAAAATCAAGATATAAAGCCAGCCAGGCATAGTGGAACACATCTTTAATCCCAGCACTTGGGATGTGGAGGCAGGAGGATCTCTGTGAGTTCCAGGCCAGAGCCTGGTCTACAAAACAAGTTCCAGGACAGCTAAGGCTGTCACAGAATCTCAATCTCTCTCTCTCTCTCTCTCTCTCTCTCTCTCTCTCTCTCTCTCTCTCTCACACACACACACACACACACACACACACACACACACACACACACACAGTTATTTCTTTATTAATTAACAAGCTGAAAATGGAATTAAGAAAGCTGTATTTAAAATAACATCCAAAAAATAATGAAAAAAACAAAAAGCTCAAAACTACAAAGTTCTGTTTTAAAAAGTTAAGAAAGCCTGGGTAGGATGGCACACACTTGCAATCTCAGCTCTCAAGATGTAGAGGCAGGAGGACCATGTAAGATGGAGGCCTGGTCTTTTTTTTTTTTTTTTTTTTTTTTTTGAGACAGGGTTTCTCTGTGTAGTTTTGGTGCCTGTCCTAGATCTCACTCTGTAGACCAGGCTGTAGATCCTCCGGTTCTGCCTCCCGAGTGTTAGGATTAAAGGCGTGTGCTGCCATTACCTAGCCTGGAGGCCTGATCTATATAGTGAGTTCTGGACCGGCCAGTGTTACATAGCAAGACTGTAAAAGTAAAATAAGAAAATAAATACAAACAAAAAGAAAACCTATATAAAATCTAGGTGTGGTGGTTCAAGTGTGTAGTCCCAGCACTTGGGAAGTTGAGGCAGGAGGATTGCTGCAAGTTCAAAGCCATCCAAAACTTAGTGAGTTCTAGGTCCACCTGGGCTAATAATGAGAACCTAGCATTCTCCAAGAAAAAAGGAAAACAATCAAGTGAAAAGGTGTGAAAAATGGTGCAGCTAGTGTAAAAAAGAGTTTGATAAGTCTTCAAAAAGTTAAACATTGAATTATCTGTGATCTGGCAATTTCATTCCAAGATACAGATCCAAACGAAAGCAAGAATTCAGAGTTGAACACCTGTATTTTAGAGGCATTTTTTAGAAAAGTAATAATCAGAAGTTGTAACACAAAGAGCCATCAGACAGATGAATGATAATAAATAGATGAACTACTATTGCAAACACTTACATCAATATCCAGTCATGGAACACGCTGAGCTAGGAAATCCCAGCCCTGGGGCCTGAGGTACTTCTTCAATTTCAAAGCTGGCCGGGACTCAATAGTGAGTTCCAGGCTAGCCTGAGCTATGTAGCAAGATCCTATCTCAAACAGAGATTATGCTGTGTTCTATCACGTGTCTGAACCTTGAAAACACGTACGGGAAGTGAGCCAAGTAAATGTTCACATGCTTCCGCACACAGTCTAATGCTGCTATGTCAGAGACAAGAGCGCAGGGATAGAGAGGCAGTGGTGCTCAAGGCTACTGCTAATAGGAATGTAGGGTGGGAAAATCACAAAGAGGAAGGAATGTTGCAGCGTGTTAGAATCCCTATCGCCCCACCCCAGCTACATGACTGCTACATGGGCTGTCCAGTAGCCAGGCAAGAGATTTCCCAGCTATGGTAGGAGCTTTTATTTCATTTGCTCCCCCATTCACCTGACCCTCCTCCTTTCCTCCTCCTCCTAGCCACCCAGCACACTAGCTCTAACATTGCATTTCCCTGCCAGCCCCAAAGTCTGGGACACCCAGAACTCTTCTTGCTAAGCACCATCCCCCTATTATTATCCAGTTGCAGGACCCTACCAGGTATATTACCTAAGCTCAGTACCCTATCAATCCAGAGCCTTAGGGGACTTAAGCCTGGCATTTCTGACCTCAGCAGAAAAACATGTTCCAGGTTTCTCTCTCTCTCTCTCTCTCTCTCTCTCTCTCTCTCTCTCTCTCCCACCCTCCCTCCCTTCCTCTCTCTAACACTAACCAATAAAATTGTGATAGCAGAGTACTAAACATTATAATATCATGGCTACCAGCTCAAGATTTTAAATTCTCTGTGGCTGATTCTTAATATGTTTAAAAATTCTCCCAAGCTCCAGAGCCCCAGAGCCAGCTTGAATCCACGTGGACAGGTCAGATCCACTTCAAATAAGTATAATTCAAACTTTCCCAGTCCCAGGACCCCCCTCCCTCACCCAGGGACCCCTCAGAGAATCCCCCAAGGTAAAACTTTTTCTAAACTTCCTCTTTTGCCTCACTAGCACCTTGTCAGACCCAAATAGTCACAGACAGAGCCCGAAGCAGTGGAAGGCAATGGACGATTCTCAAAGCAGCAGAGGACAATCCACTACCTCAGGATATCCAGCTACCCCCAAAACCCCCTTCCTTACCCCCAAAAGTTAACTGATACCCACCAAGTCAGCTGGAAGCAGTTTCGAGAGACACAGCACCCCCATTCCTGTTCAACTGGCTTTTTTTTTTTTTTTTAATAAAAACTAAGACTCTGGAATGTTAGAATTCCTAGCCACTCCCCCAGCTATATGTGCTATCCAGTAGCTAGGCAAGATGCTTAGTCATCTTAGGGCCTTACATCCTATATAATCCCTGTGCTGCAAGATCACATAATCTATGCACATGTGTGGTGTAGCTGTGAAAGCCCATATGCACATGTGCAGGGGCGGGGTACCTATAAAATCGGGTTCCACCTTTTCCTTCTCTTCCTGCACAGTCATTCCATAGGCCTATGCACACTCTCTCTCTTAATTAAACTCTTGTACTGGGTGTTGTTGTATGTACCTCATGGCTTTTCTCAAATGGTGAACAGCGCCACTTAATAACAGTGTAGAGGCAAGATGTTTATTTTAGCTCTACTTTTTTTTTTTCTTTTTATCTTATGTGCATTGGTGTTTTATCTGTATGAAACTGTCAGATCCCCTGGAACTGGAGTTACTGGTGGTTGTGAGCTGCCAAGTGGATGCTGGGAATTGAACCCAGGTCCTCTGGGAGAGCAGCCAGTGCTCTTAACCACTGAGCATCTCTCCAGCCCCCCAGACCCTGCCTCTTGATCTACCACCTCTTCATAGCGCCAGGCTGAGGACCAGTTCTCCAGACTCGGGCTGTAGCAGTGAGCTCCCAGCCTGCTGGTTTCTTTGAGCAGGTTAGGCACTGCTTTGTGATCAGATTTTTGTACCCTGACAGGCCTCTCCGCCAATGCAGCAATACAAACCGGACCAAATTAGGTCTGTTTAATGGGTAAAGCGTTCCTGAGAGATTCCCGGGCCCGCAGAGAGGAGACTGGAAGACCAGAAGAACCACCTTAACTCTACTTCCTACTCTTTTTTTTTTTTGAGGACATAAAACTCTAAAAATTGTCTACTTTTTAAAATGATCTGGAAATGGTAGATTTTTAGTTTTTTGAGATAGCTTTGGCTGGCCTCAGACTCAGAATTGCTGTGCTCTCAGCTTGGAATTTGGAGCACTCCACCATACCATTGGTTACCACATAATTTAATGTAACATTTATCAAAGAGACTCTCCCTCAACTAACTACATATTAAAATTACCCTTTCTATTTATTGTATTTACTCTGTGTGTGTTGCCAAATATTTGTTTACACTGTGAAGATGTGCCTTTGCTCTGGTGCCTTCTGACTGGTTTAATAAAGAGCCTAAAGGTCAATAGCCAGGCAGGAGGAGGTTAGATGGGACTTCCAGGGAGAGAGAGGACTCTGGGAAGAAGAAAGGCAGAGCCACCAGCCATACCCAGATGAATGAGGATGAGCAGTATGATGAGGTAATGAGCCTTGTGGGAGAATGTAGATTAAAAAATGTAGGTTAATTTAAGTTATAAGAACTAGTTAGGAACAAGCCTAAGCTAAGGCCAAGTTTTTATAATTAATAATAAGTCTCTGTGTTATTATCTGTGAACTGGTGGCCCAAAGAAAATCCAACAATATGTGTGTTTCATGCCTCTGATTGTAACATGTAGGTCGTGTGTCCATGCACACGCAGAGGATGACACCAAGTGACTTCCTCTAGCTTTATCTTCCATATGACTTTAGCACAGGTTATCTCATCGAACCAGAAGCCAGGCCAGCTGGCCAGCAAACTCTTGGGATCCACCTGTCCCCACCCTGAAATGCCAGGGTTACAAAGACACACAGACACCCCTGGGTTGACACCTGGGTGCTGGGATTGAGACTCCGGACCTCATTGTCAGAGAACAAGTGCTCTTCCCGGCTGTGCAGCTCCTGATCCCCCCCACACCATCCCCCCTCAGTCTTCCAGCCTGGTACACTTCCACCTCACGTCTAAGTGTGCCTGGGAGGAAGAGCAGTGAGTGAGCTATTTCACTACGAAAAGGCTGTCTGCTGTTAAATTCCAGCACAATCATGCAGATTAAGAGACAATTCAGAGCCTTTAAAATGAAGAAAGTTTAAAGTTGAGAAAGTTCCTCAGAAACCCTTGAAGCAGCTGTTTCCTACTCACGAAGCAGAAGGTGATGATTTCAAAAGTCAGAGAGGACAGGCCAGGGCTGAGCAGCTCTTCCCCATTCTGCTTTCATTTCTCCCTCCCAGTCACTTGGGGAGTTTTCCCCATCTGCAAGGCGCCAGTGTCCTGGCGGCCTGCCTCACTCTTTGCTTCATTCTGGCTAAATCAACATGGAGTGGCTGGTGTGCACCGTTTCAGGGGAGATCAATACAAGATCCAATTGGCTGCCTTGGAATGTTTCAGAACGATCCTCTTCCCTGCCCTTACCCATCACACACACCTTTTGGCCTCCAATTCCTGAGTGCAGGGATCATAGCTTTGTGCCACTATAACCACTGCAGATCTTGGTTTTGTTTGTTGTTTGTTGGGGGGTATTCAAGACAGGGTTTCTCTGTGAAACAGTCCTGGCTGTCCTGGAACTCACTCTGTAGTCCAGGCTGGCCTTGAACTCCCAGAGATCTGCCTGACTCTGCCTCCTGAGCTGGGATTAAAGGCGTGCGCCACCACTGCCTCCACCCAGCCCATCTTGTATTTCTTAAGTTATGTGATTGTGTGTGACACTATATGGAATGAAGTCCTAACTTTGCGCTACAGTTTGCAGGCTCAGAACGTCACAGCTGAGGAAAGGTGAGTGGGGTCACCAGGGAAGAGGCTCTCTGCAAGCTCTTGACGTGGCTCTTCTGGATGGAGATGAGGGAATGGAGGAAGTTACTGGGCAGGAAGAGGCCAGAATGGCTGCCCAGTGAGAGCATGACTACAGAAAAGATGGTTGACAGGAAAGCCTGCTCTCACTTGACTAAATTGCTCAAGAATGGGCTTTTTTGGGGGGGGGGGGTGGAGCCCTAAAAGCAGGAAGAGCATTTGCTACACTCATGAGGACCTGAGTTCAAATCATCAGCTCCCACGTGAAAACCCAGGCTGGGAATGTAACCCCAGAACAACGGAGGTAGAGACAGACGGATAGCAGGGACTTGCTGGCTCCCAGCCTAGCTCCAGATTCCGTGAGAGGCCCTGTCTTAAAAGAATAAGGTGGACGGCCAGGCAGTGGTGGCTCACGCCTGTAATCCCAGCACTCGGGAGGCAGAGGCAGGTGGATCTCTGTGAGTTCGAGGCCAGCCTGGTCTACAGAGTGAGTTTCAGGAAAGGTGCAAAGCTACAGAGAAACCCTGTCTCAAAAAACCAAAACCAAAACCAAAACCCAAAAATAAAAAAAATAATAATAATAAGGTGGACTTGGTGTCCTCCTCTGGCCTCCATAAGTACAACACACACACACACACACACACACACACAGTAGATTTATACCAGGCATGCCTGTAATCTCAACACTTGAAAGACTAAGACAGGAAGCCCAGGCTGGGATACAGAGTGAGACCCTGTCTCAAATAAGTAACAAATAAAAACAGATTTCCTGCCAGGGCTGGGAAGATGGCTGAGCAGTGAAAGGCCTTGATGTACATGTTGGAGGGTCAGAGTTTAGAGCCCAGACCCCGCACATGACAAATGAGCTGCAGAAGCCTGTGCCTTCAGCTCTCAGGGCCCCATGTCCTCTTCCGGCCTCCACACAGGCACAGGTATGCTGAGCATCTATCTGAACCACACTTAAAGAAAATAATTTTGATCATGGGGAAAGCCTGATCAAAATAACATACGAAAAAAAAATTTCCAGTGTTCTTTCTTTTCCTTCTTCAGCAGGGTCTCATGTGGCCCAAGCTGGTCTTGAACAAGAATGATCTTGAATTCCTAATCTTCCTGCCTCCACCTCCTAAGAGGTAAAGTTATACACACACACCTGTCACCAAAACCTAGTTTATATTTGTTTTTATCTTGGTAGTTTTTTGTTTTGTTTTGTTTTGTTTTGTTTGAGACAGGGTTTCTCTGTGTAGCCTTGGCTGTCCTGGAACTCACTCTGTAGACCAGGCTGGCCTGGAACTCACAGAGATCTGCCTGCCCCTGCTTCCCGAATGCTGGGAGTTACCACTGTCCAACAGGAATAATTTTTTTTATCCTTGTCTTATTTAGATTTTTGTCACCTGATGCAGGCTGGAGTCCTTCTGGAAGAGGAAACCTCAACTGAGAAAATGCCTCCACCAGATTGGCCTGTAGGCAAGTCTGTAGCGCATCCTTCTGATGGACAATTGATGTGGGAGGGTATAGGCCACTGTGGGCAGTGCCACCCCTGGGATGGTGGTCCCGAGAACTGTAAGAAGGCAGGCTGAGCAAGCCAGGAAGCAGTATTCCTCCATGGCCTTGCGTAGGCACCTGCTTCCAGACTCCTCCCATGGCATGCCTCAGTGATGGGCTGTGCTGGGGAACAAGCTGGAATAAACCCTCCCTTCCCAAGCTGCTTCTGCTCATCGTGTTTTATCACAGCAGCAGAAACCCCAAGGCAATGCTCCTTTCTCACTGAGGAACAGCCATATATGTTTGGGGGTGCAAGTACATTAGAGGGAATCAAACAGGTTTCCTGCCCCCCCCCAAAAAAGAGTGTGTGTGTGTGTGTGTGTGTGTGTGTGTGTGCGCGCGCGTGTGTGTAAAATCAGATATGTAGAGTCAGCTGGGGAAGTGCTCACCTCACGAGCACTAGGCACTGCGGGGGGGGGACCCCACAGAAGCCAAGTGCAGACCCCAGGCAAGGCCGCATGCCCAGGGAATCCGCTGCTGAGGGACAGAGACAGTAGCATTCCTGGCGCTCACTGGCCAGCATTTTAGCCTTATCGGTGAGGACGCGGGGATGAACTCAGAGGACAGTGTAGGAACACTGCCATTGGAGATTGTGCTTAGGTCTCCAGGCACACACACGTGCACCCTGGCACACCCACGAACACACAGCCATTAGAGCACAGCCATCAGACCTACAGAACAGAAGGCAGCGGTCTGTGGTTATTGTGGATCTCACCATTGTTCCTCCCCGTCCTTCCTGTTTGTAGCCTGGGAGCAGCTGTTCCCAATCTGCCTCTGGGGCCCAGGTCTTCTTTGCTGACGTCAACACGCCTGTGGATGTCATTACTGGATCTATCTACTGAGGGGACTACAGTTTCTTTTAAAATGGCAGAGAGTGTGCCGGGGGGATGAGTCAGCACTTACGAACACTGGCTGCTCTTCAGAGAACCGGGGTTCGATTCCCAGTATCCACGTGGCAGCTCACAGATGACTGTTACCCCAGTTCTAGGAGATCTGATGCCCTCTTCTGGCCTCTTCGGGCATTGCACATACATGTTCCACCTACACACCTGCACACAAAATACCCATATGCATAATATAAAATAAATAAAGCTTTATTTTTAAAAAATTGCAGGAGGCTTCCAGAATCTTTGAGAGTCCAGAGTCAGTCAAACATAGAGGATATTACGTAACTGAACTTGTCATCACACCGGGAAGGCTGCTTGAGCCGCGAGGTTGCCATGAACACTGGGATTTGCAGAGGGCGCTAGGAATCAAGGCCAGAACCCCAGCTGCTGCGACTCCACGCAGTCCTCACCAGACAGTGGCTTCCTGGGTCTAGTTCCTTACAGGCCGATTCTGAAAACGAAGTCTCTAACAGGGCAAAGCCTAGGTCATACATCTGAGCCTGAACTTCAGTGGAGGCTGAGACATAAGGGTTTTGACCTCAACATGGAGTGAAACCTGTGATATACTTCTCCAGATGGAGGCAGGAGGGCCAGGAATGCATGGCCAGACTGTGCTGCATAGCACGGTCAAGCAATCTAGGCTAGAGGAGATCTTGCTTTCAAGGGGCAGGGAAGATAGAGAGCAGAGGAGCATGTGCAGCCTCAAGTCAGTTTCCAGGACCCAAGTCAGGCATCTAAGAGCCACGGATAACTTCAGCTCCAGGGGATCTGATGCCCTCATCTGGTCTCCAAGGACATCTGGACTCATGTGAACATAACTCATATATATATTTAAAAGTAAAATAAATCCTTAAAAAAGAAAACCATATATTCATCTTTAAATGTGATGGTCAATTTAGATATCGTCATGGCTTGTGGCTGTATTTCTTTAACCTTATCTCTTTCAAAAATACTCACATGAGGGTACTCAAGATGGCTTTGCGGGCAAAGGCACTCACCACCAAGCCTAAATTCAGTCTCTAGAGCACACAATGGTTATAGGAGAGGATCTATCTTCAGGTTCTCCTCTGAACTCCACATGCACACTATGACACAGGTTCACCCACCACACACACACACACACACACACACACACTCTCAAAGGATAAACACTTGAAACATTTTCATATTATAAAGGAAACCATATGATACCCAGGAGTTATTTCAAAATAATCTGGGTAAAGAGAGTGTAAATGAAACAACTTGGTCAGTTACTGACAATTGTTGAAACAAGATAACAGTTGCAGAGGGGCTCATTATCTTACTACTTTCTTGTTTTACATCTTGAGGACAAGGTTTCATGTAACCCAGGCTGGCCTGATACTAGCAATGTAGTAAAGGCTAGCCTTGACTCCTTATAGGCTTGCCACACCACTTCTGACCATATCTCTCCTTTTACATATGTTTGCATCTTTTTAGATAAAAAAAACATTGTGGGTAAGTGTGTGTGTGTGTGCGCGCGTGTGTTGAGACGCTTTGAAACAAGGAAAAGGAATCACTGAGTGAGAATTAGGCACAATAGGTCGTAAATGCCTTGTGGTAAAGGAGTAAGACAGAGTTTCCTAGGAAATCATGAAAAGAGCTGAGATTTGAGGAGTCCAGTCCGGATATCTTTACAACTATTCCCTTTCAGAACCGACATTGTGAATTCAGTGGATCATGCAAATGATGTGGGGTTCAAGGGTAACCTTGTTCTTCTTCACTGGGGTCTATAGATGGCCTCCCCCTGGCCTTCTTCAGGCAGCTCACGTGTGGCTCTGAGGTGAGAAGGAAGAGCTGGAGGCCGCTGCTCACGTAAGCTGCACATGAAACCGAAATGAAAGTCCACTTCCTCATTGTGGATGCTTCGTGTGACAAGCTCCGGTTTCTTTTTAATTCAGTTCACCCAGCCTCCTGCTGCCTGGGACATCTTTGGAGTGAGTGCCACACTTCAGGGTGACCATGGGGACTCCTGCCCACGCCACCATGTATGTATTGTCTGCTTTTTTATTTGATTTGTTCATACATTCGGCCTTAAACATTCTCTATCTTTTCATCAGCCAGGCTGCCAGGTTTTTAAATCTTTGCTTTCAGGAAGTGAACTGAAAACAAAAATCATGTCGCACCATTCGCCTCCTGTTTTTCTGACTAGGAGTTTCCTGAGACCTGGGTGACTGTGGAGCATGACCCAAGGGCTCACACGGTTAAAATCCCATCTGTTCTGAATTAAAAAGATCCGGTTCCAGGTGACTGCTGAATTTGTGTCAAATATAGAAACATTGTGGGTGCTGGGCGTGGCGTTGTTTAGAGACAGGGTCGCCCCTCTTAGATTTGGCTGCCCTGGAACTCGACATGGAGATCAAGCTGGCCTCAAACGTGTGGTGCTGTCCATGCCTCTGCCTCTGGAGTCCAGGGGAGGGAGTCACAAGTGCAGGCCCCACCTGGTGGGAAAATGATGTTTGGGGGTACTTCCTTAGGAACGGATCTTTTATTTGTTGGAGAGAAAAGTGAAAAAGGAAAATAACCTAAGCGTGTCCGATCTAAAAACTGAGTTGTCTCTCAGCTGTCTCTAAAGGTGTCTGGACAGTAATTTTTTACTGGAAGCTTATCTGTTGGGTGTTTGTATTTACTTTGGTGTTCAGGGTCAGGCCAAGGACCTCACACCATCACCGGGCAAGCACTCTATGACAGAGCACTATTTGTTGATTTTGGAGATTTGATCTATCTATGTTGGCCAACAGGCCTTGAACACTCTTGCTGAGCAATCCCCCTACCTCAGCTTCTTCAGAAGCTGGGGCTGTAGCTGCCTGCCGCTGCACCTGGCTTGTTTTTTAAATTAAATATTAATGAGGTACTAAGTAGTGTTGCAATCCATGCACACACTAAGTTGTGGTGATTTAAATATTTAAATGGCCTCTTATGACAGAGGCATGTCCTCATATGGTTTCTTCGCTTTATTTTGTTGGTGTTTTTAGATACAGGGCTCCCCTGTGTAGCCCTGGCTGTCCTGGAACTCTCTCTGTAGACCAGGCTGGCCTCGAAACCACAGATCTGCCTGCCTTTCCCTCTGAGCTAAGGAAGAAAGAGAAAGGAGCCGGGCATTGGTGGCACACGCCTGTAATCCCAACACTCTGGAGCCAGAGGCAGGTAGGTCTCTGAGTTCAAGGCCAGCCTGGTCTACAGAGTGAGTTCCAGGACAGCCAGAGCTACAGAGAAACCCTGTCTCAAAAAACAAACAGGGCTGGAGAGATGGCTCAGAGGTTAAGAGCACTGACTGCTCTTCCAAAGGTGTTGAGTTCAATTCCCAGCACCCACATGGTGGCTCACAACCATCTGTAATGAGATCTGGTGCCCTCTTCTGGCCTGTAGGCATACATGCAGGCAGGACACTGTGTACATAATCAATCAATCAATCTTTAAAAAAAAAACCAAAAAGCAAACAAAGGAGGAACTTCCTTGGCTAGATTTGTAGGCAAATTCTAGAAACTCTTTGAGTTTAACTCTCTAAGTGTGTTTGTTTGGGAAAACTCTTTTTTTTTTTTTTTTTAAATTTTAGTTTATTTTATGTGTATGGGTATTTTGCCAGTATGTGTGTATGTGCACCAAGTGCATGCAGTACCCATGGAGACCAGAGGAGGGAGACCGGTCTCTCTGGAACTAGAGTCACAGAAGGCTGATTGCTGTGGTGCGGGTGCTGGGAATCAAACCCAGGTCCTCTGGAAGAGAGACCTCTTAACCACTGAGTATCTCTCCAGCCCACTTGGGGGATTTCTCAAGATATTTTCTTTTCCAGACAGAATCTATTTTCATAGCTCCAGCTGTCCTGGAACTCACTATGTAGACCAGGCTGGCCTCGAACTCACAGAGATTCACCTGCCTCTGCCTCCTGAGTTCTGGGATTAAAGGCATGTGCCACTGCCCAGCTGGAGGTCCCTTTTTAAAGCATTAAAAGTATTAATATAGTATTAAAAGTATTCAGAATAGTATTTGGGGCATAATTCCTTCTTCCTCCTGAACAGTCTAGTAAGTTACTTATATTACTCTATTTTACAGGAGTGTGTTCCTTTGCTAGATGCTGCATTGTTACTTTCTCTTTTGAAACTACATTGCCACATCCATGGTGGTGGTACATACCTGTACCTGGAATCTCAGCACTGGGGAGTCAGAGTCAGGCAGATTGCTACAAGTTCAAGTGTAGCCTGGGCTGCATAGTGAGGACAGCCTGGGCTATAGAGAAACCTATCTTTATAAATAAAAACAAACAAGCAAAAGGAAACTATATGATCAAATACAGGCATCTAACTGCTTCCTCTACTCTCTTCCCTTAAACAGAATGCGATGGCTGTTCTGTGTGCCCCTGGTGTGTTCCCTGGCAATGGAGCAACTGCAAAAAGACCCTACCCTGGACCACCACTGGCATCTCTGGAAGAAGATCCACGGCAAACAATACGAGGAGAAGGTAGATGGGTTGCTGCTCGAGCAGTGTGCTTTTGCACAGAGCATTTCTCCATCCCAAAAGATGTTCGGGCAAGCAGTGTTTCTGACCAGATACTGCTTTGGGTCGAAAGAAAGCACATTCTTGTTGCTATGGGACTCAAGTTACAGTGTGAGAAACAGGACACCAGTCAGTAAGCAGACACAGTGTCGATGGTGACAGGCAAAGAAAAGACACATAAAGCAAGGCAGGGAAGACAGGGGACCTAGGAGACAGCAGCGACACATCTTTGGGAACATGGTAGGAAGGGGAAGGCCCAACAGATAATGTGACGCTTGAGCAGAGGGCTGGTAGATGCAGGGCAACAGACAAAATGGGTGGAAAAGAGGGAAGCTTCTGAGCCAGGGTACAGGACTCGGAGGAAAGACCACATTTGGCACATTTGAGGAACAGAAAGTCTTGGCTTTGGAGACAGCTCAGTGGGTAAAATGCTTGTCATCCATATGAGGAACTGAGTTCAAACCTCTAGAGCCCAGATAAGATGGGGTACAGCAGTGTGTCCTAACCTGAGGTGGAGAAATCGCTTGTGAGCCACCAGCCTGGCACATGCAGGGGCAAACAAGAGACCAGTATCAAAGGGTACAAGTGGAAGACCTCTGACCTTCACATGAACACTGTGGCATGCTCACACCAGCATACACACACACACACACACACACACACACACACACACACACACACCCCATATACACAAGAGATAAAAATAAACGTTTGAAAAATTTATGTGGATGAGTGTTTTGCTGCATATCCGTCTGTAGTACCTTCGAAGGACAGAAGAGAGCGTCAGATCCTCTTACAGGCAGTTGAGAGGCCAAGAGGGTGCAGGGTATCAAAATGGATCCTCTGTAAGAGCAACCAGGACTCTTGACTTCTGAGCTATTCCTCCAGCCCGAATTTTTTTCTGATTTATTAATTTTGTTTGATGTGTCTGAGTGTTTTGCCTGCATGTGTGTATGTGCACCACATGTATGTATGTGCACTGCGTCGGATCCCTTAGAACTGAAGTTTTGGGTAGCTGTGCACTGCCTTGTAGGTGCTGGGAATCAACCCTGGGTTCTCTGCTAGAGCAGCAAAATGCTCTTAACCTCTGACCCATCTCTCACTTTCATAAGTAAAATTTTAAACTCCTCATTACAGACGCTAGCCCACAAAAGTGCTTCAGATACATTCTTTTTTCCTTTTCAGACAAGATCTTAACACGCAGCCCCAGCTGCCCTGGAACCAGTTATGTAGGTCAGCTTGGCCTCAAACTCACGGAGATTTGCCTCTGCCTTCCTAGGGTTGGGACTGAAGGCACACACCACTATGCCCAGCTAGGTGGGGATCCTGACTCTCGCTTCTCACTCTGTTCTCTGGCTTTTGTTTCAAAGTATACTTGTTGATTGTTCTTAAAGTGTTAACCACAGCTTCGAATAAGTAGGTCCTGTAACTCTACAATGTTTTGTGCAAATTAGCAAATTAAATTGAGGTACGCAGTAGTTTTGTGTGGACTTCCGTGCTGTACAGTAGACAGGTCATTACAGGACTCCTCCCGCCTGAGACCCCACCTGCCATCCTTGTCTTTCAATCACCCTTCCTCCAGCCTCAGCTACCCATCATTCTACTTCTTATGAATTTGGCTTTTCTATTTATTGGTGCTATGGATGGAATCTAGGGCCCCGAGCATGCAAGGCGAGTGCTCTGCCTGTGTGCTACACTCTGGGTGACTTAGATGTTTGCAGATCCCACATCAGTGAGATCCGCTGGTGAAGTGTCCTTCCGCGCCTGGCTTATCTAGCAAAGTGTGCTCAGATTCACCCGTCTTGCTGTGTGTGACAGGATCCCTCCCTTTAAAGGCTAAATAGCATTAGATTATGTATATGTACCACATTTTCTTTACCCCTTCATCTGTGGTAAGACTCTTAGGTTGATTCTGTGTCTCAGCCATTGTGAATGGGGCTGCAATAAACCCAGAGAGCAGATATCTCTCCAATGTCTTGATTTTGTTTCCTTTAGATATATATCCAGAAATGGGGTTGCTAAGCAAACGGTAGGTCCATTTTTAGTGGACTAAAATATTTAAGTTGTTTTCTTCTTATATACTTTTTAAAGATTTATTTTATTTGCATTTATGGTGTGTGTCAATGTTTGTGTAAGTATGCACAGCTGCAAGTCAGCACCAGAAGAAGCCAGGAGAGGGCGTTGCATCCCCTGCAGCTGGATTATAAGCAGCTGTCAGTGGCCAGTGCCAGCTGGGAACTGAACTGGGTCCTTTGCAAGGACAGTGAGTGCTCTTAACTGCTGGGCCACTTCTGAAGCCCAGTTTGGTTTGGTTTTGCTTGTTTAATTTTTTTTTTTTTTTCATTTTTTGTTTGCTTTCTTGGTGTTTTTGAGACAGGGTCTATCTACATAGCCCTGGGTGTCCTGGAACCCTCTCTGTGTAGACCAGACTGGCCTTGAGCATACAGAGATCTGTCTGCTTCCCAAGTGCTGGGATTAAAGGCATGTGCCGTTACACCTGGCTTGTTTTTACATTTTTATTGATTTATTTTCTGTGTGTTCTCTTATACATGTGTGCTATGGCTCCTCTGAGACACTCAGAAAACAACCCGGGAAGTTCTCGCCTTCCACAATGTGGGTTCCGGCTTGTCACGCTTGGCTGCAGATGCCTTGGTCCACTGAGCCATCTCACCAGCCCTGTTTTTAATTTTTGTTTTATTTTGTTTTGTTTTTCGAGACAGGGTTTCTCTGTGTAGTTATGGTGCTTATCCTGGAACTCGCTTTGTAGCTCAGGCTAACCTCAAACTCACAGAGATCCGCCTGCCTCTGCCTCCCGAGGGCTGGGGTTAAAGGTGTGTGCCCACCCCCGCCCGGTTGTTTTTCATTCTCTAATCAGTTGTGAGGAATTCTTGTACACCAGGTTAGGACCCAGTTTCATATTTCTGCGTGTGAAATGGATTCCCACACTGGTGGAGCCATGAGGTTGTCCTTTCCTTTTCTGTGGTTTTGGCATCTTTGCTGAATATGGACTGGCCATAAATGCGTCTGTTTGTTCCTGGGTTCTCTCGTGTGTTACACTTCTGCGTTTGTGCAGAATGTTATTGCAATTTTGACAGAGATTATAGAATCTAAATCATTTTGAATAGTTTGGATATTTCAATGACCTAATTCTTCCAATCACTCTGAATTTCTTTCGCCACAATTTTGCAGTTTTTAGCCTTCAGCTGCCTCTCCAGAGCTGCATGTTCTGTATTTATGGATTCAACAAGCTGTGGACTGAAAATATTCTTTTTAGCTGGGTACATTAGCACACACCTGTAATCCTAAGTACTAGGAGGTTGAGATAGGAGAATCAGGAGTTCCAAGTCATCCTTGGCTATGTAGTAAGTTTGGTGCCAGCCTAGGGGGCATCAGATCACCTAAAAGAAAGGGGGGGGACTAGCAATATAGTTCAGCAGGTGAAGGCGTTTACCACCGTGACTGACGATGTGAGCTAGATTACCAGATCTCATGGTGAAGGAGAAAATCAACTCCACAGAGTTGTCCTCTGACCTCACCACATGGGACGGACACACACACACACACACACACACACACACACACACACACACACCACTAAATGTTGAAGATTAAACAAAACAAACACATCTAACCTAAACACATGTAGACTTTAAAATTTTATGTCTACATGTGTCTGTGTATGGGTACGTGTATGTGAATGCAGATGTCGGAGGTGAGGAGAGGGCATCCAATTCCCTGGAGCTAGTTATAGATGTGTAGAGTTACAGACCCAACACAGGTGTGGGGACAGAACATGTGTCCACTTCAAGAGCAGCATGTGCTCTTAACCTCTGAGCTGTCTCTACAGCCCCATAGACTGTTTTTTTCTTAATCCCCTACACAATACAATATAGCAACTACATTATATTATATAAATAATATAAAGAGAATTTGAAGTGAATGTGTATTTATGCATGTAGTTAGGTAAATTATGAGAATAATTGACTTTTTGTTGATTTTTTTTGAGACAGAGTATCTGTATATTTTTGTGAATTATTTCATTTTGATTTTATGTGTATGGGTGTTTTGACTACATGGATGATTCTGTACAATGTGAATGTGGTGCCTACAGGTCAGAAGAGGGCATCAGATCCCTTGGAACTGGAGTTACAGATGGTTGTGAGTTGTCGTGTGGGTGACGGGAATAAAACCTGGGTCTCTGGAAGAATAAGAACCAGTGTCCTTAACCACGGAGCCATCTCTCCAGCCTCCTTACTGTATCTTAAGATGATCTGAGGGGTTGGGGATTTAGCTCAGCGGTAGAGGGTCCTAGGTTCGGTCCTCAGCTCTGGGGAAAAAAAAATGATGATCTGAAACTCACTGTGGAGTCCAGGCTGACTGTGAACTCTCAGATATTGGTGAAATTATTAAGGCCACTCCACGTAGTTTAAAGGGGGGTTTATTTTGTGGGGTAACTTACAAATGAGGGAATAGGTTGTAGGGTCTGGCAAAGGTATGGAACAGTACAGTGGTGTTCTCTGGAGAACTCTGCTCGGTCTACCTCCAGTGTCCAGGGTCCCGGAACCAAGAGCAGCCTCTCTTCTAGATCCTGGGTCTTCGGCTTCCTCCCTCAGCCCCACCTGGTGGGCGTGACCATTACGAAGCCTCAATGGGGGTTGGAACTTCCAGGCCAAGGCTGGGATGGCTATCCACTACACTTAGATATCTTCCTGTCTAGCCCTGAGTGTGAGCCATTGTACTGAGCTTACACTTAAGGGATTTGAGCGACTGAGGCTGTTTGCATTCTTGGGAAACCTGAAATTTCTTAAGTAATAAACTGAATTTATTCTTAAGTAATTTTTTTGCATGTGTGTGGGCACACATGTATGTACAGGTATGGATATTATACATGTGTATGTGTATAGAGGCTCAACCCGGACATTGAGAATCCTCCTCAATCACTCTCCACTGTTTTCATTGACTCATGGTCTCTCAGTTGCACCCAGAGTTGTCAGTACAGCTTGTCTAGATGGGGCACTAGTCTAGATGGGGCGCTTGTCTAGATGGGGCACTTATCTAGATGGGGCGCTAGTCTAGATGGGGCGCTAGTCTAGATGGGGCACTTATCTAGATGGGGCGCTAGTCTAGATGGGGCGCTTGTCTAGATGGGGCGCTTGTCTAGATGGGGCGCTTGTCTAGATGGGGCGCTAGTCTAGATGGGGCACTTATCTAGATGGGGCACTTATCTAGATGGGGCGCTTGTCTAGATGGGGCGCTTGTCTAGATGGGGCGCTTGTCTAGATGGGGCGCTAGTCTAGATGGGGCGCTAGTCTAGATGGGGCGCTAGTCTAGATGGGGCGCTAGTCTAGATGGGGCGCTAGTCTCAGGAACCCTCCTCTCTGCCTTCAGGGTATTGGAGTTACAGACAGACCAACATTCTTACCCAGCATTCACACGGGTATCGGACATCCGAACTCATGTCTGAACACTTGTAGGGCAAGCACTTTATCCACTGAGCCATCTGCTCAGTCCCCTAAGAATTTTTTTTTATATAATTATAGATAGGATTGTTTTCTTAATATCTTTTTTAAATTGTTTGTTGTTTAAAGATACAAAATGCTACCAATTTTTGCAGATTGGTTTTGTATCCTGAGACGTCTGAATCTGTTTATAAGTTGAACAGGTGTGTGTGTGTGTGTGTGTGTGTGTGTGTGTATACACAAGCCAGAGGTAGACATCAGATTTCTTCCTCAATCACTCTCCACCTATTTTTTGAGGTTCTCTCACTGAACCTGGAGCTCAACTTCTGGAAGCAAGCCCTAGGAATCCCCTTATTTCTACCTTCCCAGTGCTGTGATTACAGGCATGTGACTTTGTGTCTCCTCATGGATGCTATGTATAGAAAGCCAGGTCCTCATAATTCAGCACAAGCACTTTACTGGCTGAGCTATCTCCGCAGCTCATGAACACAACTTTTACGAGTATCCTACCTTAATATCTAATTTCTAAATTAACTTATTCTTTTTTCCTTTCCTACAATTTTTTAGATTTATTTTTACTTATTCTAATTTCCTCCTCTAGAGTCTGGATGTGTTCATCATCTGTGCCCTTATGTTTAGCACTAGGATTATTACAAAATTTGTATACAGAGAGAGGGGCTGTGGCCGGACTAAAGAGGGACAGACACTTCTGAGGGTTCCTCACTGAGGCTGAGGCTGGCTTTGTTGACCTTGAAGGGTTTCAGCTGTCAATGGAGACACTGTTGTAAAATATTATTTTAACTAGGCAAAGATGTGCACATTTGTTTATGCTGCGCTTGTTTAACTATGTAAATATGTGCTGCATTTGTCGCGCCTTGCCTGCCTGAGGCTCCTGATTGGTCTAATAAAGAGCTGAAAGGTCATTAGCTAGGCAGAGGAGGGATAGGCGGGGCTGACAGGCAGAGAGAATAAATAAGAGGAGAAATCTAGGAACGAGAGAAGAGAGAGGAGAGAACAAGGGAGAAAGAGGGGATACACCTGGGGTAAGAAGCCAGGCAGCCTCCAGGCAGCCAGACATGAGAAGCAGTAAAAGATATACAAAGGGAAAAAATAGGAGAAAGCCCCGAGGCAAAAGGTAGATAAAGAGAAACAGGTTAATTTAAGTTAAAAGAGCTATCGAGGAATGAGCCTAAAGTAGGCTGAACATTCAGAACTAATAAGAAGTCTCTGTGTCATGATTTAGAAGCTGGTTGGTGGTCCAAAAGAAAAAGCCTGTTCCGGCGGTGGTGGCGCATGCCTTTAATCCCAGCACTTGGGAGGCAAAGCCAGGTGGATGGATCTCTGTGAGTTCGAGGCCAGCCTGGGCTACCAAGTGAGTTCCAGGAAAGGCGCAAAGCTACACAGAGAAACCCTGTCTCAAAAAAACAAACAAACAAACAAAAAAAAAAGAAACAAATTCACAATAAGTAAAGAAGAAAAAGAGAAGGAAATTCATCATGTAGATCGTATATTAATAAACATCTAAAAATTAAAAGAATTGAAATGTGATTTTAGCAGTTGTTTTGGACCATATGCTTCTAGATATATCCACATTTAGTAGAATACTATTTGGGGCATTGGAAAGCAGTTAAGAGCCCTGATGTTCTTGCAGAGGACTCTGGTTTAGTTCCCAGCACCCACCTCAGGTGGCTCATGACCACCTGAAACTTCAGCTCCACAGAATCACTGGCCTCTGTGGATACCTGAACCCACATTCACACACACACACACACACACACACACACACACACACACATACACACACACACACTCAAACACACAGAATATTAAAATTAATAAAATAAATTCCACTTGCATCCATTTTCCTCCTGTTTCAGAATGAAGAAGAAGTACGACGTCTCATCTGGGAAAAGAATCTGAAATTTGTGATGCTTCACAATCTGGAACATTCTATGGGAATGCACTCATACGATCTGGGCATGAACCATCTGGGGGACATGGTAGGTAAATCACCAACAGTCCTTCTTTCATGACTGGGCAAGTCTGTTTTCCGTATCACCAAGAGTAATTTAAGGGACGCTGGGATGCTAACAACAAACCCAAAGGAGACTGTAAGGCAGTGGCACTGTGGCTGTGGTGTGGCTCGGTGGCAGAGCACCCTTCTCCATGCACTTGAAGCCCGAGGCTTCATCCCTAGCACCACCATAAGGAAAGAGAGGAGAGCCAGAAGGTGGTGGCACACTACTTTAATCCCAGCACTGGGGAGGCAGAGGCAGGAGGATCTCTGAGTTCGAGGCCAGCCTGGTCTACAGAGTGAGTTCCAGGACAGCCAGGATACACAGAGAAACTCTATCTTGAAAAACAAACAAACAAAAAAAAAAAAAAAAAAAAAAAAAAAGGAAGAAGGGGAGGGCTGGAGAGATGCTCAGGGCTGTTCTTCCAGAGGTCTTGAATTCAGTTCCCAGGACCCACATTACAACGCACACCATCCATGATTGTAGTCCCATGAGATCGAATGCCCTCTTCTGGTGTGAAGATGTACATGCAGACAAAACATCCTATACACAAATAAATAAATCTTTAAAAAAATGAAAAAGAAAAAGAAAGAAAAGATGGCGCCAGGGTAAAATCGCTCACCGCCAAACCTGAGTCTGACCCTGTGGTCTCATGTGATCCAAGAAGAGAACTGTCTTCTAGAGGTACCTTTAACCACCACGTGTGCTGTGTGTGAGCATGCCCACGTGTAAGAGAAATAAAGACATTGAAAAATTCTCACTTAGTCCTACATTTAAAAAAAAAAAAAAAAAACTTCCTCTCTGCTCCTTCCCTAGCTGACATGGTCTCATGTAGCTGAGGCTGGAACAGTCTATGTAACCGAGAATGGACTTTTTCTCCTGCCTTTACCTCCAGAATTCGGGGTTATAAGTCTGTGTCATCACACTCCACTTACTAAATCTCTCTCTCTCTCTTTTTTTTTTTTTTTTTGGTTTTTCGAGACAGGGTTTCTCTGTGTATCCTGGATCTTACTCTGTAGACCAGGCTGGCCTTGAACTCACAGAGATCCGCCTGCCTCTGCCTCCCGAGTGCTGGGATTAAAGGCATGCGCTACCACCGCCCTCCCCAAATCTCTTCTTTGCAGGAAATTTAAAACTTACAAAATACCAAGGCCAGCCTGGTCTACAGAGTGAGTTCCAGGGCAACATAGAGAAACCTTGTCTTGAAAAACAAAACAAAACAAAAAAACAGAAAACCAAACCAAACAAAAACACCAAAACCAAAAACACCGCCAGCAACAAAATCAAGAATCACAATACTTAAAAATAAAGACAAAAGCCAGGCGTGGGGCAATAGCTCAGTGGGTAAAGAGCTTTGTGCAGGGGTGTGGAGACAAGGATATCCTGGCATCTTGCTGGCAGCCAGTGTAGATAAAACAGAGTTCCAGATTGCGTGAGAAACCATGTCTCAAATAGTAAAATGGATAGTGATGGGACACTGAAGTCAGCGGCTGGCCTACACACACACACACACACACACATACATGAATACATACACACACACACACACACACACACACACACACACACACACACACACGCACGCTTTATACATTGCTTTGTAAGATCCTGCCTTCCTTTCTATCAAAAATCTGTAACTTCTAGTTTTTACCATTTTCTATTTCCCCTTCCTCCTCTTCAAACTGTTACTAATGAAAAGTGCAAGGTTAAAGAAACACACGGTTCACTTCAATCAGCTCCCACAGTCATCCCCACAGTCTCCCCACAGACATCCCCACAGTCATCCCCACAGTCATCCCCACAGTCTCCTCACAGACATCCCCACAGTCATCCCCACAGTCATCCCCACAGTCATCCCCACAGACATCCCCACAGTCTCCTCACAGTCATCCCCACAGTCATCCCCACAGTCATCCTCACAGTCATCCCCACAGTCTCCTCACAGTCATCCCCACAGTCATCCCCACAGTCATCCCCACAGTCATCCCCACAGTCATCCCCACAGTCATCCCCACAGTCATCCCCACAGTCATCCCCACAGTCATCCCCACAGTCATCCCCACAGTCTCCTCACAGACATCCCCACAGTCTCCTCACAGTCATCCCCACAGTCATCCCCACAGTCATCCCCACAGACATCCCCACAGACATCCCCACAGTCATCCCCACAGTCATCCCCACAGTCTCCTCACAGACATCCCCACAGTCATCCCCACAGTCTCCTCACAGTCATCCCCACAGTCTCCTCACAGTCATCCCCACAGTCATCCCCACAGTCATCCCCACAGACATCCCCACAGACATCCCCACAGTCTCCTCACAGTCATCCTCACAGTCATCCCCACAGTCATCCCCACAGTCATCCCCACAGTCATCCTCACAGTCATCCCCACAGTCATCCCCACAGTCATCCCCACAGACATCCCCACAGACATCCCCACAGACATCCCCACAGTCATCCCCACAGTCTCCTCACAGTCTCCTCACAGTCATCCCCACAGACATCCTCACAGTCATCCCCACAGTCTCCTCACAGTCATCCCCACAGTCATCCCCACAGTCATCCTCACAGTCATCCTCACAGTCATCCCCACAGTCATCCCCACAGTCATCCCCACAGTCATCCCCACAGACATCCCCACAGTCTCCTCACAGTCATCCCCACAGACATCCCCACAGTCTCCTCACAGTCATCCCCACAGACATCCCCACAGACATCCCCACAGTCATCCCCACAGACATCCCCACAGACATCCCCACAGTCTCCTCACAGTCATCCCCACAGACATCCCCACAGTCTCCTCACAGTCATCCCCACAGTCATCCCCACAGACATCCCCACAGTCTCCTCACAGTCATCCCCACAGTCATCCCCACAGACATCCCCACAGTCTCCTCACCGTCATCCCCACAGTCATCCCCACAGACATCCCCACAGACATCCCCACAGTCTCCTCACAGTCATCCCCACAGACATCCCCACAGTCTCCTCACCGTCATCCCCACAGTCATCCCCACAGACATCCCCACAGACATCCCCACAGTCTCCTCACAGTCATCCCCACAGTCATCCCCACAGTCATCCCCACAGTCATCCCCACAGTCATCCCCACAGACATCCCCACAGACATCCCCACAGACATCCCCACAGACATCCCCACAGACATCCCCACAGTCTCCTCACAGTCATCCTCACAGTCATCCCCACAGTCATCCCCACAGTCTCCCCACAGACATCCCCACAGTCTCCTCACAGTCATCCTCACAGTCATCCTCACAGACATCCCCACAGTCATCCCCACAGTCTCCTCACAGTCATCCCCACAGTCTCCTCACAGTCATCCCCACCGTCATCCCCACAGTCTCCTCACAGTCAAGCTATATCTACATGGGTGCCACTACCACTCATTTTTCTTAGTTTTAAAATACATTCACTTTTTTAAAAAAATACATTCACTTTTACAATTTTTAGTATTAAAAAAAAAAAAAAAAAGCCGGGCAGTGGTGGCGCACTCCTTTAATCCCAGCACTCAGGAGGCAGAGGCAGGAGGATCTCTGTGAGTTCAAGGCCAGCCTGGTCTACAGAGTGAGATCCAGGACAGGGTCCAAAGTTACACAGGGAAACCCTGTCTCGAAAAAAAAAACAAGACTGTCCCAGCCTGACAGCCTGAGTTCAGCCCTGGGGCCCCAGACGGTAGGAGGAGTGAACTGATTCCACACGTGAGCCACGGCACACGTGTCCACACGTGTCCACAGACATCTGCACGAGAAAGGAAGGAGGGAGGGAAAAGAACCACTCTAAGTGCACAGCGCTGTTACTCATTCCGTAGACCAGTGAGGAAGTCACAGCTCTGATGAGTTCCCTGAGAGTTCCCAGCCAGTGGCAGACAAATGGCACCTACAAGTCGAACCCTCACCAGAGACTGCCTGATTCTCTGGACTGGAGAGACAAAGGGTGTGTCACGGAAGTGAAATACCAGGTGAGTGTCACCAGCCCCTGCGCCCTGGCCTGAGTGCACCTTCCTGTGTCTTTGCTACTTCCTGTCTGCTTTTATTATTCCCGTCTTCCTCACTAAATTCTAAGGAGTTTGTCGTTGTTTGTTTTTTGTTATTTGGTTTTACTTATTTCTTTATTTTGGCTTATATACATAGCCCAGGCTGGCCTTGAACTCACAACATGACAAAACTAAGTCCCCTCCATATTTTGGATTTTAGCCCCTTATCAAATATGTAATTTGTATGCTCAGCCTGCAAAATATCTTTTAATGAGAAAAAATTCTTTTTTTTTTCAAGACCAGGTTTTTCTGTGTAGCCCTGGCTTGCCCTGTAGACCAGGCTGGCCTGGAACTCACAGAGATCTACCTGCCTCTGCCTCCTGAGTGCTGGGATTAAAGGTGTGAGCTACCGCTGCCCAGGTGAGCAAAAAAGTCTAAGCACAGAAGCTAGACAGTTGGTCCCCAGTTGAGAGCACTCACTGCTCTTCCAGAGGACTTAGGTTTGGTTCCCAACAGCTACAACAGGCAACCACAACTGCCTGTAACTCCAGCCTCAGGAGATCCAGCGCCCTCTTCTGGCCTCTGTGGGTAGCTGCACATACATATACATAAATAAATAATAAAACAAATCCTTTTTTTAGATTCTGTGATAATGTTTGAAAACAGTTACCCTAGGGTTAAAGCCCCACCCCCTTTTTTTTGAGCTGAGGATCGAACCCAGGGCCTTGCGCTTGCTAGGCAAGTGCTCTACCACTGAGCTAAATCCCCAACCCATTTTTTTTTTTAAAGATTTATTTATTTATTATGTATACAGAAGAGGGCACTAGATCTCATTACAGATGGTTGTGAGCCACCATGTGGGTGCTGGGAATTGAACTCAGGACCTCCAGAAGAGCAGTCGGTGCTCTTAACTTCTGAGCCATCTCTCCAGCCTGCCCCCTCCTTTTTTTGAGGCATCATTTTGTGACAGAACACTGGAGTTTGTGGATGCCTGACATCACAAATGTCAATGAGCAGAAACAGGAACTAAATTTTTATTTATTTATTTATTTTATGTATATACATGTTTTGCCTGTGTGTGTGTGTGTGTGTGTGTGTGTGTGTGTGTGTGCGTGCTTGTACCACATGCATGCATGCCTGCAGAGGTCAGAAGGCATCAGATCCCCTGGAACTGGCATTACAGAAGGTTGTGAGTCACCATGTGGATACTGAACACCAAAACCTGGTCCTCTGTAAGAGAATCGGGTACTCTAACCACTAAGCCATCTCTCCAGACTAAGGTACTGAATCTTTAGGCTACATTTCATTCTGAGAGTTGGTAGCCTGAGAAGGTAGCAGAAGAACCTTCTGGAAATCTGCCTTACATCTCATCTCCGGGCAGCAGGCTTTATAAGGAGTTATTCCAGAGCTGAGCCTTGGCCTCTGGTCAAGTGGTCTGCCTCGTCTGTGAGACTCTTGGTGTTAGTGCCCCGTCCCGATCACCTCCTGAGCAGTCACATCATCACCTCTCTGCGTGGCTGGCTTGTCTGCTTCCCAGGACCACTGAGCCTCAAGGTCCTCATGTGGTGTCACGGGGTAGTGCATTGACTCTGAACAGCAAATCATTCACTGTTCTGGCTGCACTGTTTACAGTGCATACTGACCGCTCCTTTCTTCAACACGAGGTGCAATGTGCCCTTAGAACACAGAACACAAGTGTGTTGTTCTAACTACAGCACAGCCACTGCGCCTTAGCCTACTGCTATTTCATCCAGCAATGACGTCTTTGCAGTTACCAGCCTGCTTCCCTAGCAGCGGCATGATGGGAATTTTGTCCCAGCAGGCACCAGGCCTGCCGCTGCCTCTAAAGGTAGCTTTAACTAAATCTCTATCGTTCTAGTTATAAATAAGACTCAAGAATCAAAGGCCAGGGTAAGAAATATTAGCTCCGAGAGGCTGAGTTGCAACTAGCTAACGTTCTCTCCTTGCTGGCATCTGCGAAAGATCCGTTTCCACTTCACCAAACCAGAAAAAACTGCACCACTCCACATCCCTGCCTGCTACTCTCTCTGTCTCCTCTCCTCTCTCTCTCCCCTCCCCCTTTCTCCCCACTCTGTTTCTCTCTCTCTCTTTCTCCCCTTACCCCATGCCCTCTGATGCTCTATGATTATTTTCTGTCAACTAGTTAGTTGCTGATGCAGCCTCCTGACCCCAGATTAATTTTTTTCTTCTTCTTTTTTTTTTTTTTTTTTTTTGGAGCTGAGGATCGAATCCAGGGCCTTGCACTTGCTAGGCAAACGCTCTACCACTGAGCTAAATCTCCAACCCCTAATTTTTTTTTAATTAACACAAATGCAGAGTCAGGGTTCAGTGTGATCGACTATCCCCCACTAAAGCGCCCCTCTGTCCCTCCTGCCCAGCTCAGTTGGACCGAGTTATTCTATGTCTCAAAATCACTTTCCTGTTGAGTGGGGGGTAAAGTTTAAGAAGGAAGGACATGATTGCTCCTAGGTATGGTGGAGGTTTGTTGTAGATAAAAGGAGAGCATAGCCAGAGGCAGGGACATCTGGGAGCCCAGAGTGAACAAGACCAGACTGAGCTGGACTGGTGAGGAGGCGGGAGGGGAGGAGAGTCAGGAGAGTAAAGGGTGTATGAAAGGCAGGATGATACCAGAGAAGGTGGGAAGAGCAGCCCAGTCCCTGAGCTGGAGAAGTTTAGGGGAGGCAATGGGGCATGCCAGCCCCTGTAACAGGCAGGGACTGAGGGATGCTGGGAGAACCTGGTGGCCAGATCTGGTGTGATGCGTTAAACAGGCACCTCAGCCACTTGTCCCGTTAGGTTTGAGGCCTACCTAACACCTGTGGCACCTGTTTTCTTTGGAGGGGAAGACAGTTGGGACGTTGCACATGTTTGGTGTGTACTGTCAGTGCATTCCAAACGCCCGCTGTGACCAAGCTCCCTCCATTGTCTGGACAGTGTCTTCCTTCACTAAGAGAGAAGGCGTCAGTGAAGGAGGGAGCCATGGCAGAGCTGGAGCCATCATTGGTGCTATGGAAGCTATCTTGACCGAGTCTGAGCCTGGCTTCTCTGTTTCAGGGTTCCTGTGGGTCCTGCTGGGCTTTCAGCGCCGTGGGGGCCCTCGAAGCGCAGCTGAAGCTGAAAACGGGGAAGCTGGTGTCTCTCAGCGCACAGAACCTGGTGGATTGCTCCACCGAAGCAAAATATGGGAATAAAGGCTGCCAGGGTGGCTTCATGACAGAGGCCTTCCAGTACATCATCGATAATGGCGGCATCGAGTCCGACGCTTCCTACCCCTACAAAGCCACGGTGCGTCACGTTTGTCCCCTGTGACTTCATTCCCCCCACTGACACCACCAACGCAACTGCTTGACCCCCTCCAAAACCCTATGAGCAGCCCCTCAATATCGGAGTTATCGTCGAATTGCAGTGACCTTCTTAATCAACCTGTGGGGTTTTGGGTCATTGTTACTGGGTCTCATGACACAGTCCAGGCTGTCTTCAGTTCACATCCTGGTTGAGGAGGCTCTGAATTTCTGTTCCTTCTGCCTGTACCTCCCAAATGTTGGATTATAGGGGTTTGCCACAAAGCCCCAGGCAGAAAATATTTTCAAACAGGAAGGTAGTATTCATATTTAAATACAGGCTTAAAGAAAATATTTTAAAAGCCTTCTATATATTATCTGATATTTAGCTTTTTATTCCTACAACCTGCAATGCTTAATGATATTCCCCGGTCATCATCAAGCTCATTCTCCACTCAAAAGGTGCAATAATGTTATCCTCTTAGCCTCAAGATTTTTGTTTTGTTTTGTTACAAATTCTGTTGGGTAATATACCCCTCCCGCCCAGACATAGAAAAGAAAAATTACCCCAACAGGGCTGGCAAGATGGCTCATTAGGTAAAGGCACATGTGGCCAAGCCTGACAACCTGAGACTGATCACTGGTCCCACATGATAGAAAGAGAGCCAAGTCCAGTAAGTCATCCTCTGACCTCCACACTGGCATAAATAAATACAATAAAAATCACACCTTAGGGATTGGAGAGACAGCTCGGTGGTTAAGAACTGCTCGTCCAAAAGACCTGGGTTCTGTTCCCGGCAACCACGTGACAATTCACTGTCTGTAACTACAACTCCAGGGGAATCTGACACCCTCACACAGACAAAACACCAATGCACATGAAATAAAATTAAACATTTTCTTTAAAAATCACATTTTAGCCAGACAGTGGTACCTTTATTCCCAGCACTTGAGAGGCAGAGTCAGGAAGATCTCTGATTTTGAGGCCATCCTGGTCTACAGAGCTAGTTCTAGGACAGCCAGGGCTACACAGAGAAACCCTGTCTCAAAAAAAGCAGAAACAAAAAAATCACATTTTAAAAAATTATTCCTTGAAAACTTCCTACCTCCAGTACTATTATTTTGGTTTATTTCTTTCAGCTGCTTTTTCTGTTATGATTTAGGGGGAAACACAGTCACATGTTCAACAAACATACATTTGTAACCTCCTGGGTTTTTTTGTTTTGTTTATTTTTTGCTTTTGAGACACAATCTCACTATATAACTGCGGCTGGCCCAGAACTCCTTGGCTCTGTAGACCAGTCTGGCCTTGAACTCGCAGACCCACCTGTGTACTGTCTCTTGAGGTTACGTTTGTTTTGTGCAGTCTCGTATAGCTGCAGCTGAGCTAGAGCTTGGCTGAGAAGCTTATGCTACCATGCCCAGCTTGAGACAGTGTTTAAACAAAGAAATGGAAAAACCCAGAACAAAACAATAAAGAGGGGGTGGGGGAGGGAAAGACGGGGAGAGGATCTTAGACGGTTGAAAGGGTAAAGTGTGTGGGTGGGGAAACATATTTGAAATCCAGGAAACTGAAGTAGACTATGCTTGTTTTTTTTCTTTTTTCTTTTTGGTAGGATGGAAAGTGTCACTATGACTCAAAAAACCGAGCTGCCACATGTTCCAGGTACATCCAGCTTCCCTTCGGCGATGAAGAGGCGCTCAAGGAAGCAGTGGCCACTAAAGGACCTGTATCTGTGGGCATCGATGCCAGCCACCCTTCCTTCTTCCTCTACAGAAGTGGTAAAACGGAGGCACTGGCCTCTTGTTATTCGCTTGGTGTGGGCTGGGCATCCGTACCTCATTCTAACTGGTGAATCTCACCAGTTAGAGCTGCTTAGCACCACTCCACTAAGTTCTTCATGGAGCCTCTATCCTCTCATCCATACGGTGACTCTAATGGACACACGAACACTCTTGGCAAGGCTAATCTGCCTCGGGGCGGGAGAGTGGGCTCAGTGGTTAAGAGTACTTCTTGTGGCAAGGGACCCAGATTTCATTCCTGGACCCCACCTCCTTGGGCACATCCAGACAAAATGCCCATACACATAAAATAATAAAAAATAAGCTGGGCGGTGGTGGCGCACGCCTTTAATCCCAGCACTCAGGAGGCAGAGGCAGGCGGATCTCTGTGAGTTCGAGGCCTGCCTGGTCTACAAAGTGAGTTCCAGGAAAGGTGCAAAGCTACACAGAGAAACCCTGTCTCGGAAAAAACAAAAACAAAAACAAACAAACAAACAAAAATCCACAAACAAGATTAAAGAAAAAGGGTTAGCTGGACTAAGCCACTCAGCCTGAAAGCATTAAAAACTATGCAGATGAAAACCTGTTACGGACTACACAATCCACACATAAAAATGAGTGGCCACCAAGTGTGGTGGCTGTATCCGTAATTCTAGCATTCAGGAGGCAGAGGCAGAGGGATGACAAGGTTGAGGCCTGGGCTACACAGTGAGACTCTATCAAAAAGGAAAAACAAAGCAAACAGAAAAATTAGTCTTTTTTTAATTCATCAACAGTGTATTATATGAACTAAAAATCAAGAAGGCACTTCCACAACAGGGGGCCTAATAATAATAATAAACATCTAGAGAGCAGAAGACACCATAGTGAGCATCAAAAGGATACACACACAGAGGCAAAAGACATATCCTCTGTTTATGAAATGCAGCCAAATATCAATAAAATTCTTCACAAAACTAGATAGAATAATCTTTAAGAATGTATGAAACCCTGAAACCACTTAATAGCCAAAGCTATTTTAACAATAGGAGCAAAGCAAGAGAGCACATTCTTTGGGGCTGGAGAGATAGCTCAGCAGTTAAGAGCATTGACTGCTCTTCCAGAGGTCCTGAGTTCAATTCCCAGCAACCACATGGTGGCTCACAACTGTCTGTAACTCCAGTTCCAGGGGATCTGACACACTCACATAAACACACATGCAGGCAAAATACCAATGCACATAAAGTAAAAATAAATAAATTTTTTAAAAAAAGAGCACATTCCTGAGTTACAGCAACCAAACAGCATGGTGCCAGCATGAGAACAGACCCCAGACCAACAGCAGAGAACAGCAGGACTCTGTCTCAAAAACTTAGCTAGGCATGTTGTCACATGCTTGTAATTCTAACACTTGGAAGTCGGAGGCAGGAGGTTTACTTCAAGTTTGAAGCCAGCCTGGCTGGCCTTGTTAGGCTTCTATCTCTGTGTTAAAACTGACCAAAAACAACTTGGGACAAAGTTTATCTGGCTTACATTCACAACGCATCACCTAGGGAATCCAAGGCAGGGACTGAAGCAGACACCATGGAAGAACGTCATGGCAGGCTTGCTCCCTCCCTTGGCCTTCTCAGTTTGCCTCCCCTCTGTGTAGAACTCCCTCTGTAGCCCAGGCTGGCCTCGAACTCACAGATCTGCCTGCCTCTACCTCCTGAGTGCTGGGATCAAAGGCGTGTGCCACCACCGCCCCGGCCTCAGTTTGCTTTTTATTCCATCTAGGAGTACCTAGAGGTGGCACCACCCACAGTAGGCTGGACCCTCCCACATCAATCATTTTTCAAGACAGTGATCTACACACTTGCCTGCAGGCCAATCTGATGGAAGTATTTTCTCAGTTGAGGTTTCTTTCCCCAAATAAGGTAGCTTGTGTCAATTCAACAAAAAGTTTACCAGGACACTGACTATATTCTGAGACCAGCCAGGCAAGACCACGTCTCAAACAAGCATATAGATAAAGATAACTGAATGCTGGTGACATGGAGAAAGGGACCTTTGCACACTGACTATAAGAATATCAATTGGGGTTGGGGATTTAGCTCAATGGTAGAGCGCTTGCCTAGCAAGTGCAAGGCCTGGGGTTTGATCCTCAGCTCCCGCCCCCCAAAAAAGAATATCAATTAGGACAGTGTTTAAGAGAAATGGTGTAGAAATTCCCCCAAAAGATAAAAAATAGAATTATCATTTGACCCAGCAGTTCCACTACAAAGAAATTAAATCAATATATTGAGAAGACATCTCTGGAGTTCATTACAGTACAGTTCTCAACAGCCTAAGTGACCATCGACCGATGAGTGGAAAGAGAACGGCACACATACAGCATGGAATACGATTCTGTTTTTAAAAAATAGGATGCAGGAATGGGGTGTGGCTCAGATATTAAAATGTTCTCTCACCATGCATGAAGCCGTGGGTTCAACCTCCAGCACACATACATACTGGGCATACTGGTACAAGCCTGTCATCTCAACTCTGGGGAAGTGGAGGCAGGAGGATCAGCAGTTCAGGGTCATCTTTGACTACTTATCAAAAGCCAGTTGGGGGCTCTGTGAGACCCCGGCTGTGATCTTAAGCACTATGGAAACTTAAAGGAGGGCACTTAACACTTCCCTAAGGTTGGCACTTAACACTTCCCTAAGGTTAACACTTAGAACTGTGTATGCCGTCTTACACAGCTCAATGACACAGTCCCTGAGCATCCACGGTATGCAGAACCCTGTATTATATGCAATCATTTTGTGCTATCTCCCGGAACCTTATACAAAGCAGCCGAATGTCCAAGTGTGTTTGTTATCCCGTAGCACTTGCCTCTTTCCCATCTGTGTTTTATCCCAGGTGTCTATGACGACCCCTCCTGTACTGGTAATGTCAATCATGGTGTCCTAGTGGTTGGCTATGGGAACCTCGATGGGAAAGACTACTGGCTTGTGAAAAACAGGTAATACATTTGCACATCAGTGTCAGGACTTGGGGGTGGGGGTGCGCATCAGCAAACGTGCCCTTGATGTTAGGATGCTGGTCACCATAGCAACAAGGATGAGCTTTTATATTCCCAAGAGGAACTACTCACTGCCTCACTCGGGTGGTTATTAATAAGAATGGCCCTCGGCGGTGGTGGCACAAGCCTTTAATCCCAGCACTTGGGAGGCAGAGCCAGGCGGATCTCTGTGAGTTCAAGGCCAGCCTGGGATACAGAGTGAGTTCCAGGAAAGGCACAAAGCTACACAAGAGAGACCCTGTCTTGAAAAACAAAACAAAACAAACAAACAAACAAAAAAGAATGGCCCTCATAGGCTTAGTCATCAGGGAGTGGCACTATTTGAGAAGGATTAAAATGATTAGGTGTGGCTTTGTTGGAGGAAATGCGTCACTGGGGGTAGGCTTTAAGCTTTCAAAAAGCCAAGCCAGGCCCAGTCCTTCTCCCTCCCCCTTTCTGTTCCCCTCCCCTCCCCCTTATGGATAAGCTCTTGGCTACTGTCCTAGCACCTTGCTGCAGCCATGCTCCCAGCCCTGGACTGGACCCTCTGAAACTGTAATCAAACTCCTAATTAAATGCTTTCCTATAGGAGCTGCTGTGGTCATGATATCTCTTCACAGAATAGGACAGTGACTAAGACACCACATTTATCTTTGTTTTCATGATTTGTCTTCTATAATTCTTTCCATTCTATTTTATATTACATTCTAATTTATATCATTTGGCGTTTTGAGATAGGGTCTTGCTATTACGCCTAGATGGCCTGGAACTTACTTTGTGTTTCAGGCTGGCCTTGAACTTACAGCCATCCTTTGTCTCTGACACCTGAGTGTTGGAATCCCAGATGCACATTGCTGATCTTGGTTTCTTTTCTATCATTCCTACTCTGCTCCTTTTATACTCTTACACTCAGTATTCATGGCTGCAGTTTTTATGTGGCAGTGTCAGGGCTAGCCTGAGAACGGGTGCTCTTCTTTACTCTTTCGATTGTCTTCTTTTTTCTTATAACTGCATGTGAAAGTGCACGGGGTGTGGGGGTGTGGGGGTGTTTCTTCAGTGACTGAAACAATCTTTTCTCTTGTAGCTTACTGAGTTTATAAAGGACTCTCCTAAGTAATATTCTAAATGGCCCCCATCCAAGCCTCTTCTCCCCTGTCCCTTTTTTTTTTTTTTTGAGACAGGCTCCCATGTAGCCCAGGCTGGCTTCAAGTTCATTATGTAGTCAAGGAGGATCAAGAATTCCTGATCCTCCTGCTTCTATCTCCGTGGTGTTGGGATTAGAAGTGTATGATGCTCTGTGCCCAGGCAAATGAGTTCTTAAATACACAGATGTGGTTTACACAGCAAGCCGGAAAGCTGTAGAACCAGGCAGCTCATCCCCTCACAAAGGAGAATGCTCTACTTCTGCATAGCTTTAAATAGGAAAGCGTCTCATCCATTTCTGGATCATTCACAACTGTATTATTTATCATGTGCTTTAGAATTCATTGCTGTATAACACTTTCATAATGGCTGCTCAAAAATACTCTTAGTATTTCTCTAGAGAAATGTGTTTGCTGGAAAGTCATTAGGTTACCCTTAAGCCAAACACTGTGACAGCTAATGCTTAGAGTCCTGCTCCTTAGGAGGTAGAGTCAGAGGATCGGGACTGTAAGGTCAGTCTCAGCTGCATAGTAAATTTAAGGCCAGCCAGGGATACATGAGACTCTAGTCTAACAATAACAACAACAACAAAAGCCATCATCTATGACCCTATTGTGCAAAGACATTAGAGATGAAGTGTTATAAATAATACACTCATTCCTTACAGAAGGCATGCTTAGAAAGCAGGAATGGATCTTATACTATTGTCCTTAAATGTAAGTCAATATGGAGCTAGTGCGTGTGGTGGCTCACACCTGTAATTCCAGTCCTGGAAAGTCAAGGCTGGAAAATTGCTGTGAGTCTGAGATTAGACTGTGTGTTTATGTTGTCTACAAACAACAAAAAACAAAACAAAACAAAAACTTAAAAACAAGCCAGGAATGATAGCACACACCTTTTTTTTTGTTGTTGTTGTTTGTTTTCCAAGACAGAGTTTCTCTGTAGCTTTGGAGGCTGTCCTGGACTAGCTCTGTAGACCAGGCTGGCCTCAAACTCACAGAGATCCACCTGCTTCTGCTTCTCAAGTGCTGGGATTACAGGCGTGTGCCACCACCGCCCGGCTGATAGCACACACCTTTAATCCCAGCACTCAGAACCAGAGACAGGTAGATCCCTGTGACACAGTCTGGTGCACATAGGAAGTTCTAGGCCATCCAGGACTACATAGTCAGACCCTGTATAAAAATATATATAAGTGTAGGGCTGGAGAGATGGCTCAGTGCTTAAGAGCACTGGCTGTTCTTCCAGTAGGGCCCGGGTTCAATTCCCAGCACCTATATGATAGCTCACAACTGTCTGTAACTCCAGTTCTAGGGGATCTGACACCCTCACACAAACATACATGCAGGCAAAACTGCAATGCACATAAAATACAATTAACTAATTAAAAATATGTATGGGTTTTAGGAGGAAGCAAAGAGATAAAAATATTGATAATATGGTTTTATTATATTAATTTATAAATTGTGTTATTTCTCTTTTTATAGCTGGGGCCTTTACTTCGGTGATCAAGGATATATTCGGATGGCAAGAAATAATAAAAATCATTGTGGGATTGCTTCTTATTGCTCTTACCCAGAAATCTAAATCATGTCTTCTTCTAACAAGTCATGAAAGTGAAATACACTCTAACTTTTTCACCTGTTCTGTCCAGAAGAAACAAATGTGTCATGATCAATGTCTGTTTAATGTATTCACTATGTTATAGTTTGTTTGCTTGATAACTTTATCTCTCTGAAAAGTCTGTAAACAAGTTAAGAATGTACTATAGATGGAACTCTGTCAGAGTCTGTCCCCAGGACATTCATATTTGCTCTTTCTATATCTTACACCCTGTCATCTTTATAACATATCCCTAAAGAGCTTAATAAATCTATAATTTCAAATGTCTATTTTTGTCCCATACCATATTTTCAAACCATTCTTAGTTAACCTTTATACCCTCTCATGAGCATGGCTATGTTAGTGATGAGCTATAACCACAGTGATGAAGAAATGTTATAAAAACTAAAAAAAAAAAAAAAAAAAAGCTAGGTATAGTGGCACAGGACTTTACTCCCAGCGCTTGGGAGGCAGAGGCAGGTGGATCTCTGATTTTGAGGCTAGTCTTGTCTATAGAGTGAGTTCCAGGGTTACACAGGGAAAGCCTGTCTTGAAAACAATTACAATATCAAAAACCCTGCAAAATGATGTTCAATTATAAAATGTCCAGAAGACTAAGTTGTATTTTGATTCATAAAATTATTCAATAAATGTCTTAAAATTGAAACACATAAAGTCAGGTGGTGATGGCGCATGCCTTTGATCCCAGTACTTGGGAGGCAGGTGGATCTCTGTGAGTTGGAGGCCAGCCTGGGCTACAGAGTGAGATCCAGGATAGGCTCCAAAGCTAAACAGAGAAACGCTGTCTCAAAAAAACAAAACAAACAAACAAACAAAAAATGAAGCACATAAATGATTAAAAGCAAAGCTGTTTGTTTGTTTGTTTGTTTGTTTCAGGGAAAAGAGGGGAAGATGGCTCAGTGGTTGAGAGCACTTTGTACCTCTTGTAGGGAACATGGGTTCATTTTCCAGAACCCACATGGAGGCTCTCAGCTATCCACCATCCAGTTCCAGGGTGGTCCACTACCTTCTTTTTTCTAGTCCCAGTGAGCACCACACACACACACACACACACACACATACACACACACCACACATACACACACACCACACATCACACACCACATACACGCACACCACACACATACACACACACCACACACACACACACATACACACACCACACACACACACACACACACACACACACACACACCACACATACACACACACCACACATACACACACACCACACACACACACACACACACACACCACACATCACACCACACACTCACACACACCACACATACACACACACCACACACACACATACATACACATACACACATACACACCACACACACACATACATACACATACACACATACACTCATACACACACACATACACACACACCACACACACACACACAGACCACACACACACACACACACACACATACACACACCACACACACACACTACACACACATATACCACACACACACATATACACCACACACACACACATACACACACACACACACACACAAAATTCACATAAACATAGGCAAAACACTCATAAAATTCTTTTTTTAAAAAGTCAAGCACAGAAGCTGGAGAGATGGCTCAGAGGTTAAGAACAATTCCCAGCACCCACATGGTGGCTCACAACCATCTGTAATGAGATCTGGCGCCCTCTTCTGTGTACATAATAAATAAATCTTTAAAAAGAAAAAAAAAGGCAAGCTGTTTTTGAACACCTTTTTTTTGGGGGGGGGGGTGGAGCTGAGGATCCAACCCAGGGCCTTGTGCTTGCTAGGCAAGCACTCTACCACTGAGCTAAATCCCCAACCCCTTAAACATACCTTTGAAAATGTGGAGCAAAAGGAACACTCCTCCACTGTTGGTGGGAATGCAAACATGTACAACCACTATGGAAATCAGTATGGCGGTTTCTCAGAAAATTGGGAATTGATCTACCTCAAGACCCAGCCATACCACTCTTGGGCATATACCCAAGGAATGCTCAATCACACCACAAGGACACATGCTCAACTATGTTCATAGCAACATTATTTGTAATAGTCAGAACCTGGAAACAACCTAGATGCCTGCCAATTGAAGAATGGATTAAGAAAATGTGGTTCGTATACACAATGGAGTACTACTCAGCAATAAAAAACAATGACATCATGAAATTTGCAGGCAAATGGATGGAACTAGAAAATATCATCCTGAGTGAGGTAACCCAGACTCAGAAGGACAAACATGGTATGTACTCACTCATAAGCATAAAGGTGGGGTCTATTGACTGAGAATGCAGAGAACATGGGACCTCTTTCATGAGGATGGGTTCTGCTGACTGAGAGACAATGTTCAGGATTTTTGGGGATTCAGGTAAAGGCTGGCTCCATAGGACTACGAAAGATCACCAGGTGCTTAGACAGCATCCACTCCAGTCTTCCTGGTTAACAGGTATCATTTTCTTCCTTTGAGGAAGAAAGCCTGCCTGTTTAACAATTCTGGTTTCCCTGGTTCTTTCTGTCAACTGTGCCCTCTACACTCACCAGCCCTGGAGTCTGTTCCCAGTGCTCTGTAAACTGGGGGTTGAAGGATGACTTGCTTGCTAGTCAGTTCCCTCAATATGCCAGGCTATAATGGAAAGTTAATATGCCATGTTTTGGTGGTATAGTGATCCCTCTGCCCACACTGATATTTCTTCTGATCTTGGGAAAACCAATTTTGCCTAAGTCTATTTTCTCAACTTAAACAATTTAAACAGCAACAACAACAATGCTTAACACCAGAAAAAGAGAGAGGTGAAGATGGGGAGGGGGAGAGAGAATGCAGGAAGGGATGGTATCTGTCTCTCTCCCAAGGTTCTTAGAGAAGCGATGAAAATTCTTGGGAAAAACAATTTTTTTGTTGTTTTTTGAGACAGGGATTCTCTGTAGCTTTAGAGCCTGTCCTGGACTAGCTCTGTAGCCCAGGCTGGCCTCGAACTCACAGAGATCCACCTGCCTCTGCCTCCTGAGTGCTGGGATTACAGGTGTGCACCACCACCGCCCAGTGGAAATTTTTTAATGTGAGGAAGAAAAAACAAACATGGTAAACATTAGAGTAAGATTTTCAACATTTTGATCCTGAAAACAAGATCCTAGTCCTCATTATTCCTCATACTGAACTGTGTATGTGTGTGTGTGTGGGGGGTCTCTGAGACCACCAAGGCCAGCAGAGTGTTGTCCGAGAGAGGAAAGGAGACAGTTCAGTCCAACAGGACTCAGTAGCTGGTGTTGGTTCAAACTTCCCGAGTCTGACACCAGGTAGTCTATTTTAGGCATATTTAAGTACAGCACGGTGATTTGGAGCAACGTTTTCTGGTGATACTCAATCCCGTGTACACAATAAAGCTTAAGACATGACAACATCAAAACTCTTTGTAAGGTACAAGTGACATCTTCCATAAAGAGACTAACTAAGGAAAAGGGCTCAAGATAACAGACTCATGATAAGTGTCTGGGGAGGATAACAGTACAGATTAACTGAGACAAACTCGTGATAAGTGTCTGGGGAGGATAACACTACAGATTAACTGAGACAAACTCGTGATAAGTGTCTGGGGAGGATAACAGTACAGATTAACTGAGACAAACTCGTGATAAGGGTCTGGGGGAGCTAGTGTGGCCTAGCCACACAAATAGTGAAAAGGTCACCTCATCTGTCCCCAGCCTTCTGGGTGGAAAACAGCAGGTACACATTGCTCCTTAGAAAAGACAGCCCTGTGTTCTTTTTTTTTGAGCTGGGGATCGAACCCAGGGCCTTGCATTTGCTAGGCGAGTGCTCTACCACTGAGCTAAATCCCCAACCCCAAGCCCTGTGTTCTTACTGTTTCTGTTTTCCTTAGTGCTTAACTGTGAGCACCAGGACCTACATGCCTCCTGCACTGGGCAGACCTTTTCCTATCTGTGGCGTACATTTTCGCTTGTTGAAAATATATCAAAGTCTATGAGACAGTACAAAGTAAGAGAAGAAGCTTGCACTACCCCACAATCTCCACCTACCCTTCATCCTATTTTTTCCCCCATGGTTAAAACTACTCTATTGAGGTCTGGAGAGAGAGATGGTTCACTGGTTAACTCACAGGGCACTGGGGTTCATTTCCCGAAACCCTCACGGTGACTCACACACAATCATCTGTAATCCTGGTCCAGGGGATCCAATGCTCTCTTCTGACTTCCAAGACCACCAGTCACATACCTGGTGCACATACATAGATGCAGATGCTTATACACACAAAATAATAAATGCAAACTTTGAAGTTTGTTTATAGATGGCAGTTAACACTAGTTAGTAAGTGCTAATCCCCCCCCAAAATGCTCAATGACAGAGATTGCTGGTCCACAGAGAATAATAAACCTGAACAAAGCCAGGACTGTGATGACTAAAGCCTGTCCTCCTCCTTGCAGAATGAAATGGCGATTGACTGATACATGGCATATGCTGTCCCACCAACTGTGAGAACCAGAGTCTCCATATCCAGCATCCCACCCACAGATGCATCGGGTTCCATTAATCTTCTCCATGGTGTTGCCTTCCTAATGTTTATTTGTTTGTTTATTTATTTATTATTTTTATTTTATTTTTTTGGAGATGAGGATCGAACCCAGGGCATAATGTTTATTTATTAATTTGCCTCTGTGGGCACACATGCTAAGGTGCACATGTGGAAAGCAGGGAACAAGTCACAGAATCAGTTCTCTTCTCCCACTTGGTGGGTTCCAGGAATACTTAACAATTCATCACACTTGGTAGAACGTGCCTTTATGCACTGGGAACTGTGTTTTGAAAACAGTTGTGTGAAGCAGTGATGACGGTGCTCTGGGCTGCCTGAGAAAGGACCAGCACTTCGGCAACCACCCACAAACTTGAAAGCCAGTACTGAAAATCACCGCTCCAAAAATAGAACTTAAACTTTTTCCTAAACGAGACATAAATTGTTTTCAAAGCTACCTACCCTCTGTGCCCTGTTGGATTAGTACAAATATCTAAGTAAAGTAAGATGCTGGCCTATGCCCGTACATCTAGTATGGGGAGGGGTAAAAGCAGGGAGATGGCCATTCAAGACTAACTTCGGCTAAACAGGGAGAATTAAGTCTCAAAAACAAAAGTACTGGTGAGATGGCTCAGCAGTCTAAGCGCCTGCTGCCAAGCCTGACAGCGGAGTTAGATGCCTGGGACCCACATGCTGGAAGTGGGGGCTGACTTCAAGTTAGCCTGATTACCCCACCTGCTGCGGTGTGAGCATGCCCACACATTGTCCTCTGAAGGAACGCCACAGGGCGCACACACGCGAATAACACTAAAAATTAAAGCTACACAGAGAAACCCTGTCTCGAAAAACCAAAACAAACAAAAACAACAACAACTTATTAGGGTTGGGGATGTCGCTCAGTGGTAGAGCGCATGCCTAGCAAGCGCAAGGCCCTGGGTTCGATCCTCAGTTCAAAAAAAAACAAAACCAAAAACCAAAAACAAACAAACAAAAACCCCGAGGGGCTGGAGAGATGGCTCAGCGGTTAAGAGCACCGACTGCTCTTCCAGAGGTCCTGAGTTCAATTCCCAGCAACCACATGGTGGCTCACAGCCATCTGTAATGAGATCTGGCGCCCTCTTCTGTGTACATAATAAATAAATCTAAAAAAAAAAAATAATAGTAATAACCAACAGAAAACAAACCCAACATTTAAAAAAAGAAAAGAAAAGAAAAAAAAAACTTATCAGCAGAAATCAAAGTCATCAGCCTGGTAGCGCAACGGACTTCCTCGAAGACACCGCGGTCTGTCCGGCGGGAGTGTGCAGCAGACGGAAGGTCCGCCAACAAAGACCCGAAGCCAGAAAACCACGCACACGGGGAGCAAGCGCGCCTGGGGGCGGGGCGCCGGCAAGGCTTCCGGTTCACGACCTTTGACGTGAGCCCTGCTCGCCGCGCGGCACGCAGGGCTCCCGGCAGGCCTTGCGCGGCTTTAGGCGGGAACGGCGATCCCGCCGGAAGTCAAGGGGCGCTGCACGTGCCGGCGACGGTTGGCGCGCGTGCGCGCTGCGCCTGTGCTGCCGCGAGGGCCGCCCGCCGCGCCGCTTCTTCCCTGTGGCTGCCGCCTGCGTCTCTGAGGCGTCGCGTAATACCTGTTTGCTTTGGGGTGGGGTCTGGGGAACGTGTGGGCCGCCGTCCCCGCCGCGGGGCCCTCGCCCTCCCCCAGAAGGCTGGCTCGGGCGGCCGGAAGGACGGGGGCCACACGGAAATGGGCCGCCCGGCGTAGTGGGGTTCGGGGTCGACCGACAGGCCCAGGCTGGCCAGAGCCGCACGGAGACCGCGCCTGGGAGTCCAGAGGACGCGGGGCCTGGGGGTGGGGCGGGAGCGGCATCTCTGTGAGTTCGAGGCCAGCCTGGGCTACATAGGCAGCCTCTGTTTCATTCTTGGCTGCCTAGAGTTGGAGTCAGCCTGGGCAACATGAAGGTCTATTTTGTTTGTTTGTTTTGAGACAGGGTTTCTCTGTGTAGCTTGGGTGTCCGTCCTGGGACTCGCTCTGTAGCCCAGGCTGGCCTCGAACTCACAGAGATCCGCCTGCCTCTGCCTCCCGAGTGCGGGGTTGAAGGTGTGTGCGCCACCCCCGCCCGGCCATCTCAAGAATTTTTCAAAACCTGTTTCTGAAAAAAAAAAAAAAAAAAAAAAAATTCTGTTTATTTCTGTTACCTTAAAAACGTCTAAGTCACGTTTTATGGGAGGTGGTAGCATACACATCTGCTCTGACAAGTGTGGACGTCCGAGGACTTGTGGGAATCTGTCTTCTCCTTCCACCATGTTGGTCCTACCAACTCAGAGCATCGGGACAGTGGCAAGTTCCTTTACCAGCTAAGCCTTCTTGTGGCCTCCCTGCTTTGCCGTTTTATAGTTCCAAAGTAGACAATATATACTGAGCCCTGATGAAGGAGTCACCTGATTTGAATTTTTTTATATAAGTATATTTTAAATTATCAGGCAGAATCTGCCCCCCTAAACAAAACAAACAAACAAAAAACCACAGGGTCTCAGGTAGCCTCGTCTGGTCTGCAACTCTCTAACTAGCCAAGGCTAAACTTGAACTCCTGATCTTCTTGCCCCCAGCCTACCAAGTTTTATTCTAGGAATGCACTATAGTACTGGGGCTATACATTGTCTTTTTGTTGAGGGGGGGGGGGCGGGTTTCGAGACAGGGTTTCTCTGTGTAGCTTTGCACCTTTCCTGGATCTTGCTCTGTAGACCAGGCTGGCCTCGAACTCACAGAGATCCACCTGGCTCTGCCTCCCAAGTGCTGGGATTAAAGGCATGAGCCTCGTCATTTTTAAAGGTTCTATTTTAAGTAAAATTCTGAAATTTATTAAGATGAAAACCTCATGTAATAGAGTTTTAGAGATAAAAAATTAAATCTGAAATTAAAATTTGTATTTGTGTTGTGTTACATGGTTGAAGAAAACATTTTATTGGAAGATGGCTACTATGCAGTTGCGGAGGACAGCTTCCATGGTATGATTTCTTATGACTTAGTATGTATTAATTTAGCTGGGTTTCTTCTTTTTCTTTTCTTTCTTTTTTTTTTGGCTTTTTGAGACTGGGTTTCCTTGAGTAGCCCTGGCTATCCTAGGACTCGCTCTGTAGCCCAGGCTGGCCTCGAATTCACAGAGATCTACCTGCTTCTGCCTCCTGAGTGCTGGGATTAAAGGCATGTGCCTCCAGGGCCCACCTTAACTGAGTTTCTTGTTTCTTGAAGCCATAAATATTTTACTGTTTAAAAGAATCAAATATTTGCAGCTTTAATGATATCAGGACACCTTGTACTTTAAGGGAAAAAGGAATGTAGAATTCTTTTGGACATTTGGTATGTTACCATAAACTGTTCGTTCAGTGGCATCTCCTTTTTCCTTGGAGCTCTCACCAGCTGAATGTGACATTTGTAAAGTACAAGTAAGGTTGAGTCCTGTTTGCTTCCGCTCTACCATCTGTGTATGAACCCAGTGCTGGTGTTTTGTTTTAGGGGATTTTTTTTCTTAATGAGTTTAGTCACTGTTCATGAAAAGAGTAAATACTTAGAACTGTGCCAATAATTAGAGGAAATCCTATCTAAGAAAGTGCATTTCTCTGTTATTACTATTTTTTTGTTTTTGTTTTTGTTTTTCAAGACAGGGTTTCTCTGTGTAGCTTTGCTCCTTTCCTGGAACTCACTTGATAGCCCAGGCTGGCCTTGAACTCACAGAGATTCCCCTGACTCTGCCTCCTGAGTGCTGGGATTAAAGGCATGCGCCACCACCGCCCGGCTATTTTTGTTGATATTATTATTATTATTATTATTATTATATTTAAAGATTTATTATGTATACAGTATTCTGCCTGCATGTATGCCTGTGTGCCAGAAGAGGGCACCAGATCTCATTACATATGGTTGTGAGCCATGTGGTTGCTGGGAATTGAACTCAGGACCTTTGGAGGAGCAGCTAGCTAGTGCTCTTATTAACCTCTGAGTCATCTCTCCAGCTCTGCTATTATCATTTTCGACAATATCTCACTATGTAGCCCTGGCCGTCCTGGAACTCTCTATGTAGACCCAGGCTCTGCTCACAGAGATCCACCTGTCTCTGCCTCTTAACTGGGATTGAAAATGGATATGATACCACATCTGGCTCAAATGTATTTCTTTTCTACTTATTTATAATGTACAGTGGTTTGTCTTAATATATGTCTGTGCACTATGTTGGTACAGTGCTAGCAGATCCCCTGGAGCTAATGTTAGACAGTTTTTAGCCACCATGTGGATGCAGGGAATCAAACCAATGCTCTTGACTGCTGAGCCATCTCTCCAGCCCCGAAAGTGCATTTCTTTACATAGTCTATCATACCATCCTTTGGATCCTTGGCTTGAAAAGTTGAATCAAGTCTCAAATAATGCCTCTTCACTTGTATCCTGAGTACTCTAGCTGTGGGCCAGCACTGTTATACCTCTGGATGTAAAATAGATACACCTGGAATTACATAAGCTATAGTGACCATGCTTTGTTAGAGCTGCTTTTAACCTTAGGGGAGCTTTGTTTTCAACAAATGTCGATTAAGATGCTTTAATTTCCCTTGAATTTCAGAGTGCATTGGTATTTCCCAATAAGATCTCTACTGAGCATCAGTCTTTGATGTTTGTAAAGAGGCTCCTAGCAGTTTCAGTATCCTGCATCACCTATTTGAGAGGAATATTTCCAGAACGTGCTTATGGGACAAGATATCTGGATGGTAATTTATAATATTTAAGATTCTCTTTGTTTTTTACTTAGAGTGATTTTTATTTATTTTATGTGGTTGTTTTGCCTGTATGTATGTATATGTACCATGTGTGTACCTGGTGCTCTTGGAGACCAGAAAGGTCATCAGATCCCCTGAAACTAGAGTTACCATGAACTGCCACTTCGGTGCTAGGAATCTAACCTAGGTTGGGTCCTCTGAAACGGCAGACAGTGCTCTTAGTACTGAGCTATTTATTCTGCCACTCCCCACCCCCTTTTTTTTCAGACAGTCTTATTTAGGTAGTCCAGCTGGCCTTGCACTGGTTATATAGCTGAGACTGGCCTCAAACTCTAGGTTCCTACTTCCTCTACCTTCTTCTGAGTGCTGGGATTGTAGGCATGCACCACTACACCCAGTTTATGTGGTGCTTGGGATTCAACCTAGAATTTGCTAATGTGAGGCAAGCACTTACAAACTACTTACCAACTAAATCACAGAAATAGGAGAAGTTTTATCCATTAACTTAAATTCTTAATCATAATGATAGAATTTTATAATGAGTACCAATTATTTCAAAGCTGCCACTAATAATATGCATAAATGAGCCAGGTGGGTGGCAAACACTTGGGTAATCCCAATATTGGACAGGCTAAAGCAGGGGAACTGTTGACTTCAAGACCAGCCTGGGTTATACATAGTGAGACCCTGTCTCAAAAAATAATATACCTATCATTTATAGCTAAAGAAAGTAAATATAATTTAAAATTTACTGTTGAGGCTGACAAAATGGCTTAGCTGTTAAAGACACTTGCCACCTAACCTGATGATCTGATTTGGATCCCCATAACCCACATGGTAGAAGGAGAGAACCAGCTCCCCAAAGTCTCTGACTGCCACACATATGTGTTTTGACACATGTGTACTCATACACATTTGCATGTAACACAAATAAATACAAGTAATTCATTAAACCAACTGTTTATAAGTACTTCTATATTTATTTCATTTTTCATTTAGATCTTTGTGTCAAAATTTTGAAAGAAGATAAAAATTGTCCAGGTTCTTCACAGTTAGTGAAGTGGTAAGTAAAAGAATGCCTAAAGGCAGAAAATTATTACTTATCCTTTTTTGTCGTTTTGTTTTGTTTTGTTTGTTTGTTTGGGTTTTTTTTTTGTTTTGTTTTTTGATCTGAGGATTGAACCCAAGTCCTTATGCTTGCTAGGCAAGCGCTCTACCACTGAGCTAAATCCCCAACCCTTGTTTTGTTTTTTGAGACAGGGTTTCTCTGTGTTACCCTGTCTGTCCTGGAACTAGTTCTGTAGACCAGGCTGGCCTCCAAGTCATAGAGATCCGCCTGCCTCTGCCTCCCAAGTGCTGGGATTAAAGGCATGTGCCATTAAACTTGGCCTCCCCACCATCCCCAGCCCCCTCTGCCCCCCCCATTTTACTTTTTGTTTTTTGTTTTTGTTTTTCCAGACTGGGTTTCTCTGTGTAGCTTTGAGCCTTTCCTGGAACTCACTCTGTAGCCCAGGCTGGCCTCAAACTCACAGAGATCCACCTGGCTCTGCCTCCTGAGTGCTGGGATCAAAGGCGCGTGGAACCACTGCCCGGCAGTATTACTCTTTTAATCATACTTTTTGTACCTTTCAATGTATAACCAGATTTTAGTGACTAACCCCTTTAGCCCTGGGTACCATGCTTTTAGGTCTTTGGATTTATATTAATTTTTTTATTTCATGTTCCATGTAAATAGGATTCATTTTACTATTATAACTCTACAAATAGCTATTTGATATTTTATACTTTTCCTTCTGTCCTCCCATCTTCATATTTATGGTCTGTCTTTCTTTCTTTTTGCTTTTTGTTTTGTTTTGTTTTTCGAGAAAGAGTTTCTCTGTGTAGTCCTGGCTGTCCTGGGACTCATCCTGTATCCCAGGCTGGGCTTGAACTCACAGAAATCCACCTGGCTCTGCCTCCCAAGTGCTGGGATTAAAGGCATGCACCACCACCCGGCTGGTTTTTCTTTTTTGAAGATTAAAAAAAAAAAAGTGTATGTGCCTGAACATATGTATGTGCACCATGTGAGTTCAGAAGCCCAAGAACAGCAAAAGAGAATATATATATAAGACCTTGCAACTGTAGTTACAGGCAGTTGTTAACTGCCTTGTAGGTGCTGGGATCAAAACCCAGGTCTTCTACAAGAGCAGTAAGCACTGTTAACCACTGGGTCATCTCTCCAGCCCCTGTTTCATTATGTTTTATTTTGTTGGGTTTTAATCTAGTTAATAAGAAAAAAATGCGGGCTGGAGAGATGGCTCAGCCATTAAAGGCTAGGCTCACAACCAAAAATATAAGAAAAAATGCTTTAATTTAATCATTAGCTTTATTTTGTAAGGATAAATACAGAGATTTATGAAAACTATTTTCTGAATATGCATTAAATATAAAAGTGAACCTTTGACTTTTTTTAGGATGCTAGGATGCTACGATGCTTTACAGAAGAAATACGTAAGTTTTTGCCATCTCTTCTTCCCTTCCCTATAGCTACAACAGGAGTTATCATGTTGTAAGAGTAATTTAAACTATCTTGATATAGATCAGTCTCAATTACTGAAAAAAACTGAGCATTGGAATAATTTAAAGAATTACTTTTAGCCAGGCGGTGGTGGCGCACAACTTTGATCCCAGCACTTGGGAGGCAAAGGCAGGTGGATCTCTGTGAGTTTGAGGCCATCCTGGGCTACCAAGTGAGTTCCAGGAAAGGCGCCAAAACTACACAGAGAAACCCTATCTCGAAAAACCAAAGAAAAAAAATTTTATTTATTTATATGCATTTGTATGTGTGTGTTCCTGTCTGATTGTTCCCATGAAGGTCAGAAAAGGGTGTTAGATCTCATGGAGATACAGGTGGCTGTGAGCCACCCATTATGGCTGCTGGGAACCAAACTCTGGTCTCGAGAACAGCAAATACTGTTTTGGGGTTTTTTTTGTTGTTGTTGTTGGGGTCTTGCTATGTTGCCCAGGCTGGAGTGCAGTGGCTATTCACAGGCGCGATCCCACTACTGATCAGCATGGGAGTTTTGACCAGCTCTGTTTCCAACCTGGGCCAGTTCACCCCTCCTTAGGCAACCTGGTGGTCCCTTCGTCCCCCACACCGCTCCCAGGAGGTTGCCCTGTTGATGCCAAACTTGGTGCATAGCTCACAACAGCCCAGAACTCCTGGACTCAAGTGATCCTCCTGTCTCAGCCTCCTGAGTAGCTGGGACTACAGGTGTGTGCTATTGTGCCCCGCCAACAAGCACTCTTAACTGCTCTTGACTACTGAACCATCTTTCCAGTCCCACATTTGAATTTTTTTTTATTTTTGCAACAATATCTCACTATATAGTTCTGGTTGGCCTTGAATTTGCTATGTAGATCAGACTGGCCTTGAACTCACAAGAGATCAACCTACCTTTGCCTTCCCACTGCTAGTATTAAAGACATAGGTCACCATGCCTGGCTGCATTTGAATATTTTAAAATCCAGTCTTCAATTCATTTAAACTAATGCAGTTAATACTAAATAAATTTTGCCAAGCTGGGTTTAACAAATTAGCACTCACTTATTAGCATTAATAGCACATATTAACTTACAAAAATGAATTTAAATGTTTTAAAATATTGTATTAGTTTTACATGTATTCTGCAACCATGCTTATACTAGTATTTTAATAATTTGTTCTGGTTTTTTGTTTGTTTGTTTGTTTGTTTGTTTGTTTTTTGCCAGAGCTGAGAATCGAACCCAGGGCCTGGGTTTTGTTTTTGTTTTTGTTTTTGTTTTTTGTTTTTTTGAGACAGAAGAAAACAAAAAGAAAAAAAATGTACATGCACACTCTTACTTCTAGCACTCTGGAGGCAGAAGTAGACAGATGTCTGAGTTCAAGGCCTGTCAGGGATACACTGTGAGACCCTCTCTCACTTATTAATAATAAGTATTGTTACTTACTGCTAGCCATGATGGCACATGCCTACAGACCTAGAACTTGAGGGACAGAGATGAGAGGATCAGTAGTTCAAGGCTGTTTTCTACCATGTAGTTAACATAGCAATATTTACTTCTTTTACTGACTGTTAACCATTGCTCACTTACCAGTGCTCCTATGTGCCAGAATGTATATGGTGTTCCATATTTACTGTCTTAATGGAAAAGTTAAGGACTAGGGATAAAAATTCACCTTCAGAATTCTGCTAGAACTGGACTTCTCTCTCTCTCTCTCTCTCTCTCTATATATATATATATATATATATATATTGCTTAAAATGATACTATGTAAAAGGCTTGTAGTCTATTGTAAAATCTTAATTAAAATTTCACTATTTCGGGGTCATGGTGGTGTATACCTTTAATCCCAGCACCAGGGAGGCAGAGACAGGCAAATCACTGTTTGAGGCCAGCTTGATGTAGACAGTGATTTCCAAAACAGCCAGGGCTACACAGAGAAATCCTGTCTTGAAAAAAGTCCCATAAATTTCACTATTTTCACATACACAATGAGTTCAAATCCAGCCTAGGCTATGTAATGAGTTCAGGCTAGCTCTGGCACAGAGTGAGACCCTGACTCAAAACTTGAAACAAGGGAGGCGGTGGCACACATTATTAATCCCAGCACTCAGGAGGCAGAGGCAGGCAGATCTCTGTGAGTTCAAGGCCAGCCTGGTCTACAGAGCAAAACCTGAAACAAATATAAATTTAACCATTTCAGAATTTGTGCCAACTTAACTTGAACTGCATGGGAACATTTATTTTTGATGTGCTTAGAACTGAATTCAGGGCCTTGTACATGTTAGATAAGTACTCTGCCACTGATCTACAGCCTCAGCACAAGGAAACTTATTTTAAGATTCTAATTAAGAAATATTACTGGGTAGTGGTGGCACAGGCTTTTAATCCCAGCATTCGGGAGGCAGGGGCATGCAGATCTCTGTAAGTTTAAGACCAGTTTGGTCTACAGAGTAAGTTCCAGGACAGCTAAGGCTACACATAGAGACCCTGCCTTGAAAAACAACAAAAAGAAGCAAATTCTTTCCAATAGTGTTAAATGCCATTATAATTTTTAGGAAAGCTATAGGGAATTGGAATAACTTTAATTATTTCTTTTTTGAGTCAGGGTCCCACTCTGTAGCTCCGACAGCCTGGAACTAACTATATAGACCAGGCTGGCCTCAAACTCACAGTGTTCTGCCTTCCTCTGCCTCTTGAGTGCTGGGATTAAAGTGTGTGCTACCATACCTTGTAACTAATTCTATTTTATTAAGTCAGTGAAATAAAATGCTGACATGAATTTTAGCCATTAGAAAGCCAAGTGAAAAGAAATAATTTGGGAGAATAGACATGATATCTTCTACAATGGTTACTTGCTTTTAGAAATACATGTTGAATTCTGGGTGTGCTGGTACTGACCTTTTTTATTTCCAGCACTCAAGGGGCAGAAGCAGGTGGATCTCTTAAGTTCAAGGCTAGCCTGGTCTATATAGCATGTTTCAGGACAGCCATCAAAAAGTGCCACACACACACCCAAACCCCCTCCTCCACCACACACACATGAAAGAAATGTTGAGATAGAACAAAAATTCTTCCTTGGGGATGGTGAAGCACTAAAGAGTAAACTCACAGTCATGTGCAAAATGGTTGCTCTACTGCTAACCTATGCCCCAAACCCCTGAATGAGTGCAAAGAATTTTTATGATCCATCATAAAAACGCATTTTACAGAATACAATTAAGATTTGTTCTCTTGTATTTCAGCTAAGGATGATCATTCTAGCTGTAAGTACTTTTAAATTGTATCTTTTAACACTGTCAAATTTTTCCCTTTATTAAGTGACACTGAAATTGTCAGATGATTTGTGTCACTTTATTCAATCTGCTGATGTATCCAATGGGGAAAAATAAGTTAACTTTTTAAAGATTTATTTTATGTGCATTGATGTTTTGTCTGTATCTATGTCTATGTGAGGGTGCCAGATCCCCTGGAAGTGGAGTTAGAGACAGTTGTGAGCTGTCAAGTGGGTGCTGGGAACTGAACCTGAGAACTCTAGAACAGCCAGCACTCCTAACCACTGAGCCATCTTTTCAGCCCTAGAGAAAAGGAAGTAAACTTCTTATTGGGAGGGTCATTTTGTTTTTTGTTTTGTTTCATTGAACAACTCAATACTATAATGTCCAATTTTATTCTTTCTGAATACTTAGTTTCACTTTACTTAATTGTAATGCATTTTTCCATAGGTATACACCAATCCAGAAGATCCTCGGGTAAGTGTGCTTGAGTTAGAAGTGTTAGAAATGTAATGCTTCTGATATCTAAACACAAATTCTTTTAATAGTTAATGCTTCTTGGGTTTTTGTTTGTTTGTTTTTCTTTGTTTTTTGAGACAGAGTTTCTTTGTGTAGCTCTGGCAGTCCTGGAACTCACTCTGTATACCAGGCTGACCTCAAATTCACAGAGATCCACCTGCCTTTGCCTCCCAAGTGCTGGACTTTAAGGTGTGTACCACAACTGCCTGGCATGCTTTCATATTTTAATCAATATACTTCTATATTTTTTTCATGTTTAAACCTTGTAAAACTTCTGCGGTAAGGCATGGTTTGTATTGTTATATTTTAAGAGATTAATATACTCATTACAAGAGATTTTGTAACTGAGTTTAGCCCATGAATCTAATAAACTATTTGAAATAGCCTATGTTACTTGATTTCTGACTCCATACAGTATTTTTTTGTGGTTGAGACAAGGTCTCCCTATGTAACCTAAGAAGGCCTCAAACTTGCTGAATAGCTGAGGTTATCTTGAACTTCTGATCCTCATACCTCCTGAGTTCTGGGATTTAGAGACTTGTGCTACCAAGCCAGGTTTCCTGTATGGTAGGCAAGCCCTCTACCAATGAACTATAACTTCAGTACCTTCCTCATCTTTATTAAGACAGAGACCTCTTCCTTAGCATAGGCTTGCCTGAAACCCAGTATGAAGCCCACACTGCCCATGAACTCCCAGTGATACTAGTGCCTCCACCTCCTTGGGTTGCAGGCATAGGTGACCACACACAGTTTGGGGAGGTTTGTTTGTATTCATTTTTTTAATTGTTTTATTTGGGTTGAACCTAGGGCCTAGAACGTGGTAGGCAAGCTCTCTACCACAAACCACGCCCCTAGCCTTCAGAAGATCTTGTGTGCTTATTCTATAATAGGCTTACTTTGGGTCTTTATGGGCATTATCCCTCAATTATTCACCATAACCTAATTAGAATTATCATCACCACTTTACAGATTAGGAATGTGTGTTTTGTATATCTGTGGTGCATATACACAAAGGTTGTATGTACATGTTGGGTGTTCTGCTTTATCAGTCTCCTTATTCGTTTGAGATAAGTTCTTTCTCTGAACCAAGAGCTAGGCTGTTGGCCAGCAAGTCCCAGTAAACCTCCTGTCCTGCTTCCTCACAGTGTTAGGATTGCTAGTTCATGCAACCACACTCAGCAGTTTTTACATGGGTTCTGGGAATTAGGAATCTGTTGCTCATACTTGTATACCAAGTTCTTTTATAAGCTGAGCCATTTCTCTGGATTCAAGGTTTCTTACCTAAGTTTGTGTGGCAGAGAAAACAAAATCAAAGTTTGGCCAGGCAGCGGTGGCGTGCGCGCGCACACACGCGCGCGTGCGCGCGCGCGCACACACACACACACACACACACACACACACACACACACACACACACAGGCCTTTGATCCCAGCCACTTGGGAGGCAGAGGCAGGCGGATCTCTGTGAGTTCAAGGCCAGCCTGGTCTACAAAGTGAGCTCCAGGAAAGGTGCAAAGCTACACAGAAAAACTCTGTTTTGAAAAAAAAAAAAGAAAGAAAAGAAAGAGAGAAAGAAGGAAAGAAAAAGACTTAAAACAGCAGCATTTAATATACTAAGAGAATTGATACTATCATGTCTTCTTTTTTCTTTTTTTCTTCTTTTTGGGACAAGGGCTCTCTGTGTAGCTGTGGGTGTACTGGAACTCACAGAGATCCACCTCTACCTCTTGAGTACTGGGGTTCAAGGCAGACACCACCATAGGTGCCTTCTCTTTTTTCCCTTTACTTTTCCCACTTTTTTTTTTTTTTTGATAGTCTTATGTATTCCAGGCTGGCCCCAGACTGATATGTAGCTGAGAATGAACTTTTGATCCACTCAGGTGCAGGGATTACAGAGTTACACAATTATACTGGGTTTATTTGGTTTTTTTCTTCAGAGTGGGTCTTTCTATATAGCCCTGGCTATCTTAGAACTCACAATGTAGACTAGGCTGGCCTCAAACCCACAGAGATCTGCCTTCCTCTGTCTTCCAAGTGCTGAGATTAAAGGCATGTGCCACCATGCCCAGCTTTATTACCATATTTTTATGGTTATGCATTTTTCCATTAGCAAGTAAACTGCCTTACTGTGCACCTGAGTGGTACTTATTAGTTATTGTGTGCTATCAACTTTGTTAAGGGCTCTATAAAATAGCTGTTTGATAATAACATGGAATTATTAATAAGACTCCTTTCTTAGGTAGGGAAATAGAAAGCTTAAATGGTTTGCATGTGGTTATAGTATAGCCAGAGTTTTTTTAAAAAAAAAAAACAAAACTGGGTGTGGTGGCACAGGCCTCATATCTTTGATCCCCACACTCAGGAGGCAGAGGCAGGCAGATCTCTGTGAGTTCAAAGCTAGCCTGGTCTACACAACCACTGCCAGGCCAGTCAGGGCTATATAGTGAGAACCTATCTTTTAAAAAGTTTTTTTTAAATCTGTTTTTACTGGTTGTGGTGGTGCATGGCTGTCATCATAGTATTTAGGAGGTAGAGCCAAGAGAGTTGAAGGTCAATCCTTGGTTACATAGTTCAAGGCAAACCCGGATTCATGACAAAAAATAATAATGTAAATTATAATAAGCAGGGTGCTGGTGTCTCACGCCTTTAATACCAGCACTAGGGAAGCAGAGGCAGACTGATCTGTGTGAGTTCAAGGCCAGCCTGGTCTACAGAGTGAGTTCTAGGACAGGCAGGCCTCTTACACAGAGAAACCCTGTCTTGAAAAACCAAAATAATAATAATAATAATAACAACAACAACAACGAAATAAATCCTATGCTTAGTATCTGTCTTAGTTCCTTTTATAGAGATTTAGTAATTTATAAAGAATAAAAGTTTATTCCATTTATGATTCTGGAGGCTGGGATCTAAGGTTTAGAATTTATTTCTTAGTTGTAGAGTCTGGGAACAAAATATAGTCCAAACAAAATTTAGTAATGACCTTCTTTCTCTGTCTCTGTCTGTCTCTGTCTCTTTCTCTGTCTCTGCCTCTCTCTGTCTCTGTCTCTCTCTCTCTCTCTCTCTCTCTCACACACACACACACACACACACACACACACACACACACGGAAGAGAAAAACATCTTTTTATAAGGAACACACTTGCACAACATTTGACCCACTTCTGTGATAACCAAATTATTTAATTAACTCATGAGGACAGGATCATTTTAACCCAGTGGTTCTCAACCTGTGGGTCAAGACCCCTTTGGAATCAAATGACTTTTCATAGGGGTTGCCTAAGACCATTGGAAAACACAGATATTTATATTATGATTCATAATAGTAGAAAATTTATAGTTATGAAGTAGCAATGAAAATGATTTTATGGTTAGGGGATCACCACAACATGAAGAACTGTACTGAGAAGGTTGAGAACCACTGCCTTAACCTAATTATTTCTTTAAGATCATGTTCCTTTCCCCTGGATAGTCAATTATAATCTAACTGTGTCAACTCAAAGCAGCAACTTTTCTATTTGATTGCCCTGTATAGTGGGTTCATTTAGGCTAATAACAAAAATGCTATCGATTTGATGGGTGTCTACCCAGTGCAGTCTTTTTGCTTTTGTTTAGCACTAGTTGATCAAACTGGCTTCAACTGCTTTTTCTGATAGAAGCAGCATCCTAGATACTGTGCAAAATCGGTGTCAAGCATCTTGACTTCAATTAAAACAGTCAACATTTTTTTGCTTCCAGAAAAAAAAAAAAAATCCCGTTCCTCAAATTATTGCACTGGGGTCATGTATTTCCACTTTTTTTTTTGGAGCTGAGGATCGAACCCAGGGCCTTGCGCTTGCTAGGCAAGCACTCTACCACTGAGCTAAATCCCCAACCCCATGTATTCCCAATACATAAACTTTGCAGGCAGTTCACACCACAGCCCTTACCAACTCTGCTGAGGTGTGGTTCCTTTGCAACTTGCCTGCTGAAGCATTCCTACCATTTAGTATCTATAACAGACATAGTAGTGAGTCAGAGACAGCCTCCCTCCCTCTCTCTCTCTCCAAAACTGAAGTACCAAATCCCATTCCATCAACATTAACTATGAGAATTGAAAACTCCAGTGGACCAATAGGGGTTAACACATTAGAGAAAACTACTGACTGAATGTTTGAAGTCATATGAAAACCATGGCAGTCAGAACTATGCATCACTTACATAACTGCAATGTTTTCTATTTAAGACAATCTCAGAATGTTACCAGTTTAAGTTCAAGTACACCAAAAATGGACCAGTCATGGACTTTATAAGGTATTGTTTTATAGTTTTATTTTTGCATTATCATTTATCATTTTTATTGCTATTTAGCTAGACTCCAAGGTTATTTCTGAAACTTCTCAAACTCCCAGTTAGCAATTTGGCTTTACAAAATAGAGTAGTAGGATGTGAGGTCGATATGGCTGTGACATCTGTCAACTGTTGTTGATCCCCAGGATTAATTTGACTGTTATGGGTGCCTCACTTGGTGCTTCCTTCCTTTATCACCTGTCAGGTGATTCCTTCCCAATGCCTCACACTCAGTCAAAGAGGGCGACCTTCCCTGATAGTGGAGGATTGTTCTTCATTCAGGGTTTATGAGTAGCTGTGATTTTTCTGCTAGAACCCCCAGACAAGTTCTCAAAATGGAACAAAAGTTAGAATGCCACAAGATTATGTGTTATGTACTATTTTAATTACAAAAAAGGGATTTGAGTGGTTAGAAATATAATTAAAATCCATCGTTCATTTCCTTTACACACCATATATAAACTGTATTTGTTATACTTATGTAAAATTTGTATTTAGTTTATAAAATGATGTTAATAATACTAAATTTTTATAATAGTGACATGAAAATATTTTTGTGATAACTTTCAATCTAGTAACAATGTTTTAAAAGAATAATCTCAAATTGTTAAAGTGTGAGATAATATTAGAAGTCATAAGTCTTATGAAAGAAATTTATTTCTGATTCTTTTCTAGCAAAAATCAAAACAATACATCTAGTACAACATCTGCTGACACCAAGAAAGCAAGTATTCTTCTCATTCGGAAGATTTATGTCCTCATGCAAAATCTAGGACCTTTGCCTAATGATGTTTGTCTGACCATGAAACTTTTTTACTATGATGAAGGTACTACTACTTGCAGTATGGCTTGATTTAGTTTTATATTTCAAAAATTGGTTTCTGCTTATAATGTTTTGTCACCTAAATTGTTACAGAGTCTTGGAAATTAGAAAGCTTGCATTTAATATGAGTATTTGAAAATGAAACCCTGGAGGCTGGGGAGACAATTCAGAGGTGAAGAGCACTTGCTGCTCTTACAGAAGACTAGGGTATGGTTCCCAGCACCAATTGTGGTAGGGGACAGAATTGCCTGTAACTCCATGTCCAGGGCAATCCAGTGCCCTCTTCTGGCCTTCTCAGGTACCTGTGGACAAAGACAGGCAGTCACACATACAAAATGAATAAAAATAAAATAAATATTGAAAAACAAAATTGTTGCTGGGTGGTGGCAGCACATATCTTTAATCCCAGCGCTTGGGAGGCAGAGGCAGGTGGATCTCTGGCAAAAGTGGATTTAAAATGCATTTGTTTGGGCTGGAGAGATAGTTCAGTAGTTAACAGCAACCATGTGATGGCTTACAACCCATCTATAGTGGGACCTGATGCCCTCTTCTGGCTTAAAGTCAGTAGAGCACTCATATACATAAGATAAACCTTTTTTTAAAAATGCATTTCTCTAGAATTAGAAACATCTATAGGAAATGCAACTTACTCACAATTAAAGAAATAGAATAGTAAAATGTTACTTTTTATTTACCAGATTGATAAAACTTGTGAACCCGTAATTGAGAAAATATGTGCTCTTAAACGTTCTTGAGTGAATGCATACAGGAGCAAAATTTTCAGAAGACACTTTGTCAGTGTTTTTAAAAATGTTGGCTTTTTGGGGGGTGCTGGAGAGATGGCTCAGTAGCTAAGAGCACCACTTGCTCTTCTAGAGGACCCCGATTCAATTCCCAGCACCCACATGGCAGCTCACAACTGTCTATAACTCTAGTTCCAGGGGATCCAACACCCATGGCAAAACACCAATGCACATAAAGTTAAATAAATTTTTTTTAAATGTTGGTTTTCAACATTGCACTAAAGAGCTGGGCAAGTCAGCCAGGCTACATTCAGTGTGACATTGAGCTGCCACATTCTAAAGTACTAAGTACCAGCCACCCTTGTTTTGTTCTCCTCTCCATTAGTCATGCAGGAACACCTGAGCTTGTTAACCACACAGTGGATTACCATGATGTAGAAGCCAGATGTTTCAGGGAATTATTCTTTTTTTCTGAAGTAGTTGGGTTTATCTGTGGATAGGTGGCTGAACAGTTTGAATGGCCTGTCTATAAAGTTATAGGCAGATTTGCTTTCTCATGTTTGCTGACACTTCCTCTGTGGCCCTATCTTACAAACATCCCCAAATGTTTACCATGGGCTTAAACTGCCAAGTTTGAGACAGGATCCCTTTATGTAGTTCAAGCAGTACTCAAACTCTCTATATAGACCAGACTGGCCTCAAACTCACAGGGATCCTCCTAAGTGCAGAAATTAAAAGCATGCACCACCACCATGCCCAGCACCACCTATGTTCTTACAGACAGCTTTGTAAAGGTTTAGTTGTCTGTGTTTCATTTCTAATCTGGTTGTGTTTTAATTTTAAAATTATTTTATATCATATTTTCATATTTTTCTAGATAACAGAAAAATAAGTATGCAGTATTTCTTTCAGGTATACATAATGAATAAACACTTCATAACTGGGGAAAAAAGGTTTTGGTTTTATGGTACTGGGGCTTGAACTTAAGGTCTTATGCATACTAGGCAAGCATTCTACCATGAAGCCATATCTCTCGCTCCAAAATATAATATTTTAACTTACAAGTGATATACCTAGAAAAATATTTTGAGACTAGCTTGCACAAATATTCAAGATTATGTATTTATAAGAATTTTCATTATAACAGTGGTTAAAATAGGAATGAAGTGTAAACAAATAGAGTATCTTCCTTGGAGACTGGAGTAAGTAAGTTATGTTGCATCTATATAAAAAAATATATATTAGGGTTGGGGATTTAGCTCAGTGGTAGAGCGCTTGCCTACCAAGCACAAGGCCCTGGGTTTGGTCCTCAGCTCCAGAAAAAAAAAAAAAGTTTATGAATGTTAAAATCACAGAGGGCTGCAGCAGTGCTCTTTTTACCGACCAGCCCCTCGCACTTGCAGAGTACTGAAAAAAGAAGAGCGAGGCATGATCCTCCTGAATTTTTTTGTTGTTGTTTTTTGTTTTTTTGTTGTTGTTTCTAGAGACAGGATTTCTCTGTGTAGCTTTGCACCTTTCCTGTGACTCACTTGGTTGCCCAGGCTGGCCTTGAACTCACAGAGATCCACCTGGCTTTGCCTCCTGAGTGCTGGGATCAAAGGCTTGCTCCACCACCGCCCAGCCTCCCTGAATTTTTAAATGATGTTTAAGGATATATAGTTCATAGAAAGTATGCAAACATGAAATATTACTGTTACATGTATAATATTTTCTATGTAAACATAAAGCATTCTTTTTATTATATGCATGATATTTTTTAGAACATAAGGCAACAACAATAACACCTTTTAACAATTACTTGTTGTGTGCCTGTTCAGTTCTGAACATTTTACACTTTACTATTTTATATCCACAGCGACCTCTTATGGGTAGGTATTGTTATTTTCTCCATTTGACAAAGAAAATAAACCAAGAATGATAAATAATTTGCTCACAGCCATGCAGCCAGTCAAGAAAACGAATGTTACCCTTAAAGAATGAGGACTTATATATAGGAGGTGGATCTCTACATTTTTAGCTTAGGTTTTTCTGTCTGAATTTAATCTTGTTGTGTTTCTATATGACTATTTCAGCTTCTTCAGTTTTATAAATGGTACAGTTTATACTTCCTTTTTTGTAGTTACACCCCCAGATTACCAACCTCCAGGTTTTAAGGATGGTGATTGTGAAGGAGTAATATTTGATGGGGACCCTACATACTTAAATGTGGGAGAAGTCCCGACACCTTTTCACACCTTCAGATTAAAAGTGACAACTGAGAAAGAACGAATGGAAAATATTGATTCAACCATATTAACACCAAAACAATCAAAAATACCATTTCGAAAATTCATAATGGACAAAGATGATGTAGAAGATGACAATCATGTAAGTGGAACATAGTTAATTATAAAGTGCAATAGCAGCAAACGTTAACTTTGAGGACTTTGATAGATCTTACTGTTTCTATAAATACTGCAGTAAAATCTTCATTCTGTAGAAGAACTTCATTCTGAGACAGGATCAGATGGCTGGTTACACAGGAGATCAGATTCTGACTGCTAGGCCTGCTCCTTGAGCCCTTTGTCTGCTGCACTATCTCACAGACTTTTCTCTTTAAAAGACAGTGTTCAGGCTAGCTGCTAACTTGCTGTGTAGCTGAGGCTATCCTTGAACTTCTAATCCTCCTGCCTCCACCTCCTAAATGTTGAGATTGCAGATGTGAACCGCCATGCCAGCTAGGAATTTTGTAGCATTCTTTAAAATATTTGAGTCTCAGGATGAGAGATAAAGTTCTTGCTGCACAAGCATAAAGATGTGTATGATCAGTTTCCTAGAACCCATGGAAAAGCTGCAAATCACTGTGCAAATCTGTAACTCTTGCACTGGGGAGGGTAGGGACTAGAAGCAGGATTCTAGGAGTTTGCTGTCCAAAACACTCAGCTCCAGGTTCAGTTAGTGATAGACTGTCTCAAAACACGTAAATTAGGTTAGCATGGTAGTGCACACCTTTAAATCCCAGCACTCAGGAGACAGACATATACAGATCTCTGTGAGTTCGAGGCCAGGCCGGTCTACAAAGCAAGTTCCAGGACAGCCAAGACTTTTACACAGGTGAATTCTGCTTCAAAAATAAATAAATTAATTTAATTTAATAAAAAACAAAGTTGCCTTGTGGTAGTAATTCTAGCATCATTTGTATTTCTAACAAACTTAAGATACTTGTAGTTAACCTTTACATAAAGCAAATGTGTTCATTAATATTCATACCTAATGTTTTCATTTATCCTTAAAATGTATTCAATTTTTCTTCATATTTATATAGAATAATTTTGACATTAAAACTAAAATGGATGAACAGAAAGAAAACTTGGAAGCTTCTGAAATTAAAGGTAAGAATCTAAACAAAAATGTTTATTAACTGCCAATTCAATTTTATACCATTTTAACTTTATTTTTTCTTAACAGAACCAAATTTAGATTATAAGGAAGAAGAAATTATGCAGTTCCAAAAAACCACAAGTCCTTCAATTTCTCATTGTCAGGTATAAATTTGGTAGTTCCATCTGCCTTTCAATTTTTATTTTGTCTTGTTTTACTTTACCTGTTTGTTTGAGACAGATTCTTGGTGCTGGTGGCACACATGCCTTTCTGGAGCTCTCTGAATTCAAGGTCAGCCTGGTCTACAGAGGGAATTCCAGGACAGCCAAGACTGTTACACAGAAAAACCCTGTTTTCAAAAGAGGGGGGAGGGGGAGAAAGAGAAAGAGATAGATCTTACAATGTAGCTCTAGTTAGCCTAGAACTCACTATGTAGGACACACTGGCCCCAAACCTGCAACCATGTTCCTACCTCTGCTTCTTGAGTGCTGGGATTATAAATGTAAACTATCACATCTGGCCTTAAATTATTTTATGTGCATGAATATTTTGCATATATATATATTGTACATCAATGTCTGGTGCCCATGGAGGGTAGATGAGGACATCAGATCCCTTGGGACTAGAGTTACAGCCAGTTGTGAACCACCATGGAGGTGCTAGGATCCCTTGTCTTCTGTAAGAGCAGCCAGTGTTCTTTGCTATTGAGCCATCCAGCCTGTTTTAATTTTTTTTAAAAGATGATTGCTTATATGCTTATTTCATTATTGCTCAGGTTTTCTTATCTTTTGTGTTATAGAATAAAAGTAGGTATTTAGATAAATTACTATATAAAATTATTAAGAAGGTTTTTTAGTATATCATTGTGAATTTATTTAATAATAAACCTTAAGAAGTTTGTAGAGGGCTGGTGAGATGGCTCAGAAGATAAAAGGAATTGCTACCAAAACTGATGACCTCTGATTCCCAGAACCCACGTGATGGAAGGAAAAAAGCCAGTTCCTTCAAGATGTCTTCTGATCTCTAACATGTGTACTATGGTGTACATGCTTCTTTCCCCAATAAATAAATGTAAAATAAAATTAATGTTCATAGATTCTAAGAATTTCAGAGCTAGATAAAATTTTACACATTGTTTGTTGGTTTGTTTGAGGGATTGAGAGATGGTCCTAGTATGTAACCTTAGCTAGCCTGGAACTCACTAGACTAAGCTGGCATCAAATTTATGGCAATCTTCCTTCTGCCTCTTGAGTGTTGTGACTAGAAGGGTGGGCCACGCAAGTCAGTGGTGGCACACACCTTTAATCCCAGCACTCGGGAGGCAGAGGCAGGCAGGTCTCTGTGAGTTTGAGGCCAGCCTGGTCTACAGAGTGAGTTCCAGGACAGACAGGGATACACAGAGACACCCTGACCTGAAAAAAAAAAGAAGTGTGAGCCACTATCCAGCACAAGATACTAAACTTTATATGATTAATATTTTGGATCCCACTTATTATGGTATGCTATATCATTTTGTGAAATATCTTTTCTAGGTTGAACAGTTAGTCAGTAAAACATCTGAACTTGATGTGTCTGAAAGCAAAACAAGAAGTGGGAAAATCTTTCAGAGTAAAATGGTAAATATAATTCCACCTTCATGTGTGAATTTATTTTTCTGTATTTTTGGGTTTTTTTTTTTTTTTTTGGTTTTTTTTTTTTTTTTTTGGTTTTTCCAGACAGGGTTTCTCCGTATAGTTTTGGTGCCTGTCCTGGATCTCTCTCTATAGACCAGGCTGGGCTCGAACTCACAGAGATCCGCCTGGCTATGCCTCCCCAGTGCTTAGATTATAAAGGCCTGTGCTTCTGGGTGCTGATCTCCCACTTCTGGCTATTTTCTAGTGTTTCTCTTTTTAATGATTTTTTAAATTAATTAATTAATTAATTAATTAATTATTATGTATATGGAAGAGGGTGCCAGATATCATAACAGATGGTTGTGAGCCACCATGTGGTTGCTGGGAATTGAACTCAGGACCTCTGGAAGAGCAGCCAGTGCTCTTAACAGCTGAGCCATCTCTCCAGCCCCATATTCTCAAGTATTTCTTAAGTAGCTGTTTATTGTGTGTCACACACACACACACACATATATACACATTTAGAAGGATGGATGGATAGATGAAAGAGAGAGAAATAGAACAATGGCATAAGGTCATTATAGAAGTTTTAATAGCTTACATGGAGGTGCAAAGGAAAGAATAGAAATTTTAACCAAATACATCAGCATGAAGAATCTGAAAAAAGTTTTGAGAAATATTCTAGAATACCAGAAAGTTCCCATGTTCTATTTTGTAAATTGGTTATTTATAAAATTGATTACATTACAAATTAATCTTTTGTAGATATCTTGCCTAAAACAAATATTATTAAGAAAAAATCAGTTTCAGCTTTCATAACTAATTTTACTAAATAGAAGTTTAGATTTTATTTGCTTTTTCAAGACAAGGTATGAGGTCACCCAAACTGGTGTTGAACTCACTGTGTAGCTGAGGATGGCCTTAAATTCTTGCCCCTCCTGTTTCTGCCTTTAGTGCACAGTGACTATAGCTGCATCCTCCATGCCTAGCTCATATTTTATTTTAGACATAAAATACTCTCAAAGATTTAGTTCTATGCTAGAACATAGCTTCCTAACATCTTGCTCAGTGACATCATAATGGCAGTTTGAAATTGGACATTAGGAATATTCACAGCATGGAAATCAACAGATGTCTCAGGATTTCTCCCATAGAGCTAATGTAAAACATCTCCCAGAGTCGCAGTAATTATGCTACCTTGTTTATGTGTCTTTCTTCCCCACATTCTCAGTAGGAAGTTAGTACTAGCCGAAGGCAATATTCAAGCTAGTATACTGATGGAAGCAAGAAACAAAGAAATGTAAGCTGGGTGTGGTGGTACACACTTGTTATCCCAGCCTTTGAGAAGGGGGATGTAGAAGATAGCTGTGAGTTTGAGGCCCTCCTGGGTTACATGGCACATTGCAGGCCAGCATGAGCTACAGGGTAAAACTTTGTGGAGTGGAAGGGCTCCCAGAAATTAGAGATGTCAAGAATTATCACTTCAGCAACACAATTCTTTCTAGCCAGTTTCAGTTTAGGATGACTGTCTTTCCCTAGGATATAAGAAGAGAGGCAGAAGTTGGGCAGTGGTGGTGGCCCTTGTTTTTAATCCCAGCACTTGGGAGGAAGAGACGGATCTCTATGAGTTCAAGGCCAGCCTGGTCTACAGAGTTCTAGGACAGCCAAGGGCTGTTACACAGAGAAACCCTGTCTCAAAAAACCAAAAGAAGGAAGAAATGAAGAAAGTGAGAAAGGAAGGAAGGAAGGTAGGTAGGCAGGCAGGCAGACAGACAAATGGATTTTAGCAGTGTTGAGAATCCAGGGCCTCACATATGCAAGATACTGAGCCATGCCTCCTGCTGAAAGGGCAATTTCAAGCATAAAAAAGATGTATCAAGTATGGTACCAGACACCTATAGTCTCAGCACTCAGGAGGCAGAGACAAGAAGATTGTAAATTTTCAGCCAGCCTGGGCTACATGGCAGATTTGTGTTGACATAGTAAGACACAGTCTCCAGAAATTTTGTGAAAAAATTCTGTTAAATAATGTAAAACAAGAAGTATGTCTTTTTTAAGAAAAGTAAGGTTGACAACAATTTTTTTACTTTCCAACATTTATCTTAATAACTATGCATATGACATTACTCACTATTGTCAAGAAGTAGAAAAAAAGTAATGTCCGTCAACAGATTGGGTAAATAGTTATATATAAACAGAATTATTCCACCATAAAAGGAACAAAACATCTATATACATGCAACAACTAATTGAAAGAAGTCAACCACAGAGGCCACATACCATGATTCTGTTCATATGACAGTCATAAATTGCTCAGAGAAATATTGTCTCAAACAAATTAAAAAAAAAAGTAAGTCAGAATTTGAGGCTGGACAAAATGACATGTCTTTAGTTCCAGTACTAGGGAGGCAGAGGCAGGCAAATTTCTAAGTTTTTAGGATAGCTAGTACTACATAGAAAAACCAATCTACTCTGAAAAACAAACAGAAAAGTCAGAATTTGGAAAGCTATTGAAACAAAGTATTAGGAATGGCAGGAGATTAAAGGATAGGAGACTGATAGCTGAAGATGGGCCGGCCTTCTATAGGGCTTCCAGAGTGATGAAATGTTCTAATACTGACTATAATAGTAAATTCTACTCTGAATACTCTTAAAATTATTGAACTGTACACTTAAAATAGAAAAATCATACAGCATCTGACATGTGGCAGTGCATAGGGTTGAAAAACATTGTTCTTTGAGAAATAATGAAATAGTAATTTTTCTATCTTTGGGAGGTAAATGGAAATCAAGGACAAACTTCTAAAGAAAATCGAAAGAGAAGTCTTCGTCAGCCTGGGAAAACAGTAAGTCTAATGATAGTGTATGGATTGAATAAAATGGCAGATATCTGAATGTCATGACTATAGATTAAGATAACAGATTTAATATTCCTGAACATACTTCAAAGCTCTGATACTCAAAACTTGTTCAAATATCTGAGGCTGATGGGTGTGGTAGATCTTTCCTGTAATCCTAGTTCTTAGGAGACTAAAGAAGGATTACCAACAGTTCAAGTTCAACCTGGCCTACATAGTAAGTTCCAATCCAATTTGAGCTATAGTGTGAGACACTGTCTCAAACAAATGAATAAAATGTTTTCTAAATGTAAGTAGCTCCTGTCCATCCCATGAGCAATTCAGTTATTAAAGAAATTTATAAAATAGAAATCTGTATCTGGAAAAATATAAGTAGAATGATACAGTGACCTAAGAATATTCATGACATTTGGGCTACATAATTGAACAGCGCTTTCCGGAGATCAAAACTAAGAGAAATAACAAAGTTGCCATATCCACATGTTTCTTAAAAATATAGTACCTCAGGAGAAAGGAAACTACTTACCTAAACTCTGTAGTTTTATTTTTGGAAACTTATTTTGCTGAATCAGATAATACATTTGTCCTTTTAAAAAATGTTTATATTTTAACTAAGGTTTGAATAATATTATTAAAATTAGACAATTGAAGGACTGGGATGTTAGGAGTAGAGTCCTTGCTTAGTATTTGTGAGGCATTGAATTTGATTTCCAAGAACACAAAGAATTTAGACACCTGAAGTCTTAAAACTATTTGAAAGGTTTAAAAGAATCTACATTATATCGGTGGCTAATTAATGTTCTTTCGATTTAGAAACAGGTCTATGTAGTCCAGGTTGTCCGACACTGAACTATTACTCCTTCTTCTCCTGAGGGGTGGGCTACAGGCATGCACCACCACACCCAGTTTATGCAGTGATGGGGATAGAACCCAGAGCTTCCTGCATGTTGGGCAAGCATTCTACTGACTGAGCTACATCCCTAACTGGTATTTAAAAACAAAACAAAAAAGATTTTATTACATTTAATTATGCATTTACTCATTCATTCTGCATATGTGGCTAGGCTTGCGTATATGTGTGTTCACTTGCCACAGTACCCATGTGGAGGTCAGAGTACAACTAACTTGCCAGAGTTGGTTTCCTTCTTCTACCACATGGGTCCCAGGGATCAGACTTAGGTCATCATGCTTAGTGGCAAGTACTTTTACCTACTGAGTCATTTCACCCCCCACCCCTACCCCCAGTTAGTGTTCTTTTTTTAAAAAACTTTGTGTGTGTGTGTGTGTGTGTGTGTGTGTGTGTGTGTGTGTGTGTACTTCATTTGAGTATATGACTATACACCACATATATGAAGTACCCATGGAGGCCTGAAGAGGGCTTCAGATCTCCTGGAACTGGAGTGAGCACTAGAAGTCAAACCAGGGTCCTCTAGAAGTGCATCCTATGTTCTTAACCACTGAACCATTTGTCTGTATCCCTTGTCTTAAGGTTTCTGTTGCGGCGATGAAACGCCATAACCAAAAAGCAAGTTGAGGATTAAAGGGTTTATATTGTCTTACACTTAGCATTGTTCACCATCAAAGAAGTCAGGTCAGGATATCAAACAGGGCAGAATCTTTGAGGCAGGAGCTGATGCAGACACCATGGAGAAGTGCTACTTACTAGTTTGCTTCCCCTAACTTGCTCTGCCTGCTTTCTTATAGAACCACCAACCCAGGGATGGCACCCCCACAGTGGGCTGGGCCCTCCCCCATTGACCACTAATTGAGAAAATGCTTTACAGCTGAATCTCATGGAGGCATCAACGGAGGCTCCTTCCTCTCTAATGATTCTATTTGTGTCAAGTTGACACACAAAACCAGCCAATACACCCTGCCAGTCAGTATTTTTAGTACACATAATTTCAGAAGGGAATGAATGGAGCAGGATGAAGTGACATACTCCTGAATTTCTCAGCAGTTGAGAAGATGAATCAGGATGATCATGAATTTGGGGCCAGTTTAGATTTCAGAGTGAGTTCCATGCCCTGGGCTGCCCAGTGAAAAAGAATAACTTGATATCCCACTAAAGATGGTAGGTTTCAGGGCTAGAGGGATGGCTCAGAGGTTCAGAGCACTGACTGCTCTTCCAGAGGTCCTGAGTTCAATTCCCAGCAACCACATGGTGGCTCACAACCATCTGTAATGAGTTCTGACGCCCTCTTCTGTATACATAATAAATAAATCTTTTTAAAAAAAGATGTTAGGTTTCTTTCATTTCTCCATTTTTAAAGAAGATTTATATGGCAAGGTGGTAGTGGTGCACACCTTTAAGGGAAGCAGAGGCAGGTAGATCTCAGTGAGTTCAAGGCCAGCCTGGTCTCCTGGTCTACAAAGGAATTTCAGAACAGCCAGGGCTGTTACACAGAGAAACCCTGTCTTGAAAAGAAAAAAAAAAAAGATATGTGGAGTTTTGCCTCTGGGTATATATATGCACTGCATGCATGCCTGGTGCTTCTGGAAGTCAGAAGAGGGTGTTGAATTCCCTGGAATGGGAGTTATGGATGGTTATGAGCCATGTGGGTGCTGGGAACTGAAATGCTCTTAGCTACTTAACATCTCTCTAGCCTCCCAAAGATTTATTTTTTGTTAAACATATATGTATGTGTGTATGTTTGACCAGGCACAGTGGTCCATGCCTTTATTTCCAGCACTCAGGAGGCAGAAGAAGAACCCTTGAGTTTGAGGCCAGGCCAGTTTATATAGCGAGTCTCAGCCCAGACTGGTTTATATAGCAAGTTCCATGACAGTGAGGGCTATATAGTAGACCCTGTCTCAAAAAAGAAAAAATAAAAAGGATGGCTGGACATGGTGGCACATGCCTTTAATTCCAGCACTCAGGAGGCAGAGGCAGGTGGATCTCTGTGAGTTCAAGGCCAGCCTGGTCTGCATAGTGAATTCCAGGACAGCCAGAGCTATGTAGAGAAACCTTGTCTCACAAATAAAATAAAATATCCCCCTTCTCTCTTCCCTCTGCTCAGTCTCTCTTTCTTCATCTCTCTCTCTCTCTCTCTTTCTCTCTCCCTCCCCCTCTCCTCCTCTCCCTCTCCCTTCTCTCTGACCTCCACTCAGTCTCTCTGTCTCTCTTCCTCTCTGTCTCTCTCTCTCCCTGTCTCCCCCTCTCTCTAGAAAGGTAAAATAAATAAATAGATAGATTTATTAATCAATTAATTAATTAATTTAAAAGGATGTTTATGTGTTTGTGTCTCTGCATAGATAAATGCACATAAGTGCTGGTACCAAAAAACCAGATGTCCTGTACCTGTAGTTACAGGTGGTTGTGAGCCACCTGACAGGGGTGCTGGAATGGAACTTAGGTCCTGGAGGAGCAACCTCTTAACCACTAAGCCATATCTCCAGCCTTAATTTTTCTCAATGTTTTAAACCTTGATACTTGATGCTTTCTTAGGAACCACAATCCAATTTGTCATTATACTTTAACTTTTCCAGAAAATGAAAGTCCAATAAAGAAATTTTGTTAGTTCTCTAATTCATTATTTCATTTATTCAAACTTACACTCTGAAACTAAGGATATTGTACTTAACCCTTCATTTGGGAGGGTTTAGGTTTTTATCTTTAGCACTGCAAGAGAAAAAGAAGTCAAGAAAATAGGTTCACTGAATGTCTAATTTTTATCAAGACATGATGGGGAGTTAAGTGAGATCATGTAGCTGAGGCTGGTCTTAGATTTGTGATCTTCCTGCCTTTGCCTACCAATTGCTGCAGTTATAGGTGTGAGCTACCCTATCTGCCTTAAAATATGATTTAAATCGTACATGGTCCCAAAGTAAAATGTTTTCCTGTTATGGTTAAAATCTTTATTCCCTTTTCATTTCTCCAATTTTTTTACTATTCATTCAAATTTATGAATAATGGATGTCACCATTGATTCTGCTCATTATCCACTGAATTCAATCTGCCTTCCATTTTATGGAACTATGAACACTATGTATTCAAAGATACAATGTTATAATTATTTTTCCTTCTAACTCTCTTCAACAACTCAAATGAATATCTTACCTTTTGTGAGTATATACTGTTAGCAGATATTCATAGGTAAGTTATAGGTCAATAATAAATTGTGCTCTACTTAAAAAATACCCTGGGTATCCTATTTTAGTAGAAAATACCTATGCTGGGCTGGAGATGTAGCTCATTTAGTAGAGTGCTTGCTTGGCATGCATAGAGCCCTGTGTCAGACCTTCTGCACCACATCAACCCATATGTAGGAGCACATCACTGTGATCCCAGCGCTGAGTATATCATGAGAGATGAGAAATTCAAACCAACCTCTGCTACATAGGGGATAGAAGCAATCCTGGACCATGGGAGACTCTTATCTCAAAAATAAGATCAGGGTATTGGTGGTGTATGCCTGTAATCCCAGCACTCGGAGGGCAGAGGCAGGCAGAGCTCTGAGTTCAAGGCCAACCTGGTCTACAGAGAGAGTTCCAGGACAGCCAGGACTACACAGAGAAACCCTGTCTCAGGGGAAAAAAGGAAAGAAGGAAGAAAGGAAGGAAAGAAAATTAAACTGGAAAGTCTCTAAGTAGTTGTTTTCTTTTGACAGGTCCTTCATCTCTTGGAATCTTCTAGTCAAGAGTCAGTGACAAAAAGAAAGAGAGTTAGTGAACCAAAGGAACAGACCTAAAAATTATTTTTCTTACGCAGATTTGTAGTTCTCCACATTTAAACTAAAATATACTGTATTATTATTTGAAGGTGTGCTTTCTGTACCTCTGAAAATTATTTTGTGGCTCACACAGTTGTTACACTAATGAAAGTTTTAGCTATTATATTGTTTACCTGAGCTAAATGCAAGGGAACTTTTGATTAAACCAAAGTATAAATGTCACCATTGATTCTTCTCATTATCCACTGAATTCAATCTACCTTCCATTTTAAAGAAAGCTTTTTAAAAATATGTATTAACTTTTAAGGCTCTCTAGAACCATTTCTGAAATGTTTATTCTAGCATTAAAATTTTGTAAGGATTCACTTTTTATATATGTTAAAACTGTACCATTTAATTGGTGTTATTAAAATAATGTTTGATATTTTGATATAGTGTGTTATTAATATAATATACAACATTCAACTTTTAAACATGTATTTACGGCAAAAAGATGCCTGAAAGCAATGGCTAATAAAAAGACTGGCGTTTTACTAGTGTGTTAAGATATTTAGTGTGCAGGCTCTTTCATGACTTCTAATTTTGTTTAATTAACACAAAGTGTTTAGCTATTAATTTTGAGAGAATTTAGGTAAGCATTATCTTGCAAGAGTTGAACACGCTTGGAACTTTTGAGTGGTAGCATGAGCGATTTCTTTGATGAGAGCTGGGACCTAGTTACAACCTTGCCATTTATTTCCTTTGCTTCAGAAAAGGAAGACCTAAAACTTTAACTGTTTGTGTCTTGTAGTTTCAGCAGCCATATTCCATACACACAGCAGCACAGTATTATCAAAGTGCTCCATAGGGGTATTGTGTGGGTGATGGTAGGAATGTACCCATCCGTTCAGTGTAAACCGGATAATGTCCACAAACTGGACAGATCAGGTTTTTCTAGAGTCAGAGTTAGGATATGGGGGAGGAGGGTATTTGATTTTAGCCTTATTTTGCTTGAATGCCAACATTTCGTTGTGCCAATACTCAAAGCTACAGAAACACACCTGCTACACTGAAATTGGCCAACAATCCTTTCGTGATTGGCAGCATTTGTTGTCTCGCGGGATACTTGGATTGGGTAATTTCATTGGGGTGGGGCGCAGCCTTTTCCTGGCTTTCACGGAGGTTTCTTCATTGGATTGACCAGCTGTCAGGTTGGACCCAAACCTGCCTCCTTCTGGTGATGTTTGTCTGGATCGCAACACAATAGCCGGGAGGGCCTCCCCTCGTAAGCCCCGATTGGCCAGACTCAACCTTGGGGGATTCTGATTGGCTCAGTGAAGAAACACCAAGGTAGGTTGCCTAGTGATCCTGAGGAAGCTGATGTGTTATTCCCTCTCTGCATCGAAGGATCAGGAAGTTTGTGCTCTCTGCGTGGCTGAGAAGTTTTTCACCTACTAGTACCGGGCTGGGGTAAGGGAAACAGGTGCCCTCCGAAAAGAGAGTGCGAACTGCAGCCTACGTCCCACTGCAGCCCCAGAGCAACGTCAGGTAAGGAACAGAAAATAACACTTCTTAACGTCCCACAGAGCTGCTCAATATTTTACTTTAGAGAGAAAGGGTGTTTTTTACCACTCATTGTTGGTCATCATGTCTTCAGATGAGCTGTTTTAAGTAGTAGGTGTCCACGGGGAAATGATCATTCCGCAAAGAGAATTGCCTCCATTCCCTCGAGGGTGTAAAGTTTCTTGGATTGGGTTTGGAAATAACCCCATTCAATGCCAAATAGAATTAGTACCCTAAGGCATTATTCCGTGTTCTGTTCCTTCTTCACTTTTCTTATTTCCCACCAAAAATTATATTTGAAATGTACCCTTGTACATTTATTTGTAAGACACTTAGTGCGTATTTCTATTTTTAATGTCCACATGCCTTTCTGAGTATCCATTTTACTGAGTATATATTTATTGAGCAGTTACAACATTAACGATATTGTGCTAGTTGCTATGGAAAATATAAAAGCTCAAGATGACAATATCTCAGCCCTCAAGAAGTTTAGTTAACATACAGCCGTAACAAAAGAGGGACTATAATAAATATGGAAAGAGAGTAAGTATGAATAAATTTCTGTACAGCTGAGAGAGAAACCAGTTCTAGCCGTGGGACATATGCATAATGGAGAGGTAGAAATTCACCTTAGGGCCTCACAGTGAGTCTTTGGTAGGCCTTCAAAGACTGGGCAACATTTAGGGAGAAAAGGAAAAGGGAAAAAACCCCAGAATAACAAGGATCAGAGGCAGAAAGAAAACAAGAAAAGCTTGATAAAATTGTTATAAGGTAGAACGAGGTGCAGCCATAGCATCTTTCTCTTTCTTTTTAGCTGAGGATCGAACCCAGGGACTTGTGCTTGCTAGGCAAGCACTCTACCACTAAGCTAAATCCCCAACCTTCATAGCATCTTTTAAATACTATTTATTCTTTTGATCTCAAAAGTATATCATTGCTGATATGAAGTACTTGTTTTTAAGGATAAAAACTGACATTCAAATTTGTAGGAGATGTGCTAACTTTAAGCTTTATCGCAGGTGATTTAGAGTGTAATGTTGAATAAAAAGGGTGTCTACTCTGATTTTCTCACCATTGCTGGGAATGGCACTTAGGACCTTACACACGCTAACACATGCTGTAACACTGAGCCACATCCCATCCTCGTTTTCTTTTGAGAATTTGATAAGCTTTTCACAATCTTGCTGGATTTTTTTTTTTGTAGCTATTTGTGTATTCACAAGATAGCCAGATGGAACAAGGATGCTAAGTTATTATACTTGATATTCACTTAAGTATTATACTCTAGTGATTTCCAAAATGAGTGCATGAAATGATTTGTTGCGATAGAAAAAAGAAAATATTGGAGAGTTGGCTTAGTGGTTAAGAGCACTTGTTCTTACAAAGGACCCGGGTTTGATTCCCAGAATCCACATGGAGGCTTACCACTTCCTCAGGCACCAAGCATGCATGCAGTAATACAGACATACCTGCAGGCAAAAAACTCATTTACTCAAAATAAAATACCTCTTTTAAAAAAGAAAGAAAATATTAAAACTTGGGCATGGAGAGATAGCTCCGTGGGCAAAGGAAATTACTGCACAAATGGAGCAACCTGAGTTCAATCCCCAAAAAAAGTAAAGGTAGGAGAGAGGGCTCCAAAAAATTGTCCTCTGACCTCCATATGTACACATGGCACAAGCACCCACAAATATTATGCATATACAATAATTTTAAAGTATTGAAATGTAGTTTTGTTAGGTTTATTTTTGTATGTTTCATAATGTGCCAATAACTGTTTACAGAAATTATAAATTATGTGTACTCAAGGCCACATGTTCATGAAGTTTTGCTATTCCATCTTATTTAACTTGGGGACTCATTTTAGGAAAGAGGGGTAATAGTGGTAGAAATTCACTCCTGGGTTGTAGGTGAAATATGCATACTGAAAAGATGGTCATTTCTTTTTGTTTGGTTGGTTTTTGGTTTTTCAAGACAGGGTTTCTCTGTGTAGCTTTGCGCCTTTCCTGGAACTCACTTTGGAGACTTGCTTTTGAACTCACAGAGATCCACATGCCTCTGCCTCCCGAGTGCTGGGATTAAAGGAGTGCGCCACCGCCGCCTGGCTAAGATGGTCATTTCTAATGGACTTTCAAATTACTGTTGATCACTTTTCATTGCTTTCTGGAATTTAAGCTGCTATGCTTTGAAAAAGAGAGCATGTTATCCCGTGTTCCTATTTACTACATCTTTCTGTATTTGCACTTATATATTTTCCTGTGTGTATAGTGTGTGGGTAGGTCTTCTGTGGACTTACATTTGTTCATTTGCTAAAACACAGATGCTTTCGCACCTCTCCTGTCCAGGTGAGAATGACCACATTAACTCACCGTGCCCGTCGAACTGAAGTCAGTAAGAGCGCTGAAAAGAAGGTAGAAAGTGAAGAAGACACAAATCAAGAAAGGAGTCCAGATAGTGAAGACCCTGGAGACTCTAAGGACATCCGCCTAACTCTTATGGAAGAAGTATTGCTCCTGGGACTAAAAGATAAAGAGGTAATGCAGTAAGTTTGCTAAGTTTAGCTCAAAGACACAAATCTTAGACTGTTTTAGGAAATAGGGTTGGGGATTTAGCTCAGTGGTAGAGCGCTTGTCTAGCAAGCGCAAGGCTCTGGGTTCAATCCTCAGCTCAAAAAAAAAAAAAAGAATGTTTTAAGAAATAAACTTTAGCCACGTTGAATTTGGAGGAACATGGGAAAGAGAATATCTGCAAGGTAAAATTCAAAAATGTAATTATTTGAAGTATAATTTAATTGAAAAATTATGGAGGACAGAGATGGATAACAGTGTTAGCACTTTTAGTTTCCCAGCTCAGTTTAATGGTTAATGGTGGAGTAATGATTTCTTATTAAAGCAAGAAAAAGAGGCCCATTCAGTCAAGTCTTCTTAAGCCTGGAAGAGAATTCTTTCATTGTTTTGTTGAGACAAGGTTTCTCTTTTGTAACCTTGGCTGTCCTGGATCTCACTCTGTAGACCAGGCTGGCCTGGAACTCAGAGATCCACCTGCCTCTGCTTCCCAAGTGCTGCGTTTAAAGGTGTGAGCCAAAACTGCCTGTTGAGGAATCTTAAAAGACAAGAAGAACAACAGCAGGTAGCATAGGCTTGTGAGCTTAGTATTCAGGAGATAGGGGCAAGACCATGAGTTCAAAGCCAACCTGATATACCTAATAAGTTATAGGCTAATCAGGGCTATATAGCAAGACCCTATCTCAAAATTAAATAAGCAAATAAAAATAACAGAAAATATATGTGACTGTCTGTTTTATGGAAACAAATAATGATTGAGTTTCTTATAGTAAAAATAGTATTTTTCAGCCTAAGATTGATGATACAGATCTATAATTCCAGCACTGGGGAGGTGGAGGCAGGAGGACCAGGAGTTCAAAGTTATCTCACCCACTGAGTTGAACTGAGGTACCTGACAGTTTGAAACCCTGTCTCATAAAACCAGAGGGGATCTGGGTGTGGTGGTGACACACACCTTTAACCCCAGCACTCAGGAGACAGAGGGAAGCAGATCTCTGAGAATTCTAGGCCAGCCTAATGCCCATATTGAGTTCCAGGTTAGCCAGGGCTATGTAGAGAGTCCCTGTCCCCCACAAAAAAGGGGGTTAGGGGAAGGAGAACAGTATGTTTTATTTTGTTTTCTTGTTTTTTCATTTTCTTTTATGGATCTTTAAAAATAACAATTGATTAAGGGCTTGTTTTTGTTTTTGTTTCTCATTTGTGTATACATTTATGTGATTATATTCTATTTGTGTGTCAATGCCTGCAGAGACCAGAAGAGGGGTCAGATTCCCCTAGAGCTGGAGTTATAGACATTTGTGGGCTGCCTAATGTACATGCTGGGAACTGAGCTCAGGTTGTCTGGAAGAGCAGAAAACAGTCCTGTTGTAACTATTGAGTCATTTTACCAGCCTCAGTGGAGATTAATTTTAAAAAATCATTTTTCAACAACAACCCCCATTTAAAAAAAAGTAATGCCTATTATCCCAATACGTGGAAGGGTTGTTAGAGAGTCCAAGGCTACCCTGTACTACATACATAATGAGGCCAAGACCACCTACGTGACATGTCAAGACCCTGTCTCAAAAGCAAAACAAAATAATAATTTCATTTCTCTATTTGTAAATTTTTCCTTACTCATAGAAAATTTAGGCCAAGTGTCATGGTGCAGTTCTGGCATTCAGGAATCTTAAGGCAGTATAATCAAGGATTCAGTATCAGCCTGGGCTACATAGCAAGTTTGGGGACAGCCTAGATTACTTGGTGAAACTTTGTTTCAAAGAAAAAAAGAACAATTTTATTTTTTTTATTATTTTTATTTGAGTCTCATGTAACCCAGACTGTCCAAAGACTCACCATATAGAAGGTGGCTTTGATGATCCTCCTGTCTTCACCTGCAGAGTTCTGGGATTAAGGCATGTGTCACTGTAATTCTGGGAATTGAACCCCGGGCTTCTTACAAGCTAGACAAGTACCTTATCAAATGAGTGACATTCACCAGTCCAACAATTTTCTTACATTGTTTTTTATTGGAGACAGGTTTTGCTATGTATTCTTTTTTTATTAATTTGATGATGATGATGATGATGATGATGTATACATGTATGCCTGTAGGCCAGAGACGGCCCCAGATGTCATTGTAGATGATTGTGAACCACCATGTGCTTGCTGGGATTTGAACTCAGGATCTTTGGAAGAGCAGCCAGTGTTCTTAACCTCTGAGCCATCTCTCCAGCTCCCAAAAGGTCTCTCAGAGCACACATTTTTTTTTCTTTTTTTCTTTTTCTTTTTTTTTTTTTTTTTGGAGACAGGGTTTCTCTGTGTAGCTTTATACCTTTCCTGGAGCTCACTCTGTAGCCCAGGCTGGCCTCGAACTTACAGAGATCTGCCTGCCTCTGCCTCCCAAGTGCTGGGATTAAAGGCGTGTGCCACCACCACCTGGCTTTGCTATGTATTTTTTCTTTTAAGTTTTTTTTTTTTTAAGTTTATTTATTTATTTTGTACACAGAAGAGGGTGCCAGATCTCATTACAGATGGTTGTGAGCCACCATGTCGTTGCTGGGAATTGAACTCAGGACCTCTGGAAGAGCAGTCGGTGCTCTTCACCTCTAAGCCATCTCTCCAGCCCCCACTATGTATTCTTAACTGTCCTAGAACTCACTAGCTATATCAGACCCTCAAACCCACAGCAATCCTCCTGTTTCTTCCTAGAGAGAACACTTACTTGTATTAGATTGGTCTTGAGATAGTTTTCCAAGTGTTGGGGTTAAAGACATGTGCCACCACTGTCTGGCTGAGAGTGTTGATATCTATGAGAGTCCCAGCACTTAGGAGGCAGCACTAAGTAGGCAGAGGCAGGAGATTTCTGTGAGGCCAGCCTGGGCTACAGATCAAGTTCCAAGACTGCCAAGGCTACTCAGAGAAACCCTGCCTCAGAAAAAAACAAAAGCAAAACACCTGTAAGAGAAGCGAGCCTATTAGTTTTAACTTGGTAATAATTTTTAATTTTTTTTACAATTGTTTGTGTGAGTGGTGTGTATATTGTGTGTGTGTGTGTATGTGTGAGTATGTGAGCATGCCACAGTGTACAGAGGTCAGAGGACAATTTGTGACAGTTGGTTCTCTTATTCTCCAATGATAAATTGTTTTTACATTTATTTAGAGTGTGTGTAGTTGTCTCCTTCCACTGTGTGGGTCCCAGGGATGAAATCTAATTTGTCAGCCTTCATGGCAAGCACCTTTACCTGCTGAACCATCTCACCACCCCTTTGGTGGCCATTTTTTAAACTTAGGTTTCCAGAGTCAGGTGTGGTGCTCATGCCTATAATTTCAGCACATAGGAGACTAAGGCAGTGCTACATAGTATGGCCCTGTCTCACTCAACCACAACTTGAGCCAGGAATGCAGCTCACTTGATAAAGTGCCTGCTTACTATACAGGAAGCCCTTGGTTTGACCCTAAGTACTGAAACCCCAGACCATTCAAGAAGTGGAGTAAGGAAGATCAGAAATTTAGGGGTATCCTGTTCTACAGAGGGAGTCTGAGGGCCGCATAAGCTACATGAGAACCTGTTTCAAAAAAAAATTTTAATGAAAAATTTAAAAAATTGAAAGTCTGCTGGGCAGTAGTAGTGCACGCCTTTAATCCCAGCACTTGGGAGGCAGTGGCAGGTCAATCTCTGTGAGTTCGAGGCCGGCCTGGTCTTCAGAGTGCATTTCAGGACAGCTAAGGCTGTTACACAGAAAAACTCTGTCTCAATTTTTTGAAAGTCTAATTTAGGTCACTACCTGCATTTTCCTTTTAGTTTCCTGATTGTGTAGAATAAACACTGAGTCTCGCCAGTAGTTATTGCTCATTGTGAATAGTGCAAGTATATTAGAAGGGCCATTTGCCTTTGTGTGTGCACTTTACATGGGCTATTAAAAAAGTACTTTGTCTTGCTCATTATTATATCCAGTTTTAAAGCCCAAAGAAATGAGCCAAAGATCAAAGTTCTATTTTGACAGTAGGAGAATAAAGCTTAAGCTACTTCCTTCCTGGTTCCTCCCAGTTCTAAAATGCACACTGTTCTAAAATATATGATACCAAAATTAAGATAAATCCACCTACCATTTAAAATTGGGCCTTTGGCTATAACCACTGAGCCTGTAAATTTACTGTGAGCCTTTCATCTTTTTCATAGTCTGATTATCTTGAGCGCTTTTTAAATGCTTTACGTGCTTGACCCTGCAAGGTAGGGAATATTCTCTCTTTATGAGGGTCGAAGCAAAATGATCATCTGGGAGTTTATTGTTGGGGTTTACATTTAAATTTACTCTAAGGTTGACAAAGGAGCTTGAAAACAAATATCATACAAACACATATTTAAAGATTTATTTTTATGAGTATGAGTGTTTGTCTGCATGTATGTGTATTACCATATGTGTGCAGAACCTGCAGAGGCCAGAAGAAGGCACTGGGTCCCCTGGAACTGGAGTTACAGATGATTAGCTGCCATATGGTGTAAAAACAGCCAATGCTGTCTGAGCGAGATAGGAGAGAACTGACTCCACAAAGTTGACCTTTTGCCTCCATACATGCACATGGTATGACTGCCTGCACATACATCATGCACACTCACAATAATAAATTGTTTATGTGAAGAATTGTAATGTTGACTCTTCAGAATAGAAAGGGGGGACAGTGGTTCTGCTCTGGAATTATTGCTGTTAAAATGGCTGCTTTGTTTCCTTTACTGTGGCTGTGATAAAATACCCTGACCAAAGCAACTTAAAGGAGACAAGTTTATAATTCCAGGTTATATTCCATTCTGTCAAGGATAGGAACTTGAAGCAACTTGTCACATCATATCCAGTCGAGAGCAGAGAAAAATTAATACATGCATTCTAGTGTTTAGCTTCCTTTCTCAAAAGAGTTCAGAATTTCCTTCCTAAGTAATAGTACCACTCAAGGTGGGTTCTTCACAGGTGATTCTAGATTGTGTCAAATTGACAATTAAAACTAATCATCAGAGATGGAGAGATGGTTCATCCGTTTAGAGCACATACTGCTTTTCCACGTGACTTGAGTTCTGTTCTCAGCATCTTTTTTGGGAACTCACAGCAGAGGTCAATGTCACAGACCTGTAGTCCCCGCTGTCTGAATGTTAAAGGCTAGCCTGTTTTACATAGTAAGTTCAGACCAAACAGGAGTTACATAGCCAAACCCTGTATCAGGATTTAAAAAAAAAAAAAAAAAAAAAAAACAAAAAAAAAAAAAAACAGAAGGGAATCATGGTTTAAAGTAGAGAGGATTGAATTACATTACATTCCCAGCATTTTTTATTCAACATAAGCATTTTCTAAGATTTGGGGTAGGGAGTTAAAAATATTCTTCTTTATTTTTAATGTATGTATATGGGTGTTTTGTCTGCATATTATGTCTCTATACCAAGTGTGTGCAGTGTCTATGGAGGCCAGAAGAGGGTGTTGGATCCCTGGAGACTGGAGTTACAGACTTGTGAACTGCCATGTGGGTGCTGGAAATCGAACCAGGTCCTCTTAACTACTGAGCCATCTCTCTCTCCAGGCCCAGTTGGTTTTGGGTTTTTTGTTTTTGTTTTTGTTTTGTTGTTGTTGTTGTTGTTTTGGTTTTTTGAGACAGGGTTTCTCTGTAGCTTTGGAGCCTGTCCTGGACTAGCTCTGTAGACCAGGCTGGCCTCGAACTCACAGAGATCCACCTGCCTCTGCCTCCCGAGTGCTGGGATTACAGGCAAGCACCACCACCACCCGGCTGGTTTTGGGTTTTTTAAATGGTCTCACTGTGTTGGAAATCACCATGTAACTCAGGATGGCCTCTGGTGTTTGGGGTAGTTGGTTTTGAGACAGGGTCTCTTGTAGTTTAGGTTGGTCTTGATTTCTGTAGTCATGGATGACCTTGAACTCCTGACCATTCTGCCTCCACTTCTCCAGTGCTGGGGTTATAGACCAGCAGCGGCACCATTCTCAGCTGGATGCCTGGTTTTTAATGATGCTTTTTTTTTTCTTTCCTTCCTCATTTCCGTTTGCCACCCTCAGCTGCCAACTCTAAGGTATTTAACATTCATGGTTGTTTTAAGGTGTGTCTTCCAGGATGTTTGACTAAGGAAGGGCACTTTGAATACTTGACTAATTGGAAATTCCGTATAAAGTGTTGACTCTTTGTATGTCATGAACTCCTATTGTTCAGGCTTTTTACAGTATCAAAATTATCATAATTATGTATAATCTTTAACTAAAATGTTTCTTTTAGGAGTTTATTTAGAAATACACTGACAAAAGAATATTTCTTTTCTTTTCTTTTCTTTTTCTTTTTTTTTTTGCCAGAGCTGAGGACCGAACCCAGGGCCTTGAGCTTGCTAGGCAAGCACTCTACCACTGAGCTAAATCCCCAAGTCCTTATTTTTTTATTTTAAAGACAGGTTTTCATTTACACCAGGCTGGTCTCAAAGTCACAGTGTAAATGACCTTGACTTTCCTTGAAATTCTTACTAGAATTTCAGGTAAGAACCACTAGACCCAGTTTGGTTTTGTTTTTATTTTTTATGCAGAGCTGGGGTTCAAACCCATATTTCTTCCAATCTAGACAAGAACCCTACCAACTAAGCTACATGCCTAGCCCTCCTTTTTTTTTGTATTCAAATAAATATGTGTTAAATTAGAAAAATTACCCACTAAACTAGTTATAATAGTCACCTGAAGGAGGTTTTTTGTTTTTTGTTTTTCTTGGCTTTTCAAGACAGGGTTTTCCTGTATAGCCCTCCCTGGCTGTCTGGTTGGCCTGGAACTCACCATGTAGAGCTGGCTGACCTCTAACTTAGAGATCTATTTGTCTCTACCTCCAAAGTACTGGGATTAAAGTTGTGGGCCACCATGCCTGGTTTAGGCTTTCACTTTTTAAATTAAGTGTTTTCATGTGGGCTTTTTTTCTTTTTAAAAGTTACCTATTTTTATAATCAGTACAAAACAAAATCACTATCCAAAGACCTCATTCTGACCGGGTACTGTGTTGCATGCCTGTGATTACAACACTGGGGCGTAGAAGTAGCAGGATAGCTGATCTACACGGTAAATTCAAGGCTAGCCTGGGCTAATAAGTAAGACCCTCTCTCAACCCTTCACCCAAAACAGGAGTTTTTTAGTGGTGGTGGTGTGGTTTTAAAGCTGTCAGCCTGCAAGTGTCCTGGGACAGTCCCCAACTGGTACTGGGGTAGTATGCAGTTTCGTCTATCTCTTTCTCACAAGCCCCAAAATGTTTTCTTTTTTCTTCCTCATATATGTAGCTTTTGGTAATATATTTTAGTGATTCAGTGATGACCTTTGTGTGTGGTAGTTCTTCCTGCTCGGGCATTCCAAAGCATTGGCCCTTTAGCATAGCATCTTAGCTGTGTATGCATAGTATGGGTAGTTTGAGATTTCACCAAACTATGTACATGAAGAGAAAATAACCTTGGAAAGGTAAGGAACAATGTGTTCCTTTCTCCCAGGCTACTCTACATCTAATTATGACACGGGATTTAGCTCAGTGGTAGAGCGCTTGGCCCTGGGTTCGGTCCTTGGCTCAGAAAAAAAAAAAAAAAAAGATTTTACCCTAGTAAATGATATGATGGTCTGTATTGTCATCTGTGGTCTTCATAGCTGGGACATATGCCTACTGCTTTTTTTTCCCTCAGTCATTATCTTTTCTAAATTGATGTTATAGTTCCACAAGTGCTTTTAATTTTTAAGCTAAGTGTTTTTACACTTTTTTTCTATTGCGTATTAATTAGTTTAATGACTCATTTGGAGAGTTTCACATGTTTTGAGATGCTGTAATGGGACAGAGTAATATTTAAAGAGTTCCTATGAGCCTGGAGTATAGCTCAGTTGGTAAAAGTCCTTGCTGAATGTTCACAAAGCCCCAAGTCCAATCACCAGTAAATAGTGGTGCACACCTACAGTTTAACATTCCAGAGGTAGAAGTAGCAGTAGGTTCCATTCAGAGTTATCCTCAACTAACCATAGTGAATTCAAGGCTAACCTGGACTATATGAGACCCTGTCTCAAAACAAAAATAAAAAATCTACATCCTGGTTGCCATTGTGTCCTTATTTACAGTGCTTCTCTTCTATACTTCTGTTGACAATCTGAATTGTCCTTGAAACAGACGCTACATGTGGCAAGGAAGAAATGGAAAAGGAAAAATTCTCTCCAGTTAATTCTAGCTATGATATTTGCACACCTGTTGAGGATATATATGCTGTGCTTGAATCAACTGTTCTGAAGTAAATTATAGTTTAACAATCTAATTGAGCAGCTAAATTGTATAAAAATCAAATATTAAGCTAAAAAAAATCTCAATGCTTTCCTTAAAGAGGAATCTAGTGTGTCCCTGGAGTGGCCATGGCTTGGGCAGGAGAGAAAAGTAACCCTGCCTTGGGTCAAAGATCTCAGGCCCTCCGGAAATACAGAGATGTCTCATGAATGTTTAGGACCATAGCTGAGGTTTTTGCAAGCTAACATATTTGCTTACTTGCTTTTTCCTACTTTAGATTTTTGAGACAGCATCTCATGTAGCCCAGGCTGGCCTTCAATTCCTGATCTTTCCACCTTCCAAGTACATGTGCCACTGTGCCTAGCCCTAACAAATATTTCTTGAATTCATAAATTTATAATTGAAAGTTTGTGCCTTAGGTTTTATCCCCACCACTACAGGAAAAAATAATTTATTGAGCAGATAATATATGTAATATCATAATAGATATTATAATAGATAATATCATAAAGGATATCATTCTCGTTCTTTTTTGAGTCAAGGACTGGCTTTGTGCTCATGGAGATCCACTTAAGTGGATTAAAGGCAAACATCACCATGCCCAGCAAAGATATTGTATTCTTAAGGTATAGTAAAGACAAACAAGCTAGCTGTGATATAATGTAACAGAGACTTAGAAAAGAAGTGTGTGTACAGGCACATTCAAGCATAACCCAGATGATGGAGTGGAGAGAAAAACGGCTTTAGAAAATGTTACATAGATGTGATCCCTGCAAGAAGGGCGAAGGGCTAGGTGTGATACAGTTCAGTGTCTAGAGTACTCATGAGCATGCATGAACCTCTTTGGTTCAATCCCCAGCAATACAGACACCAAGAGAATCAGAAGTTCAAAGTTATCCTCAGTTACATATTGAATTCCAGGACAACATAGGCTACCTGAAACCCAGTCTTATTAAAAAATAAAGAAATAAGGGTTGAGGATTTAGCTCAGTGGTAAAGCACTTGCCTAGCAAGCGCAAGGCCCTGTGTTCGATCCCCAGCTGAAAAAAAAAAAAAACCAAAAAACAAAAAATAAAGAAAGAAATAAGAAAGAAAAGAATACTGGGTGGTGGTGGTGCATGCCTTTTTTGTTTTTTGTTTGTTTTTGTTTATTTTTTTAGACAGGGTTTCTCTGTAGCTTTGGAGCCTGTCCTGGGACTAGCTCTGTAGACCAGGCTGGCCTCGAACTCACAGAGATCCACCTGCCTCTGCCTTCTGAGTGGTGGGAATACAGTCGTGCGCCGCCGCCACCACCACCACCTGGCATCCTCTTTTGTTTTTTGTTTTTGTTTTTCAAGACAGGGTTTCTCTATGTAGCTTTTGGAGCCTGTCCTGGAACTCTCTCTGTAGCCCAGGCTGGCCTTGAACTCACAGAGATCTGCCTGCCTCTGCCTCCCGAGTGCTGGAATTAAAGGTGTGCGCCACCACTGCCCAGCCATGGTACGCACCTTTAATCCCAACACTCGGGAGGCAGAGGCAGGCAGATCTTTGTGAGTTTGAGGCCAGCCTATTCTATGGATCAAGTTCCAGTACAGGCTCCAAAGCTACACAGAGAAACCCTATCTTGAAAACAAACAAACAGAAAAGACAAAGAAGAAAGAAAAGAAAGGAAAACATCCAGAGCACTCAATAGAAAGTGGAGTTTGCGAGAGTGGGTAGGTAGCTTAAGTGCTAGAGGGCTTGCATACATGAAGCTCTGGGTTTGATTCCCAGCACTACATATACTTATATCATGCTGAATGCCTGTAATCCCAGCAGTTGTGAGGCAGGAGAATTGTCATGAGTTCAAGGCTAGCTTGGTCTGTATAGCATGACCCTTTAAGGGAAAAAAAAGTCAATTGATATAAATAAAATTGTTAAAAATATATAACAAAAATATGGGGTTGGAGAGATGGCTCAGCACTTAAGAGCACTGACTGCTCTTCCAGAGGTCCTGAGTTCAATTCCCAGCACCTATATGGTAGCTCACAACAATCCAATTCCAGGAGACCCAACACCCTCTTCTGGCCTCTGTGGGCAGCAGACATGCACATGGTACCCAGACATACATGTAGGAAAACCACTCACATACATGAATAAATATAAACAAAAACACTTAAAGTAACTGGTGATAGTTGAAATATAATGATCCAGAAGAGGGAGACCTGAGAGCAGCTGGTCTCTTTCTATAGCTCTGTTGATAAAAATGAAGCCCTGGCTAGATCCGCAGGGCTGCATAAACTGCATAAAGCTAGTGTGGTGGCACATGTCTCTGGACATGGAAGTAGGAAGAAAAAAAAATTTTTTTGAGACAGGATTTCTCTGTGTAGATAAAATTAAAGGTGTGTGCTATCATGCCCCCTATAGGAAGAAACGTTTAAGCTATATAGTTTGAGGCCAGCCTGGGCTGCATTAGACCCTGTCTCATAAAATATAACTAAGTAGATGCTAGAGAGATGGTTCAGTTGTTAAGAGCACTTGTTGGTCTTACAGAGGACTCAGGTTCAGTTCTCAGTACCCACCTCCCAATCATCCATAGCTCCAGTTCCAGGAGGTCTGACGCCCTCTTCTGACTTCTGTAGGCACCAGGCATGCACATAGTACACATGCATACAAACAAGCAAAACGCTAAGACACATAAATAAATATTTGTTTGTTTGGTGGGGGTTCCTTGTTTATAATTTTATTTTATGTGCATTGGTGTTTTGCCTGCATATATGTCTTGTTGTGAGGGGTCAGATCCCTTGGAACTAGAGTTTAAGACAATTGTAAGCTCCTATGTGGGTGCTGGGAATTGAACCTGGGTTCTCTGGGAGGGCAGTCAGTGCTCTTAAAGGCTGAGCCATCTCCCCAGCCCCATTTTTTGGTTGTATAGGGTTTTTTGTTTTTTGTTTTTGTTTTTGTTTTGAGACAGGGTTTCTCTGTGTATCTTTGACTGAGCTGCAACTGGCTCTGTAGACCAGGCTGTCCTCAAACTCAGAGATCTGCCTGCCTCTGCCTCCTGAGTGCTGGGATTAAAGGAATGCACTACTACTGCCCAGCTTTTCACATAAATAAATCTTTTGTTGTTTGTTTGGTTGGGTTTTTGTTTTGTTTTGTTTTGTGGGGGTGTATTTTTGAGATAGGATTTTTCAAGATAGGGTTTTTCTGTGTAACAGCACTAGCTGTCTTGGAACTAGCTCTGTAGATCAGGCTGGCCTCGAACTCACAGAGATCCACCTGTCTCTGCCTCCCAAATTCTGGGATTAAAGGTGTGCACCACCACCACCTGACATTTTTGAGACTTTTTAATTTATATGTATTGGTTACAAACTAAACTTTTATCAGCTGTTTAAGCCTATTTCTTCCACTCTTTCAGTTCAGCTTTTATTTAAGTTTCCAGCTAGATTCTTGGCTCCTTTTGGTAGTGGCTGTCTTACATCTTGTTTTGTTTTGTTTTGTTTTGGAGACAGGGTTTCTCTGTGTAGCTTTGCGCATTTCCTGGAACTCGCTTTGGAGACCAGGCTGGCCTCGAACTCACAAAGATCCGCCTGCCTCTGCCCCCCACCCCAGTGCTGAGATTAAAGGTGTGCGCCACCAACGCTGTCTTACATCTTTGTGTATGAACTAATGTGTATTTTTTGTAGTCCATGCCTTATGCTCAACCCTTCCTCATATAGTTCATTTTATTGAGTCCTCACAACAAATTATAAAAATAGGTATTAATAGCCAGGCAGTGGTGGCGCACGCCTTTAATCCCAGCACTCGGGAGGCAGGGCCAGATGGATCTCTGTGAGTTGGAGGCTAGCCTGGGCTACCAAGTGAGTTCCAGGAAAAGGCGCAAAGCTACACAGAGAAACCCTGTCTTGGGAAAAAAAAAAAAAAAAGGGCATTAGTGTCCCATTTTATCAAAAAAGACATTGAGCTTCAGAAAGGTTAAGTAACATACCCAAGGCCCTTAACTAATTAGTGGGTTTGTCCAGTGCCTATATCACAGTAGTTTGTTCAGATGGCGATGTAACTTAGCATGTACACAGCCCTGAGCTCAGTCACAGTACACACACACACACACACACACACACACACACACAAAGGGACAGGGAAAGTTTGCAAATAATACATACCTAAATGTGGGATATTTGTATACTGTGTGAATATGTACTTGCTGTGATTGGTGTGGTAAAAAGCTGACGAACCAATAGCTAGGCAGGAGGCATAAGCAAGATTTCCAGGGAGAGAATGGAAGAGGAGGAGAATCTAGGGCACAGAACACCAGGAGACATGGAGAGGAAACAAGAGGTGCAAGATGGAAGAGAGGTAATGTCACATGATAGAACGTAGATTAATATAAATGGGTTTAAGAGCTAGTTAAGAACAAGCCTGGGGGCTGGAGAGATGGCTCAGAGGTTAAGAGCACCGACTGCTCTTCCAGAGGTCCTGAGTTCAATTCCCAGCACCCACATGGTGGCTCACAACCATCTGTAATAAGATCTGGTGGCCTCTTCTGTGTACATAATAAATTAATTAATTAATTTTTAAAAAAGAACAAGCCTAACAGATGGAGATATCTGAGCAGAGAGTAGCCATGAGAGCTGGCATTCCATGGAGCAGGAAGGATTATTTTGGAGGAGATTGGTAGATGCCTTCATGCCTTACGTTTCCAGGTGCAGCATTCGAACAAGTGTATGGCTTTGGGGAACCTCAGCACTTGCTCCACTCATTACAAACTGGTCTGAAGCCATAGAGTCAGGCTGATATTGGAGGTGATACCTATTAAAGCTATGGTCTTGTGTTAAAAAAAAAAAAAAATGCCTAAGTGAAGTTTCCGTGTCATTATTTGGGAATTGGCTGGTAGGACAGAGAAAGACTCGTTACACCTAGGAAGAGCAACAACAACAAAACAATAGACTTAGCTTATGCTTTCATTTCTACCTTTCCTGTGCACTGCTCTGCAATTCAGAGCATCCTGCAAACCTTTCCAAACGAAAGCTCCTGCCATGGAGATGGCTCAGTGTGGAAAGGCAACTTAGTACCAAGCCACATGATCCTCAGGACCCACATGGTGAAAGGAGAGTCAACTTTTGTAGAGAGTCAACTTTCAGCCCCTGAAAGTTGTCCTCAGACCTCTGCATGTCCCTACCTCACCCCATAAATAGATAAATGTAAGAAAAATGTGTTTCAAACCAGAATTCAACTGCAATCAAAATCTGACATGCCAGTTGTCCACTTATATCAAGTCATAGGAAATGTAATCAGATGCTTCCTGTCCCAATTGACCAGTCCCAAATAACCTACTCAGAGGCCGAATATGAATAATAAATGTTTGGCCTATAGCTCAGGCTTGTTACTAGCTAACTCACAGCTTTAAATTAACCAATATTTCTATTTATTCTTTGCCATATGGTGGTACCTTTATTAGCATGGCAAGTTCATCTCTTGCTCCCTCTGCATTTGGCTGGTGACCCCTCACTCCACTCTTCTCCTTCCCATCCTTAGTTTGGTCACCCCACCTGTATACTTCGTGCCTGGCTACTGGCTAATCAGTATTTTATTAAACCAATTCAATAAGTTTTTACAGTGTACAAGAGGATTGTTCCACAGCATTTCCCCCTTTTGTCTAATTAAAAAGGAAGGTTTTGGGGTTGGGGATTTAGCTCAGTGGTAGAGCACTTGCCTTGCAAGCACAAGGCCCTGGGTAACATAGTAAGATTATATACAACAAAAAGTTATCAAGTAAGAATTACAGTTATAATATCTAGTCTATTTGTATTTTGCAAAATTGGAGAAAATACTCTATTATCTAATCTTTGTGAGTCCAAAGTTTTGTTCCTAATTTATCTTTTATCATAACTAAAGAAAACTATATCTAGTCTTCAACTCCATCAAAGACCCCAGAAGGGTGAAATATTACCTAATGACAGAGACATCAGGCTGCCTGGAAAGTTACCCAAGGTTCCTCTGCAACGTTGGGGTATCCATCTTTGGCCTACAGGCCTAGCATATCTGATAGACTCCTCTGTGAAGCAGGACTTTCTAAAGAGCCTTCCTACCTTGTCTTGGCAAGGATTGGCAGTCCTTTTGTGCCCTGCTTGTCCATTTTGGACAGGAAACTGTCAGCAGTCAAGGTAAGGACACTTTCTTGCCCAGTGGCTAACTTTTGCGACACAAAAAAGTAAACTCTATGAAGTTTCTTCAGTGCCCGTCATCTTCTCTGAAGTAGATTGGTGCTGCCAGGAGCAGTCATGTCTCATAGTCATAAGAAAAGGAAAAAAATCTATGTTATTAAAACATCTTAAATGCCATATTCTATAGATCTCTGAAATATTTGAAGATGACCTGTATATCTAAGATATATCTATTTGATCTTGAAAACATACCTAACATAACTACAAGTTTGATTGTAATGACTAACTACTTTCATTTCTTTATATCCTAATTAGTTGGTAATAATAACTTTCAAGGACTAGCAATTTGCATTACATTGTTAAATGAACTGTATAAGTACAATACCTTGAACAGATTAGAAATATATATACAGTATTTTCTAACAAAATCAATCTCAAATTTGCATCAATATATATAATTTGTATACAATATACAAAAATCCAATCCAATGTAAAATATTTAAAATAGTAGTTGCCTTTTAAAAGTAGATTCAATAATCTACCTTTTTATCTTACCAGAAAGTCATTAAATAACTCAAAAGTCCAACAGAAAATAGTATTTTGGATATTTAGATTAAGGCAATTAGAGCTGGTTAAATGGTTCAACAGAGAAAGGCACTTGCTGCCAAACCTAATGACCTGAGTTCTATCCCCAAGGCCCACATGGTAGAAGGAGAGAACTAACTCTCAAATTGTCCTCTGACCTCTATAGGCTCACCCTGGCACTAATGTAGAATAAACAAAATAAATATAATAAAAATTAGATTTCAGTGACTAATGAAATATTCTAGTGGTCCCATATAGAGCACTTGTTAGTATGTGTAAGGCCCTATGTTCGGTCCCAAGCACTGCTCAAACAATAGCACAACATGCCCTCATCTTACTCTGTACCTTGCTTTGAGTTCATGCAGTGTGATGTGAAGGGAATCACAAAAATATCACACCTTATTCTTAAGTTACTGGCTGGAAGTCAGTATTACTTTCAGAATATTCTTTATTTTCTTTTCCCTCTCCTAGGGCTATACATCTTTCTGGAACGATTGTATATCCTCTGGGCTTCGAGGAGGCATCCTGATAGAGCTGGCCATGCGGGGTCGAATCTATCTGGAACCTCCCACCATGCGTAAGAAGCGACTCCTAGACAGAAAGGTACAATATCCTCTGAATTGTGGAGAGTCAAATAACAACAGTACATTTCAGAAGAATAAGAATATTTGAGAGCTGAAGAGATGGTTCAGCAGTTAAAAGCATTTGTTGTTGTTACAGAAGACCCAGGTTTGGTTCCCAGCACCCACATGGTGGCTAACAGCTGTCTCTAACTCCAATTCCAGGGGTCTTAGTCTCTTCTGGCCTCCGCAGGCATTGCACACCTGTAGTGTACAGAGTACATACATACAGGCAAAATACTCATACATAAAAGAAAATGAAAATTTGAATACTTAGACAAGATAAACACTAATTTTGCTGTCCCATTGTCCGCTTGGTTTAGTTATCTTATAGGGAAAAAAAAAACCGATATCCTTAAAGAGTCATGGAAGCATAGTTTTGTCTTTTTTTAGCACAGAAAAGTCACATTTTAGGGTGCTGTTGATTATCTTTCCCCTCTCTATGTATGAAATAAAATATTAACCTAGATTGAGGAAATTATGAGTCAGGCCTATCTTAGTTATCCCAGGATATTCTCTGATAACCATTCAAATCTGTTACATTTACTGAAAATCCCTGTGCCAGGCTGAGGTGATGCATGCCTTTAATCCTAGTACTCAGGAGGCAGAGGCGGGAGTCAGAGGCAGGTGGATCTCTGAGTTCGAGGTCAGCCTGTTCTACAGGGTGAGTTCCAGGGCAGCCAGATAAACCCTGTCTCAAAAAAACAAAAAAAAAGAAAGAAAAAAGAAAATCCCCTGCAGCAGATGAGTTGTCTCTTAGACACATAATACATAATTCTTTTTTTAAAATAATTTATTTAAATTTATTTCATGTGCACTATATAAAGGTGTTAGGCCCCTGGAACTGGGGTTACAGACAATCATGTGCTGTCATGTGGGTGCTGGGAATTGAACCCCCTTCCTCTGGAAGAGCAGTAGGTGCTCTTAACCACTGAGCCATCCCTCCAGCCCCAGCACGTATTTCTTAGTCGTTTCTTTTCCACTCACAATGCCTGTCATTCCAAGTACTCTGCTGAAATTACATTCTTTGTCCTATCTCCTTTTTTTTTCTTTTTTTGAGCTGAGGATTGAACCCAGGGCCTTGTGCTTGCTAGGCAACCGCTCTACCACTGAGCTAAATCCCCAACCCTGAATTTACATTCTTAAATAGAACCATCTTTTTTTTCAGTCTTAATCTTTTTCTTTTAAAGTACATACTATATTTGGCACTTGAGTTTGAGATAGGCTCTCACTATGTAGCTGTCCTGGAACTCACTCTGTAGCCCAGGCTGGCCCTGAACTCTCACAGATCCGCCTTCCTCTGCCTCCCAAGTGCTATAGTCAAAGGCATGTGTCATTACACCCAGTACATTGGGCACTTTTTACCACTCCCTACTTGACATTCTTGGCCTTTTTCAGATTTTTTTTTTTCTCTGACTCTACCTTGTTTCCTTTACTTCTCCATTCCCTGATAGCCAAGTATCCTGTTAGGTAATTTTTCTAGCCTTTTGGAAATGCCATTCACCTTTTCAGTTGTATCTGTTACCTCCCGGAAATTCACTTCCAAATTTGTAGACATTTCTTTAGCTTTAGCTTCCAGGAACATATTAACTATTGACTAGACATTTTAACTTGGCTCTCCCAAAGCGTCAAAGACCAGGCTTGACAATGTTCCCCCAAATTAACTTACTTTTCCTATCTTCTTTCCTTTATTAGTGGTTTCACAAAGTGGTTTTCCAAACTCAGAAAGATACTATGGAATCTTTTGTCCATTTTATTTATAGCATTTGCTACTAGGTCCCAGTTCAAATGTAGTTTTGTCTTCCTCCTATGAAGTCATACTACATATTAAACTCTTCATGACATGGGCAGTATGTTCTGCTTCCTGACACCACCTAACCAGCAGTGTGTATATTGTACACAGAAGGATTTTCATCTGAGTAAAGGAGTGTCCTCTGTTTCTTTCTTTAAGGTCCTGCTAAAGTCAGACAGCCCAACGGGTGATGTTTTGCTGGATGAAACTCTCAAACATATCAAAGCAACTGAGCCAACAGAAACTGTCCAGACATGGATAGAGCTACTCACTGGTGAGCTGACTGAAAGCCACGCCCCAGCCCCGCCCTTGGTCATCTTAGCCTACACTAGTGAAGTCAGAGGGGAATAGACAAGAGCAGCAGCTAGGTAAGGAGAGTGGCTAACCAGCACCTGAAGCCTTCACAAGCATGGCAGCTTAGCATCTGCGATCCTACTCTGAAAAGGTTTTGTTGTCTGACAGGATCTCAGCCCATGCTTTCCTTGAACTTGCTGTGCAGCCAAGGATGTTCCAGAACTTATCCAGCCAAGGAACTCTTTTTTTTTTTTTTTTTTTTTGAGACAGTAACTCCTATGTCCCAGATTGCCTCAAACTTGCTATGTAGCCAAGGATGACCCTGAAGTTCTAATCCTATTGCCTTCGCTTCCTAAGTGTGGGATTATAAGCATAAACCATCACTCTACTTCCTTATAGTGCTAAGGATCAAACCCAGGACTTCAAGGATGCTAGGAAAGCACTGGACTGACTGAGTTTTATTTCCAGACCTTCCCAAGAAGCTTTGTATTTATATATTTTTTATGATTGTGTATGTGTGTACTGACCTGTGGGAGTGCACACGCCAAGGTCAGAGGATAACTGTTTAGAGGTGGCTCTCCTGCCACCTTTATGTGGTATCCCAGTATTAACTCCAGTTGTGAGGCTTTATGCTAAGTGTTTTTACTTGCCAAACTTACTTCACCAGCCGTTTTTAAAATAAACATTTGTAGTTAGAGTTTTCCTGCCTGGCCACAGTCTACGACAAATCTCTCTTACCCGCCAGTCCCACAGTCGCTCAGACCCAACCAAGTAAACACACAGAGACTTATATTGCTTACAAACTGTATGGCCGTGGCAGGCTTCTTGTCATCTACTTCTTCTATCTTAAATTAACCCGTTTCTGTTAGTCTATACTTTGCCACATGGCCTGTGGCTTACCAGTGTCTTTACATGTTGCTTCTCATGGCAGTGGTGGCAGTGTCTCTCCCCAGCCTTCTACTTCCCAGAATTCTCTTCTCTCTTGTCCCGCCTATACTTCCTGCCTGGCCACTGGCCAATCAGAACTTTATTTACACACAGCGATATCCACAACACTTCCCCTTTTCTTTTTTTTTTTTAAAGGATGGTTTTAACTTTTACATAGTAAAATTACATATAACAAAATTATCAAGCAAGAATTACAGTTACAATATTAAAGAAGATATCCTATCTATCTTATATTTGTGAGTCTAAGGTTTTATATCTAACTTATCTTTTATCATAACTGAGGAAATTATAACTATCTAGCCTTCAACCACATCAAAGACCTCAGAAGGATATAATATTACCTGAGAAATGGGAGAAGGATGCAAGCAACTTTCGGGAGTCTTGCAGGGTTGACAGAGACAGCTGGCAGCCTGGACAGTCACCTAATGTTCCTTTGTAAAGTTGGGACATTTGTCTTCAGCCCACAGGGCTAGAGTCTCTCAGTCACTTCTCTCAGTGTCCTGTAGAATTTCTGGCAGCTTCCTCTGCGAAGCAGGAACCTGAAGGACCATTTTGTCAAGCAAAGTTCAGTGGTCACCTTTCTATGGGTCCTGCATGTCCAGTCGATCAAGCAGTCCAGGCAAGAACAGTTTCTTGCCCAAATGGCTATTTTTGCCAAGGTGAAGATAAACTCCATATGAAGTGTCTTCAATGCCCATCCTCCTCTCTGAAGTAAATCGGTGCTGCCAGGAGCAGACATGTCTCACTGTCCAGAAAGTCTAAATTTTAAAAATATTTTAAATGCCATATTCTGTAGACCTTTGAAGTGTTTGAAGATTACCTGTCTATCTGAAATATCTCTGTGTATACCTAGAAGACTTAACTAACATGGCTATGAGTATGATTATCATAGATGACCAGTTATTAATCTATTTTTAATTATCCATTACAATTTTAAATGAGCTATACAAACATAATACCTTAAACATGAGTAGAAATATGCACACAGTATAACAAAATTAACTTTAAGTTTGTATCAATAGACTAAAATCTATACCAATGTAAAACATTTTAAACAAGTTGTTGTTCTTTAGAAGTAAGTTCATTAATCTACCCTTCATCCTATTATATCTATATCATATCCCCTCTTTTTCTTTAGAAAGAGATCACATTTATAATCAACCTGCTTTAAATAAAAATATTGGTTTTTCTCTGTCCCACACCAGAGGGCTCTTCTGATTTGGGACACAAGAATCTCTTAACCTTTTCTTTTAGCAATATGTCTGGGTTTAGAGAAGGAGTGAGCCAATTCCATCTCCAAAGCCAGCTTGATAATTTTGGGAATGTGGGCGTAGTTTTTCTTACTACTTCCTGCTGGACGGGGGCGCTGTATCTTATGGGGACACAAAGAAAATTTTAGGATTATGGAGTAGTCCATTAGGGTGAACCTCTGAGCCAGTTGCCTTGAAACCATTCTGGATGTCAGATCATCTGGGCCATGGTGTCATCGGAGACCTTTCAGGTGGTCTTGGCTGATCAAACCTGATGTATCTTAATCTGGAACAAATCCATAGCCTCTGGCTTTCTGTGGAAACAAAAGCAGAGACTCTTTTCCAAAGCAACATATTCTTATATCCAAATTTTGAAGTCAAGTTACCTTTAAAATTTACATATTTGTTTAACTCAACAGTTTTTATGATCAGATCTTTTTTTGTGGTTAAAAATCCCAAAGACAAGACAAACCAGATTCTCTGTGTAATATCCATCTTTATAAGACTGAAACACCGCTGTGGCTGCTGGCTCCGCCCACCTCAGCTTCCCAACATGGCGGTGGTACAGTTTACTGCCAGCTCTGGGTCTGGAGCCATATATACCATCAACTATCAGAAGCAGTTCTATCAAAGCAGTTCATAGCCCAGAAACCTTTTGTTGTTGTTGTTTTTAACTAGCAAAGGCTAAATCTACCACACAGCAGAGTAAAGTGCCGCTTGTAGACTCCTCATTCCCGCCACACTGCAGGTCAGACGCACACGCCAGGAACCCGCCATAGTAGCTCAAACTGGCAGGCTGCCACTAACTTGAGGAAGACAACTAGGAAGCTGTTTTTAGCTCCATTTAGAATCTTTTTTCTCAGGTTCTAGGTGGAAACTCTTGCTAACATGTTGGACGCCATTTGTAGTTAGAGTTTTCCTGCCTGGCCCAGTCAGGACAAATCTCTCTTACCCGCCAATCCCACAGTCGCTCAGACCCAACCAAGAAAGCACACAGAAATTTACATTGTTTACAAACTGTATGGCCGTGGCAGGCTTCTTGTCATCTACTTCTTCTATCTTAAATTAACCCGTTTCTGTTAGTCTATACTTTGCCACATGGCCTGTGGCTTACCAGTGTCTTTACATGTTACTTCTCATGGCAGTGGCGGCAGTGTCTCTCCCCAGCCTTCTACTTCCCAGAATTCTCTTCTCTCTTGTCCCGCCTATACTTCCTGCCTGGCCACTGGCCAATCAGAACTTTATTTACACAGAGCGATATCCACAACAAACATTAGTAAAGCTTAGTAAACTTTTTTGTTTGTTTGTTTTTGAGCTGAGGATTGAACCCAGGGCCTTGCGCTTGTTAGGCAAGTGCTCTACCACTGAGCTAAATGCCCAACCCTAAACTTTTTAAAAAAGCATTATTAGCCAGGAATGGTGGTATATACCTGTAACCCTAATACTTGTAGAATTACTGATAGTTCAAGGCCAATCTGGGTTACATTTGGAAACACTGTTTAAAAAACACCAAAAAATGGGTTCAATTCTCAATACCCTCCCCAAAAAAGCATGTGCATAAAAACTAAAGTAAAAATTGGAGTCTGGAGAGATGGTTCAACAGTTAGAATGAACACTACTCTAAGAGGATTCGAATTCAGTTCCTGAACCCATGTCTGGAGACTTACGACTCCTGTAACTCTAGCTGTCCTCTCTGGCCCCTTGGGAATGCACATGCTTATAAGTGTGTGTGCGTGCGTGCGCGCGCGCGCGCGCGCGCGCACACACACACACACACACACGCACACGCACAAGATAAATTTATTTTAAAAAGAGTTAAGCCAGCTGTAGTAGCAAAAGCTCGTAACCTCACAATGTGGGAGACTAACCAGAGAGTTTCAAGATCAGCCTGGTATTCATAGTAAAACCCTATCAAAATAATAATAATATTTATTAGATGATAGCCAGGACATTGACATAGTAAGATCTTTCCATCTTGAATATCCCAGAATTATCTGTGGGGTTTTTTTGGTTTGTTTATGTTTTTTGGTTTTTTTGTTTGTTTGTTTGTTTTTTCGAGACAGGGTTTCTCTGTAGCTTTGGAGCCTTTCCTGGAACTCACTCTGTAGACCAGGCTGGCCTCGAACTCACAGAGATCCACCTGCCTCTGCCTCCCGAGTGCTGGGATTACAGGCGTGCGCCACCACCACCTGGCTGAATTATCTGTTTTTACAGCTAATATTTCATTAATTTATGTGCCACATTTGTTTGGTCATTTAGCTGATGGATATTTGAATATTTGAGTTACACTGCTTTTTTCTTTTCTTTTTTTTTTTTAAACACTACTTTTTAGCTATCGGGACCAAGGCTACGGTAAACATTTGTGAACAATTAAAAAAATTTTTTCCAGCTGGCTGTAGTGTAGCATGCCTTTAATCCCAGCTATCAGAAGGCAGAGACAGGCAGATCTCTGTGAGTTCAAGGCCAGCCTAGTCTACAAAGTTGAGTTCCAGGACAGCCAAGGAAGGCTGTTACAGAGAGAAACTCTGTCTAGGGAAAAAATTTTTTCTTGCTTTGCTTTTTATGCATGTACATGCCCCTTCCCCCAACCCCCACCAACATACAACATAGTGCACATGTGGAGGTTAGGGGACAACTCTGAGGAGTCAGTTGTCACATTTTACCTTCTGGGTCCAGGGATTAAACTGAGGTAGTCAGGCTTGGTTGGCAAGAGCCTTTGCCCATTGAGCTATCTCACTGGCCCCATTTGTGGACAACCTTCTAAAACCTTGTATCAAAATCAAGGTTTTGTTGTGGTGGCACACACACACACCCCCCCCCACCCCACCCCCCCACCCCCCACCCCCCCGAGACAGGGTTTCTCTGTGTAGCTTTGCGCCTTTCCTGGATCTCGCTCTGTAGCCCAGGCTGGCCTCGAACTCACAGAGATCCACCTGCCTCTGCCTCCCGAGTGCTGAAATCAAAGGCGTGCACCACCACTGCCCAGCAAGTGGCACATTTTTAATCTTAGTACTTGGGAGATGGAGGTTAGTTTCAGGACAGCCAGGTCTACGTAGAGAAACCTGTGTAAAGAAAGAAAAGGCTTTGGGCTGACAGTTTTGTTAGTCAGTGCTTTGAACTAATCATTTTACTTTTTGGACCCCATTTCTTCTGACTCTGAGTCAGCTGTTGACCTCACTGCAGCTCTGATGTGACAAGTCGTTTTTATCAGCCCGCCTTCCAAGACTGCCTCTTAGTACCTGGCATTAGATATAATTCTCTCTACATGTACCCTATGTGGGGTTCATTGAGGTCAAAATGTTTAGGAAAGTGTTTTCCATGGAATATGGGATTTATTATTCCGCCATTTTTATTTCCTCTCCCTTTCTTTCCATTTCTTTCTCTGTACTTTTTACACAGGTGCCAGTCCTGAGGGCACTTCACATTTCTCTGACTACATAATCTCATTTTGTATTGTTAAACAGGATTTCACATAGCCTGGGGTGGCCTCAGACTTACTCTGTAGCAGAATATAACCATGAACTCCTGATTCTCCTGCTCAGGAGCTTTACAGGCATTCTTCACAATGCCCAGCTCAAACTACATAATCTCTGTTGTCTCTAAGACTGCTGATTCTTTTGCTAGCTCAATTTTGTTGTTGACCTCTTAAGTAAATTTTTTATTTTGCTTAAAATAAAAACTCCAGAATTTCTGTACGGTTGTATAGCTTCTGATATCACTGTTGAGATTTTTTTCTCTAATTTTTATTTTAGTTATGAGTCTGTGTCTGTATGTGGAAATGTTCGTGTGAGTGCTGATGCCTACAAAGGCCAGAAGAGAGTGTAAGCCCCCCGCCCCGCCCCGCCGCTGTCATATAGGTAGTCATGAGACACTTGACATGGGTGCTGGGATCCTCTGCAAGAGCAGTATTCATTCCTAACTGCTGAAACATCTCTCCAATGCTCTCAGTCTCTATCTCTCTCCCTCCCTCCCCCTCTTTTTCCCTCCCTCCCTATCTCTTTCCCCCTCTCATTTCATCTTACCTTTAAGTCTTAAGGGTTAGAATAAGCCACTGTTAGTCAAAGGTTTTGCCAAAGACCCTGTATTACTTTTCTTTTCTTTCTTTCTTTTTCTTTCTTTCTTTCTTTCTTTCCTTCTTTCTTTCTTTCTTTCTTTCTTTCTTTCTTTCTTTCCTTCTTTCTTGTGTGTGTGTGTGTGTGTGTGTGTGTGTGTGTGTGTGTTTGGTTTTTTGGAGACAGGGTTTCTCTGTGTAGCTTTGTGCCTGTCCTGAAACTCACTTTGTAGCCTAGGCTGGCCTCGAACTCACAGAGATCCACAAGGCTCTGCCTCCTGAGTGCTGGGATCAAAGGTGTGTGCCACCACCACCCGGCTACTTTTCTTATTGCTGTGACCAAGAAGCAGTTTAAGAGAGGAGAATTTATTTTGACATAAACATTGGGAGGCAGGAATCAGAGATATGAATGCTGGTGCTCAAAAGGCTTTCCTTTGTCTCCTTTTACTCAGTCTAGGTACACATCCAATGTCTAGGATGGGTCTCTCCTTTCAGCTAAACCTCTTGGGTATGCCCTCACAGACAGGCCAGCAGTGTGCCTTCTAGGCAATCCTTTTTATTGTTACTAAATTTCTGTTTATATAGTTGGTGTGTGGGATGTGCACAAGCATGCACCACAACACACATCTGGAGTCCAAGGACAACTTATAGGAGTCAGTTTTCTTCCGCCATTCAGGTCAGAGTCCATATCAGTTTGTCAAGCCAGGCAGCAAGTGCCTGGACCTACTAAGCTATCTCAATGGTCACTCCTTATGAGAGAGAGAGAGAGAGAGTGTGTGTGTGTGCGCGCGCGCGACTGTACTCACGGGGAGGTGAGAGGACAGCTTTCGGGAGTTGATTCTCTCCTTCCACCATAGGTTCCAGGGATCAGCCCCAGGTCACCAGGCTCTCCCAGCAAGCACTTTTTACCTGCTGTACCTTCTGGCCAGCCCTCTCCTGGGATTCCAAATCAAGTCAACAATGAAGAGTAACTGTCGCCGGGCAGTGGTGGTGCACACCTTTGATCCCAGCATTCTGGAGGCAGAGCCAGGCAGATCTCTGTGAGTTCGAGGCCAGCCTGGTCTCCAAAGTGAGTTCCAGGAAAGGCGCAAAGCTACACAGAGAAACCCTGTCTCAAAAAAAAAAAAAAAAAAAAAAAAAGAGTAGCTATAGTACCCCCTTTAGCCAATTATATTTTGGTTTTTAATGTGTATGAGTGTTTGCTTACATGTAATTAGTATGTACTACATGTGTGCAGCGCCTTTGGAAGTGAAAAGAGGGTGTCAGATTCCCTGGAACTGGAGTTACACACAGTTGTGAACTGCCATTGTGGGTGCTGGGAACCAAACCTAAGTCAGAGCAACAAGTTCTCTCAGCTCCTGAGCCATCTCTCCAGCCCCACTTTTTGGAGTTTTGTTATTACTGTAATTGTTGTTTACTGATACAGGGTCTCATGTAGCCTAGGCTGACCTTGAAACTCATTTTATAGCTGAAAATGACCCTGAAGTCTTCATGTTCCTGCTCTGCCTCCCAAGTGCTGGGATTGCAGACATAGGTACCATACCTGTCCCAGTTAAATGTTACTGTTCTTTTCTTTTGGGGATTCATTTTAAGGCCTCACACATGCTAAACTACTGAGCTGGACTCAAGCCCCACTCATTAGATTTTCTTACCCTTTTACTGTTGAATATGTATGATATGTGATTTTGACACAGGTAACATAATTCAGAAAGTTTACCTTTTTTTGCCCCATACAAGAATAAGGGCTAGTAGCTTGGAAATTCCTTTTCTGTTTTCTTCTGAGGAAGACTAGTGTTTTGATTATGAACACAGCTTGTCCCTTCCAGTACAGAATGTCTCCTCAAAGTTAGAAGGGGACAATTAGGGTCCCAATGTTGCCAGCCTACCATATCAGGAGGACGGCGTCTGTCCTTTAAGCAGAGACAGCACACCTCAGTCTTCTCAGCTTCACCAGTCAAGTAGAGCTTCTGCATTATAGAAAATCAACCTTCCAAGGGAGCCTGGAAGAGTCTACCAGAGCCGCAGGATTTTTTTTTTTTTTTCCAAAGCTGAGGACCAAACTGAGGGCCTTACGCTTGCTAGGCAAGTGCTCTACCACTGAGCTAAATCCCCAACCCCTGCATGATTATATTTTAAGCCTAGTGTCTTAGAGTTACAGCAACTTATTATCTGGGCATGGAAATGCCCACCTGTAATCCTAGCACTTGAGAAGCTGAGGCAGGAGGATCACTAGTTTGAGGCCAGCCTGAACTACATAAGGAAATCAAAGCCACCCAATATATACTGAGATGCTGTCTCTGGAAGGATATTTGGTGGTAAGTAACTACAGCTTACTGTTATGTGTTCTGTCAGAGGTTATGCTTAAACCCCTGGTGTCAGTGACATCCTCTAATCAAGCCCCAGATCCTGTTCCAATTGCTCCTGAGTGTGTGCATCTAGTATAGGTACATACCCTTGCACCCACCAGGGCCGACCATGATTCCAGCAGGGTTCTCCTGCTTTTTCCTCTGGCTACTGTTAAATTCCAGGAGGCTTTGCCAGTTGATATTTGCTCTCAGCATCCTGACAATTATTCTGCACCAAGAAGATGTCTGCGGTTTTCAGCAGCACCTTTAGATTTAGGATTCTCTACACTTGATCAAATGGACTTCTTGGATACAGCTGTGGAACCCTTCCTCCTTTAGGCTTTTAGTCTGTTTCTCCTAGTGTGACACCCTCTTGCTATGTTAGTAGTGGAATGGTGGCCTCTCGTCCTCTTGGCTTTCATTTTCTAATCTAGGACCTCAACTCTTCAAAGAAGATAGAATGGGGTAGTTTGAGCCCCAACATTGCTAGTTCACCATTCCTGGGTAGGCCTTCCACCCAAGAGACGCTGTCTGAAAGAAAGGGAAGGAGGTAAGGAAGGGCTGGAGGACACCTGAGGCTGTTCTCTGACATCCATGTCCACACACACACACATCCAAGAACAATTAGCAACATCACAGAGAAGTCATATATGAACTGAAATAAGGGGCCAGAGAGATGGCTCAGTTGTTAAGAGTGCTTCCTGCTCTTTCCAGAGGACCTGAATGCAGTTCCCAGAACCCATGTCAGGTGGCTCACAACAACCTATAACTCCAGCTCCAGGGGATTCAACACCTTCTTTGGACTCTGGACACGTGCATACATACATAAGTACAAATAACAACAAAAAAACTATAATGACAAAAATAAAAATCCAGAAGACTGTCAAGATGGTTTTATCAAGTAAAGGTACTTACTTGCTGCCAAGTTTCACAACCTGGGTTTGATCCCTAGAAGCCACAAGGTGGAAGGAGAGAATCAGTTCTGACCCCCACACAGGTACCATAGCACACATGCTTTCATGAACACTAAATAATAAATGAGTACAAGCATGATATGTGTGCTCTTGCGTGCACATGTGTGTGTGCAGATATTGTTATCTGTGTGTACACATGTATATGTGTATTGTACATGTGTGTGCATGTGCATCCATGTATGTGTGAGGACAATTTTTGAAGGTCGTTTAATGTAAAATACATTTGGAGTCAAACCAATACATAAAGCACGAAGGATGGTTTTAAAAAAAGTTGACATTGTTCCGCCACGGATGGGGATTGTGCTTTTAAATTTTTAGACAAGGTTCAAATAACAAACTGGCCTTTTCTTTTTGTTTTTCTCTGTCTGTTTCCCAAAGGTGAGACATGGAACCCCTTCAAATTACAGTACCAGCTAAGAAATGTGCGAGAGCGAATTGCCAAGAATCTAGTCGAGAAGGGTATTCTAACCACGGAGAAGCAGAACTTCCTGCTGTTCGACATGACCACTCATCCAGTGACCAATACAACAGAGAAACAGCGGCTGGTGAAAAAGCTTCAGGACAGTGTGCTAGAGCGGTGGGTGAACGACCCTCAGCGCATGGACAGGCGAACACTGGCACTGCTCGTGCTGGCCCACTCCTCCGACGTGCTGGAGAACGTCTTCTCCTGTCTGGCGGATGACAAGTATGATGTGGCAATGAATCGCACCAAGGACCTCGTAGAACTGGACCCCGAAGTGGAAGGGGCAAAGCACAGTGCCACAGAGATGATCTGGGCTGTGCTGGCGGCCTTCAACAAATCCTAAAGCCAGCAGGCGGGTCTCCTCCGGTGGCTGTCAGAGACCCCATCACTGAGCTTTGTGTAGTGAGGTATTGTCGTCATCCTTTTCCTCTTTTTTGAATCAGACTCGTGACTTGAGGAGGACCGCCTCAGGGCTCTTCATGGCCACGACCGTTCTGAGCAGACTCTTTCTCCTCTACTTCCATTCTATGTCCAGATGAAAGCGGGGAGCCCATGCACATCCAATAAATCTCTCCCATTTCTGGGCTTAGTTTTAACCAATGTGCTTTTGGATCAACAGGAGTATCTATGTGGGGTTTAGAGTTTTCCAGCAACAAAATGTGAAGATGAAGAGCAAACTGTATATCCATTTTTTGCTCCCTTGTTCAGGTTTTCTCAGCCTTTGTCTCTTTGACTCTGCTAAACAACGATGCTTACTGACATCACTGTCTCTTTGAATGAGGGGCAATAGAAATAAGACTAATTTTTGGCCCTTGAGATTGTACCTCCTGCCCGTGCTTCTCTCATCTTTATCTAATGAAAATACTCCAAGTTTGATGACTTGACACCCATAGTTCTAGAAGCAGAAATGTATCCCATGCTCCTTTTTAGCACTATCCTGCTTCCACAATCCTTAAGACAAAGTCTGAATTTAAAGAGCAGTGTGCCTCCCCACCTCCTTCATGCAGCCAGCATTAGAGCCTGTAGAGAAGGGAGACCACAGGAGAATTCACATCATTGAAGCCAGGTGTAGAGGGAGTGGGGAGAAGGTGCCAGAAGGGTCTGGAGCTGAAGGTCAGTCTCAGCTAGACTAGTGAGTTCAGGGCTAGCCAGGGCTCTGTGATGCCACCTCTCACTCAAGTGTCAGGACTTTTCTTGGGACTGTCTCGTTTGCTCCAGACTACTTTAAATGTCTCTACTCTGGTCAAGAGAATTCTAAGTTTCAATTCCTAAATTACAGCACCGAGTCCAGACAATGCAACCAAACTCCATGTCTTCATAATCCCTGTTTTTATCTCCTATTTAAATTAGTAAATTCTCCCATATTTAAGGGCTTTGATAGTAATTCTGTCTATATTTAATCTATAGACACCCTCCAAATTGTGTCTCCTTTCAACACAGTCCTCATTCTGGCAGAATCTCTTTAAATGTTTTTGCTTCAGTAGTGAAGGTGAAGAGGGACTTCGTTTAGAGGAGATGCTATTTAGATGGGTAGTTGAGTGTCAATGGTAGCTGATACAAAGCCTAGGTTTAGGAGCTCTGAAGAGGCCAGCACTTGGTTGTGCTGATTTCAAGCACCCTGTCAACTGCTGGGGAGAAACAGACTGCCACACAGCCAATAAAGATCACTTGAACTCATACCAAATCCCCCAATCAGAAGTAAATTGCTCTAACTTCATCTGCTCCCCTGAACTACCTAGATCCATGAAACTTCTCTAATTCATTGTTATTGTTTTCATTTCATATGTCTCTTAGATTAGTTGAGCTATAAATTGTAATTTGAGAAGCAAGTAGAGCCTTAGTCTGGCTCGCTAGAAATATGAAAGTCAGCCCATGTGATATCCAGCGGCTTAGCTTGTCTTCCCATTAGAACAATTCGGCATGAATTGAAACCAGGTTTTCCTGTGGAAAGCTTCAGCTTGGTTGGGGGATAAAAGTTGAGTTCTTTCTTGCAACTCTCAGTGTTTATTTTTATATGTCCATAAAATGAGGATGTCGTCACTTCAAATCTGTGTAATGTTCACTGCCAAACACTCATTTAGTGTATGATTGCCACCACATTTCTGTATAATAAAGATCAATAGTTATGCCCCTGGTCTCTCTGTACATGGTTTATAACTTCATTAATTGTGGTATGTATTGACAGGGCACAGGAGTGCTGACTTGGGCTCCAGCTAACATCCCAGTAGGGACTCCATCTCAGTCAAAGTAAGTTACCCAGTAATACCATATTACCACTGAAGAGAATGAGGATGACTTCTGTGAACACATTGCAAATGGCCCAAGTATGTCTAAAGATGAACCTAACAATGTTAGGATAGCTAATGGAACTGCTTCTGATTGCCTTCTTACTCCTTCCCTCCCTTAGGATGTCTACAGCACAAGGAACAGGAAGAAATGTCCTTATGTGGACTGGCTATACTTTGCTATGTAAAATGAGCCATGTGAGAACTGATTCTCCACTAATACCTTGGGAGTCCCTGGGATTGAACTCCTACCATCAGGCTGAGCCATTTCTCTGTCCTGGTTCCTTGTTTTTAATTTACTGCTTCTACAGATAGTCGGTTGGAGAAACACAGCTTTCTCACCCCTTGTATTCAATCCATTGCTAAACTAAGAAATCACACGCACACATGCAGCCATTGATTCCCAGACCCTCTTTATTATTTTAAAATCTTTTTTAAAAGATTTATTTTGGCTGGGAGGATGGTGGCACAAGCCTTTAATCCCAGCAGGTTGATCACTGTGAGTTCAAGGCTAGCCTGTTCTACAAAGTAAATTCCAGGACAGCCAGGGATATACTGAGAAACCCTGTTTCAAAAACAAAACAAAACAAAAAAAGACTTATTTTCTGTGTATGGATATTTTGCCTACATGTTTGTATACCATATTGGTGTAATTACAATGGAGACCAGAAGAGGGCCTCAGATCCCCAAGAACTGGAGTTACAGATGGCAGTACATCTTGTGGATGCTGAGAACCGAACCAGTATCCTCTGTGAGAGCTGCCAGTACTCTTTAACTCCAGGCCTCTCCCATTGTTATTATTTTTTAAAATCTTAAAGATAGGGTTTAATTTTCCCAGGCTTGCCTTGGATTTGTAATTCTGTGTCAGCCCCCTGAACTGCTGACATTAGAAGCCTACTGCACCAGGTCCAGCTTCTCACATACTGTTGATAGGGTTAGTTTTGTATTTTCTTGTCTCCCTTAATTTCTCTTTTTTTAAGTCTATTTATTTATTTATTTGTTTATTTTGAGCTGAGGATCGAACCCAGGCAAGCGCGCTCTACCACTGAGCTAAATCCCCAACCCAATTTCTCTTTCTTTTTCTCTTCTTCTCTGCACCCTCTCCCACTCCCCCCCCCCCCCCCCACCCCCACCCCTGTGCGGTACTGAGGATTGAACTCATGGTTTCATGCATGCTGGGCAAGTGCTCTACCACTGAGCTGAGCTGTATACATACAATGCAGTTCTGCTTTGCTCTTAACGACCACATTTCTGGGTTAATTCTAATTATCTTTTAACTAATGATGGCAAGAGACTTGGGCTAGACGGACCATCTCTAGTGCCTTTCTGCCTAAATTTCTGAACATTTGTATTCATCACCACCAAATTAACCTTCCTGAAGGTCAGTTCTGCTTCTCATTCAATTAAAGCCTTTTACTGATTTGTCCTGGTATTTCTAAATGACCTTTGTTAGGAATACTTTTTTTTTCCTTTTTAGAGCTTTATTGGGAAAGAAGGAGAGAGAGAGAGAGAGAGAAACAGACCACGTGGAGGGAAGAGAGCGGAAAGAGAAAAAAAGCTACCTTTTTTTTTACCCTTACACTGCCTATGGGTCGTTTTAAAATTCCTATAGAGCTTTATAAACATTTTTATTATGCTTATCTTTGCCTTGTATGATAACCTATGTTTCAGTATTTCTCAGGTTGTCCCATGAGAAGTAAACCTAATGCAATTAGAATTGAACATGTAGCTCCCAAGCCCATCTGTCACAAGTCGTTGCCAAAAACAGTTTGTTGTTGCATGCCTTTAATCCCAGCACTTGGGAATCAGAGGCAGGTGAGTCTCTAGGAGTTCAAAGCCAGCCTGTCTACAGAGTGAGTTATAGGTCAGCCAGAGCTACACAGTGAGACCCAGTTTCAGAAAAAGAAAAAGTAGGGCTGGTTAGTGGTGGCACACACCTGTAATCCCAGCACTCGGGAGGCAGAGGCAGGTGGATCTCTTGAGTTTGAGGCCAGCCTGGTCTACAGAGTGAGTTCCAGGACAGCCAGAGCTACACAGAGAAACCCTATCTGGGGGAAAAGGGGGGTAACAGGGTGGGGGGCTGGAGGAGGGGAAGAAAAAGTGAAGCTGGCAGTGTTGTTGACTAGATATACTTTGTTTTTGTTTTGGAAAATTTAGTATACCACAAGAGAACAGTGGGTTGTTACAGTGCCTATATCCATTATTCCTTGTTTTTTTCTTTTTCTGTTTTGTGGCAGGGTCTGGGTTTGAATTCACTATGTAGCCAAAGATGGCCTTGAACTCCTGATCTTCCTGCCTATGCCTCTCAAGTGCAAGAATCACAGGTGTGGTCTAATGCCCAGCTGTTAGTGTAAGTAAGCATTGCAGCTCTGATGGAAAGGGATCCTGACAGTTGGGAGCCAAGAAATACCACAACGTCACCTAAGGTAGCAGCCCTGCTCCAGTGAAAGGTGTCCTTGATATCACAGCCTGCTCTGCTCCCCTTGGACTCCAGCGAAAGTTGTTACTCCTCTGCTTCACTCCACTCCTATGAAAGAAGGTCATCACTCAAACCTCCTTCAAGAAATTTATTGGGAGGAAAGAACCCAGGAGCGTAGCTGCCTCTAGAATGAGGAAGCAGCAAACTGAACAGAGTACAGAGTTTATATAGGGATTGTTGGGGTCAGTGGAACTTTCCAGGGTGTCTTGGGATTGGTGGGATTTCAATCCCTGTTCTCAAGTCAGGGTCAAGGTGTTTTTCCTTGACCCTTTTCTCCCTACAATTAGACCAATTATTCAGAATATAAATATGTAATACTTTTGGACTAACACTCTTAGAAGACTTAATCTTGAGAATTAAAATGCTTTGAAGGGCAGAGGCTGCCTTATGTATATATTCCTATAAAAGTAATACAGTACTATCTACTGACAGATACTAAAGAACTATTCTATTTCTTTGGTAATTTTTGGTTTTTGAGACAAGGTCACACTGTGTAGCCTAAGTTAGCCTCGAACTCAAGAGATCTCCCTGCTTCAGTGTCCTTTGTGCGAGTATTACAAGCAAGAACCACTACACAGGTTAAGAACTACTGTGATTCTATTTACATTAATAGGAATTTAATATATGTGCTAAATGTTTATCATGTACCTAGACTGCACTCCTAACTCCAAGGATTTAGGTCTCCACAGAATGACTTTTTTTTTTTCTTTGTTTTGTTTTTACGAGACAGAATTTCTCTGTGTAACAGTCCTGGCTGTCCTGGAACTCACTTGTAGACCATACTGGCCTCAAACTCCCAGTGATCCACCTGCCTCTGCCTCCCAAGTGCTGGGATTAAAGGCAGGCACCACCACCTGGCCACAGAATCACTCTTAATAATTATAATGCCTACCTAAAGACTAAAGTGTGGAACGAAAGCCATACAAAGAAAGCTGGTACAAGCTAGCACCTAGTCCCTGAAAAAGAAATTTGTCCTCCAATTTTATTTCTGGACGTCAGAAAATTTCTTTGTAACACCGCTCAAAGCTTAATCCTTTGCACCAGGGTTCCCATGTTGGCCCTCTGGTTTGACATTCGAAAGCCTGCCCAAGACCTGATGAACTGAAGGAAGATTCTTCCCACACAAGAAGCAAAAATACCAAAGCCAGCTGTCCTGCCCCTAAGCTCCAATTGGCTTCTAATTGGCTCTTGTGGCTTGTACTCTTTCTCAGTTGGTGTTCTGGCTTGCCTGTCAGCTCTGATTCCGCCCCCCCTCCAACCAAAGCTTATTGGTGTGTCGTTACGTCATTGCCCCACCAAGTCATCTTTGATTGGCTCCCATAGGAGGGGGCGGTCTCAACGTCACGCACTCGGGCCGCCATTTTGACTGAGCAACCATAGTGACAGGAGCCGAAGCAGCAGCTCAGGTTTTCCCCGTTTCCCCTCCCCCTCCCCTTTTCCGGCTGACTTCCCGGGCCCTGAATTGCACAGTCCCGGTCCTGCCATGTCACAGAAACAAGAAGAAGAGAACCCTGCGGAGGAGACTGGCGAGGAGAAGCAGGTGAGAGGAGGGGGAGACGGGGAGAGCCGCGCGGGCAGAGTCCGCCCCCGCCGCCGCTGATTGGCCGCCTCTGCCTCGAGCCTCACAGGGGTTGGCCACTGCTTATGTCGCACAGGCTGTATTTCGGCGCGGCCGGGTACCCTGATGTCGATTAGTCAAGCCGATTGTCATTCTGTGCGATGCCCTTCCTAATTGGCCAGTAAGCCTTCTAGTCAGGCCGTGGAAGCTGTTCTATAATTGGCCGAGCTCTGGCGGGGGCGGGTGTTTGGAAAGATGAGGCGAATGAAAGGGGGGTGGCTGGTGGTCCTAGGGTATAAATGGGCTGTTTGATTAGTAGAGGTAAGTGACCCCACCATCAGACTGGAACTCATCCTCAGCCAAAGAAAGATGCAGGTCAAGGTGAAGACGGTTAAAATAAACCAGAATTGGGGCAGGGGAGAGGAGTAACTATTACCTTGGCTAAGTTCAGGTGGCAACTTCCTCAGACCTGTTTTGATAGGGATGGTTTGTTCACCGTCAGTGCCTTGGAGATCCCCTCGAATTCCTCCTTAGTGGATGTAGTCCACCCACCATCGCATGATGAAAACGAGAATGCCAACAAAAACCCTTCTTGGGCTCTATATTTGAGTCCTTAACACTGAACTTGAGGACGCATTAAATACACTTTTGTTATATCAGTATCTGAGTTGTCAAGAGAAAAATCCACTAGCCGGGCAATGGTGGGTGGTGCATGCCTTTAACTCGGGAGGCAGAAGCAGGTGGATCTCTGAGTTCAAGGCCAGCTTAGTCTACAGAGTGAGTTCCAGGACAACCAGGGATACATAGAGGAACCCTGTCTGGAAAACAAACAAACAAAAACCCAAATCATTAAAGTGCAAGAAAGGAAGCTGGAACTGTAAGTAAATGGTGGACTGTTCAGTTAGCATAGCGAGGCCTTTTCACTCAGTACCGGAAAAAGCAAGCGTCAAGTGAGGTACACCCAGCACTCCAGAGGCTGAGGCAGAAGGAGCCTTGGGCGTCAGAGTGAGACCCTATCCCCCAAAAAATAATAATTAAATGGATAAACTAATAGACGTGCCCACAAGAAGCAAAAGACCAGCCAGGAGTAGTGGCATACATTTTTAATCCAGCACTAGGGAGGCAGAGACAGGGAAATCTGTGAGTTAAGACCAGCCTGGTCTACATAGAGAGTTCCAGGATAGCCAGGGCTACACAGGAGAGGAGGGAGACAGTGACGAGAACCTCTGTAAACAATTTGAGCTTTGGTGTTTCCCTAGACTTCTATCACCTACCTCACTCGGGTAAGCATTAATCTTTATATTTATTTATTTTTATGAGACTGATATATGAATACCACAGTGAAAATAGTTTCTTATTTTCTTGAGGTTAAAACTAATGTCACATTAACTCTGTTTACCTCTTGTCTGCCTACATTTATGGAAGTGGATTACTCAGGGGGATATCTTTGGAATAGGCCACATGCCTATCGCCCTCTACAGTGAGAACAGATGGCTTCTTAGAGTCTGAATGAGGACGGAGCCTCTCAGAAGACTCAGCTTCTTTGACCTGTAGGACGACCAGAAACTCTCCCACTTACCTGGTATTGCTAAAAGGGCTGGCCAGTTCCTTTTGTGTCTTTCCTGCTATTGGTGCTGAGTGAGCTCTAAGATTCAGGTACCATGTTTAGATATTGCCTGTAGCCTTGTGCTCACAGGTCATTGGGTGGTTCCCTGGGTGTAGTGTAAGAACTAGCTTGTCTTTTTCTTCACTAGATACAGTTATCTTGAACCTTGGGGATTTGAACAAGGGTCTAAATTTAAGATCAGAGGCGCTGGAAAGATGGCTCAGTAGTTAAGAGCAGTTGTAGTTTGTTTGAGACAGGGTTTCTCTGTGTAGCCCTAGCTGCCCTGGTACTTGCTCTGAAGCCCAGAGCAGGATTAAAGGTGTGCCCCACCACTGTCTGGCTGCACTTGTTGCTCTGCAAAGGATCTGGGTTTGGTTCCCAGCACCCACATGGTGGCTCGCAACCATCTGTAAATCCAGTTCTAGAAGATTTGATATCTTCTTTGGAACCCTGAGGGCACCATGCATACATGTAATACACATACATGCATGCAAACACATACATGTAAAAGAAATAAATCTTTAAAACATACACTCTCTAAAAAGAGCAGAGTGGAGATGGCATGATTACAAGCCGATCGGTCTTCAGGAGAAAGTTGATAATATAAAGGTTATCAGATATTAGAAGTCATTGTTTTTCAGTCTTTAATTTCAGTTGGTTTGTTTTCTTCAGGACACCCAGGAGAAAGAAGGTATTCTCCCTGAGAGAGCTGAGGAGGCAAAGCTAAAGGCCAAATATCCAAGCCTAGGACAAAAGCCTGGAGGCTCCGATTTCCTCATGAAGAGACTCCAGAAAGGGGTATGGGGCACCCTTTTACTGTGGCACCTTGGATGAAGTCTGTAGAGGTTCTGCGCATGTTTTTCTGTATGCGTGGTTATTGGGCAGTAGTAGGATGAATTAGAAACTTGGAAAGAGGAAAACAGACTATTGTGCATCCCTGCAATGATGTCAGTTCCCTTCTGACTACAGGGAATGAAGGCTTAGTGTTGGGCATTCGGGTGGGTGGGAGGTGGGGACTGCAGAGAGGGTGGAAGTGAGTCTTGTGCCATGCGTTTGCCTTGTTGAGTGAGTGGTGGTGGGGTTAAGGGCGTGTCCTTATTAAGTCTTAGAGACAAATTTTTAGAGTGAATCGTGTCAGAAGATTCACAGAACTTGAGCTTGAGCACTAGCTTTCTTCAGACTATTGATACTAGCACCAGACATTAACTATACTCCCCCAAGAAACTTACTGTAGCTGGGTGGAGCTCAGCACCTGAGCTGACGTAGGAAGATTACCACAGATTCAAGAACAGCTTGGTCTACAGAGTAAGTTTAGGCTAGCCTAGGCTAAAACGAAACCCTGCCTTTCAAAAGAAAAGGAAACCAAACAGAAAAAGAGAGGGGCTGAGGATGGCTCAGTGGTGAAGGACACCGACTGTTCTTCTAGAGGATCAGGTTCCATTTCCAGCATTCACATGGCACCTCATGACAATCTATAATTCCAAGATCTGACATCCTCACACACATACCTGTAGGCAAACACCAATGCACATAAAATAAAAGTAATTGAAAAAACAAACCAAAGCGCGCGGGGGGGGGGGGGGACACGACACGGACGACACAGAAAAAGAGGGCTGGGTCAGCAGTTGGAGAGCGGGGCTGCTGCTCTTCCAGAGAGCTAAAGCTTTGTTCCCAGCACCCACATCAGGCAGCTGACAATTGCCTGTGACTTCAGCTCCAGGAGGATCTGACCCCCTCTCTGGCTTCCATAGACACATGTACACAAATAAATAAAACAAATTTTAAATCTTAAAAAATAGAAAAGTACACGCCTTTAATCCCAACACTGGAGAAGTAGAGATAGGCAGATCTCTGGGAGATTGAGGCCAGCCTGGTCTACATAGTAAGTTCTAGGACAGCTGAGGCTACATAATGAGACTCTGTCTTTCAGGAGGAAAAAAGTAAATAAATAAAATGATAAACAAAACACGCAGACAGTTCTTTTTCATGTACAGAATGATAAGGGATGTAGCCCCAAGGGAAAGCACCTGTTCAGCCAGGATTCAACCTATTAGACCACAGAAATTTATAAAACCAACCAGTCAACCAGAATGGCCTTCCCGTCTGCCTCTAAGTCAGGTGTCTATCAGAGCTGACAGGCAGACTGAGGATTAAGCTGGAGTGTATGGGAGGAAGTGGCTGCCTCCGGAGAATCCCAGGTGCCCGTCTTAGTCACAGATGATGGCGTGGTGCAGATTTGCCACTTATCTCGTCTCCGGCAAGCCGGGCGTGGGCAGACTGTCTCACCATAGAACATGCGTGGGAGTGGTAGGAGTCCAGAAAGCACATTGCCTTAGGAGCAAGCCCAGTTCCTATTTCTGGTCTGAGAATCATTCTAACTCGGAGTTGGTTCAGGTTGGTTTCTGGTGCTGGTAGCCCCAGATTGACCCCTCTTTGAATCTTACTCATTTGTTTCCCAACACCAAGGTATTGCTTTGCCACCTAGTAAGGCCCTCCGTAAGCTGTTATTAATGAAGTAAGTGGTTCTGATTGAATGCATCCTGTGCCGAGTAAGATACAGAAAGGTGTAGGAGCTGTCACCAGGTTTAGGGATAGAACAGCTGCCCCTGAAACTATGAAGATAGACGTTTCTTCTAGGACAGGGTCAGAGCATGCTAGGAGAGAATGTCAGTACAGGTGAGCAGTGTGGGCCGTGTGCATGAGGAACTTGGATACCTGGGTTGTGTGAGAGCCTTGCTGGTGGACTGGAGTCTCTTGAAGACCACCGGAGTGGCCCGTTCATCTAAGTCTCCTTCCTGTCTCCTAGCAAAAGTACTTTGACTCAGGAGACTACAACATGGCCAAAGCCAAGATGAAGAACAAGCAGCTGCCGAGCGCAGGACCGGACAAGAACCTGGTGACCGGAGACCACATCCCCACCCCACAGGACCTGCCCCAGAGAAAGTCCTCGCTCGTCACCAGCAAGCTTGCGGGGTAACCTGGGCCCCTCTCTTCCCCTTCCTCACCCACTGGACTTTTATATATTATAGGCAGGGAATGGGCACCTAGTCAGAGCTCAGCTGGCCGTCCAGGAAGTCATCCTGCTGGGGCTTAGGTTGAAGAGGGGCTCTGAGTTCATTCCTTTGGGTAAATTGAAACTTCTACACCCTCACTGTAGCCCAGTAGAGACCCTAAAGTAGGAAAGGCTAGGACTGTACAGTGCTGCGGCTACTCCTGTGCTGAGAAAAGTGGAGGATGTGAGGTCTCCCTTTGGGAGGCCAAGTCCTGGCACAGGCTGACCTTGGAGCAGTGTGGCAGGTTCAGTGTCCCAAGGCTGAACTGACTGACACGTTGGGAAAGGTAGAGTGAAGGAGACGCTCTCTGTGCTTCTGAGTGTGTTGTCCTGAGGCCTCTGTGCTTTGTGTTCCCATTGTGGGTGTCAGGGAACCTTCGAAGCGGAGAAGGGCTTGGCTTGCCTAGAACCACAGTGCCCACCTAACCTCCAACTGTTGTCCTGCTGCTCAAGGAATGCAAAGTTTGATGGAAGTTACTCATGGAAAATTGGGATCTTTCCTTTGTTGTTTTTGAAAGTATTATGGGATAGGGGGCAGAGTTTAGGAGTCGAAATACCTGGGCTGTAGTGTTGCTCAGCAGCACCTGTGTATGAGCTTGGCCAGGTCACGTAACTGGATTCTGCTCCTCATCTCTAAAGAGAAGGGAAACGTGTGTAGGCTAATTCTGACTCTACATCCTACCCCTGCTGGAACTGCTGGTCTCATAAAACCACAACTGAGGCAGGCCTGTTGCCGCCTTCAGCTCTGTAAAGCCGGAGTACAGGGGGACAGGAGGGTGTCACCTGGGAAGAGAGGAAGTTTGAGATTGAAGGGCCAGACCTTCAGACTACAGAATCCCATAGGTATCACAGCCTTCTTGAGAGGGGGAGAGCGAGGGCAAACCTGAAGAAGCTAGCCCTGGAAGTTTTTTGACTCTACCCATTTTCCTGGGACTACAGTTGACCCTAGCTGCTACAAACCCGCTCTGGCAGCAGATTGGATGGCCTGAGAAGTAGGCTGTCAGTGGCATTCAGGCTTCAGATCTAATCAGATGCTGGTGTGTGTGAGGCATGGAAGAAGAAAGGGGATGAGCGGAGCTGGCCCAGGAGTTAGTGCTCCTGCCAGCTGGAGCAGCTGGTCCTTAGCCGACGATTCACTGGTGGAGGCTGGAGAGAGGGTGTGGGGAAGGAGACAGCAGCCTGGCTTGCTGTGTCATCGCTGGTTTGGCCTGGATCTTACTGAATGCCACCTGCTTGTTAACAGCAGAGTGGGCCCAATTGAGAACTGCTCAGAAGAGCAGGATGATGCAGCTGTCTCCTGTCACAAAGTCCAGTGTGCCCATAGAATGTCCGGCGAGTTTGTTCTGTGTGTGTCAGGGGAAGTGTGTAAATATGCTCTCCTCCTGACTGGCCGCTCTGGTCTCTGGCTGTCATTCAGATTGGGTAGGAGTAGGTTGGTGAGGAAGGAGTGGAGAGAGCAGGACCCCGGTCTCCCTGGCCCCCAAACTCCTTGACTCTCATTTGTAATTGTATATAATTTTTGTGTTTTTGCTCCATTTTCTCATGCTGTCATCCTTAATCTGAAGTCCATGTGGGAAGGGGACAATGCTGAACGTCATTGTACAGTTTCTTCAATGTCCCAGCCATGTTGTACATAGCTATGTCGTGTTATTATATATATAAATATATATATAATTTTGTACGTTTTCTTCATCTCCGATCTTCTCGAGTTCTGCACCTTTTCTGTCTGAGCTGCCTTCTCTATTGGTCAGTTTTGTGTCTTCAAGGCTGGTGTTCACGGTGAGTCTGGTTTTTAGGAAGGGACAAGAGGAATAAGAAAATCAAGCTCGCTTGTAATCCTAGCTGTTAAGAAAGCTGAGGCACAATGATTTAGTACTTCAAGGCTAGCCTGGGCTACAGAGTGTGTTCAAAGCTGGCCTTGGGAGTTTAGTCAGACCCTGTCTCAAATAAAAAGCAAAGAGGGCTAGAGAATGAAGTTTAGATGTACAGTGCTTTCCTGTCTTGCAGGTGCCCTGGTTTCCACCTCCAGTAATCCACACAGTAGCAAGTGGGTACACACGTGCGTGCACACACTCACTCATGAGCACAAGTGAGGACAGGAAAGGCAAAGAAATCAGAATCAAACTTAGTCTCACGCTTCCATGCTAAGGAAGCGGGTAAACTTTGCTTCTCAGGCTACTTTCTTAGCAAGGAAGGGTAATTGCATTTGATTAAACCCAGGCTGTTTAGCCCGCTCCGAACAAGTGTGCAGCCTGACCCTGGTGTCTGCGGTCAGCACGTCACTGCTGTGACTCCTTCTCCACAGCTGCTGGTGGCTGTGCCTGACTCCACTGGAGACTTCCAGTTACCTGATGTCTCAAGAGTCGTTTTTCTGTTGTCCATGAGTATACCAAAAAGACAGAAAACATTGTTTGTGAATTGGAAAAGACTAAGGTTTTGGGGTTTTTGTTTTTTCGACTTCCTTATGATGAATGTCCAGGCATGTGTCGGGTAGCCTAATGAAGTATTTGGAGAAGCCATGGGGTTGAGCCTGGGATGGAATTCAAGAGGGTCTCCCCTTTACTTGACAGCGTTTTTTGTGTGTGTGTTTGTTTGTTGTTTCTTGTGTTCATCCACAGCGGCCAAGGTGAATGATGCTGCCTGGGGCTCCACCAGATCGGGAGACGCCGCCCACTTGGGGTCCTGTGCTGGCTCCTGCCCCCACCCTGCTTTTGCAGCCAGGGGTCAGGAGGTGGCCTGGGTGCAGGCTAGAGAGGCAGAGATCCCTGCCCACTGGTGTCCCAGCACATGGAGCCCCTTGGGCTGAGCACCAAGACCTTGAACTTTTTTTTTTTTTCTTCCTTTTTTTCCAAATACTTGTTGGGAGAAATTTCATTGAAATCCCAAGGGTGGGGTTGAGGGGGTGGAAGATGTAGGGGGAATGAATTAGGATTTGTAGCTGATAAAAAAGAAAATTTCCTATCATTTCTCCTTAACCACAGGTTTGGGACGGTTGTAAGGTGAAGGGTTATCAGCAGACTGATGATAAGGCTTCTTGGTGCAACTCTGAAGTATAGTACATTATTTGAATGTGGCTGGTGAGCTGGAGTCAGAGAAAAGGAATTATGCTCTTCACAGTACACATAGTCTCTCTGGTTCTGCAGAGCCAGCTGAGGGTTCAGTGTTAATTGTTCCTTAAAAAAAGAGTACTGTCCCTTGAAACAGGTTTGCTCTGGGGAGAAGGGCAGTGAGTGGGGAGCCCCACAGACCCCTGGGGGATTTTTTTTCAGTATTTGAAATAAAACAAGAATAACAAAAAACACCCATGGAAAAAACCAAACCCAGAAATACTCTGAAGCAGTTGGTGTGTTTTATTGGGGTTTGGGAGGGTGAAAGTGTGATTGCGGGGAGATTGGTGTGGTCCCTGAGTTTGTAGGGAACAGAGGGCTCTCTTGGGGTAGACAATTTGACCTCCTGACTGTGTCACGGGAGAGGGAGCGGGAGTGTTGGTGTGCAGATCAGGCCTGTGCTAGCCACTGTCCATCCTCTAGCTAATACAGAAGGTGCATCATCCAAAATGAGAGGTTCAGGGTACTTGATTAAGTGGTATACTGATACCCACAGCTTAGTGCAGGCTCAGCAAAACTGGGACCCGTTCTTCCTCCTCCCCTTCAGTTTCTTTTCCTGCGTTCTGAGTCTGTGTGGGAGAAATTCAAGTTCTTAGTAAGAAGCAAAAGAAACTGGCCTTTCTGTTCCTGGCTGGCAGGAAGCAAGTGACTTATCCCCATGTGATGTCCAAACCTGCCTTCCTGAAATCCCGCCACTGAAATCATTTAAGGGAAGCACAAGAGACAGCTGAGTGAAATCCCCAGTATTCTGGGGTGGGTGGCTCTGCACTGGAGAAGAAACCTCACTCTCAGTGTCCATGACATTGTTTTTCTTCGTCAAGCTTGGCAAGTAAATTTGTAACTGCTTGAGATGTTCCTGGCTTTCTCTCTTCTGGGTTAGCCAGGGATTATGATACATCCTTAAAGTTTGTCCTGAACAGTGAGCCCGGTTGAATGAAAGAGCGTTAAAAAGAAGTGTGCTGACCTGCTATACTGGACATGCCTGAAATCCGCCATTGGGAGGTGCAGGCTGGAGGATCAGGAGTGCAAGGTCATCATCAGCTGCCTAAACATGAAACCCTGTTTTGAAAAACAACACCTGGACATGGTAGTGCTTGCTTGTAAACCTAGTACTCCAGAAGTAGACGCAAAGGATCGTAAGTTCAAGGCCAGCCTGCTCTATGTGGTGAGTTACAGGTCAGGGCTATGTGGTAGGACTCTGTCTCAAAACAAAACATGTTTGGTTAAGGGGACCTGCACCCAAGCCTAAGTTTGATTCCTGGAACCCACAACTGGGAAGTTATTCTCAGCACCCAGTAGAGGGCACTGTCACATGCACAATGACATGTATACACCCAACAACAAAAACACGTGCAAAAAAAGTTTATTATGTAGCTGAAAGAATAACAGGTGAGAAGGTTCAGTACTTTGACAGGAATAAACCAAAGGCTCTGTATTCCTGGTGTGAGCAGGGCTGCTGCTGCTGCTGCTGCATGGAGCCCATGAGATCTCTTAGTTCCCCCGCCTTTCCCCAAACAGGTGCATATGTCTGGGGAGTGGGAAAGTGTGTCAGAGCATCCAGTAGTGCAAGTTCATTTCCATACAAGTGAGGAAGTTGAGGTATGGAAATAAGTTGCTTGGAAAGCAGCAGGCCCAGGAAGAGCTTGCATTAGACCTGTGGTCTTATAACCTCTCTGCTCTTCTGGAGTCCTTGGACCTTAGGTTTAAGCTGCAACTTTGAAAATCCCTGGGTACCAAGAAATGTTTTTGAATACTTATGTATCAGTTTTAAATTTGCTATTTGGAGCTGGGCAATGGCGGTGCACACATTTAATCCCAGCACTTGGGAGACAGAGGTAGGTGGATCTCTTATGAGTTCAAGGACAGCCTGGTCTACAGAGTGAGTTCCAGGACAGCGAGGGCTACACAGAGACCCTGTCTACAAAAAATCAAAAACCCTAAAAATTTGCTATTTGGGGCTGAGGAGATGGCTCCGCAGGTGATGTACTTGCCACACAAGCCTGACAACCTGGTCAACACCCAGAACCCACATAAAAGTGGGGGCAAAGAGCTGGCTCCTCAGAGTATAGGTGCACACGTAGTAAAAAAAGTTGTTTTAAAATAGGGATGGACTTTGGCCTGGTGGCGCATGCCTTTAATCTCAGCACTTGGGAAGTAGAAGCAGATGGAGCGCTTATGAGGTTGAGGCCAGCCAAGTACTACATAGTGAGACCTGTCTCTAAATAAATGAATGAATAAATACGGGGCCCAAAGTAGTTGTGTAGGCTTTTGACTCAGCGCTTGGGAGGCAGAGGCAGGTAGACCTTAGAGTTCAAGGTCAACCTGGTCTACATAGTTCCAAGAGAGCCAGTGAGACTTTGTCACAATTTAATTATTGCCATTTATTCTTTATTCATACAAAGACCCAAGCCACCAAGGTAAACAAATTCTATAACTACCTTTTTTTTTTCAAAAACATTTCCTGTGTCACATAGGCTGGCCCCAAACTTGACTCCTGCCTCCTCCTGTGTGCTGAGGTTGAAGGCAGATCGCCACAGCTACACTTAGCCCTGCTGATTCTCTCAGCCAGCTGTTTTCTGGAGTCTTTATCTCAGAAGAGTTGGACGAAGGCTATTCCACTGCTGGAACACAGCGGCTGATGATTGTGACAACAGACCTGTCAGAGCCTTTGTACGTATGCACAGTGGCAGGAATCAAGTCACTGGCCCACCAGTATTGACTTAACTAGTGTGCCTACACATAGAGAAGATAGTCATAAGCCAGACAAGGTGGCACACACCTGTAACCCTAGTACTCAAGAGGATTGCCACATGTTCAAAGCTAGCCTGGGGTACCTAGTGAGACCGTCTCAAAAAAAAAAAAAGCGTAATGGTACACCCGTGATCTTAGCACTGAGGAGGCAGAGGTAGAAAAATCATGTCTTCAAGGCCCACAACATGCTAGTAACCCAGTTCTCAAAGGTAAAGGTAAGAGAACAGTTTACCAGCCAGGTCTACCTAGCAAGCTGCACCTGCCAATCAACTGCCTTGGAGGAAGCCAGAAGGGAAGGGGAGGTCTCTCTAGTAGGATGCTGTGTGGTGTAAAGTGGGACCCAACAGTGGGAAGTAAACTTGGGAAGACAGCATAAGCTTCACAGGAACCCCTACGTATAAGGTCAGGCAGGCAGGCTTGGCAGTACAGCCCTGAGGAAAACATCCAGCTTGAGAACACATGCTGACATACAAGCCTAAGCCTTGAAAAGGAGGGAGGGTTTCAGTGGTCCAGCTCAATGGCCATTTAGTAGTGCTCAGAATATGCCAGGCACCATGCTAAAATACAAGGTGGATGGTCCATGCCACTACTGTCAAGGAGATGACATTGAGGGGGGGCGGTGCAAGAAAATAATAAATGACATGGCAATGTTACATTGTAGCAGTGGTGGTCCATCTACACAGGGGATAGAAAAAAACATTATTTCCTATACTAGGCTTTCTTGGACTGGCACCCCCCAAATCATGACATGGAGACTTACAGTTATGAATGCTTGGCCTTAGCTTAGGCTTGTTTCTAGCTAGCTTTTTTTTTTTTTTTTTAAACTTAAATTAACCCATTTGTATTAATCTATGTGCTACCTCATGGCGTGTTTACTTTATCTACATATTGTCCATTCTGCTTTCCTGCTTTCCTCCATGTCTGCCTGGTCTCCAGCTGGTTGCCCTTTTCTCTCTGCCCTCTAGCCTTACCTATCCTTTCTCTGCCTAGCTGTTGGCCATTCAGCTTTTTATCAGACCAATCAGGTGCCTTAGGAGGCAAGGCAAAACAGCAACACATCTTTACATAGTTAAATACTCTGCAACACACCTTTACATAGTTTTTTTTAAAAAACATCCTATTCTAGGGCTGGAGCGATAGCTCAGAAGTTAAGAACACTGGCTGCTCTTCCAAAGGACCCAGGTTCAATTCCCAGCACCCATATGGCAGTTCACAACTGTAACTCCAATTCCAGGGGGTCTAGCATCCTCACACAGACATACATTCAGGCAAAACTCCAATGTACATAATGAGTAAATTTTTTTTTTTAAGTTTAAAAAAAATTACAGCCGGGCAGCAGTGGCACACTCCTTTAATCCCAGCACTCGGGAGGCACAGCCAGGCTGATCTCTGTGACTAGCCTGGTCTACAGAGCAAGATCCAGGACAGGCACCAAAACTACACAGTGAAACCCTGTCTCAAAAAACAAAACAAACAAAAAATCCTATTCCACAACAGTTTCCCAAATAGTTTGAGCAGTGTTGTCAAGCAGATAATTAGGATCAACTCATTTAATTCTAGTTCTGTAATATAGGTTCTTTTGCCTTGTTTTGGAGCATCTCCTGTGTCCCGGTCTGCAATTCCAGTTCCAGGGGATCCTACCACGTTCTGGCTTCTGTAAGGATCAGGCACCCATACATTGCACTCACATGTACAGACAAAACACTGTACACATTAAATAAACAAAGGAATGGGGAGTACAGGCATGGGGTGTGTCCTTGTCATCCTAGCACTTAGGAGGCTAAGGCAGGAGGGTTGGAAGTCCACTCAAGCTACAGTGTAACAAGGTCCTGTCTCAAACCACGTGTGGTAGCAAATGCCTGTATCCTAGCACACAGGTCACAGAGGCAGGAGGACCACAGGTTTGAGGTCAGCCTGGTCAACATAGCAAGTTCAAAGACAGTTAGGTCTACACATGTGTCAAAAGTGAAAAGGGGAAACTGAGCTCCAGGCACATGTGTCCGAGAGCAGAGGAAAACTACTGGGTTGATGACGGAGGAAGTGCCGACAGATGGGACAGCTCCAGGAGACAGAGAGGAGGAAGACACTGGTGGAGGCACAACCCTAGACGTGTGCAACAGCCTGGACAGAATCAAGGCCTGCAGACTCAGGGTCAGGCCAGGGTCAGGCCAGGGGTAGAAAAGGAGGCGGCAACCCCAGAGGATAATCTTCAGCGGGTGTGGGAGCCACCAAGGGATTGCAAGCAGGGATCTGCTCTGGTCTGTTTTAGATGGGCCCATGCCAAATTGTGGGGAACAGGAATTTATCTTTCGTTAATTTGATTGAGATGCACTTACATGTGTGTGCTGGTGCACTCACCTGTGTGTGTGCGTGCGTGTGGAGGGCAGAGGTCAATTGCAGTTGAATCAGCCAGCTAGATTTTTTGATTACATTGTATTTACTTAGTGGGGGATGGTAGGAGGAAGCAATACCACAGTACTAGCAGAGGTCAGAGGACAGCCGTGGGAGTTGGCTCCCCTTCTGCTTAGCTGGCCTGGAATTTGCTAGGTAGAACAAGTTGGCCTTGAACTTTCTAGATCCTGTGCCTCCCAAGTGCTGGAATTAACCGGCATGTGCCATCGTGCCTGGCTAAAGAATGGATTTAATGGCAGTGTGGCTGCTTAGTTTTAAATCCTGGTTTTGGTATTTTGATTTAGGGGTGGTCATGATGTGTGTGAATATGCAGGTGTGCATGTGGGTGGCAGAAACCAACCTCAGGTATCAGCCTCTGTCAGGTACATGCCAACACACCCAGCACTCACATGGGTTCTGGGAATCTGAACTCAGGTCCTCATGCTTGAGTAGCAAACACTTTATGCACCATGGGCCTGACTGGATTTTTTTTTTAAAACAAATTATTTTTATGTGTATGGGTGTTTTTCCTGCACATATGTATGTGCACCACCTTTATACCTGATGCCTGGGGAGGCCAGGAGGGGGCATTGGATTCCCCGAAACTGGAGTTACAGCCAGTTATGAGCCACAGAGTGGGTGCTGGGAACCCTGATTTTCTTTCTTTTTTTTTTTTTTTTTTAATACAATTTATTTATTTGTGGGGAGGGGTGTGTACATGAGTACCACAGCATATGTATGAAGGTCAGAGAAGAACCTTTGGGAGTTGGTTCTCCCCTCTACCATGTGGATAGCAGGGATTGCACTTAGGTAGTAAAGCTTGTCGACAAGGGCCTTTACCATCTCGCTGGCCCAGTCTTTTGCTTTCCTTTTGTTTTCTATTACTCTAGACAAGTTTCTTAAGCTTCCTCAATTGTGTATAGTGATGTGTGTATCTGTACAGAAGATACGATTAAGTTATATAAGACAAAGCATGTAAGACCCTTCAAGAGCCATAGCAGTGTACAAATGTGGCTCATATCCTCAAGGAGTTCACTGCCTGTGGGAATGTCATAGACAGATCTGAGCTAGGGATATAACTCAATGGTAAGGCACTCATCTAGCATACACAAAGTCCTAGGTTCAATCCCCAGTACCACATGCACACAGGTAGGTACGTAGGTAGGTAGGTATGTAGGTAGGTAGAATAAATACAGGGATTCTGGACTAGAGAGATGCTCAGTGGTTAAGAACACTTGTACTGCAAGCGTGAGAACTTTGGAGTTCAAATCCCCAAGTATGGCTGTGTCTCAGCATTGGAAGGATGAAATTGGCAGTCCCCAGGAACTCACTGTCCAACCCAGCTGAGCAGAAATACAACCCACTGTTCTAAGTGAGAGACCTCGTGTCGGCCCAGTAGGCAAAGATTGATAGAGGATCCAGCCTCCTGCTCCAGTCCCCATATGCACATGCACCATGTACACACACACGTCCAAAAGGACACAGAGCCTCCATGCTAAACCTGGAATAAAACAGCTTGCTCTGAGCATGTGCAGGGGCAGGCGCCCTCTCAATCTGAGGTGGTGTGGGGAGGAGCAGAAAAATGTTTTCAAAAAGGCAGGTCTTTAAGCACTCAGGCTGGGTGCTGAGCTTACAGGCTCCAACCATGTGCAGACTAGAAACTTAAATCCAGTTATTGAAGAGCTGAGGCAGTGAAGATTCAGCCTGCCTGTGGTGACTGCACATCGTCGGGAGCTAAGCAGATTAGGAGTCCTGGATGGGAAGGGGCATGTCACAGTAGACCCTCAGAGCTTCTTGGAAGAGAGAGCATTTGAGCCACTTGAAGAATGAACAGGAGATGAGGTGTGGAGAAGGTGTTTCATGGAGGTTGTAATTAAAGTGTCACACTTGAAGGGATCTCTGTAAGTGTCAGCACATACTAAGTGAGGTGAGATTAGTCAGGGAGGGTCACAGGATGGAGGGTACATGACAGACTTTTATGTAGTGCATGCTCACTAAGAACTCACTGGCTGGCCCTGGCTGAGCTCCTAATCCTTCGCCGTCTCTGCTTCCTGGTCCTGAGATTACAGGTGTTCACCTCCACTTCTGGGTCAGGAAAATCCTTGCACATAAGGTCTGTTGCAGCTGTGGGGGTGTCACTCAGTGAGTAGAGTGCTTGCCTAGCCCAGAACCTGAGTCCGATCTCAGAAGTCCAGTTCTCCCGTGACTACACAGCGGGTTCAAGTTCAAGGAAGGCTTAGACTACATGAGACCCGTCTTTTAAAAATGTTTTTCTAAGATGGGATGTGATGGCAAAGTAGGAGTGAAGCTTATGTAGATGCAGACGTTAGACCAGGGAAGTGTCACACGTAAAATGACTCAGAGATACTACCTTCTGCAAACTAGAAACAATTCATACAAGGGTGAGGCCAGAGATGGGAAGAAGGAGGCAAAAGAGAGATCATCAATGGACCTTTGAACTTCATCCTGGAAGCAGGGAGAACCTGTCTAAAGATTTTGTGCCAGGTGTGGGACACGCCTGTAATCGCAGCACCCTGGAAGGAGAGCTGTGAATGTGAGGCAGCCTTCACTAGACATAGTGAGTTTCCAGACCAGCCTGGGATGCAGAGACCTTCTCTCAAAAAACCAAAACAACACAATAAACGAACTTGAAATGGGCATGGAGGTTGAAACAAGAGGCTACAGTTGCAGGGCTGGAGAGATGCTCAGTGTAATGGCACTGGCCACTCTTGCAGAGGACCTGAGTTTGGTTCCCAGCACCCGTGTCAGGCAGCTCACAGCTGCCATAACTTCTAGATCCAGGGATGTGGCTTCTCTGGCCTCCCAAGGGCACATACAGACATACACGCCTCCACATAATAAAACTCTTTTAAATAAAGAACACTTAAAAGTTGTTTTAACAGGTTGGGGATTTAGCTCAGTGGTAGAGCACTTGCCTAGCAAGCGCAAGGCCCTAGGTTCGATCCTCAGCTCAAAAAAAAAAGTTTTAAAGAGGCTAGCCTGGGCTACATAGTGAAACTGTGCCGATACAGCTTACTTGGTAGAGTCTACACAAAGCCTTAGATTCATTTTCCAGTACCATCTAAAACCCTGTGTGGTGGCACATGGCCAGCATTTGGGAGGTAGACTCAGAGGATCAGAAGTTCAAAGCTACATAATATGTTCAAGACATGGGATACAGAGACCCTGTCTCAAAAAAAGAAAGAAAAAGAAAAATTGTAGCACCTAGGCATGGTGGTCCACATGTGGAATCTCAGGATATTCAAAGGTGAGATAGAATGATAAAGAGTTAAAGGTTAGCCTGGGCTACATACTAAGGGGGTTAAGGATGTAGCTCAATAGTGAGCACTTAGCTAATATGCACCAGCCCCTTGGTTTAATTCCTTTTGTGTGTGTGTGTGTGTGTGTGTATACAGATTTCTTTTCCTTTCTCTCTCTGTTTGATTTTTCAAGACAGGCTTTCTCTGTAATAGCCCTGGCTGTCCTGGAACTCACCTTTTAGACCTAGCTAGCCCCAAACTCATAGAGATCCGCCTGCCTGCCTCACAAGTGCTGAGATTAAAGGTGTGCGCCACCACACCTGGCTCAGATTTACATTTTTATATGATCCTACTCAAAACTCTTAAAAAATGCAAAAATAGTGATAGTATTTAAAGGGTAACCATGCAGGCCAGAGTGGTGGTGTACACCTGAAATCCCAGTGCTCAGACTGAGGAAGGACAGACCATTGCTGCACATTTGAGGCACTCTGATCTACAGTGAGTTCTAGGCCAACCCGGGCTACAGAAAACCTTTTCTGTACATCCATACATATGTACATACACAATGTGTATTTTGAATTTACTATACAATGTAGTTTGCTTGTTTTATTTTCTTATTTTTTTTATTTTTCAGAGCTGAAGACCGAACCCAGGGCTCTACCTCTGAACTAAATCCCCAACCCCTGTTTGTTTTACTTTAGTTTTTATTTTTTTAAAGATTTATTTATTTATTATTATGTATACAGCATAAATGACTGCAGGCCAGAAGAGGGCACCAGATCTCATTACAGATGGTTGTGAGCCACCATGTGGTTGCTGGGAATTGAATTCAGGACCTCTGGAAGAGCAGTCAGTGCTCTTAACCTCTGAGCGCCATCTCTCCAGCCCCTACTTTAGTTTTTAATTACATGGGGGAGTGGTGAGTCTATGCATGTGAATGTAAGTGCCAGTGTGGGTGAGGGGTCAGATCCTCCGGAGCTAGGGGAGCTGGGGTCACAGGCTGCCGGGAGCCTCCCGATATGGGTCCTGGGAATGAACTCGGGTCTTCTACAAGAATAGTATGTACTCACTGAGCCAGCTCCTGTCTGGGGATGGTATCTTACGTATTGCAAGCTGGCTTTGGATAGGAGCCATCCCTCACTCTGCCTTCCAAGGATTATCAGCCTTCACTAAAACCCCTGGTAAATTTATACCTGAGGCACAAATTAGGGGAAATTTAAGCTATTAAATACTTTCATAGCCAGTTCAAGTTGTTAAAACTGCTTTTTTGTTTATTTAGTTCATTGTATTTATTATTGTGGAGTGAACTTAGGCAGACACATGTCATAGTACGTGTGCGGAAGTCAGCAAACAGCTTTCAGAAGTCGCTCATTTCCTTCCTCCTTTCTGGGTTTCGGGGATCAAGCTCAAGTCATCAGGTTTGGCAGCAAGGGCTTTTCCCAATGAGCCATCTTGCCAGCCCAAGTTATTAAATGCTATTGTATTTATTTAATTAATTATTTTTTTTAAGACCTCAAACTTGCTGGCCTGGATCTCACTCTGTAGACCAGACTGTCCTCGAACTCACAGAGATCCACCTGGCTCTGCCTTCCAAGTGCTGGGATTAAAGGTGTGCTTCACTATGCCTGGCTTTTTCATGATTTTTTTAAAATTTATATGGGTTTGTGTGTGCATAGCACATGCATTGCAGGGCCCGAGGAGGCTAAAAGATGGTGTTGGATCATCTGGAACTGGAGTTAGAGGTGGTTGTGATCCATTGGGCATTTGTGTTAGGAACTGAACTCAGGTCTTCGGGAAGAGCAGCAAATTCTCTTAATCACTGAGCCATCTCTCCAGCCCTTAAATGATTTTGAAAGTAATGAAGATGAGGTCAAGGACACCTTGGGCTGCCTGAGACCCTGTCTCAAAAAAAGCAATGAAGATGAGCCGGTGGGGCGGCAACCGTTGTAATCACAGGACTTGGGGCGCTGAGGTAAGAAGCTAGTGAATTTACATAACATGACTACACAGTGAATTGGGGTCAGGGTGGACTTAATAGGGTGACTCTGCCCAGCGTATAGATAAATTATTTAAGTCAGATTTAAAAGATGAAATACTTAAGAGCATTGCTCCTCTTGCAGAGGACTTGGGTGTACTTCCCACCATGTCCAGCTGCCCAATCTTTTTTAACTACCAAATCGTCCTAGACCATCCAGTTCTACATGCAGGAGGACTTCACCTCTACCAAACTATTGGAACTGGTCTTAGGAAAGCTAGAAGGTACAGATCCGGTAGATACTCAGTCCAGGAGGCTGGTGCAAGGAGATCTCAAACGGAAAGCCAATCCGACCACTCAGCGAGTTCGAAGCCTGCCCAGTATATATAGGAAGAGAGTGGGGGTAGACACATTTGAGGATTGCGTGGAAAGGATAAGTAGACTTTGAGGCTTGTTCCGCAACGATAGTAACTCTAAACCTGGGCTCTAGAAAGCGAGAGTGTGGCTGTGAGTGCCCAGGCGCATGTGTTCAGTTACATAACAGCCTCGTTGAGCAGACTCTATTGAGCTCACTGTGTGCCAGCCTCTCCCAGATGCTCAATTTAGTCTGGGTGGGAAGCCAGTTGAGTGAGAAATTGGTTTTAACGAGAGGGTGTGACCCTCATCCTGTCTGGACTGACAGCAGTTCATGGTTGGAGGTAGGCAACCGATGGCCATTCTTCTCTGGCCATCTACACTTTTCTTCATAAAGAAGGCTGCAGACTGAACCCAGGGCCTCACTTCACCAGGCAAGTACTTTACTACTGAGCTAACAACTCCCGGCCCTGTGAAGTCAAATGTTCAAGATACTAGTTGAATTGTGGTAGAAGCTGGGAGTGTGAAAAAAACAGCCAGAGAAGGATGCGGAAGAGAGATGGGAGAAAAGGGAACGGAAAAAAAGCCAAGCAAAAACTAGGTGAAAAGGACAGGAAACCAGGGCGATGTGTGAGCGGCTGAGCCTGCTCGTGGAGGCTGTCTGAATTGAACAACCAAGGGCAGGAACAGGCTGGAAACGAGGAATGTGCGAGAGTGCCACAGGTAGGTTCTCTTCAGCAGTGCCCAGCTGCCTGGGCACAGGCGTGAAGCACGAGTGTGTGAGACCTGAGTCACAAGCTGTGGACACATAGAGTGGACTGGCGAGAGAGCAGAGGGGTAAAGGTCCTCATGACAGACGCTTTGTTCCTGGTAGATAAACCTAGAAGTGATGTCAATGGGCTAAAGACTAAATGATTCAGAGGGGACGGAAGTGGGTGGCCTGGAAGCCCCGACTGTGTCACCCAAGGGTTGTTGGAATCTCAGACTTGGGAGTTGCATGAGCTGGGTGTGGGAGGTGCAAGAGAGGTTCAGTTACTCAGGAACTTCTCACGTAAGGCTGTGACACTGAGGATTGTATACCTGCGGTCTGTTCTGTCAGTTTTGGAAGATGGGGTTTTTTGTTTTGAGAAGGGGTGTTGAAGCTGAGTCGGGCCCGGGTCTCCTTAAATAGTTTTGACCTTAAATGTCTCCTCACCCCCTACTCCCACCTCTGCTGGGACATAGGCTTCCAACCACAGCAGTTAAAATGCTTAATGGGGGTGGAGGGGCTGGAGAGATGCTCAGCAGTTAAGAGCATTGGCTGCTCTTCCCGAGGACCCGAGTTCAATTCCCAGCACCCACATGGCAGATCACAACTGTCTGTAACACAGACGTGCATGTGGGCAAAACACCAGTGAACATGGAATAAATAAATAAATCATTAAAAAATGCCTAACTAATACAGACTTTTTTTTTTCCCAAGACAGGGTTTCTCTGTATAACAGCCATGGCTATCCTAGGACTCACTTTGTAGACTAGGCTGGCCTTGAACTCACAGAGATCCACCTGCCTCCACCTCCAGACTACTGGGGTTAAAGGTGTGCGCCACCACAGACTTAGTCCAGACACTTTTAAAAAGAAGAGTTAATGGACTGGAGAGATAGCTCTTGCGAAGAACCCCGGTTCAGTTCCCAGCATGCACATGGAAGCTCACATCTGTGTGTAACTATAGTTCTAGGGGATCTAACATTGTCCTCCGGCCCCTGCAGGCACCAGGCACATGTGGTGCTCAGACAGACATGTAAACACACACATAAAATCAGGGTCTCTCTGTAGCTTTGGAGCCTGTCCTGGACTAGCTTTATAGACCAGGCTGGCCTCGAAGTCACAGAGATCCACCTGCCTCTGCCTCCCGAGTGCTGGGATTACAGGCTTGCGCCACCACCGCCCTGCTAATACTTTTTTTAAAATTTTTTTTAAATTTTTATTTTCTGAACCCAGGGCCTTGTGCTTGCTAGGCAAGCACTCTACCACTGAGCTAAATCCCCAACCCCTAATATTTTTTTAAAAGTTAAAATATTCACAGATACATCTAAAAAGGAGAAAAAAACTACATCTGCCTGATAGTCATTGGCCAGATCGTCATCTGGGTTGTTGAGTAGTTTTCAAGGTAGAATCTTAATCTCACTACATTGTTCTTATTAATATGTTAATGATATGTAATGATTTTGTTATGACACTTTATACATGTATGTTAATTCTGAATTTGAGAGAGAGAAACCAGTTCCACAATTTTGAGCCAAATTTGAAGCAAGCTTTAATTAAATACTGGCCAGGTTGATGGACTCTGGCCAGGACTATCCCTGGATTCCCAGGGAATGGCCACGAGTCACATTTTGCAGGGGCTTAAAAGGACAAACCTCACAATTCAACACATTTCCCATGGGGCAAGCATACATCCTGATACACAGTTTCCTCCCTCTGTATCTCCCACCTGCATGTGACCGCTCACATTCGGTGGTATAGCTGGTTCTAACAGTCTTGTTTAGGGGAGTGAAACGTGGCTTGTCATTTCCCAAGAACTACAGCTCCCAGCATTCCAGGAAGTTATCTTATCATTGGGCAAGTGGGACTTGCAGGTTAACTTTGGCTCTTGTGTATACATTTGGTTATCATATTGATCCCATTGCATCCCTCATCCCCTTATCCTGATCATTTCACTGATCCCGAGTTTAATTAGAGATGCTTTTCTTTTTACTTTTTATTTTACTTTGTTCTTGTTGAGACAGGGTGTCCTGTAGCCCAGGCTAGTCCATGTATCTGAGAATGACCTTGATCTCCTGCCTCTACCTCCTAAGTGACGATAGATGTAAGTAAGCCAAATCATGGGGGTTTATCTGATGGACCTGGAGCTGCATGCTTGCACCCTTAACTGAGTCTACCTCCCGACACAAATGTACTTTTTGCAAAGTGAAAATTAAAAAATCTAATTCAGAAAAAATGAAAGGACTTGGAGAACTGAGTCGGTGAGATATTGTGTGAGCTTGGGAGGAAGGGATGAAGCTGAGGGTCTGTCCTAGTGTCGGACAGGACAGAACATGTAGAGGAGCTTTGCCTGATGGAATCACCTCTGAAGCAGGAAGGGCTGGGTGCAAATGTCCAAGTGCAGCGAGCTACCTCAGCAGCAGCAGCCTTTACCAGGAAGGCCCTGAGTCCAGGCTCCAGGCTTTCAATAAATAAGAGTGTGTTGGAAGAGCCGCAGGGCGGCACATTCCTGCATCCAGATGAGGTAGAAGGGCCAGCAGTTCAGGGTCATCCTTAGCCACATGTGAGGTTCCAGTCATCTGGGTCACATGACACCCATCTAAAAAGACAAAATCAGTGGAAATCCAAGTGACTGGGCCAGAGCTTACAGGGACAGGAACAGATTGAGCCATGAATTAGCCTAAATTTTCCCGAATTTGTAAGACTGTCTCAAACAGAAAGAGAAGCAGAAGCCAGGGGCAGGGTGGGCTTGGGGAAAGTCCTGGACACCGGGGAACTGAACCCTGACAGAGTAAAGCTGCAACTTCCTCCTGCTGGAGCCACTGATGACCTTGGCCCCACCCACATGAAAATTCTAGACCTCACTGACAGGCTTCCCTAAGGGAAGCCTTGGCTTGGAGCCAACTGTAATAACAAGCTCTGAGTCGGGTGCTGTGGTGGGTGTGACTCATCCCAGCTACTACAACAGTTGAGGCAGGAGTGGGGGCATTCATAAAAGTCCTCTTAGTACTGACCACAGAGCCTTTGGTGGTTGCCTCTTAGCGTGCTGAGTGTAACGTTAAGTCCCACCTCTAAGAAGATGCTGGAAAAAAAGAAAACAGAAGTTTTGGGGGGAAAAGAGACGAAAAAAGCAAAACCAATGGAAGAGAACTTTTATTCCGTATTCAACAAACACAAAATTATTTTATTTATTTGTTTATTTATTTTAGATTTACTTATTTTGTGTGTCTGAGTGTTTTGCCTGCAGGTGTTCATGAGTACCACACGTGTGCCTGGTGCCTGAGGAGTCAGATTGTGACCCACATGTGAGTGCTGGGAACCAAACCCGAGTCCTCCTAACAGCTGAGCTATCCCTCCAGCTCTGAACACTTAATCTCTTTTGGTTTGTTTATTTGGTTGGTTTTTTTAAAAAATGATTTTATTTTATGTGCATTGATATTTTGCCTGCATGTATATCTTATGAGTGTCAGATCTCAGAGTTACAGACAGCTGTGAGCTGCCGTATGGGTGCTGAGAATTGAACCTGGGTCCTCCGGAAGAGCAGCCAGTGCTCTTAACTGCTGAGCCATCTCTCCAGCTCCCAAACACTAAACGATTTTGTGTGGCTTTGAAAGGCTTTATCATTCTAGGTTCTTCTCTCCCTAGGTTTGGTGTCTGTCTAAATACTAACATGCAACTTTGTGTCTCAAGCGACTGTGTTCCATATTCTCAGTGGCTTTTGGTTTTTAGATAGGGTCTCTTGTAGCTCAGGCTGGTCCCAATTCTCCAAGTAGCTAAAGCTGACCTTGAACTCCTAGAGTTAGAACAGGAGGCTTCCTTTAGGCCAGTCCCCCCCCCCTCCCTCCCCTCATATCCCCCCCTCCCCCTGGCATGAACCAAGGCTTGCTTCCCACAGCTGTCTCTGGGTCAGGGAATTAAGAAACTGTCTTGTGATGAGCCAGTGTCCTGACTTATGACCCTTTGTCATATCTGCTGTGCTGAACTAAATCACATGAAGTAGAACTTCCCACCATTCCTAAAAGGTTTAAAAAGCTCAGGTCTTTCCTTTGTTCTGGGGATTTTGGTTTGGAGACACTTTAGGGGGATTTTGCTTAGGGAGGTACTCTGAAAGCCTCTCTCTGAAGAGGCCCTCTGCTCTCTACCCATCCCCATGCTAACCCCCATGGTGGTGTGCTCTCTCTCCTCCCCTCCTCCTCTCCCTCCCTCCCCTCCCTCCTCCTCCCTCCCTCCCTCCTCCTCCTCCTCCCTCCCTCCCTCCCTCCCTCCTCCTCCTCTCCCTCCCTCCCTCCCTCCTCCTCCTCTCCCTCCCTCCCTCCCCCTCTCTCTCCCTCCCTCCCTCCTCCTCCTCTCCCTCCCTCCTCCCCCTCTCTCTCCCTCCCTCCCTCCCTCCCCCTCTCTCTCCCTCCCTCCCTCCCTCCCCCTCTCTCTCCCTCCCTCCCTCCCCCTCTCCCTCCCTCCTCTCCCTCCCTCCTCCCTCCCCCTCTCCCTCCCTCCCTCCCTCCCCCTCTCCCTCCCTCCGTCCCTCCCCCTCTCCCTCCCTCCGTCCCTCCCCCTCTCCCCTCTCTCTCCCCCTCTCTCTCATTCTCACTTTCTTTTTCTTTCCGGGACAGAATCCTGGCCTGCCTGGAACTTGCTCTGTAGACCAGGCTGACCTATGTAGACCAGGCTAGCATATGTAGATCGTCAACCTCTGCCTCCCCTGCTTGGATTACAGTCATGTGCCACTGTGCCAAGCCTTCATTCTCATCTTTTTTATTAGTTATTTGAGAACTTCACATAATATATTTCAGTCCCATTCACCCCACCTCCCTCCCCTAACTCCTCCTGGATCCATGTCCTCAACCCCCTTACTTTGTGTCCTTGTTAATTTACTTCATATTATTGTGTCGTATGGGTGTGGTGTTTTGTCTGTGTGTCTGTGCACCATTTGTGTGCCGGTGTCAACAGACGCCAGAAGAGGATATCAGAACTCCTAAAACTGGAGTTAGATGTGGGCGCTGAGAATCAAACCCAGGTCCTCTGGAAGAACAGCAAGAGTTCTTGAGCACTGAACCACCTCTCCAGCCTCTTTCTTATTTTTAATGACCTGTCAACTCTACTTTGTGCTGTCCAGTTATTCCTGGTGTGGGGCCATCCATGAGAGCATGGTCAACCCACAGGGGCACTTAAAGAAAACGTCACCCACCCCACCCCACCTCAGAAGCCATCAGTTTTCCACGTAGCTCTTCATTCAGGGGTGGAGTCCCTTCCCACTCCTTGCTGGGTTATTAACTGGCTTGACCTTATGAAGGCAAGCACATCTGCATTCATGAGTGCAGTGGGCCTGTCCACAAGACGCATTTTGCTCTGGTCCTCCCTGACCTATGACTCATACAGTCTTCCCCTAAGCCTCGGGAAGGGGTGTGATACGGATGTCCCATTGTGGCTGACAACTCCACAGTCACTTACTACCTACCTACACTTGGGCCACATGTGAGTTTGTGTGTTAACCACCACCCAGCACACAGAGGTCTCCAATGAGACCTGCACTTACCTGTGGGTAAAAGACACGATTCTGGAGAGCAGTTGGACGCTGCTAATAACAGTCCTGTGTTCACCCTGGGGCATGGGTTCTTGGCCGAGTTTCCTCTTGCGAAGGAGGCCTTCAATCCAATCAGAAAGTGGTGGGTCACCCCGTGACATTCATGCCGCTCTTGTGCCCACCTTGCCACACTTGCCTTCATTGCAGCTCACAAAGGTCAGGCTGTTGACCTTTCCCCAAAGCCTGAACATGCTAATGCCAATAAAAATATGTTCCTTAAAAGGCCCATAAATAACTGTTTCTGATCTTGCAAACAGTAGCCTTCCACATGGCCCCAGGGTCGAAACATGGCGCTACTTGTGGAAATGTCACATATGTACTTGTGGAAATGTCACATATGTAATTGTGGAAATGCCACATGTACTTGTGGAAATGCCACATATGTAGTTGTGGAAATGCCACATGTACTTGTGGAAATGTCACATATGTAGTGGAAATGCCACATGTACTTGTGGAAATGTCACATATGTAGTTGTGGAAATGCCACATGTACTTGTGGAAATGTCACATATGTAGTTGTGGAAATGCCACATGTTGCTCACTCACCTTTGAAAACCTCCAACAATGACGCTGGGCAGTGGTGGCGCACTCCAGCACCCGGGAGGCAGAGCCAGGTGGGTCTCTGTGAGTTCAAGACCAGCCTGGGCAACAGAGTGAGTTCCAGGAAAGGCGCAAAGCTACACAGAAAAGCCCTATCTCAAAAAACAAAAACAAAAAAAATCCAATAAAGAAAAGAAAGCCTCCAATGACAAAGTGTGAGCTCTCTGAGGAGGCTAGCTGTCAATCATGGCGCTACAGCACTCGCCTTCCAAGCAAGACTGGATACTGGGTCTGGGAGCATGAGATGGAGAGATGATAAACTGTCCATAGGAATGGATGTTTGTGTGGTCCAGCTGCGTGCTCCTGCACACGCATCCACAGACACCTGCTCAGCCATGTACTGCTGCACTAATCACAACAGCCAGGGAGTGGGAACAGCCCAGATGAATGCATAAAGAATGGAGTGTAAGCCGGGTGGTGGCGGCGCGTGCCTGTCATCCCAGCACTCGAGAGGCAGAGGCAGGTGGATCTCTGTGAGTTCGAGGCCAGCCTGGGCTACAGCTCGAGTTCCAGGACAGCCTCCAAAGCTACACAGAGAAACCCTGTCTCAAAAAAGAAGAAAGAGAAGGAGGAGGAGGAGGAGGAGTGTATATACATATAGTGGAGTTGATTCAGCCATAAGCAAGAATGAAATCATGCCAAGAAAGACAAATTTTACATTTTCTCTCATAATCAAAATCAACCGCACACAAGTACTTGATGTGAAAGTAGAAGGGAGCTGCTGGAGAAGAGGAAGGGCCAGCAGGAGGGGAGGGGATGTGTGCAAAGTACATGCATAACATACATATAGAAAAAATCCCACAATGCAACCCAGTGTTTTGTGCAATGAATCTATGCTAATCATTTTATTTTATTATTTATTTTTTTGAGACAGGTTTCTCTGTGCTAATCATTTAAAAAGAAGAAAAAATGGCCTTTTTTTTTTTTTTGAGGCAGGGTCTCATGTGTTCTTGTCTGGCTTAGAACTCACTATGTAGCCAGGATAACCTTCAACGTCTGATCCACCCGCCTCTGCTTCTCAAGAGCTAGGATTACAGAGGTGAAGTACCATACCGAGTATATACAGTACCTGGACACAAGCGCAGGGCTTGTGCATGCTAGGCCAGCTAGAGTAGCATTCTCTATTAGGTTATTATTAAATCTATTAAATTTATTAAAATCTAACCCTTGGCCAGGTGGTGATGGCACACCTCTTTAATCCCAGCACTCAGGAGGCAGAGCCAGGCAGATCTCTGTGAGTTCAAGGCCAGCCTGGTCTACAGAGCGAGATCCAGGACAGGCACCAAAACTACACAGAGAAACCCTGTCTCGAAAAACAAAAAATAAAAATAAAATAAAAAAATCTAACTTTTATTAAACCTATTAGAAGATTTAGCTGGGAAAGACCTAAGATGAATAGAATTTACATACTACATCAATTTTTCTCAACTCATTCCTGGATCCCTCCTTGGATCACACACTGGGCATCCTTTGGTGTATTTGAAACAAAATTTCAATACTAGCTCAGGCTGGCCTGGAACTTCCTGTCCTCCCACCTCAGCCTGATGAATGCTGGGAGGGTCATGTCTATGCATCAGTAGACAGCACACACTATTTTCAAAATAGCGTTTACTTATAAAATTACTTTTCATCTTTATGTGTTAGTTTGTGGGGAGGGGCACATTCATGTGCATGCAGAGGCCCTGGAAAGCCCAAAGACGGCCACTACAGGCTGTTCCGAGTTACCTGACAGATGTGCTGGGAACTGGGATTGTGTCCTCTGGAAGAGCAGCGAGTGTTCTTTTTTTACTTTTTTTATTTTTTATTTTATTTTATTTATTTATTTTGGTTTTTCGAGACAGGGTTTCTCTGTGTAGCTTTGTTATTTTTTTTATTTTTTATTTTATTTTATTTTTTGAGCTGGGGATCAAACCTAAGGCCTTGCATTTGTTAGGCAAGCACTCTACCACAGAGCTAAATCCCCAACCCTTTTATTTTATTTTTTATTTTTTGCAGTGAGTGTTCTTAACGGCTAAGCCACGTCTCCAGCCCCTACAACAAAACCGTATTACATTTTTGGTGTGTGTGTGTGTGTGTGTGTGTGTGTGTGTGTGTGTGTGTGCACTTCCACACATGTGGCTGGGGGGGGGGGGGGAGGGCATCGGTTCCCTCCCTCTACCATGGTTGGTCCCAGAGGCTTCAAGCTTCAGGCTTGAAGAGGCTCCAGTCTTCAAGCTGGACGGAGGTGACCTCACCCTGAGCTGTGTTGACCTACAGGACTCAAACATCAAAGTGGGGTGTAGTACCGCACACCTGTAATCTAGCACATGGGAGGTGGAGGTGTGAGCAGGAAGCTCAAGAGCCATCCTTGGCTACAGGGAGTTTGAAGCCAGCCTGGGCTACATGAAACCCTGGAGAGGAAGAGAGAGTTTTTTTGTTTTTTTGTTTTGTTTTGTTTTGTTTTTTTGGCTGAGACAAGCTGTGACTAAAGTCACCCCATGTGAATACTAACTCAGCTGTGTAAAGGAAAGTCCTGGCGATATTCAATTGTCATGAGTCTTACTTGACATTAAGGGTCATGTCAAAATGCTTTTTATGACGAGGAAAACCTGAGTCATTGTCCAGCTTCCTCTATTGGATTTCTGAGTCACTTCCTCTTCTATTGACCCAAACTTACAAGAAACACCCACGATGGGTGTGGTGGGACATGTCGTAGGGGCAGCTACTTAGAAGCTGGAGGCAGGGGAATGACTGGAACCCAGTGCAAGGTCGGCCCGGGCAACACAGTGAGATCTGCAAAGAGAACAGGGAGGGGAGGGGAGGGGAGGCCAGGAGAAGGGGAGCTCCTGGGGGCTCAGTGACAGTGCTTGCCTGTCGTGCATGAGTCCCAAGGTTCAATGCCACAGCCAGGGAGCGCAGAGGATGGGTCTGCGTTGGTAAAGTGCTTTCCTAGCATACAGAAAGCCCTAAATGCAACTCCACCTACATGGAGGTGGTGGCCCATGACCATAATCTCGAACTCAGAGGGTGGGTGCAACTGAACTCAGAAGTTTAGCTACATTGCAAGTTCTAGGCCTGCCTGAACTATTGAGACTCTGCCTAATAAAATAAACGAGAGAGAAAGTATGTCAAAAGTACAGGGTTTTCAGAACTTGGTCACTAGGAGGGCACTAGAGATGATGTAAACAAGGTTAGGACATCACTCCACTTTTCTGGCTGCATGGCCCCTGTCACGTAGCTCATCCTAACCAGAGCCTCCCCCCTACAACAGCTGACTTTTAAAAATATTTTTATTATTTTAATTATGTGTATGCATGTGTGTCTATTGAGGGATGCGCACATAAGTGCAGGAGCCCTTGGAGGCCAGAAGAGGGCATCGGACCCCAGGAGCCTGAGTTGCAGGTGGTTGGGAGACACCAGACATCCATGCTTCGAACCAAACTCAAGTCCTCTAGATAGAGCAGGAAGTACTCTTATCCACTGAGTTAGCTCTCCACCTCTGACTAACTGACTGATTTTTGGTTTTGGGGACAGGATCTTGCCCTGGCCTTGCAGCGGCCTTCCTGCCTCAGGCTCCAGGTGCTAGAATCACAGGTGTCCACTACTGTACCCCAGCTCTGAGTGAGTGGATCCGAGGCAAAGGTGGACCCCATTCGATTGTTGTTTTATGTTGGGAACTGACTCTGGAATTCCTCACTTGACCACACGCTGTACCCCAGGCTCCAGTGTGGACTATTTTATGAGAAGTAAATTACACACTACTCAAAATGCTGAGGCAGGAGGACCACAAGGTCAGCTTAGGGTTCCTGTCTTAAAAAAAAAAAAAAAAGACGGGGAAAAGAGAAAAAGAGGGGGAAGAAAAGAGACCACACGGGAGGGAGCATCTCTTACTGAGCCCAGCTGGGGTTTGTCAGTCTTGAGTTCTGAGGACTGCCCTGTGCCTTTCAAGGTGTTTACTAACATTACTAGCCAAGTGTGACTGTGACGTGGCTCACACCTGTAACCTCAGTACTCTGGAGGCAGAGGCAGGAGGATTACTGAGTTTGGGGTTAGCCTAGACTACCGTAGTACCAAGCCAGCCAGGGCTACAGGACAAGAGCCTATCTCAAAAAGGGGAAAACCACAGAACTTACCAAGCATTGTCAAATGCCCCTTGGAGTCCGTCGGCCTGTGTGGACTCCGGTGCTGGCTTGTGGAGGAGAGCCTGTCTTCACCCTGCTCTGTGCCCGCCCGCCTCTCTTCCCGCTTCCCCAGGGGCTACCACGCCAGCAGATGGGAATGTCCCGAGGCTTCGGAAATGCCTTCCTGGTCAAGAGCACTGACTGCTATGCTACAGGGTCAGGGGTTAATCCCCAGCACCCACAGAGCAGCTCATGTGCGACTCTAGTCCCAGGGGACACAATGCCCTTTTCTGGCTGCTGCAGCGCACATTCCAGACAAACACCCTTACAGAGGAAAACAGTGCGATGGAAGTCTCCCCTCTCGCTCCCCTCAGTGGGTGGCACCTGGGGTGAAATCCGGAAGCCGCAGCTTCTGCCCTTCCTCTTGCTCATGACGGGGATCCCCCAATTGGATAAAAGTTTACATAATTGGTAAAAATAACACAGAATATTTGCAAAGCTTAGCTTACCTGTGAGTGCTATAAATCAAGACCAGGGTTTGAGTCCCTTCTGGGCCGGGTACGGAGGTCATAGGTCAGCAAACAGTGCTTGCTTAAGTCAGGAGTCAGAACTCAGGACACAGAAGAAGGATGACCAGGAGAAGTTCAAGGCTGCTTAGACTGCATGAGACCCATCTCCCACCCCCACCCCCCAAAAAAGACAAAGAATGAAAGGGTGTCTTCCTGAGGCCCTGGGTTTGATCCTCAGAACCAGCAAATTCAAAACAAAGTCCTTGCTGTGGCGGTGGTGGCACACTCCTGTAATCCCAGCACTCTGAGGCAGAGGCAAGAGGTTCTCTGTGAGTTCGAGGCCAGCCTGGCCTACAGAGCCAGTTCCAGGGCAGCCAGGGCTTTGTAGAGAGACCCTGTCTCAAAATAAACAAACCCAAAACAAACAAAAAGTCCCTCTCTTACCACGAGAGGCAGTAAGGATAGACCAAGGAAACTGCCTTAGATTGGGAAGTTATATGGAGATATATATGTATACATCTTTCTTTTTGAGACGATGTGTCAAGATTTTTGTTTTGTTTTGTTGTTGAGATAGGATCTCACTTTGAAGCCCTAGCAAGCCTCAGACTCACAGAGATCCACCTGCCCTGTCTCCCAAGTACTAGGATTAAAGGTGCCACCACCATGCGTGGCTCCCTCAAGGTATGGTTTTTGTTTTGTTTTGTTTTGTTTGTTTTTGTTTTTTTTGAGACAGGGTTTCTCTGTGCAGCTTTGCACCTTTCCTGGATCTCGCTTTGGGACCAGGCTAGCTTCAAACTCACAGAGATCCACCTGGCTCTGCCCCCTTCTCCCCCACCCCCCCCAGGGCTGGGATTAAGTTTGAAGGTTGAGATAGGAGGAAAGGCGCCAGAAGAAAGTGAGGCTGGCAGGGAGCACAAGGTAGGCTCCTCTGAGGAGCAAACACTGGTTTTCCGGCCGTCTTCCTCACTCGGGGACCACGTACTTGCCCTAGCCTATGCTTATTTAGGTCCTTAGCCACACTTAAGCAATTCAAGCTGTGTAGTCATAGGAAGACAGGAAACAGATGGTTGCTATAGAAACTCGTCTCAATACACACTGAAACATGCACCAGGCTGAAGAGCAGTTTTGGTTTTTGCTCAGACTTACTTTTTTCCCTCTTAGCTTGCTATTTTTCTGTCTCATCTCTCTTTTGGTTTTTGGGTTTTTTTGTTTGTTTGTTGTTTTTTGTTTTTTGAGACAGTTTCTCTCTGTAGCTCTGGCTGTCCTGGAACTCTCTCTGTAGCCCAGGCTGGCCTCGAACTCACAGAGATCTTCCTGACTCTGCCTCCCGAGTGCTGGGATTAGAGGCGTGCGCCACCACTGCCCGGCTTTTATTCACATTTTTATGCTTGTGCTCCTGCTTCCCTGTGCTGGCCCCGACTTGCTGGCTCCAATCTGAAGCACCTCTTTTCCTTCGGGAATTCATAGTTTCAGCAGAATGACTGGGGGTCCGGGGAGGGAGATGAGTGACAGTGAAGAACAGTGAAATACATCTATGGAAATAACAAATCCATTGCATGCTAATTAAAAAACAACATTTGGAAGCTGGGGCGGTGGCACACACCTTAATCCCAGCCCTTGAGAGGCAGAAGCAGGTGGATCTCTGTGAGTTCTAGGACAATCAGAGCTGTACAGAGAGACTCAGGATTGGGGATTTAGCTCAGTGGTAGAGTGCTTGCCTAGCAAGCGCAAGGCCCTGGGTTCGATCCTCAGCTCAAAAAAAAATAAAATAAAATAAAATAAAAAGAGAGATACTCTGTCTCAAAAAACCTTGGGCTAGCTATGACGGCACCTTTAATCCCAGCACCACAGAGGCGGTCTGCATAGCAAGCCTCAGGCCAGCCAAGACTATATAGTGAACCCTGTTTTGTTTTGTTTAAAAAAACAAAAACATTAATTAGCCAATAGTTGTGGTGCACACTTTCAATCTCAGCACTCCAGAGGCAAAGGCAGGCAGATCTCTGTGAGTTGGAGACCACAAAGGGAGTTCCAGTCTAGCCAGGGCTACATGGTGAAGCCCTGACTCAAAAAGCACACATTAGGGAAGTAGGAAGCCTTCCCTAACAGTGGTTTGGAAGCCTCTGACGAATGTAATTCACAGCCATTGTCTGGGAATCCCAGATGGACCTGGCCAGTGTCCATCATCCTGGCCACTATTTACTAAAGTTGGCTGCTTCAGCTCTGGCTAAACAACAAAAACATTAATTACCTGGACATGGTGGCTTACTTATCCTACAGTCCCAACCCTCAGAGGTAGAGGCAAAGGATCATAAATTCAAGGTCCAGGCAGTAAGATCTCTCAGCACGCAGAGGCACTTGCTGCCAAGCCTGAGGAGTTCAAACTCCAGGACCCACAGGGTAGAATGAGGACCCCCAGATGGCGTCCTCTGAGCACACACACACTCAATGGTACACTCACTCACTCCTGCACACATGTGAATAAAAGAGACTAATATGGGGACAGCCTGAGCTACATAGTGAGTTCGAGGCTAGTTCGAGGCTAGTTCGGGCTAAATGATCTTGTCTGAAAACAGTCATAATAGCATGATATCATATCATACTTGCCTGCCTGTGGAAGAGGAGGAAGGAAGCAGCATTCTGCTGGGTTTTGGCTTTTACACTGCGCAAGCCCTATTCAGGAGGCCCGCTGCATACACAGCATGCAGAATCCGTGTGACCTCTATGGAAGGTTTTAGAAAGTCAAACACTTTTGTAGTTTCTTTCTTTGGGGGATGGGGTGAGCAGGGATGTTTGTCCCTGTTTGACAGGGTCCCACATAGGCTAAGCTGGTCACAAACTGGGGTGACCTGGAGCTTCTGAACCCGGTGTCCCCATCTCAACAGTCCTGGGATTACAGGCATAAGCTTCCACACCTCATCTGTGAGACACTACAGCTCAAACCCAAGGCTTTCTGGATGCTAAGGGAGTACTCCACCTGGTGAACTGCACCTCACCCAGCCCTTGTCTTTCATAATCCCAGATGACAGCCTTTTTATTTATGTATTCATTTTTATTTTATGTACATTGATGTTTTTCCTTGCATGTATGTCTGTGTGAGGGTGTTGGATCCCTTGCAACTGGAGTTACAGACAGCCGATATGTGGGTGCTGAGAACTGAACCCGGTCCTCTGGAAGAGCAGCCAGTGCTCTTAACTGCTGAGCCCCTGCCCAGATGACAGTCTTTTTTTTTTTTTTTTTTTTGCTGGAGCTGAGGACCGAACCCAGGGCCTTGTGCTTGCTAAGCAAGTGCTCTACCACTGAGCTAAATCCCCAACCCCCAGATGACAGTCTTAACCACCCAGAAGTAGGTCAGATTTTCTCTTCTTCAATTTGATGACCAGTGTATGACCTGGCCTGTAAAGCATATGGACACCAGACAGGGAACAGGGAAGGACGGGAGGTCGACTTTGATAAGGGAGACTATGTTTTACATGTAAAGTGTTCACCTGGAGCCAGTGGGGTGGCTTAGCATGTTCAAGCACTTGCTGCCAAGACTAACAACCTGGGTTTGAGCCCTCAGACCCACATGGTAGACATGGAGAAGCACGGTCCACAAGTTCTCCTCTGTGCACAGCCCCATACATTTATACATAGTGTAATACACTGTTAAAAGTTAAACTGGTTGTTTCAGCTGTGATACCAAGACATGCAGATCTGAATTCCAGTGGGAAACACTAACAGCAATGGAGATTTTTTAAGACAAATTGTCAAGGACTAGTTCCATGGGGCTGGAGAGATGGCTCAGTGGTTAAGAGCACTGACTGCTCTTCCAGAGGTCCAGAGTTCAATTCCCAGCAACCTCATGGTGGCTCACAACCATCTCTAGTGGGATCTGATGTCCTTCACTGGCATAAAGGCTTACATACAGATAGAGCACTCATGTACATAAAATAAACAAATCTTAAAAAAAAAAAAAAAATGAACTCGTTCCATAACTCCTGAGCCCTTTCATCCATTTCAAGGGTAGAAAAAGTAACTTTCTTTTTGTTTTTTTCTCTGAGACTGCATCTCATTCTGCGTCCAGGCTGACATGGAACTCACAATGTATCCCAGGCTGGCCTTGAACATTCCATAATCCTCTCGCTCCAGGCTGCTGAGTGCTGAGATTATAGACAAGTCACCAAGCTTGGGTCTTGTGTTACAAGCCTATAACACTGACTCTTCTGAGACCAAGGCAAAGGTCAGGACCAGCCTGTGCCACACAACAGCCAGATCCTATCTAGAAACAAAACAAAACAGTTCAAGGGTTGAGGTAGAGCTTAGAGGTGGAGCTCTTGCCTAGCATGCTTAAATCTCTGGGCTCCATCACACACACACACACACACACACACACACACACACACACACACACACACAAAAGCTCCCTTCAGAGACAACAAGAATTCCCAGTGAGCATGCTGGGAGTCATTTCTAATCCCTAGGAGAAGCACAGAATAATGCCTGAGACTTTCTAGAAGACTAATGGTCTGAGAAATTCAAAAGGCTGAATAGCAACCGAGCTTTAGGTAACAAAAATGAGAGTCTGGGACTGTACCTCAGTTGGTAGAGTGTTTGCCAAGTAAGCACGAGACTAAGAGAATCTGGAAGTCAAAAGCCATCCTTGGCTGCAGAGGAAATGCACGCCAACCCTGCCACAAGACCGGGTGAAAAGGTAGAGCGCCTGTGTCAGAGCCATCTGTCTGAGGAGAGTCCTCTGTCACCAGGATGAAGTTCAGAGGGCCAGGGGCAAGGCTAGAGCCTGATTCCCAGGGCATCACTGAATCAGTACTTGGAGCATTCCTAGTTAGTCAGAGCCTTGAGGACACCTGCCCGGAGTCCTCCTCAGTCAGGCTCTCTCCCCTGAGGAAGACAGCTTTACGAGGAGATTTCTAGCTGGCCAGCATCCCCACAGTTTTTCCTGAACTGTCTATTCTTTGTATTTGATTCCCATGAAACTGAGATTATTCCTTTTACTTAACAGTATGTCAAGGTACCTGTTGGCTAATACCTGCCCCCAAAATAAAACAGCTCAAAAGACAGGCATTTTAGGGAGTTAGGACTTGTCAAATATGGCTAAAGCCTAGGGAACTGAAAACAGACTCCCACTGAATAGTGACGTCATTTACATGAGGAAGCTCACTTCATCTGGAGGCTTCCACCAGCATGCCCAGAAGGTTTGCGTGATGTTCTGTGCGACATCCGTGGAAGAAACAGTGAAGTTAATGTGCCCTTCCTCAAGGATATCAGCAAGCTTGCTGAAGGTCTCTTCAGAAATGCTCTGGAATGCTCTAGCTCTTTAAAAATTCCATTTACTCAGTATGCTTGACAAGTCCTGCTTGAAAATAGCCTTGATCAGCCGGGGCGTTGGTGGTGCACGCCTTTAATCCCAGCACTCAGGAGGCAGAGGCAGGCGGATCTCTGTGAGTTCAAGGCCAGCCTGGTCTACAGAGTGAATTCCAGGAAAGGCGCAAAGCTACACAGAGAAACCCTAAGAAAGAAAATAGCCTTGATCAATGGCCCTGAGTTTCCCGTTGCCAGGAGAGTTAGAGGATACAGTCCATGGCAGCCTGGAAGTCGTGAGTGCTGTGTGAATCTTCCCACGGCATCCATGTCAGGTGATCATTTCCTCACACCACCACCAGCATCTTCACCTACTTTCCCCTCATTCTACCTTCAGGAGTTGAAAGACCACTTCTTCTCTCAGCTTGATAAAGCACTCCCTTCAGCTACTCCAGACCAAGTGGAAACATGGCATCACTCTAGACGCTCAAGTGTGTCGATGTGCCTGCCTAAGTGTGGTCCAGCTGTGACCTAAGCTGGCCAAGTAATGCTATCCATCACTATCTTGTAAGGACATGTTCCTCCATTCAGACCTTTTAGACCAGGCTGGCCTTGAACTTGCTGAGAGCCACCTGCCTCCTGAGTGCTGGGATTAAAGGTCTGATCTTTTTTAAAGCTGACCTTAAGTTTGCTATGTAGCTGAAGATGACCTTAAACTCCCAATCCCCCTGCCTCCACCTCCCAGGAACAGGGATTACAAGTGTGTACTGCTGTGCCTGGCTACACACTTAAAGTTTTAAGACATTAAAAATGCCCTAGTGTGATTTTTACCCCACCCTTCTTGTTTGAATGCCGTGGGAGCCTGGCCTGGCGCTGCAGGCCTGTGAGCCCGACTACTATAGAGCTGAGAAAAGATGGTGGAAAGTTCAAGGTTTCCTTCATCTATAATGTGGATTCAAGACCAGTCTAGGCATTTTATGAGACCTTGTCTCAAAAGCCCAAACAAGAAAGCTGGAAGGGACTACATGGAGTCAGCTAAAAGGGACCAGGAAAAGTGGGACAGGAGGGGTGGGGGAGGGGTAAATAGAATGCTGGGCTGTTGAGTGGTTAAGAACACTGCCGCTCTTCCAGCAGACCTGGGTTCCATTCCCAACACCCACATGGCAGCTCACAACCAGTAACTCCAGTTCCAGGGGATCTGATGTTCTCTTCTGGCCTCCATGGGCACCAGACATTGACATAGTACACATACACGAATATAGACAGAACATCCGTACACATAAAATAATAAAATGTTTTAAAAAGAAGAAATAGAATACATATATGTATGGAAGTGTCACAGTGGAGACCATTTCTTTGTATGTTGTCCAAAAAATTAATCTTTCTTTCTTCCTTCCTTCCTCCCTCCCTTCCTCCCTCCCTTCCTCTCTTTCTCTTTCTTTTTCAAGATGGGGTTTCTCTATGTAATTCTAGCTGTCCTTGAACTCACTCTGTAGACCAGGCTGGCTTCAAACTAAGAGATCCACCTGGCTCTGCCTTCCAAGTGCTGCAATTAAAGGTATGCACCACCACTATGTACCTCAAAAAGTTAATTAATTAATTAATTAATTAATTAATTTGCCAGAGCTGAGGACTGAACCCAGGGCCTTGTTAGGCAAGTGTTCTACCACTGAGCTAAATCCCCAACCCCAAAAAGTTATTTTTTAAAAAGCTAGAATCCCAAAAAAATAAAATAAAGCCAGCTGTGGTGGCTTTAATCCCAGCACTCAGGAGGTGAATCTTTGTGAATTTGAGGCCAGCCTGGTCTACAAAGCAAGTTCCAGGACAGCCAGGGCTGTTACACAGAGAAACCCTGTCTTGAAAAAACAAAAATAAAACATGCCAGGCACAGTAGTCTACATCTGTAATCCACAGTATTTCTTTTCTGTGGGAGCTATATGACATGGTACCTTGTGAAGGCCAGAGAACAACCTGAGGGACTCAGTTCTGTCCTTGTCCCAGGGGTCCCTGGGGTCCCTGGGGTCCAACTCAGCCCCTCAAGCCTGTTGGCAGCAAGCACTTTGACTCCAAACCATCTTCCAGTGTTTCTAAATGTATCTTTCCACATCTTCCTCTCATTAGAGATTCCTGCCCTTTCTCTTTCTTTCTGATGTTGTTTGGTTTTTAATTTGTACAGTTATTTTGGTGTTTGAGACAGGATCTCATGTAGCCCAGGCTGGCCTCAGAGTCATTATGTAAAAGAAGATGACCTTTGACTCCTGATCTTCCTGTCTCGCCTGTTAAGTGCTGGGATTACAGGTATACATCACCACTCCTAGAACAAGCATTTGTTTCTGTTTTGTTTTGTTTTTGTTTCTGAGAGACAGCCTTTCTATGTATCGTAGGCTAGATTTGGATTTGGAATCCTGTCCAGAATTCTGGCTTACAGGTGTGTACCACTACAGCCATCCAGAGCATTATTATTTGACTACTGTATGGCAGCAGAATCCTCCTTTGTTCCTTTGCCTCTGGTCCCTTCTGCTGATTCCTCCCAACCCCACAATTAAGTACTGAAACTGAATTAGAGCATACACTAACTGTGGTATCTAGTGTGATATTTCCCAGCTGCCTACAAGTCCTGTGGTGCAGCCTTGGAGGAAGAAACAGGAGGATTAATTATCTCAAGGCTATCCTCAGCTACAATGCAAGTTTGAGGCCAGCCTAGGCTACATGTGACCCGGTCTCAAAAATCTTTAAAGGGGGGCTGCTGAGATGACTTAGGGGTTAAGCTAGCATACTGCTCTTCTAGGGGACCCAGGTTCAGTTCCCAGCACCTAAGTTTGATGGCTCACAAACCCTGTAATAGCTCACTTCCAGATGCACCTGCACACATGTGCACATCCACTTCCTTAAAAATAATAAATATATATTAAGTTCAGGCTGAGTGTGGCAGCTCATATCATGACTATCCTCCCAGAGTGTAACACTCTGAGGCAGGGAGATGGCCTCCACTTGGAGGCCAACCTGGGTAAAACTCTCTTCCATAAGGCTTTCCTTCAGGTCACCTAGCCCAAATGAATGTCTCTAATTCCATCACTGAAATTGTTGATGCCCCCTGTGTACCCATTTCACATTGTGGTTAGTTGATCCCCCTGTGTACCCATTTCACATTGTGGTTAGTTGATGCCCCTGTGTACCCATTTCACATTGTGGTTAGTTGATCCCCCTGTATTCTCCATTCACATTGTGGTTAGTTGATCCCCCTGTATACCCATTTCACATTGTGGTTAGATGATGCCCCCTGTGTACCCATTTCACATTGTGGTTAGTTGTTGTGCATGACAAGAAGTTTCTTACAGGCCAGGATGTGGTGCACACTTTAATCCCAGCACTTGCGGGGCAGAACCAGGCAGATCTCTGTGAGTTTGAGGCCAGCCTGGGCTACAGCATGAGATCCAGGACAGGCACCAAAACTACACAGAGAAACCCTGTCTCAAAAAACCAGAAAATACAGAAATAGTCCTTAGTCACTACAATTACAAGATGCTTCCCTCCACACTCCCTGCCACATCCTATAAAACTAGGGTTCCAGATCCTGCTTTCAAACACTCACATGCCTCCGTGACTCCTTGCTGTGATTTAGTATTTATATATTTAATAAATGCGTGTGGAGGTCAAAGGACAACTTTCAGGAGTCAGTTCTCTCCTTCCACCGCGTGGGCCCAGCGATAGAACTCAGGTCCTCGGGTTTGGCAGCAGCTGCCTCTACTCATTGGCCATCTCTAGTCCTGATTCTTGTGCCTCACAAGTTCAGAAATTAAGGGAGTGCAGCCACTTTACAGTTCTGAACCTAGGGCTTAATGTTAGGCAAGCACTCCACCAATTGAGTCATATTCCCAGCCTGCAGTTTTTGGTTTTTGTTTGTTTGTTTGAGACAGAGTCTCACTCTGTAACTGTGGCTGGCTTGGAACTTGCTGTGTAGATCAGGTGTCTTAGGGTTTCTATTTGCTGTGATGAAACACCATGATCAAAAAGCTTGGGGAGGGAAGGGTGCACTTGTCTACATCAGTGTTTATTGAACACACCAGGAACCTGGAGGCAGGAGCTGATGCAGAGACCATAGAGTCCCTGCTTTCTGGCTTGCTCACCCTGCTTGATTATAGAACCCAGGACCACCAGCCTAGGAATGGCGCCACCCACAATGGGCTGGGCCCTCTCCCCATCAATCACTAATTAAGAAAACGCCCTACAGCTGGATCTTATGCCGGCATGTTCTCAATTGAGGCTCCCTTCTTATAGGTAACTCTAGCTTGTGTCAAGTGGACATTCAGCACACCAGGTTTGCCTCAAACGGAGATCCCCACCTTGTTATGAGGTGCTGGGGATCAACCCAGGACTTCCACAGGGCTAGGCAAGCTCTCCACCCACTGAGCTATACCCTTAGCCATCATGATGACTGTTTTTAGGCTGCAGGCTCATTATGTAGCCAAGGATGATCTTCTGGGTTTCCTGCCTCTACCTCCCCAGGGCCGGGCAGTCACACTACCAACTGGGCTACGGGCCCAGCCACCATAAATAATTCATGTTTAGACTTTATTATCTGGGGGAGGGCGAGTGAGGCGCTGGGCTCCTGTGGCTGCCATCGGACAACTCGGTGAAGCTGACTCGCTCCTTCCACCGTCAGGTGGGTCCCAGGTCCCCAACTCAGGTTTGGGTTTCAGTGGCAGAAGCCTTTCGCCAGTTGAACCTTTCCCCAGGCTCCACAGAAATAAACAGTGGTCGATGAAGCGTCCTCATTTTAAAGGACAGAAAAGGGGCGCCGGTCTCCAACAGCGTGCTCCCCTCTACTCTGATTTCGTAAACCCTCGCCCCAATTTCCTTCATCTTTCCTCAATTTCTGAGTGCATCAGTGGTCACGAGTGGTGTCCAGGGCGCTGGAGAGATGCCCGGGCGGCTAAGAGCCCCGGCTGCTTTTCCAGAGGCCTCGGGTTCGACTTCCAGCGCCCACACGGAGGGACACAACCACGCACAAAAATGTTCAAGCGGCGTGGCGCCAAGACGGGGCGGGGCGGGCAGGCCCGTCGTGCCAGCAGAGACAGGCTAAGGCGGGACGCCCTAATGTCCCACGGAGTTCCGGGGCAGCCCGGCGCTCGACAAGTGTCACAAAGCCGGCGCCCCCGAGCAGGGAGGCCAAGCGTTCGGCCAGGGGGGCGAGAGGGCTCCGGGCGCTGCAGGCCCGCGCGCCGCCCCGTCCCGTCGTTATGTAACCGGCGGCGGAAGAGCCGCCGCGGCGTCCGGCGCGGCTCTCCGGAAGTCACGCCCCTTTCCCTTTTACGGGAAGCCCTCCCCCCCCTCCACGCTTGCGTCAGAGCGGCCCTAAGGCGGCGGCCGGTTTCAGCCTGCCCCACTCCTGACTTCCGCCTGCCTCGAGTCGGGAGTCGCGGCCTTCCTAGGCGCTCGACCCCTCAGCCTGCGGCGTCCGACCGTCATGTTTGGCCTGCGGAGAAACGCGGTGATCGGCCTGAACCTGTACTGCGGCGGCGCCAGCCTCGGCGCGGGCGGCGGCTCTCCGGCGGGGGCGCGCCTGACGGCCGAGGAGGCCAAGGCCCGGCGCGAGGGGGGAGGGGAGGCCGCCCTGCTGCCCGGCGCGCGGGTGGTCGCGCGGCCGCCGCCCGTGGGCGCCGAGGACCCCGACGTCACCGCGTCGGCCGAGAGGCGGCGGCTGCGCTCGCCGGGCCTCCTCGCCGTGCCGCCCGACGAGATGGCCGCGCCGGCCGCCGCCGCCGCCATCATGTCCCCCGAGGAGGAGCTGGACGGCTACGAGCCCGAGGCGCTCGGCAAGCGCCCGGCCGTGCTGCCCCTGCTGGAGCGCGTGAGCGAGGCGGCCAAGAGCCCGGGCGCCGACGGCTCGCTGCCCTCCACGCCGCCGCCGCCGGCCGAGGAGGACGGGGACGAGCTGTACCGCCAGTCGCTGGAGATCATCTCGCGCTACCTGCGGGAGCAGGCGGCCGGCGCCAAGGACACGAAGCCGCTGGGCGCGGCGGGCGCGGCGGGCCGGAGGGCGCTGGAGACCCTGCGGCGCGTGGGCGACGGCGTGCAGCGCAACCACGAGACGGCCTTCCAGGGTAAGCGGCGCCCGGGGCGGCGGGGCGGGCGGGCGGGCGGGCCGGGGCGGCGGGGCGGCGGGCGGGCGGGCCGGCCGGCCGTGCGGGAAGCGCGAGCCTGGCGCGGCGACCCGGGTCCTGGCCGTGAGTCATTGTTTCCGCCCGTCTGGCAGTTAGTTGGGTTCAAAAGCCGGAAAGGGTGGGATGTCAGTGGCGGCCCGCGGGGTCCGCCTGAAGGCCCCTCGGCGCGCGGGTGGGCACCGGGGGTCGTGCCCCGCTGCAGACAAAAGGGAAACACAAACAAACAAAGGCCATGAGGCTGCATGCCGCTGCTGCTTCTTCTCAGGCATGCTTCGGAAGCTGGACATTAAAAACGAAGACGACGTGAAATCTTTCTCCCGAGTGATGGTCCACGTCTTCAAAGATGGCGTGACAAACTGGGGCAGGATTGTGACTCTTATTTCCTTCGGCGCCTATGTGGCCAAGCACTTGAAGAGCATAAACCAGGAGAGCTGCATCGAGCCGTTAGCAGAAAGCATCACAGACGTTCTTGTAAGGACAAAACGGGACTGGCTTGTCAAACAAAGAGGCTGGGTAAGTGTGCCTTGTGCTGCTCTACAGGGGCCGTGGAGGAGAAATGGGGTGCAGGATTCTGTGAAGGTGGGCGCAACTAAAGGTTGTTACACCCCCACCCCCGCTCCAGATCTAATTTATGTATCTCTGGTTGCTCGATGTTGGACGTTGTAAGTGATAGGTCCAGAGAGAGAGTGATAGGACGGTCTTGAATTGTACCAAAAGGTCTTGTATTCTGTAGGTTGTTCTTCTAATTCAGTTGGATAATCTTCAGAGCAGTGGATTCAAACCGTGAAGAAGTAAGAGTCACCTGTGATGACTGAATTTCATTCCCAGTGGGCCCCTCATTTTAATCAAACGGAGATGGGGTAGAGCCCGAATTTCAGAAGTTTAATACCCAAAGAGCTCTAGGTGTGAGGTGTACTCGACCTCATTAGGAAATACTGACCCACGGGAGAATGCTACAGAGGCATCTGAAGAGTGTGCTTAGAATTTCTTTCTGTCTTGTGCCGTGTTATGGGGGCCCTCAAAATTCTTTTGTTCGGATTGCAGCGCAATTGCTGTTAGTTTAACTGTTGAGTGGTTACTCACTGAAAAGAACTCCAGAAATGTCTCTTGTATCCCTGGACTATATAATTGGTTCACCATGGTTTTGGGGGATATTTTAATTCACCCTTTCTCTATATTTAGTGTTACAACGGCAGAAACCCATACTTGAAAATGTACTTTTCTTTTTTGTTTTCTAGGATGGGTTTGTGGAGTTCTTCCACGTACAGGACCTAGAAGGCGGCATCAGAAATGTGCTGCTGGCTTTTGCAGGTGTTGCTGGAGTAGGGGCTGGTCTGGCTTATCTCATAAGATAGCCTTGTGAGTGCAGTAGGTGACTCTTAACTCCAGCCACCAAACTACATGCTTCTGTGACAACAAATGTATTTATGAAGTTGGACTTGAAGCTGCCCCGGCTTTAACAATCCAGGAGCTCCACTCTAGCATCATAGCCAGAAAGAAGGCAGGTGGCTAACAAGAATAAATACATGGGAAGGTGCTCCCTCTGGAAGAGTACTGTCTGAAAGAAGCAGTTTTCACTCAGCAGACTTTGGAGGCCATGGAGGAGGACTGTAGATTGAACGGAAGTGGGTAGATGGACAGACTTGATTCCCTATCTAGAAGAGTGGCCAGTCAGGCTAGTCATAGAGCTCAATAAATGTGCAGGATCCACCACTCTCCTGTAGTGTTGAAAGAGAAGCACTAACAATGGCGGTGACCCATGTGAAATGGATTTAAGCTACAAGTGACCAGCTGTGACTAGAAGCCACAGCACTATAGGCGGATGCGAAGGGAGCCGCTCGCCGGTGAGCTTCCCCGGGTGCAGGCCTGGATAGCCCAAGTGCTCAGGACACGGAGGCCTGTCTGCTCCAGCTTGGTTTGGATGACTTAAGTTTATCAGCCTAGTTACGGCCAAAAGTACTTGACTCAAGGTTCGCTAATTAGTTACAAGACTGAGAAGCCTCAATTTTTAAGAAAAACAACTTATAAAAAAATGTATTTGTCTGTAAAAATTGTATATATTTTTACAGAAAGTCTATTTGAATATAAAAGAGGGAAGTCTTGGATTTAGTTTTTCCACACCCTTTTGAAATTTGCAACTTCTCTAGTTAGAAATCTATTTCTTAGAGCTTTTTAAAACTTCGTCATAATCAGTTCTAGAGTGTATCCAGAACCAGTTGTGTGTGTGGACTGGTTGTAGTGGAACAAATCAGATTCAGAACTATGCAGGCTTCATTTTCCAGTCTGATTTTGTATCACAGATAGAGGTAAGACATTTGATGTGCTGAAATTGTAAAGTGGTTTGGGAACACAGGCTAGACTCATAACCATGGTGCTATTCACAGGATTTACTTGTTTAACACAAGTTTAAGCCTGGTGGTGTCAATAAAACAAGTATGTATTTCTTTTCTACTAATGATTGCCAAGCTTTGTTTTGAATTTCTGTATTGGTCTGTCCGATGCCCCACCTGTTGTAGAGTTAACCTTTACTTCCTTTCCTTTCTTCACATACTGGCTTGTTATGCTCTCCCTGGCCCTCTACAGATACAATGGAAGTCTACATTGTCTCCCTGAACCCCCACCCTCCTCACCCCCCAACTAGGAACCTAAGTGATCTCCCCCTCCTGTCAGTCAGCAGAACTTTGTTTCCTTAGTGTAGTATACTTCCTCTGAGCCCTGTGACCAGCAGTGACAGGTGTGGGGGTGAAACTCCCTTCTCTTGGCAACTTCACTGTTTCTTGTATTGTCGAGAAAAGCGTCCCAAGTCGTAGCTTTAGCTACGGTTTGCTCCCGGTGTGAATCTGCTCACTGAAATTTAGAGAAAGGTGGTTCTGTTAAGCCTCAGTTACCTAGAAGCCACTGCTAAGCTGAAGGTGTTTGTTTGAGCTAGGGTCATTGGGAAGCTTCAGCCGCAGAATGTGACCTTTAGTCAAGACTGCAGATAAAAATAGGCATGAATCAGATGCCTAAGAATGTAATGGGGAAGAAGTGCCCTGCCTGTCCATCTCAGCCATAGGTCATCTTGCTGGAGCTATTTGTACCTATGTATTTATCCTTGGTTATAAATTGCTTATTTATGTTTATGTCTTGGACTTATAAGCACTTTATGTAGTTTAATTAACCCTACCGGTTAAGGTGACTAAAAGACTAGCCCCCATATTCAGTCGTGGAAGTTTGTGTTTATGCAGACAGGATCTTAGGTATTTTAGCTCCGGGGCCCTGAAGACATGGAGAGCTCAAGTGGTTGAGAAAAGGGATGTGTTTAGAGGGAGAAGAGAGGCTGGAGGTCTGAGTGCTGACTAGCTGAGTAGTTGAGTCATCCTCCACAGTGAAGAGGGAGGGCTGCCTGGAAAGGTGGCGCTCAGCAAATCCTGTTTGTCTTACACTTCTCTCAGGGAAAAACCATACCAGTCTTCAAGCATCCAGGTACAATCTGCCTGGGGTGGTGGATACCTTCATTCTGGTAGACCAGCGTTTCTAACATCTGTTCCCGAAAGGGTTAGGACCAACTGCAAGTTAATGTGGGTTGTAAAAAATGTGTTTCCCTCAACTTCTGTTTCTTCTGAGGAAAAAAAAATAAACCTTTTTTTTTTCTTCTCCAAAGTAAGGTGTGGCGTGGGTCTGTTCTTATCGCCTTCCTCCCCCCTTATGCAAGTCTTTTTTTAGGGAAGTCAGCTGAGCAAACACATGTAAGTGAACTAAAAGCAAAAGTTAGTATTAGTAGCAAAGGAATAGAGTACTTGCAATGTAAATTTGAAGTCTTGTGTTTAATGTATTACTGCTTAAACTAGTTCTGTACTTTTTTGCGTGGTGGAGGAGAATGCTTTTTACTTTCCTTTGAGACAGTCTCAAAATAGCCCAGGCTGGACTGTCTTAAATTCTGATCTCTTAGCACCACACCTGACTTTCTTGTTGACAGGTTTCTTGTCCTAAGTTCACTAGCCAAGGTTGACCTTGAACTTCCATGTTCCTGCTTCCACCTCTGATGGCCCTCTGCTTTAGCTGAGATGATGGGTGTATGCCTTCCTTGAGGTGTGTTATTCCAACCTGCCCCTGCAGGAAGTGTACTTGGACAAAGGAGCTTTCCTTCCCCACAACTCCCCAAGTGCTGGGAGTCAAACCCAGGACCTGTGTGTAGTAAACTGGCACTTGACTGAGCCACACTCAAACCCAGGGATCTTAGTTATGCGACACTGGGCCCAGTTTGAGCAGTGCTGGAGGATTTGGTGCAGGTTACACGGGCACTCACTCTTCCAGGTGAGCTAACAGGCACCGCCCACCAGGCGTGTTAACGCAGAAATGAGAAGCTCCTCTCTCTGTCCTTGTGAGTTTCCACCTGTCAGTGTACATGAAAACCATTTTATCTGAGGTCAGTTCAACTTGGAAGTCAAGGTTCTCCCACTGTGGGAGCTAGAGATCAAACTGGGCTTTGGTGGCAAGTGCTCTTACACACTGAGCCATCTCACCAGCCCTGTTTGATAGGGTGTTGTGGTGGTCATTTGTTTGCACGTAAAAGGGTTCACAAAGTGATGACTCGACCACACACACACACCCCTTTGAGATGAACAAGATTAGTCACCTGAGGTTTTAGTAGTTCTTAGCATCTGTTGGTGCCCCTCCTTCCAAGAAGGAGGTGAGAATAAGCCAGTTTGAAGAACTATCCTGCCTTTGTTGTCAAATACCTTGAAAGGAGCCGAGTCACCATGGAAATGTGCAAATTTGAGGTTTGCATAGCTGGTTTTCAGCCACAAACAGCATCCTGCACGTCTCCCGGTGTTGTCTGTCTAAACATCTGCTCCATCTCCCATGGCTGCATCACCACATGACAGTAACTATTGCTTTGTTTGCTCTCCACACACCTGGTTTCACTGTGCAGCCTTGGCTGTCCCGGAGCTCACTCTAGAACAGGCTGGCTTTGAACTCAGGTAATGCGCCCCAGCTGCTGCCTGGCAGTAGTGGTAACTTCACTACACAACTGCTTTGTGCCTGGCATAGCGGCTCATACCTGGAGCCCAGCCTGGCACTTGGGGCTGAGGCAGAAGTACTGCTGGGATTTAAGGCCAACATAGGCCTCATAGTAAAGTATCCTCTAAAGGGGGACAGTGGCGGGGCTGGAGAGGTGGCTCTGAAATTTGGGAGCCCTTCCAGAGGGCCAAAGTTCAATTCCCAGCTTCCATGTAAGGCAACTCAAAGTCACCTAAGTAACTTCAGCTCCTGGAGATCTGATGCCCTCTTATACCTTGAGTCCTGTTCACACACATTTCACAGACAGAAGGGAAAGAAGAGGACCGTTTGTTGGGAATGTGTTCGATTGCAGTCTATACACACAAGGTCCTGCGTTTGATTCCTAGCACCGAAGGCAGAGCTGTGTACAGAAAGGCATGTTGGATTTCATTCATTCATTTATTTATTTATTTTTCGGGACAGGGTTTCTCTGTGTATCCCTGGCTGTCCTGGAACTCATTCTGTAGACCAGGCTGGCCTCAAACTCAGAGATCCGCCTGCCTCTGCCTCCTGAGTGCTGGGATCAAAGGCGTGCGCCGCCACCGTCCGGCCTTTTTATTAGTTATTTTTTAAACAGGACCTAGGCTTGCATTGAACTTTGGAATCACCTGCCTTGGCCTTCTCTGCCACAATGATGGGCCCTCCTGATGCTCTATGACATGAAGCTTTCCTGAGCACTGTCCTTAAAAACCGGAATCAAGCCAGCTTGTGTACGACAGGCACTCTTGTAATCCAGCCCATGGGAGGCTGAGGCAGGGCTGTGTGCTGGAGGTCAGTCAGGGTCATATGGCCAGGTTCTATTTCCAAGAACAAGATCTTAGCTGTAAGGCCAGGAGTGGTAGTACACACCTAGGACACCTGAGACTGGAGATGGTGGCCTGAGAATCCGGTGCTTAAAGGTCAGCTTTTGCTACTGGATTTTGAAGCCGGTTTAGGCTGCCTGAGAACTTGTTTGTGGTAAACAGTAGAAAGTGGGTGTGGTGGCACATATCTTAATTTCTCTGCCACTTGGGAGGAGTTTAAGGCCAACCAGGACTCTTAATTCAAAGAGTAAGCTAGAGGACTCGGTAAGGAGATGCCCCCGACACAACTGACGATCAGCTCTCTTTTTCCCTGGCTGTGGAGACCCAAGTTCTGATCCCCTGCCTCAGCCTCTCCTGTGCCAGACAGGCATGTGCCCATGGCAGCTTCAGAACCCAGGGCTTCTGCGTCCTAGGCACACCGTCAGCCAGCCTCCAAGCCCTTTCATTTTCTGTTCTTGTTTTGTGATTTCCCGTTTTTTCCTGAGTTGTGCTGGTAAAGGGTGCTAGAGTTCAAACCAAAGACTCCTATACTGTGAGCTTCCGAGCTACACCAGCGGGTCCTTCAGTACTTGAGAACTGTCATTCTGTTGCTTGAGAATTTTTCTTACCAAGGTAGGGGTGTCACTCATTTGTTAGGGTGTATATATAACCTTTGCATCTCCACTGCCACCCAACTCTCCCCTTTTCTTGAAACTTGGTGGCACTCTAGCCCAGGCTGGGATCAACTTGAGAATAATAGTCTTGTCTTAGCCTCTCAAAGTTCTGGCCCCAGGTGGCCTTAAGGCCAGCCTAAAACCTTTTTCTGAAACCAGTTTGGGCATATAGAGGCTTTTACAAAAATTAGAGTGAAAAAGGCCTGTTAGCGTAGAGCGGGGCGGTGGCGGCAGCGTGGTCTCTCCTGCCTCAGGCTTCACTTGTTCAGTGACTTCAGAATCCTGCCTTCATGGAGCCCGACTCTCCACCCACCCCCCACTTAGCGACTTCTCTGGATGGAAAACTGGTTCTGCCCCAGTTCACAGTACTTACAACAGGGTTCGTTTAGCTTATCTCAGTTATGTGAAGCATCTGGAAGGAGGAGGGGCATCTTCCAGGAGGCCGATGAGTCAAACAACTCTCGAGAATTGAGTGGGTTTTTTCCTTGGGGGGAGTTCCAAGACAGAGTTTCTCTGTGTAACAGAGGCCTGGCTGTCCTGGAACTCGCTTTGTAGCCCAGGCTGGCCTCGAACTCAGAGATCCACCTGCCACCACACACCTAGCTTTTTTGTTTTGAGACCAAGAGTCACTGTGTTGCCCAGGTGAAACCAGGACTCCAGGGCCTCTCTTACCCGGACAGGAGAAGGGACTGATCAGGTCTGTCATTCTTTACTAATGATTTGAGATGGGCTCATGTAACCTAGGCTAGCCTTGAACTCCGATCTTCTTGGCTTCACCTCTCAGGTGCTGAGATTATAGGCCTGTGCTACTACACACTAATAGTTCTAATGGGGTAGAACCAGTTGACTTTCTGAAGTCTTTCCAAAGCCCTGACTGGCTTGCAAATCTATGTGTAGACCAGATTGGCTTCAAACTTGCCTTGTCTTCCTACCTCTTGCCTCCCACATGTGGTAGCTTTGTGTTTCCTCAAAATAATAATAGTTCCTGACACCTGGAAATGTGTTGGAGTCCCTTCTAAGTCCCATCAATCCTCACATTACCACAACCAACTTTACAGTGCTTTGAAAACTGTAGTTTTTGTTTGGTTGGTTTGGTTTGCTTGTGAGTTTGTTTGGGAGTGTTTTTTGTTTGTTTTGTTCTTAAGATTCTAATTTTATTTCAGTTTTTGAGATAGGGCCTCACTGTGTAGCTCTGGCTGGTCCAGAACTTGCTATATAGACCAGGATGGCTTCAAACTCAGAGATCTCCCTGCCCCTGCCTCACAGGTGCTGGGCTTTGTATGTGTCACCACACCCTGCTCTATTTTTGAAATGGGGCCCTCACTATATAGCCTTAGCGGGCTTGGAACTTGCTATAGAGACCAGTAGTCCATGTTGGCCTCGAACTCCCAGAGATCTGTCTCCCAAGAGTTGTATTAAAGGCTCATAGCCCAGCCTGATTGTATTTCTTTTTAGCTACCTGTGTGTGGGAGGGTTATGCAGATGTGAGTGGGTTGGACTCCTTGGATCTGGAATTACAGGCGTTTGCAAACCACCTGTTAGAAATTCTGGGAATGAAACTCTGGATTTCTGCAAGATCTCTTAACAGCTAAGTCGTCCTCACGAGCCCAGAAGAGTCTGTCTGCAGTTGTACTTTTTCTTTTGGGGAAGTCATACATAATGCTATATATCCTGGCAATTGGGGACATCTGCCTAACTCCTCTGAGTCATCTGCACTTCAGGAGGGAAACCGATAGGACCCACACACGCTACCCAGTGTACTGTGGGAGTGCAGTATTACATAGACCAGCTGTATTTAGTGCCTTGTCCTGCTTGAGACACTCTTTGTGATGGGCTCCGTCTTCCCAGTGCCGGCATTATTGCCATGTCCTTACTCATGAATAACCTATTATACTAGAGCTCACACCTCACAACTACCTGCTCCTTCACCTAGACTCTCACAGCCAGGGAAAGCAAATCTGTTTTTGAACGCAGGACCAAGAGCTACACTCTGCAGAACAAAATTTAGTAGGAATAACCTTTGAAAGTTACTAAATGGATGGTGTCTCTTAATCTTGTTCCCGTGGGAGACTCAATTACTGCTCTTCCCATCCTGATTCAGAAAACCAGTTTGTTCTGGCTGCCCAGACTTCCCCACAGACTGCATTTTTCTTGCCCATGAGCTCATTGTTTTGGCTTCTTTGCTGGTATAAATCCACCCAGCCTGTTGGGGAGATCTCAGCTTCTGGTCCCCTAACTGGCTGGGGCTGCATTCCATTCAGGATTTCACCACCCCCACTTGATGTGGTCACATGTATGTGTTTGTTTATTCAAGTTAGCCTGGGACAAGGTGTGCTGGGAAAGAGACCAAGAAAATAGTCCACGGAAAAAAAGCTTAACTGTTAGTATTATCCTGGATCGGAGAGGTTTGCAGCTTTTTTGAAGAGCATGGTTTGCTGTGTGTACTAGGTAGGACACAAACTTGTAGCAGTATCCTGCCTTAGCCACCACTGCATGCTAGAATTACAAGCATGAACCACCACCGTGCCCGGCGTCCCTATGCATATGTTATTGTGAATCTTCTCTACCTAGATCTGTCATTCATTCTTTGCTCACCTCCCATCTCCATTCCTTAGGTGCCTGGAGCAATCTCTGCCTTGGACATGGGGTTGGGGTGGGGGACAGCTGGGCTGCAGCAGAGAGGCAGCTGTTAGGTTTGTTGTTCACATTTCCTGAGGATGATAGTCCTGTTTATTTCCTTTTGACCCGGAGAACTCAGATCTGAGAAGCACAGTACAGCCTGCAGGTGAAGCTGTACGGAGCGTGGTTCTCCTGGTGTGTAACGTTCCGGATTAATAGGAGAAGCTTGAGGTATGTCCTCTTGCCCTCCCTCTGCCATCTCTTCATTAAAAAAAAAAAAAAAGGAAAAAAAAAACCATAAATGATGAAAAATAATTCCAGTCCAGCACCTGAGAGACAGACACAAAAGGATTGCCTTGACTTCAAGGCCAGCCTGGGCTACAAAAAGACCCTCGTCCAAGAAAAATAAAAATAAAAAATAAAAAAACCTGCAGACAACGGCTGTGGGAAGTGAAGTTTTGTCATTTCTCAGAAATCCCTCATGAGGCAGTGAAACAGAAACAGGGAAACAGCTGTGTTGAAATAGTGAGGGTGTGTGTGTGTGTGTGTGTGTGTGTGTGTGTGTGTGTGTACTCGCTGGAGATCCACTTGGGGCCCTTGGACATACTAAACACAGACTCTCCCACCAAGGTGCACCCCTGCCCTGATCCACCATCAGCTGCAGGAACAGACACTCTGCAGAGCACGTTGGTGATGTTGGGTGCAGGGAGCCCTTGTTGCCCCCTCCCCCAGTCTCACTTTGGTGGTTAAAGTCTGGTCTGAAATAGAATGGATGTCTCCCCCCCTTTCTGTTTCGTGAACTATAAAGAAGTCAGGTATGGCGGTGAAAACCCGCATAAGAGAATCTAGCCAGGAGTGGTGGCACACACATTTAATTCTCAGCACTGGGGAGGCAGAGGCAAGTGGAACTCTGGGAGGCCAGCCTGGGCTACAGAGTGAGACCCTGTCTTAAAAAAAGAAAAGGATTGGGGCTTTGGAGCTGGAGAGGTATCAGTTAAGAGTGTCAGCTGCTCAGTTCACCATACAGAGTGGCTCACAGTAGCCTGTAGGTCCAGCTTCAGGGGTGCCCTTCTGGCCTCTGCAGTTGCCTGTGCACACACATGACAAACATGTATGCACACATACGACAAACATAAATTTGAAAAAAGGAGAGAAGCTGTTTGAGAGAATTAAAGGGACGTGCGGTGGTGGCGCTCGCCTTTAATCCCAGCACTCGGGAGGCAGAGCCAGGAGGATCTCTGTGAGTTCGAGGCCAGCCTGGGCTACAGAGAGAGATCCAGGAAAGGCGCAAAGCTACACAGAGAAACCCTGTCTCGGAAAAAACAAAAGAAAACAGAGAGAAAGAATTAAAGGAAGAATTCATCAATACTGAGTGAAATAAAAACATGTAGCTAAGAATTTGACAGACAGTCCCAGATTAAGGTTATTTTCAGAAGAAATACCATTTTATTGCTTTTTAAAACAGCATACTAACTCATAGCAGTGAATTTGTAGGAAAAAAAAATGGATTCCATATTTTTTTGTTGGTTTTTCAAGACAAGGTTCAGCCCTGGCTGTCCTGGACCTCCCTTTGTAGATGAGGAGGCTGGCCTCTAACTCACAGAGATCCACCTGCCTCTGCCTCCTGAGTGCTACGTGGATGGATTCCATAATTCTTATTGCTTACAATAATAATGACTTTGAATTCTGATCTTTAGCCTGCCCTTATCTCCCAAATCCTGAGACTACAAGCTTGCACCACCGTCACCTGGCTTGCATTTTTAAAAGTCTGAAAAGTATTTTGTGATGTGTTGAAATATTCCGCAGTTGAAAGTTCCAGTGTCCTAAACTTAATGGGTACACAGCTTTGCTGTCTGTCATGTGGGTGCAGCAGCGTGCAGAGGTTCAGAGGTGCAGCAGAGATGATGTAGCCTGCAAACCCAACAGTGACCATGTAGTCGGATAGAGAAAAGCGTGTTCAACCCTGAACTGCACTAAAAACAAGTCTCATTTTGTGAGAAAGGCTAAGCATGGTGGCACATGTCTGTAATCCCAGCACTTGGGAAGTGGAGGCAGGAGAGCTGGAGATCTGGAGTCCAGTGCTGCTGCCTCAGCAACAAGAAACCCTGTCTCAGAAACAACTGGGCACACACCTTTAATCCTAGCGCTCGGGAGGCAGAGGCAGGGGCATCTCTATGAGTTTAAGGATAGCCAGGGCTACACAGAGAAACCCTGTCTTGAAAAACCAAAAATAAAATAAAAAATAAAAAATACAGCGGGGTTGAAAGAAACGGCTTGGGTTAAGAGCATTAGCTGCTCTTCCGGAGTTCAGTTCCCAGCACCCACATGGCAGCTCACAACTATCTAACTCCAGTTCTTGGGGATCCGATACCCTCACATAGACTTACATGCAGACAAAACACCAATGCACATAAAATAAAAACAAAAAAGAGGTGAACAGCCAGTGGTCAGACCTAAGGAGGGCAGCTGAGATGTAAGAGAAAAGGCAGCTAATTCAGGGGCAGATGGACCCGGTACCAGCACCTCCCTTGATCCGGAGCTCATGCACCTTTTTCTTAGCATAAGGAAGGACTCAGGCAAACCCTGGAATAACCTGACCTGGAGCCAGCAAGATGGCTCAGCTGCCCAGTGTTACGACTTGGGTTCGTATCCCTGGGTCCACATGGCGGGGAGAGAACAAACCTGATAGTTGTCCCCTGACTTCAGCAGTAGCACTTGAATGCTCCTTCCACACACAAATTAAACGGGTGGGTGGGGTGGTACTGGGTGGGTCCTCCACAGCTGAACCAACAGATTTTGGTTGGCACACAGGGAATGAATGCCGTGGTCCGTTTTACTTTAGTGGGAATGGAGCGAAGGGGAGGGTCGCACTCTGTAGCCCAGGGTGGCCTAGAACTCTTGATAATCCTCAGCTTCAAGTGTTGGGGCATAGTTGTACAGCATGCTCAGCTCTCTGCTTCTACACCATCTTGGGCAGACACAGTGGATGTTCTCTAACGTCATGCTGCGTCTCCAATCCTCCCACCTTCCAGTCTCAGTCCCACAACACCCGCCTTTGGAAATCTCCCCCAGCTCCAGGTCAAAGAGCCCAGATTGGTGAGCCCAAACTGTTTCTCTCTTGTCAGACTTAGGTACTTTCCTAAGACTTTCTACTTCCTGTACAGAGAAGGTGCTTTTTCCTCCTCTTCATCTGCACTCAGCCCAGAGATGGTGTGTTTGAAGGGTGTTGGGTGGAAAAGAGGACTCTAACAGGGGGCTCCTTGGCCTTAGAGAAGCACTCCTGATTCAGTTCACTGGTAGGAGAGGGGAAAGCAAAGTCTGTAAAACGTTGGGTTGGGCATGGTGGCACATGCCCAGCACTTCAGAGTCGCCATGAACTTGAGACCAGCCAGAGCTACGGAGGGGGCAGGCAAGAAAAAGAAGAGGACCAGCTGGAGAAATCCAGAAGGCTGCGGCCCTGCCTCCTTCTCCACCCCACATCCTGATCGTTAATGACCACTGGGTCCTCAGCTCTAGCCCGAGGCCCGGTTTCTGGAAAGAGTAGCTTGTGACGGGCACTGGGCAGCAGCCTGGTATTTTATTTTGTGCTCTGTTCCCTCCTAACCAGAAAGTGGGGTCTCCATGAGTGGACGTGGAGGGAGAGCTGGAACCCCATCAGGCCACCTTTGCAGCTGGGCGCACCTGCTTACAGGGTGGCCTAGCAGGGTCGGGGGGAGGGAGTCTGGTGGCTAAATTTAGTAGAAGGGCTGCAGCTTAAATTGAGTGGGTATTTACCCCAGGAAGTTGAAGTCAGGGGGAGGGGAATCCCTACCCACTGGAGCTTTTAAAAAATAATGCCTGGCCCAGGGCGTCATGCATGCAAAGTAAGCTCTCACCCAGCTAAGCCCCAGCACAGCTGAGCTGAGACCATCTTCGAGTTATCTGGAGACTAGAACCAGCTCCTCCCCCAGCAGACACTCAGGATCCTGTGGTCTTGAGTTGGCTTCTGCATGCTTGAGCTCTCTGTGCATGTCATTTGCTCCTGTCCCCACCCCCATCGCGAGTCTCGGGTCCAGTTCCTCTTAAGTCCTTCCCTAAATTCCCCCTCCTGCATGCATCAAAGCCAGGGGCTTCACCACGCCGAGCTGCCCTATGGGTCTTAACTTCCTTACTCAGACCCTCCAAGGGGTCAGCAAAGCAATGTCTGGCCACGCTGCCCCTTCTAGGGCACCAGGGGAGAGGTTGCTGGAAGTCAGGTTTCCTTCCCTAGGAATGTCTACTGCTCTCTGTGACCAAAGGACAACCCTTAGTTTATAATGAGGAAGAAGGCAGGCCCTCCCTCCCCAGAGTAACAGGCTGAAGGCTGGAAGCTCAGGGGCTATCAGAAAAAGAAAGGAGGTGTTCATGGTGTTGGGGGAACCCTAGAGGGCTGTGGCTCGTTCTCCACCTGTGATTGGCTCTCAAAGCCTAGACCAAACTCTGAACCTGCCCAGCAACAGCCCTAAGAGGCTTGAAAAGGGAGGGGAAGTCAGCTGAGCTGTGGCCTCCACCCCGGCCCTGCTTCCAGGAACTGATGGGAGGGCCTGAGACCAAGCCACCCTCCCTTGCCCTGGGACTCTGTCCTCTCTGCCTGTGTCTATATTTCCCTGGGCCCTGCATCTTGGACTTGCCTTCCAGGCTCACCAGAGAAAGAAACACACCAGACATGTCTTCAGAGGCAGGACATTCTTTTTTTTCCTTTTTCTTTCTTTTTTTGGGGGGTGGTGGTGGTGGTGGTTTCGAGATAGGGTTTCCTTGTGTAGCCCTGGCTGTCCTGGATCTTCCTCTATAGACCAGGCTGACTTTGAACTCACAGAGATCTGCCTGCCTCTGCCTCCCAAGTGTTAGAATTAAAGGTGTGCTCCACCACCACCTGGCAGAGGCAGGGCATTCTTGTAGCCTCCTTGCGTAAGCCCTGCCATGGACCAAAGTCAGGTTTTTTTTTCCTGGTGTTTTTTGAGACAGTCTCACAGTATAGCCCAGGCTGGCCTTGTGGTCTTACCTCAGCCTCTTGAGGGTGGGGGTGGGGGTGGGGTCGCCCTATGGCTTCATTTCCTTCTCCACCCACTCCCGTCCCTCTATGCTCTTCTTTCTGCTCAGCCACATACAACCCAAGGACAGCTCCAGCTCCAAGGCAGTGAGCTAAATCGGGGCTTGGCTACAACAGCAGGTCCTACTTCTAGGGAGCCTAGCCATGCTCAGAAAACAGTGGTCACCGGGTGAAGCTGTGTCTGCAGGCCTTTGCTAGTGGCCAAGCTCGGCTTGTTGGGGAGGCAGGGACAGGTTAGAGCTGCCTCCAGAAGCGAGACCCCAGCCCTCAGAACCGGAGGGTCGGGGACAGTTTGCACTGTTGAAAAAGCTGACCCTTCACATCACCTTTAGCAAGTTATTTACTTTGAAAGAAACACAGGGCGGGGAGGAGGGAGGAGGCCTGGTGAGACATCTCTGAGGAATGTGTCTCTGGCAGGACATCCGTTACTGCCTTGGCCCCGCCTCCCTCCTCCCTCCTCCTGCAGTCCGGGAGCACCAGGCGGGGCTCTGCTGAGCAAGGGGAGGGGGCAGAGTCACGGCCGCGGGCGCCCACGGGGAGCGCTAAGGCAAGCATTTCACTGGGAAGAAGCGGGTTCAAGAAGAGCTGGGGCCAAGGCCCGAGGACCCGGTCGGAGAGTCCTGCCGGATGCCTGGAGACTAGAGGAGGAGCCTACCCCAAAGCCACCGCAGGCTCTGCTGGGATCCCGGCGCCCATCACTGCTCCTAAACCGGGAGAGGTAGTGCCCTCTAGTGGCCGACGAGGCGTCTGCCGTCCCAGGGCCGGACAGGGTCCCCAGCCAGAGCCGGGCTGCTCCGACGCCTCGCCACGGCCCTGCCTCCTCCCATCCCTCAGTGCTGTGCCCGCCCCACACCGTACTGAGGATAACGGAGAGCGTTATTGTCACAATCCACTTTAATAAAAAATAAATTAGTTCTGGGATGGCCGTCACTTTCGGTGTGACCTGGGGGCTGGGGTGTCTTAAGCTGACGTCTCACTCCTTTATCATCCTCACGACTGGTCCCTGCTCTGGAGAGGTGTGGTCCTTCCTGGGCAAGGTAAAGCAGCAGCAGGGGTCCCCTAGCTAGTGGGGAGGTAGGGGTACAGGCTAGGGAAGAGAGGGGTAGGAACACAGGGCAGCGCAGGGGTGAGGCCTGACCTGGAAAGAGGATTGGGACACAAGATTGGAACCTACGGGCGCAGTCTAAGTAGCTCAGACTAGTCTGGAAATGGAGCCCAGAAAGCATCCGGGAAACAAGTGTCGCCCACCTCCCGCTCTTCCTCAGTCTGCTTCTGAGGAAGTGACACACCCAGGGAGACCAGGCGCACGTCTCGGGGCGCCACGCTGGAGTCCAAACCCAGCAGCAGGTCAGCAGGCACCTTCCCCTCTCACAGCGGAGGCCATCTCTGGCGACACAGACCAGGCGAAAAGTCAGAGGCTACAGAGTGGGCTAGTCAGTGGCTGGCCAGTGGTGGCTGAAGAAAGGACCTCTTGGACCCATTTCAAGCAGGCTCCAGCTGGGACCGCTCCAGGACGTGCGCACAAGAGCGGCAGCAGGTAGCTGTGTAGTAGGGGTAGACGCAGAGCCGGGCCTGTACCACCAGGGGGCAATGTGGAGAGCTGTCCTGGCATTGGTCATCTGCAGACAGAGGTCAGTGGCACAAGACAGGAGTGACGTCACCCCCCTGAAGGGTGTTACCGTTCCCACCAGCCCTTCTCACATCTGCCCGGATCCCGCTAACTCCCCTCTACTGGGAGTGGGCAGGGAAGCTCCTTACCAGGGCGCTGGTTGCAGGGTTGGCTGTTACAGGACCGCTTCCTGGAAGGTCTCAGGTGAGGAGGGCATCGGGTGCCGAGAGTCTGGTTGGCACTCAGGCACTGGACTTCCCTTGTCTGCATGCCTCCCTGGCAGGAGCGAGAACACTGGGGAACCACAGCCACCAGATCAGCTCTCCAAAGTTCCCAGGGCTGCTCCTCAGACCGCCCCCCCCATCTCTGAAAGATAGTGGTCGGGGGCTGCAGAGATGGCTCAGAGGTTAAGAGCACTGGCTATTCTTCCAGAGGACCCGGGTTCAATTCCCAGCACCCACATAATGGCTCACAACCATTTGTAATGAGATCTGGCGCCGCCTTCTGGCCTGCAGGCATACATGCAAATAGAGCACTGAATACATAATAAATAAATAAATCTTTATTTTAAAAAAGATAGTGATGGACTATTATCCAGGGACATTATAAAATCCCAGATGGAGAGGGTCCACTCAGCTGTCCTAGGCTGAGAGAGGCTTGGCTGAGTGGGAAAAGCCCTCTTTGCTAGAGGCCCAGGGCAAGGGAGCCAAGCACTCACCGGACTCCAGAGAGTAGAAAACCATCGGTCTTCACAGGCCTGCCCCTGACAGGGCTGCAGGGCCGGGGGCCTGGGTAGGTGGGAACAGTTACTGGGGAAAGTCACATTGAACTCAGCTCCTAGTTTGGACACACAGATGATGTCTCTGTGCTGTGTGCCAGCCCCACACTCTGAGGAACACTGTAAGGGGAGGAGAAGAGAGATCGCTCTTCAGTTCCCAACATGGGACTCACCAGGACAGGCTTTCCTCCTGTCCCCTCCGGAGCTGACCTCACTCCAGGGCCCTGTGTACCAGCGCCATGTCCTCTCACAGGGCCCCAAGCTGCAGGCACGCATGTCAGGAGGCCGGCTTCTGAGAGGACAGCCCTGCTCCATGCTTCCTGCTTCTGCTTCCTGGTCCCCCTGGACGGCCTCCCCACTCCTCAGGCAGACCACGGAGCGCCTCTGGATTCCTGTCCCGCACTCGGCTGAGCACTGTTGAGAAGGAGAGTGGCCTGTGTGAAGGGAGGCTGCTGGTGCCCGGAACTGAGATGTGGAGGGCCCACATCCAGGGAGTTCAGGAATGCCCTGGGGTACCAGCCTGTAAGAGGAGACAGACAGCTGGGTTTCCAGACTGGCCTCGAACTTGGTAGGAAGCTGAGATAACCTTGAATTTCTGATCCTCCTGGGTGCTGGGATCACAGGTGTGTGCCATTACACCTGGTTTATGGATACCGGAGATCCAAAGTAGAACCTCGACAGGCTAGACAAGCACACTGCCAACTTAGCGACACCCCACCTAATTTTTCTATGAAACTTTATTACTGCATTATGTAATTGCTTTTATTCTCACTATTATTTTAATAATCAGGGTCTCTTATGTAGGCCTGGCTGTCCTGGAGCTCTCTGTGCAGACCAGGCTGTCCTCGAACTCACAAAGATCCTCTTGCCTTTCCAGTGGTGGAATGAAAGGCATGTGCCACCACACCTAGCCAGTGTGTAATGTGTGAGTGCAGGTGCACACAAGTTGGTCCTCTCCTCCACTGTAGGATCCGGGGGCCTCACTCAGGTCATCAGGCTTGCCCAGCCAGTTCTCTTCACCTACTCAGCCATCTCAAAGCCAGTCCCTGTGGTGTTTGTTACTTTGTTATTTTATGAGTGTGTTTGTGTAGTCACACATGCTCACAGAGGCCAGAAGAGGATGCCACATCTGGCGCTGGAGTTATGGAGTTACATAAGCCACTTGATGTGGGTGCTGAAAACTGAACCCAGGTCCTCCAGAAGAGCAGGGAGTGGGCGTAACTACTGAGCTCCCTCTCTACCCCGTGTTTCTCTTTCTTGTTTGTTTGTTTGTTTGGTTAGTTTTTTTGTTTTTGTTTGTTTGTTTGTTTGTTTTGAGGTAGGATCTCATTTTGTAGAGCAGACTGGCCTCAGACTCACAGAGATCCACCTGCCTTAGCCGGGATTAAAGGTGTGCGCTGCCTTACCCAGCCTGCTTTTGTTTTTTAAAGACAGGTTCTGCTGTAGCTCACGTGGCCTGAAGCTTACTATGTAGTCTTGGACTCAGCCAGTCCTCTCAGATCCAAGTACTAAAATGACAGGTGTGAATGTAAGTTTTCCCCACTTATCTCTGAGGTCCTAGGTCAAGAAAAAAGTTTATCAAGCTGTTGTGAACAGGCGGTGACACCAGGGAAGCCTGACTTGCCCAAAGAAGTGCGGGGACCCACCTTGGAACCCCAGTCACTGTAGAACCAGGCTGTGGTACAGGGTCCCATGTCACAGGCCTCTCTGGTGGGGGGTGGAGGGGGCCCTGAAGCACACTCCTGCTTGCTCACTTCATCACCATTGCTTCCAACGCACCGAACTTGCCGGCTTCTCTGACCACGGCCACATCGCACAGAGCACTGAAGGGTGAGAAATGCCAGGCTGGGCATCAGCCACCATCCTCCGGCCCTCCTACAGAACCAGGGCTTTACAGACAGAGAGCTGAGCACAGGCCTCTAAGCGGCCCGTCCTGGTGCTTCTAGCTGACTAATATCGGGGTTCCATATCGGTCCTGTTTGTAAAGTTTCTGACGACAAAGAAAATGGTAAAAACAAAACAAACCCCCACTGCCCTAGCTCTTTGGAGCCCACTTCTCAAGGGTCCCCCCTCTCACCTGGCTCCAGGGGGAGCTAATCTCCCAGTGGCCACAGAGGTGCAGCTGACAAGGCTGAGTGATGTTGGGCCGGGGCAGATGTCCGCAACGCTCTGGGGGCACAGAGGAGCCACCGCCTCCAAATTCTTGTCTGCAGAGCAGCTGGCGGTGCTGGGTGCCAGGGCCGCAGGATCGGCTGCAAGACGTCCACTCACCAGCCTCCCAGCTGTGGGCATGGGTGGGGCAGAGGGAAAAAGGTGGAGAGGTGTGGGGATGCCAGGCTGGGGCCCTCAGAGGAGAAGAGGCGTATCTCACACTTGGAGTCTGCGTTTCTAGCTGGGAACGAGGCTGCCAGTGTTTCTCCTTACAGTCTAAGGGGTGCCAACCTTTCTAATCTACAGGCTCCTGCAGCCAGGAGCTATGAAGTTACTACAGAATCCAGGTGAGAACCTGAGGGCAGGGAGCAAGTCCAGGGCCACTGTGTTTTAAGTATCCTAATCTTCCCTGTGGACCATACTCACTATGGGGGACACGGGGGCCCATGGCAGGGTTCAGGGGAAGCTGGGGGTCTGGCACCCAGGGCACAGCTCTGTTCATCCAGCTCCTCTCCCGACTCACGGGAAATGCAGAGGAAAAGGGGGCGCCAGACACCTGAAGGGAACAAGAGGGCAGCCAGGGGAGGAGGCAGGAGCTCAGAGGCCAGTTCCAGGAATGTTCCAGACCCACGATCCAGGATGTAGACTCTGTACCGACACACAGAACAGGGATTTGGGGCTGAGGGGTCTGCAAGACAGCCGTGAAGTCTCACCTTTGCCGCAGGATGCTGAACATTCAGAGTGCCCCACTTGCTTCCAGTATCCAGCTGCAGTCCCCAGGGATGTCCTGGCATGAGTCAGAGCGGGCACTTGGGGGATTCGAACCTGGCGCTGGAGGGTACCTGGTGCCCGAACTGGGCGGGGAGCTGAAGCAAGTAGGGGCTCCCCCCTCAGCATCTCTGCAGGGGAGTCCAGGAGCCAGATTAGCTGCCTCCCAGCCACCCTGGAGCCCAGACAGCCTCGCCCTCCTCTTCTGGGTTGAGGATCCCAGTTTTACCAGGCTGAAGTTGAAGGACTGGAGACTTCGTGGAGGGACTCTCTAGGACCGCAGGAGGGGAAGAGATGACATACTGGTAAAAGACACCGGGATTGTCCTCTTGAAAGATCATCTGAGGAGAGAAAATACAAATAAACGTTTGGGGCGAGGAGAGGGACTTGGGCCACATCTCTCCCCCACTTGACCCCCACTGCGCTGCCCCCAGGGGCCTCCCTCTCCTACAGTCTAGTGCCCCACCCCCACCTCAGGCTCACATAGACATCCACAGGCTCGGTGGTAGGGCCTTCGGCTGACATGCTCTCCCCCTTGCCTTCCTCCCGAGGAGGACGGTTATACTGGAAGACAGTCCCGATGGCCGAATAGGACCCTGGGGGATCCACAGCCCAGTTTCCGTTGATAATGGAGCGGCCCCCAGGCCCTCGAAGTGCTGGAAGACAGAAGCCGGAGCTGAGTGATGGGGTCTAGTTTCCTAAGCCTTTGTGCATGCCACCTGCCCAGAACCGAGGGACCTCGGCCAGCCACCTTCCTACCCTCTCCACCTGCCTCTTCCTGTTTGGCCCCTGGCTGTGGAAGGCAGACCAAAGAAACAGGATGGACAGGGACTTAGAACCGATGTCCAGTTTCTCACCGAGGTAATTGGAACTGGGTCGGAGCTGGGAAATCTGAAGATGGGAAGCTCCCGCAGGGATCCACAGTATCTTCTGATAGCCCAAGGGGCCCCCTCGGTCAGTGAGGTTCCCCGAAACGAGCTGACAGGTAGAGCCATCACCGCCACAGACCCCACAACCATCTGGACGCCTGCCCGAGCCAAGGATGCCATCACAGCCCGGGCTCTGGGGAAAGTGAGGTGAGGCAGGGGCCACACAAAAGCCAGGCACACCTCATACCGGCCCTACTCCACTCAGGGGCCTCCAGCTCACCCCCTGCCCTGCTCTGTATGCTCCTCCATCCCCAGCCAGGTTTGGAGAGGCCTAGCCAAGCCTGGGGGGATCCTGCCTACAACACACCCCTTAGTGGCCACCTCAGGCTGGTGTTTTCACTGTTATATAATAATGAATTAAAGGAGAGGGTGTGTGTGTGTGTGTGTGTGTATACATACATATGCACACACACTCATATGTAAACCAACACCCTGCCCTCCCCCACACACACCTGCCCCCCCCCACACCTGCCCTCCCTCACCCACACCTGCCCTCCCTTACCAGGCAGCGCCCTGCCACACAAATGTCTAGGGATCCAGGCTGACACAGGGTCCCATCCTGGACCTTTTCGGTGTGACGGACATAGAACCGGAAGCCACGGGGACGGCAGTTCAGTTCACAGCGCTGGGAACCCTGAACTAAGGGATGAGATATAAGATAGCTGGGGTCCCTAAAGGAGGAAGCACCTCAGAGCCCTGGCAGCCACTCCGCCTTTGTTACACATGGAGCATCCTGAAGTTGCTGTTGGAGAAGTAAGAGGCAGTTTCCCATGCTGGGGTTTTATGTTTCTTGTTTTTGTTATGCTATATGGCCTCAAGTTTATGAATTTTGCTGATTCTCACACCTCATTCTCCTAGAAAGGGGAAGTTCTGCACCTGACCATCAAAAAGGATTTTCTGTTGTTTAGTTAAAGTGTGTATAGGAGTGGGGTGCTCATGTGGGAGTCAGGACAATCTGCAGGAGTGGGTTCTCTCCTTCCACCATGGGTCTGGAGACCAAACTCAGGTCCTCAGGCTTGAGGCAAGCTCCTTTACTGAGCCATCCTACCTTTCCTCAAAAGGGTTTTTGACACCTGTGATTATGAGTTCATGGCCCATGAAGGTTTGTCTTGGTGTCACGCTGACATAGGCCCAAATCCCAGTGGACAGTAACTTGGGAGCAACTGATATGACACCAGGAAGACAAGGGTTCCCTGCTGGAACCAGGAACTGATCACACTCACATCCCCTCCTGGATCACAGCCAAAAGGCATCTCTAGACAGCTCCCTCGCCCAGCCCGCCTCCTGTCCTGACCACCCACCCCTTACTACCTAAAAGCTCCTCCCTGCTCAGGCCACTGCTGAGTCTCTGATGTGACTGAGAATTAAGACACAGGAGGAAGAGGGGGCCACCCCACCCTGAGTCAGCCCTGCCGGGGGACTAGAGACCGCACCTTCAGTGAAGGGTTCCCACTGGTACAGCTGGCCCATGAATTCCTGGGAGTCAAAGGCGGCACACTGCAGGGCCCTGGGGTCTGGCTGCTCAGGGGGGCAAGGCTGAGGAGGCAGATACACAGCCATCAGGCCGGGCTGGACTAGGGGTCAGGAACTGGTGGGTCAGCTCCACAGAGCGCCACCCTTACGTCCAAGTCCACAAGCTGAGGACTCAGGTCAGGGGACCCAGAGAACTCACCTCTTGGCTGCAGGCTCTCATCTGCTCACTTTCCCCAGAACACTTTGGAACAGGGATACTGGGAGCAAAAAGGCTCCAGAGGGGGCTGGAGTCTCTTGTCAGAGGCAGCCAGCCATCTGGGGACCTGTGAGAACTCCCTGGGGGTCTCCAGTGCCCCCTGCTCTGCTGGCCTCTGCTCCGAGGGACAGAAGGTAAAGGATGAGGGCGTGGGCGTCGCCCTGCTCCCTGGGGACTGTCCCAACGGTGGGAGGTTGGCATTCGCCGCCCAGGAGACCCCTGGAAAGACCTACTGTCTCCAGAGGAGGATGTGGGTGAGGGGATCTCTGTGTCAGAGGGAACAGGACTGCTTCTGGGGGGCACCTCCGTCTGAGCACCTCCAGGCCTTGGGGTTTCAGCTGGGGGAGAGAGGGGGTCGGTATGCAGCTCAGGAAGCCGCATCTGAGCGCTGTGGCTTTCCGAGGCCGGCTCTGAGCTTGGAGGCTGGGATGGAAGGGTCTCAGCCCCTGTAGAAGAGTTCTTGGGTTGCTCGGGTCTACGGGGGTGCCTGCGGCTCCGGTGCAGCGGCAAGGCAAAAGGCACTCTCCCATAACCAAACATCCCTGGCTTGATAGGGTCTCGAACCCGGGACCTGAGAGGATGATGCAGACTTAGAGTCACTCTTAGCCTGTCTCCCCAATGCCTGTCCTGAAAGATCAGCCTGCAGAGGTGAAGCCCCCTTGCCCCTTTCTGGTACCCCACCCTCCCTGTTCTGCTCTGCCCTCGGGGCCTCACCTCTGGGCCCCTTGAGTCCCTTGGGGCTTCTCTCTCCCCAGTTGGGAAGCAGGACCTTGAAGAGGGCCACCCCTTCCCCGAGGCTGCGGCCTGTACAGGGACTGGGGGTCCCGGGGAGTCTGGGGTCTGGGCCGGAGGGCTTCTGGATGTCTTGGGGGCCGGGGAGGGAGGGACAGGCTTGGGTGCAGTTCACATGTTCGGCTCCTTCGCTGCACACCCACCCCACAAGGCTGGGAGCAGGGGGCCCACCGGCCCCAATGTCCCCAGAGACCCTCAGGGGCCTGGCCCTCCTCTGATGGTGTCTGAAGAGAAGGTCCAAACAGCTACACAGGGGGAAAGGTCAGAGTTAGTGTCAAAGTTCAAGGGTTGTTAGTTGTCCAAGGCCACATGTACTGGTAGGTCAGACTCCAGCTGTTTTGTGTGATTTAACTAAAAGAAGGCATTGGCAGGGAGACTGGGTGGGCCAAGCCGTGGGGCTGAAGTCTCCCAGTGGGAATGGGGGAGGCCGGGGCAGAGCAGGGGAGCCTGCGCAGAGTGCCAGTGGCTTCCTTGGTGAGGACTCACCTCCTGATGCTGGCAGAGCCGAAGAAGAGGCAGAAGCGGCATTACACACAGCCAGAGCCTGCACACCAAGGGGTGGGGACATCAGACGGAGCCAGAAATGTTACGCCATTACCCACCCCCCACCCAGGCTCCCCGCATCCTGGTCGCCAGCTTCTCAGGAAGTACAAGTTCCTTGTCACTTTCCAGGCCCTTCTAACAATCCACTACCCTCTCTCATTCTTTTCTTTTGGTTTTTCGAGACAGGGTTTCTCTGTGTAGCTCTGGCTGTCCTGGATCTCTCTCTGTAGACCAGGCTGGCCTCGAACTCACAGAGATCCACCTGCCTCTGCCCCTGGAGTTGAAGGCATGTGCCACCACCGCCCAGCCCCTTCCCTGCTCTTACTATTAGAGACAGAGCTGTCCTCTGCACCATGGCCCAGAGGCCACCATGTCCTCTTACCTGCCCAGCCACATCTCCATTGCTCTTCCCTTGACTGTCCCCGGGCTAGGGGGCGGGGACAGGATAGCTACTCTGGCATCTGGGCACGGAGGGTACTCTGAGGAGGAAGAAGCACAGTGGTTACCCCTCCAGATAGCCGGGAGACTGAAGGGTTGTCTCAACACAGCACCAGCGGAGTGGAGGGAGGACTGGTCCACCACCCCTTTAGGACCTAAGGGTGGGAGCAATAAGGAACGCTGTCTTTGCCATCTGCTGAGGCGAGGGGGGGTTGGGAGTCTGACCTCAGCCTTCAAGTTCAACTTAGTCCCTCCCTGCGGCCCAAGACAGGCTTAGCTCCTCTGGAAGCCTGAGGAGAGGGCAGTGCGCAGGCAGCTTGAACCAGGAGGTTCTTTCTCCCGGAGTTACTGGGCCTAGAGGAGGCAGGCTATGCCAGGCACCCCTGTGAGGGGCCAGCCAGAGGGCCCCTGGCACCAGGTGTGGGAGCAAAAGCGTTAATCCCACCCTTTGGGATGGGGAGCAAGAGGATCAGGAGTTCAAGGCCAGCCTGGCTGACAGGAGACCCCTACCTCAAAAAACAAAACAAAACAAAACAAAACCAACCTCCACCCTGCTCCCCCCAAAATAGTAAAACAAAACAAAAAACCCGAGTATTTGTTTCCTGACTCCCCCAGGCCTCCTAACTAAAGCTCCTTATGAAGGAACAGTCAGGGCATCTGGCTCACCACAGGCACTTTTTTGTCCAAGGGATAAACTAAGTGGGCTAATAGCTCCATCTCTAGAGAAAAGGCAGTGACTTAACCTCCCTGTGGGTGCCAGCATCCACGAGGCATTGGCTCATGGCGGCTTAGTTCATGTACAGCTAAGTTCTCTTCCTTTTATTTTTTCTTCCGATGCTCAGCCAAAACTGGCTGGGCCCCTAGGAAGCAGAGATGCAGCCATAGCTGCTCACACTTCCCAGCCACCCGCTTCTCCTTCTGGTCTACCCGGGAAGTCCACCGTGCAGTCTAGCCTGGAACACTGAGTAGAGAGGGGCTTCCAAACCCTGTCCTCAGAGCCTGTCTCTCGCCACCTCCTGCCCTCCAGCCCCTTCTTCTCTCTGAGGCCCTTCCCACCCACACCCATCATCTCATCTCGGTTCTGCTTTCCAGGAAAAACACTGTTTCTGTTGGATCCGAATGGCAGGCACCACCAAATGGAGGGTTGCTGGCCAAGGTGGGCCCGTTCAGGGCAGGCGAAGGACAGAGGGAACTAAAGCTAAGTTCTGCTCCTTCCCATCCCTAGGACCCCAGGACCTGGGAATTTGAAGAAGGGAGCAAAGTGACTGAGCCCTCTCCTTCCCCTTGCTGGGCCAACCACTGAGCCCTGATGGAAAAGGAGCCATGTTCAAGCCCCCTATCAACCTTCTACCTGCCTGCCTGAGGCTGGAAGAGGTGATGGACGCGACCTGTCTCTTCTCCGACGCTGGTCCCCTTTGCACCTCCCTCTGCTTCCCTCTGCTCCCCCAGGTCTGTCCCTGCTGCCTCTCCGCGGTCTACCCAGTACACATAATCCTGTCCTGAGCTGGCTTTGGCAGCTCTCTGGAGAAGTGAGGGGTGGGAGGTGACGAGAGCTCCTGGGGCCAGGGCCAGGCCTGGCTCCCTCTCTGGAAAAGTCCACCCCACCCTCCCCTGCATAGGGGAGCAGGCGCCGACTCCCCCTCCCTGCACAAATGTATGCTTGTTGTCCCTTTTCACACCCAGGGTGAGGAAGACAGAAGTTGGAGGTGGGTACCCCCGAAGTCAAGGTGGACCCTGGTAAGGACCAGTCTGGGCTGCTTCTGGTCACACCCCACACTGGGCCTTTTGACATCAAGGAAAGTGACCTGCACTGAGCTAACCCTTCACCCTCGGGCTGGCCTCGGGCCAGTGAGCCCTTGCTGGGGGAAATGAACACTAGTAAGGGCTGGGCTGGCAGAGGAGAGGTGCTGTCCTGTCAGAACTCCATCCCAACAGGTGTCTGTCTTTTCCCTCAGCCTCTCCCAACAGGCTGAGCTGTCGGAAGAGCATCCCTCCCAGACACCCTGTCCCTGCGTTCCCGGAGTGCAGGCGTCGGGGCGCATCCTCCCGGAGCCCCACGGGGAGAAGCGGGGCGGCGCTGGCGTGCAGGGAGGTCCCGCATGTTTTCCAACTTCACTATGTGACTTAACAGGAATCTTGGCTCCAGCCCTCGCCCGGGTGATGGGACCAGACCCCCTCCCCAGGAATTCGCCCCAGGGTCCGCTGTTCCGTGACCGTCGGAGCCCAGGCGGGGGTCGGGGAGGCTCTACCTTCTCTGCGCCCGCTCTCTCCAGCTGCCCTCCGCGGCGGCCACCGCGGCCGGGAGCCCGGGGACAGCGCCGCCCGCTGCAGGCTCCGCCCCGCGCCGCCCGCGCCCCGCCCGCCCCGCGCCCGCCGCAGCCCCCACCCGGGCACCCACGCCGCGGGCACCGTCCCTGCGCCCACCCCGGGGCTTGGGACCCCACCGACCCCGGCCGAGCGGCCTTTGGGCGGGACTTAGACCCCCAGAACACCGGCAAGCCGCCGACCAGGACGGGGATTTACAAACTGGACCCCGGTGGCCCTGCGCAAGCTCAGATCCACCCACGCCGAGGCCCTCTCCTCCACGCAACCCATGCCGTGCCCTCCGCGTTTCCCATGCTGGGCAGTGAACCGTGTGGCTCCGATGGCCGAGGACGTCTGTGAGCCTCGGTTTCTTCATCCATAAAATTTTACACCCCGGAGCTTAGCGGAAGGAATGTCCCGTTGAATTATGAGTCAGACGAATTTGGATTTGAATTTCAGCTTGAGCACTTGCCAGCTCTACGGTCTTTCACGAGCCTTCAACCTCAGTGCCGCAGTGTCGTCTGTAGAATGGGAGCATCTGATGTGTGTGTTAGGCTAGAAGTGTTTGTCCATCTCCACATGGAAGAACGACTCAGAGAAGGGGTGCCGGTGAAGAAGGGGTGAAAAACGCCTTTACTTTTTGAGCCTTTTATTCTATTTATATTCTGTCTGTATGCCTTTTTTAAAGATATTTATTTGGTAGCTTATTTTTGAGGCAGGGTAGTACTGTGAAGTCCTGGCCGGCCTGGACCTCATTGTGTAGACCAGGCTAGCCCCCAGTTCACAGAGATCCACCTGTCTCTGCTTCTGGAAGTGTTGGGATTAAACTCCTAGTGCACTACCACACCTGTCCAATCTTGTAAATTTTTTGAAAAACAAAAACACATAGGGCGTGGTAATGCATGCATCTAATCTGGGCACTTGGGGGACTGAGGCAGGGGACCACTGCACATTCAAGACCAGCCTGGAAACCCAGTAAGTTCTAGGGCAGGCTGGGCCACAGAATGAGACCATCCCAGTCTCAGGAACAATAAAAACACCCAAACAAGGTTAAAGAGATGGCTCAGGGGGCTGGAGAGATGGCTCCGGGGTTAAGAACACTGCCTGCTCTTCCAGAGGACCCGGGTTCAATTCCCAGCACTCACATGATAGTTCACAACTGTCTGTAACTTCAGTTCCAGGGCATCTGGCATCCTCATATAGACATATATGTAAGCTAAGCATCAATGCATATAAAATAAACAAATTTTAAGAGATGACTCAGGCTGGGCGGTGGTGGCGCATGCCTCTAATCCCAGCACTCAGGAAGCAGAGCCAAGCAGATCTCTGTGAGTTCGAGGCCAGCCTGGGCTACAGAGCGAGCTCCAGGACAGGCACCAAAACTACACAGAGAAACCCTGTCTCAGAAGAAAAAAAAAAAAAAACAGGGGGGGGGGGAGCTCAGCCATTAAAGACCAGGCTCAGAGCTAAAATGTCAAAACACCCAAATATAGAAGTACTAGCAATATTGTCTACAGAGACCCTTGGGTGCCCCACCTAACATTTCTTGGGTAGCTCTTTTTCTTTTTCTTCTTGAGACAGGGTTCTCTGTAGCTTTGGACCCTGTCCTGGAACTCACTCTGTAGCCCAGGCTGGCCTCGAACTCACAGAGATCCGCCTGCCTCTGCCTCCCGAGTGCTGGGGTTAAAAGGCGTGCGCCACCACCGCCTGGCTTCTTGGGTAGCTCTTGCTGAGGGCACAGATGTTAGTCTCTGTCCTCAAGGTGCTCAGTCTAGTTAGAACAGCCCCTGCCAGTGGTCACTGAGCACATGGGAGTCGGCATGGGGCTCTGGGGAAGGAAGCAGGAGCTGTCTGTCACAAAGATGATGGTTGTGTATCTGAAACAGTCCTAGGGCTGGGGGTGTAACTCAGTGAGCTTTGCACACAGGAAGCCCGGTTTCCATTCCAGCCCTGAAAAGGGCAGAACACTATTGTTTATTATTGAGACAGGGCCTGTGACCATAGACAGGCTGGTGGAAACCCACTATGAGGCACACACGGACCCCAGACTTGAACGCCTCTGGCTTCAGCCACCTGAGTCTGGGATTCCAGTCCCGGGATAAACCAGAATTTTAACCTTATTTGAAATTGAAGATACATATTTTGTTTTCTCAGCAAATCCCCACATTCTTTTGAGACAAGCACTGCTTAAACTTTAATTTTTCGTGTTCTGGATTCGTGCTTTGTAGAGTTACAAGAAATACATGAATCTGTGGTAATAAGTGTGATCCTAGCATTAAGGAGGCTGGGACCTGCAGGAGGATTGTGAGTTCAAAGCCACCCCAGAGGGAGAGGCTCAAGAGATGACTCAGAATTTGAGTACTTGCAAGGACCTTGGGTTCCATTCCCAGCATCCACGTGGTGGCTCACAACTGAACTCCAGTTCCAGGAGATCGAGTGCCCTCTTCTGACCTTCCCGGACACTAGGCATGCACGTGGTACATGTACATTTGTACAGGCAAAGCACTTACACACATGAAAATATTTTTGAAAAGGAGATGGAAGAAAGCAAGCTTGGCTTTAAAAGGTTGGGGGACAGGCTGGGTGAGGAAGAAGAGGAGCGGTAAGGAATAATCCCATTTGAACTGGTCAGGGAGCTGGAGGCATGGCGCACAGTTAAAAGCACATATTGCTCTTGCAGAGAACCCAAGTTCCAGTCCTAGAACTCAAGTCTAGGGCTTTGTAATCCAGCTCCGAGGGATCTGACCAACCCTTCTGCAGGCATTGCACTGAAGTGCAAATACCCTCCCCCACACACATGCAAACATAATTTAAAAATAGCTGGTCACTGTGGTACACAACCAGAGCTACATAGAGAGACCCTGTCTCAACCCCGCCCCCCCAAACATATTTATTTTATGTGTATGAGTATTTTGCTTACATGTATGGATACTCTGTGTATGCCTGGTGCCTGCAGAGGACAGAACAGGCCTTTGGGTTCCAGGTGGTCGCTGGGAAACAAACGAAATTGGAATTACAGGTGGTTGTGAGTTGCCTGACCTGAAGGTGGGAACTGAACTCAGGTCCTCTGCAAGAGCACCAAGCACTCTTACCGGATGGATAGCTGTCCCTCCAGCCACCCCACCCCCATTCTTTTTGCTGAGTCATAAAGTACTCTAATTTAGAACTTTTGACAAGTCACTAAAATACCCAAAACAAATTTTAAAATCACAAAGTGCGTTGGACGGTGGTGCTGCATGTCTTTAATCCCAGAAGTTGGAAGGCGAAGGCAGAGGCAAGAAGATCTCTGTGAATTGGAGGTGAGCCTGGTCTGCAGAGCGAGTTCCAGGACAGCCAGGGCTACACAGAGAAACCCTGTCTCGAAAAAACAAAAAAACAAGGCAAAAACAATAACCGAAAACAAAAACCAAAAACCAAAAAAGGACAACAAAAAACCCCACCAAAAAAACAAAACAAAAAAACCCACAAAGGTATCACAAAACACCTCCTGGGGGGCCTCTCCTTAACCCTGCTCAGATCCTGAGTCCCTTCCTGAAGAGCTCTGGAAGGCAATGGGTTAACGCCCCTCTCTGGAGGTGTGGCTTCTCTAAGCACTGCCGTAGACACACAGTCCTAACCTAGAGGTGTATTTATAGAGCTGTTGCTCAGGGAAAGCCCCTGTGCCCAGGCCAGGGAGAGCAAGGGCAGAGGATCAAAGGCAGTCTGCTTCGTGGGGTGGGGAAAGGCTTTTAGTCCAGGCACCTTTGGTGCTGACCTGGCTGTCCGAAGGAAGCCCCTACCTGTGAGGACACTAACTGCAGGACTGGCAGGCAGGCTTGCTGCCTGAAGGGGAGCAGTTGGAGGGAAGGGCTGCCTTTGACATTTGTAACTGCTGAGAGCTGAGGGTCACAAATAGTCCTTTCCATTAAGAGATGGCTGTGCACCAAAGCGCAACAGAGCTGTCAGCTCCCTGGACTAGGGAACTTTCTGACAACTCAGAAACTTATGAAGGCTAAGATTAAATTTGTGGATCCCATCTTGAACATTAAAAAAAAATTTTGTTTATTTTTATTTTTTAAAGATTATGTAAGGGCTGGACCTAAACCAGACATGGTAGTGCATGCCTTTAATCCCTTTAAAACCAGGCAGAGGCAGGTGGATGGATCTCTGTAAGTTTGAGGCTAGCCTGGCCTACAAAGTGAGTTCCAGGGTTACACAGAGAAACCCTGTGTTGAAAAACCAAAGAAGTAAGAAAAGAAAAGAGCTGGGCCTAGTATTCATGCCTGCTACCCCAGTATTTGCGAGGCTGAGAGAAGAGGATTGCTCCAAGGCTAGCCTAGACTACAGAGGAGGCCCAGGCCAGCCTGGGTTAGAGCTGAGACCCTGCCTTTAAAGAACAAGCTAAGAAAACTATGCAAGAGGGCTGCAGAGATGGCTCATTGGTTAAGAGCACTGACTGCTCTTCCAGAGGTCCTGAGTTCAATTCCCAGCACCCACATGGTGGCTCACAACCATCTGTAATGAGATCTGGCGCCCTCTTCTGGCCTGCAGGGATACATGCAGGCGGAATACTGCATACATAACAAATAAATAAATAAATAAATAAATAAATAAATAAATAAATAAATAAAATAATTAAAAAAACTATGCAAGAAGTAGGTGTTCACTGGAAAGCAAGCATCTCTGGGGAAAGGGCAAACAGAGACAGAGACAAAGAGTGGACCAAACTGGATGTGGTACTGCGTGCCTGTAATCCCAGCACTTGGAAATTGGAGTCAGGAGGAACCGAACATGGGATATAGTCAGGGTAGCCAAGGCTATCTTTTTGTTTGGTTGGTTTTGGGGTGTTTGTTTGTTTGTTTGTTTGTTTGTTTGTTTGTTTTTCAAGACAGGGTTTCTCTGTGTAGCTTTACGCCTGACCTGGAACTCACTCTGTAGACCAGGCTGGCCTCAAACTCACAGAGATCCACCTGGTTCTGCCTCCCGAGTGCTGGGATTAAAGGCGTGTGTCACCATTGCGTGGCTCCAAGGCTATCTTATACCATAACACCCAAACAGACAACAGAAGCATACTGATCAGCCTTTGTGTTCAAAACAGGACATCCTCTCTGTCTCTCTCTCTCTTATTCTTCAAAAATATGGAACATTTCATGAATTTACATGTCACCTGTACACAGGGGCCATGATGATCTTCTCAGTGTTACTCCAGTTTTAGTATGTGTGCTGTCGAAGCGAGCACAGAATGTCCTCTTTACTGGCTAGCTTCCAGAAAGTGGCTGCAGGCTTCTGGGACAGAGACAACATCAGTGGGCCCGAGCTGCATGCATACATACCCTGCATGCTACAATCCCAACATGCCAGGTAAGCTCTGCCTACAGGTGCACAAGCAGGGTGAATAACAGCTTCCGGCGGAAAGCCCGTTCGGCCAGGAGGCCACAGGTCCCGGTGTGGAGCCTGCTCTTGTTATTCTGCTAAGTGGTCATGCTGTCAAGTTGCCCTCTGGAGTTGTATGTTGATGCACAGACTTGGGCTGATCTCAGCCTTGGTCAGAGAGCCTTGCTTCTGCAGTGGGCAGGTGCAGAGGTAAGAACTAGTGGAGTCCCCGGGAACAGGAGGCTGAGTGAGTGCTCAGTACCACGTGGGGCATCTTTCTGAAGCTTGGGAGGATGAGGGCTCAGGAGGGTGCGGAGCAGTGCGGTGAAATGCTGTCTCCATGAAGTCACAGCAGAGCAACCTACACAAGAGCATGCAACCGTAAACGCTGGTGTAGATGGTGTGGGGTGTGTGTGTGTGTGTGTGTGTGTGTGTGTGTGTGTGCAAGTCCCATACGGGCAAACACTCACATTGAAAAAAAAAATCTTAATAACAAAGCAGCATACTCTCAGGGTTTAGCTCGGTGGCCAAGCTGAGTGGCAGAGCTTAGCGTGTGCCCTCAAAGCCCGGGGTTTGACCCAGCACCAAAACAATAATTTAGCGACAGACGTGGACGTAGCGTTTACTCTGCCTGGGGCAGCTGTGAGGGTTTTGTACACATTATGTCATCTGTCCTTGTAGTTCAGTCCGATGGGGACTGTTAGTCTGTTTATAGACAGGCAAACAGAGAGTCCCAAAGCCAGCTGTGGTGGCCTGCATGTGCCCGCACCTCTGAGGCACTTCGTCGCTTGAGCTCAGAAGTTTGAGAACACCCTGAAAAACCTGAGACTCTGCTTTAGGAAAAAGGAAAAGGAAGAAAAGACAAATAAACGCAGAAGATTTCCCCAAAATCTTACAACTACAAAGGGAACCAGTTTGCCCACGAGGCCTCCTCGGTTTTCTTTTCCTTAAGATTTGCTTCTTTTTGTTTTATGTGAGTGGGTGCTTTGTCTGCATGCACGTTGTCTACGCCTGGGGTGCATGCCTGGTGCCCGTGGAAGCCAGAGGAGGATGACGGACCCCCTGGGACTCAAGTAACAAGAAAGCTGCCCTGTGGGTGCTGGGAATCAAACGCGGATCCTCTGGAAGAGCAGCCAGTGCTCTTAAGATGCAGCCATCTCCTCAGCCCCTCTCCTTGGATTTCTTGTCTGGTACTGTTACCTGTCTTGTCTCAGGCCTCAGATTTGCTGTGTAGATAAGAATCACCCTAAACTGGGGGGTGGTGATGGCGCACGCCTTTAATCCCAGCACTCAGGAGGCAGAGGCAGGAGGATATCTGTGAGTTCGAGGCCAGCCTGGGCTACCAAGTGAGTTCCAGGACAGGCTCCAAAGCTACACAGAGAAACCCTGTCTCGAAACCCCCCCCCCAAAAAAAAAATCACCCTAAACTCCTGATGCCCTTGCCTTTACCTGCTCAGCACTGGGATTCCAGGCGTGGGCCACCTGTCAGCATGTTACCCATGTATCTTGTGTACAAGGAAACCTTTTGAGAAATTTCGATAAATTTACTCAGAAGCTTCTTTCTTGCCCAGAGTATCTGTAATCCCAGCTCTGACTGGAGCAGGAGGATTGAGAGTCCCAACCTGCCTGGGCTACACAGTGAGGTTAATCTGGCTGGGTATTGAATTAAACAACATGTTAAACTCAGTTATCCTGTGAGGTGTGATCCTTAAAGGAAGTGCAGAGCCCAGGAAGGAACCTGAAAGTCTGTCTCTGGTGTGTGGCCATGACAACCATTTCCGGCACGTCTGGCCCCTCTCAGATTCATGGTTTACTCACCTCTGTCTGTCCACAGGCGGTGTTCCATTCACAACTGTCGCATGCCTGGCTGGTCTTCAGCCATGGCTTCCTGGTCTCGTCACACTGTCCCACACTGTCCTCTCTCATTGATGATGGCCTTCTGACCTTTAACCTTTGGCTGGGCTCGGCTCCCTCCCACACTGTTCCTGAGGGAACTGCCACCTCCTGTTCTCATCCCATGTGCCAGGAAGGTGGACCCTCTACCATGTGGCCTGTGTCTACCCACCTTCCCTTGCACACAGTAGGCGTTTATTACATGCTGTGGGGTGAGCCCATAAACAAGACGTGGTCAGCACCACCTAAGCAGCTCTGGCTACGTTCCAGCCCTTTCTGACTATTGTCTCATGCCATCGTGGGTGAGCTGGCTCTTGGGTATTGAGACAATGAAGAAACAGGACATGACCCATTGGGTAAGATGAGGGCTGAGGTGTGGCTGGGTACTCTGGACTCCCAGACAACTGTGCTGTGACTCCAAACTTAGTCAGAATCTCCAAAACCAGAATCCTTCCTGATCTGAGGTCTATGTTTTCATCTACAAGTGTCTCCCAGCCAGGCCCAGGGGTCCCCACGCTGAGTGTGTCTGCTTGCTGTTCTGGGTTCTCAGAACAGGAAATACATACCTATGTGACTGGAATGATCAGGCATGACCTTGACAGGCATTAGGGTTACCCAGTCATCGGTACTATGACAATTACGTTAATTGTGTTTGAATGTCTATGAATCTCCCTACATCTCTGCTTGGGAAACAAGGCCACTAACTAGAGCTTCTGGACCAGGCTTCTAGTATGTTCTCTGCTGATTGGAAAGGTTTGTCAGACGATGGTCGTTGGTATCATCTTGACATTACCATTTTACAGATTTTTGAAAATGTTTGTATTTATTGTATGTATGAGTGTTTTGCGTGCATGGGTGTGTACCCAGGCAGTTCAGAAGAGGAACCCTCTAGAACTGGAGTTGGCCACAACATAGGTGTTGGAAACTGAACTCAGGTCCTCTGTAAGAGGAACAAGCACTCTCAACCGCTGAACCATCTCTCCAGCCCCCATTTTACACATTTGATCAAATAGTAATTGTTATGAGGGAGGAGAATGAGTAGTTAGGGACTCCCCCACCCTCTGACACAATGGGTTCCCTCCACCTTCTTGGAGCCCTGTCCCTAGGTCTTAAGGAACAGAGTAGCCACACAACTGGTTATCTGGCTGGGAAGCCCATAGTAGTACCCAAGACGGCTGCTGCGGCCGGCTGGGCGGTGGGTCTGGAGATACAGGGAAAGGGCAGGAGAGGCAGCTTTGCCTTCTGAGAGGCATGTGACCTTGAGCACAGTGAGTTTCAGCTTTCCCCTGTGAAGTCTGGACTAATAGAAGAACCCAGCTTATCTATTCATAGGTTGTCAGAAGAACTGAACTCAAATGCACGTGTGTCAAAGCTGTAGTCACATACCAAAATAGCACAATGTTTTTGTTAGTGATGCTATAAGAGAAAAGTTATTTTTAGCTGGTGTACCACTCAAAGTTATCTGTCTTGACGCCTGTGGGTTTTGGCTGAGGATGCTTTGAAGCCAGCACCCAGGAGGACCCTGTTGGCCTTTACTACTGACAGTATATTCACGTTTTCAGGCTGCGTGACCATGATTGTCAGTAACAGGCACACCTCTGCGCAAGGGACTCTAGGAAGTTGTGTGTGGCTACCTGGGTGAAACCCCTCTTCTGTTTTTATTGTTTGCTTGTTTCTGAGACAGAGTGTCACTATACAGACTAGTTTGGCCTTAAACCCTTATAGGCTCTGCCTCCTGAGTGCCAGGATGAGGGGCATCGAGCTAGGACCTCAACCAATGTGGCACCAGGGCTGAGCTCTGTGATTTCTTCTCAACTTAGCAGGTTTCTTGCGCCATGAGGAGCCTGGCCTGGAATCTGAGGTGACCTTGGACTGAGGAGTCTCCTTGGCTTTTGAGGGCAGATGCTCTGAGACAGAGGGGAGATCACAGGGGAAGGTGGGTTCATGCCTAAAGGTAGGGAGTCAGGCTGCGGCCTCAAAGTGTGTTGAGAATACAGAGCAACCTACTGTTTCATTCTTCAGTCTGGAACTGCAGTTAACTACTGACCACAGCTGAACTGTGACCAATTCCCAGATCAATGGCAGATGCTGGAGTACGTGCAGGAAAGAATTCTTTCTGTCTGGAATAAGGAACGTTACATAAACCCACCTTCCTCCACAAAGCGTGCCCTAGAAGAGCAGGATGGTCCTGTGATAATGGGGCCTGACGCTGGACCTGCCCATTTGTCCAAGAAATTAAACCAAGAATGTTCCATGCAGAGTCCAGACACATAGAGATGTCAGCTCTGGAGGTGACAAGGGCCCTGTCAGTCATTAGAGGGGTGCCTCTTTAAGAACTAGAGAGAAAAGTGAGGGGGTCAGGGGGCAACAAGCAGAAAAAATCATTCCCATCCCAGAGCTCCCAACAAGGCATCTCTTCTTCCTGGGCTGTGGCGTGCCGAGCCTCTGGCCACAGGTCAGCCTTATCAAGGGAATCTGCCCCACACAAGCCTTCTTCTGATGCCTAGACATTTCCTTGTGTTTCCAGAGAGAGCCAGTTCAGTGTCCAATTAATCTTGACAAATTGCTCGGAAGGCTTAAGAACGGCAGACACCGAAGGGTAGGAAGAAAGGCCCAACACGCCACCGTGGCCAGATGTGGGCTGGGCAGCCACAGGAGAGGCAAGAATTTCGTACATACCAACAGCTTGAAGTCAGAAGTAGGAGAGTCTCAGCCTGCTGTGAGAGAAACAAGCTGAGGCAGGAGGGAACTTGTTTGGCCTCTGACCACAGGCCCCAGCCCATCCCAGTGGACAAAGGGAGGACCCAAAAGGGGCCATATCTGCTCCAGTCCTGGACTGGCCTCATTTGCTTACAGCCTTCCTTATCCACCCAGCTGTCGGCTCTTGTCCCGGCTCTCTGTAGCTCATCACAAAGCTTCTTCCTGTCAGACTCTGCCCCTTTCCAGTTTTTACCATCCCTAACAGACTGAGCACCCCAGCCAGGGTCATCAAAGAACACCGTCACCTCCGTGGTACCAGCCATTCTGCCCAATCCCATGGCCACTTGTCTACCCTGGGGCATCTCTCATTGTGTGCCTGGCTATTCCCCTTGGAGAATGCCCTGTCACTCCCAGGAGAGAGATGGCTGGCTCTGATTCCTGAGGGGGTGTTCGCTGGGAACCAGATACTGTTCAGCACCCATGGGTGCAGGCAGATCTCTGAGACGAGTACACTTTGTTTCCCTGTGACAACCAATCTCCAGTCCTGGAGCTTATTGCCCATTGTCCTGGGGAGGATTTTTGTTGTTAGTTTTGTTTTTTGTCCACTTGACACGAGTTGGTGTCATCTGGGGAGAGGAAGCTCAGCTGAGAACATGCCTCCATAGGATTCTCCTGTAGGCCGGTCTGTGGGGCCCCTTTCTTGGTTAATGACCGAGTGCCATCCCTGAGCAGGTGATCCTGGCTGTATGTGGAAGCAGGCTGAGAGAGTCAGTGGAGACAGCCCGAAAACGGCTCCTCCGAGGCCTCTGTTTCACTTTCTGCCTCCAGGTTCCTGCCCTGACTCTATTTATGGACCTGAACCCCTAAGTCAAACCAACCCTTTCCTCACCAAGTTGCTGATGGTCACAGTGTTTACCACAGCAATAGAAAAACAACCTCAAACAGAAATTGGTCCCGGTTCCTGGGAAACTGCTGTGAGAGAGAGGCCTGCCTGCATTCTGAGGAGGACTGTGGAAGGACTACAGAGCAGCAAAGCCCCTGAGTGTTCAGAACGTGGTAGGCTGCTGTTCACAGTAAGAGGGCTTTGAGCAGCGTGGACGATGGAGACCTGGCTTGTGAAGTTTCAGAGGGAAATACATAAAGACTTTGTCAGGGCCACTCATGTGCTGTTTTGTTTGGTTGGTTGGTTTCTGGTTTTCAAGAGAGGGGTTCTCTGTGTAACAGCCCCAGCTCTCCTGGAATTCACTCTGTAGACCAGGCTCAGGGAGATCCTCCTGCCTCTGCCTCCCAAGTGCTGGGATTAAAGGTATGCACCACCACCGGCTTGCTCTTGTGCTATTTTGTGTTAAGAATCTGTGGTTCTGGTCATCTGGTGCCGGAGAGTCAGTGGTAATTGATGAGAGACCACCACCACTGAAGTGAAGCCTTTTCTGGGATAATTGATGCTGGTCAGCCAAGGCTGCGATTAAATTAGCTATGATTAAGAAGAGACCAGCCGGGCGGTGGTGGCGCACGCCTTTAATCCCAGCACTCAGGAGGCAGAGGCAGGCGGATCTCTGTGAGTTCGAGGCCAGCCTGGTCTACAAAGTGAGTTCCAGGACAGCCTCCAAAGCTACACAGAGAAAAAAAAAAGAAGAAGAAGAGACCAACATCGTTGAGGTAAAATCTTCTGGAAATATTTCCTCAGGGTCAGTACATGGTCCAGAGGGAGCCATGGCTGCATCTCCTGCCATCAGCTGAACTTGGGAATGTGTAAGAGTCACTCAGGTGATATTGGTTGCGAAGATCGGAAGCGGTCATGGAGAACAGCTGAGGCTTGGCCTTGTGTAGCAGGGCTGGAGGCTCTGAAGACAGGCCCCGAGAGGCCGTTGGTGAAGGGGTCTCCTCAGTTGTAGTGGAGACCCTAACAAGTTGGAGATGCCAGGGCCCTGGAATGACCCCAAGGACAGCAGCAGCTGTGGAGGGGAGCTGGCCTCAGCCTAGAAGCTGCAGAGAACACAGGCAGAGAAGCAGAGCTGTCCAAGTCCCTTGGAGCCCAGCGGGTCTCGAGGGAGTCCACACTGCCCCTCTTAGCCAGTCTCCTGCATGTTATTTAGCCTGTTGCTTTTCCTTTGACCCCTGGGAGGGTCTGGTACCCCAGGACAGACTACCCAGACAGAGATAGGTAACTGTTATGGGCAGCATTCATAGATAGAGGATCAGAGAGACCCATAGTTAATATGCTGCCTAGCACGGCACCTCACCCATATCCCTGCCTACCCTTCCTCTGGCCTCTCCCCAGCTCTGGGAATGGAGCTCTGAGTCTCGAACATGCTCAGGAATTGCTCTACCACTCAGCCACATTCCCAAGCTCTGCAACGGCATTCTAGCTTCACCGTGTAATTTATTATCCTCAAGACACGATGAAATGGGGTCACAGATTAGTGGGGTGAGGGATAAACCAGAAATGCTTGACTTGGGTGCAGAACTGGAGTCAAAACTCTGGCCTGCACCCTCCCAGCCCAGCTCTGCCACCATTTGGAGAGAGCCTTGGATCCCAGCAGCCGGGAGCTAATGCTTTTATTTCATGTTTATTTAAGCTCATGTGTTTGTGTGAGGGTTTATCATATGTGTACTGGTGCCCTCGGGAGCCCGAAGAGAGGCACTGGAACTAAGGTCAGGTAGTTCTAAGCCTCGGGAGTGGATGCTGGGAAACAAACTGGCCTGCACCCTCCCAGCCCAGCTCTGCCACCATTTGGAGAGAGCCTTGGATCCCAGCAGCCGGGAGCTAATGCTTTTATTTCATGTTTATTTAAGCTCATGTGTTTGTGTGAGGGTTTATCATATGTGTACTGGTGCCCTCGGGAGCCCGAAGAGAGGCACTGGAACTAAGGTCAGGTAGTTCTAAGCCTCGGGAGTGGATGCTGGGAAACAAACCCAGGTCCCCTGGAAGAGCAGCAAGTACTCTGAACTGCTCAGCCATCTTTCCAGCCCCTATATAATTTTATTTATTTATTCATGTATTTATTTTAGTTTTTCTGAGACAGAGTTTCACTGCATAGCCCTGGCTGTCCTGGAACTCTGATGCTTTTTCCCAGAGTAGCCTACAGCATTTCGGAGCAGGAAGGGGCAGGCCTGAGTCCAGGTCATCCCATTCTGATACAAAGGAAAAGCCCTGAGATTGCACGATGTTCCGGGTCACAAGGTCAGTGAGGACCCCCAGCACACAGAGGAATGTGGCCCCTGGATTAGCTTTCAGTTAGCTTCCTTGGCACTGTGTGCAGCCTGTCAGCATGTAGGTTTGCTCTCCGGCTGCTGCATGCAGATTGGATCTGGGTGTGAGTTGATGAGCTCTGAGAATACTTTCAGGGGTTGTTGACCTTTCCAGACAGGATTTCTCTGTGGAACCCTGGCTCACTCTATAGACCAGGCTGGCCTTGAACTCAGAGACCTGGTTGCTTCTGCCTCCTGAGTGCTGCGATTAAAGGTGTGCACCACCATCAACCACCTTGAGCAAAGCACCATGCTTTGTTTTTGTTTTATTTTATGTGCATTGGTGTTTTGTCTGCATGTATGTCTGTGAGAGGGAGTCGGGGCCTCTGGAACTGGAGTTACAGACAGTTGTGAGCTGCCACGTGGGTGCTGGGAATTGAACCTGGGTCCTCTGGAAGAGCAGCCAATGCTCTTAACCACTGAGCCATCTCTCCAGCCCCATCACTTTGTTTTTATCTGTGAACTCATTTACATGAGTCTCATTTACAGACTGCTGGGCTCCCTGGTGCTCGTGAGACTTAAACAGGGTGGCACACTAAGGACCTGAGCAGGACTACCTCGCACACTAAGTGCCCAACCCATAATGGCTGTTAGTGTTTATAAATGTACATACGTGTGGTAGTGTGTATGTGTGTGTATGTTTGCACACATGTGCAGGTGGAGGTCAGAGGTCCATGTCTGATGTCTTTTCTCTTTCTATTTTGTTTTTTTGAGACAATCTCTCCCTGAATGTGACGCTCACTGATTGGTTAGATTGGCTGGCCAATGAGCCCTCTAGGTCTAGGGTTCTAGGTCTATGCCAGCACACCCAGCTTTTACAAGGCTGTCTGAGATCTGAATTCAGGTCCCCGAGCTAGCACAGGAGACACTTTCCTGAGCCATCTCCCAGGCTCCTCTTAATTTGTTTTGTGACAGACTCTTGCTGTATAACCCTAACTGGGCTCAGACTCCTGATAACCCTGCCTCAGTTTTCATGAGTGTTAGGATTGTAGGAATGAGCCACGCTCAGGCTAGTTTTTAATTTAGATGTCAAAGACTTAATCACTTTGAATCTTTATTTTTATTTATTTATTTATTTATTTATTTGGTTTTTTCGAGACAGGGTTTCTCTGCACAGCTTTGTGCCTTCCTGGAACTCGCTTTGGAGACCAGGCTGGCCTCGAACTCACAGAGATCCGCCTGCCTCTGCCTCCCAAGTGCTGGGATTAAAGGCGTGTGCCACTGATGATATGAATTCACAACATGCCCCCTTGGTTGGGCATGCCCCATGGACCTAGACACTTCTGCTTAGCTATTTCCAGTTCAAAATAGCCATTTCTGGGTCAAAACGTCTCGCGTAATCAGGACCCCATGGCTTTGGGTGGTTGCATAAAGCATGCAGCGCAACCATGTGATCTATGTGCATGCGTGGAGTAGCCACATGGGTTCATGTGCGCAGGCGCAGACCAGCCTTTATAACCCAGCGCCATTTTTCCCGGCTTCACTTCCTCTCTTGATCCACGTGTCTTTCCGCAGGCCTGTTCACATCTGTCTCTTTCTTATCTTAATAGAACTCTTGTTAGTGGATTCTGTCATGTTTCATGACATTTCCTCACAGGTTAAGAGTGGCTGCCAAAATAACTAACAACCAGCGCCCAGTACTTCTTTGTCTTTAAACCCAGCACACAGGAGAGGTGGAGGCAGGGGTGTCTATGAATTTGAGACCAGCCTGGTGTGGTGTGAGAGTTTTCCCAGCTTGTATACCTATACACCATACGTACGCAGGGCCTCAAGAGGGCAGAAGAGGAGCCAGATCCTCTAGAACCAGAGTTACAGACTTCAGAACTGCCATGTGGGTGCTGGGAATCAAACCCTGGACCTCTGGAAGAGCAGTGTTAGGTCCCAAGCCCCCAATTCGGCAGCACCCACCTGCAGTGACGCCAAATGACAGCCTGGGCTCAAGGCTGGACTCTGAGCGGGCAAAACAGAACGTTTCCTTGGGACAGACAAAACCTTACACCCAGCGTTCTCCAGACACCTATGAATGGATTCCTGTCTGCCAGAAGAACCACGTCCTTTCCCTACCAAAAGGAGTAAAGGGGGCATCTAGTTCCCTGTTAGCACACACCTGTGACATGTATCCACAACCTCTCCTACCACCACCAGAACTAGGCTGTCCTAGCTGGCACACCTTCCTCCCGGAAGCTGCCCCTCTCTTTATGACTGGCCTTTTGCTATCCCCTCTGAGCCGAGCCCGGAGAGATAGCCTTGGTAGTTTGAATAAACGTTTCCTTTCCACCCATGGGAGCAGTCAGTAAGTGCTCTTAACTGCTGAGCCAGCCCTCCAGCCTCCCTCGTTTCCATTTTCTCTTCTCCATCAGGGCATTTGATTCGTTTTTTTTTTTTTTTTGACAAAGTTTTATTGTGTATTCCTGGATGGCCTGGAACTCACTGTGTAGAGCAGGCTGGTCCTCCTGCCTCTGCTCTGCCGAGACTGCATGCATCACAGTGCTACAGACAAATAACCTCACCTTTTAAAGTCATTTACTGTTTATGCTCATTATCGGGGTTGTTCCCCAGACTTTGTCCTTGCCTGACACATTTCTCAAACCTTTGAACAGGCTTGGCTTACGCTACACTCAGCAGCTACCTGGGGCACGGGCACAGGACCCTTGGGGCGGCTCCCACCCAGCCCTGCTGCTCCCACCCAGCCCTGCTGCTCCCACCCAGCCCTGCTGCTCCCACCCAGCCCTGCTGCTCCCACCCAGCCCTGCTGCTCCCACCCAGCCCTGCTGCTCCCACCCAGCCCTGCTGCTCCCACCCAGCCCTGCTGCTCCCAGAGGCTGGCTCCAGGCAGTCCCTGGCTCAGTCTGCAGAGGTCTGGCCTTTCCTTCGCTTCTCTAAGGAGCCTGGCCTCCCTTTCCCACTTCGCTTAGACACTCCCTCCGCAATCAGCATCTAACAAAAACTCTTTTGTGATTTTATGCCTGGGGGATTCATCTGAGTCAACCGCCTCGGCGATTCCAGGGGAGCTGAGTCCAAAGGTCTGCTCAGCCTTTCCTTCAGTGAGGCCAGAGCCCGCCCTGAAGCCCCGCCCCGTCCCGAAGCCCCGCCCCGTCCCGAAGCCCGGCCCCGCCCCTTTGGAGCTGGCACATCACCGCTGCTTTGGGGTCTGGAGAAGCCGGGGATCACATGAGACCGAAAGAGCGAACTTAAGGCGGGGTGCTGTGAGCTCTCGGGGGAGCGGGAAGGCTGGCTCTGAAACCAGGAGGAGGCTGCGGGCGCTGGGAAATGGCGTGCAGCCTGTCGATTCCTCTTGGCTTTCTCCGCCAAGTGCGTCAGGTATCTTCAAGCACTGGCGGTTTCAAGCTGATGGCAAAGGTTCCTTAGTTTCCTGAACTGCCCCTGATATAGTGCTTCGCCTGTAAAACAGGATTCCTGCGAGATTATGGATAACCTTGCTCGGCCTTTTGGGCATCTCAGAAAGGATACTCTGTCATAGCAAATAACTTCTTCATTGCCAAGCCTCTCACGCCATCCCTGTAAGCAGTCTCTCGGCCAGCTCCCCCTACTCCCTGCAGACCCCCCAAATTTCCGGTGGGAGAGAGGCTGACTCTTGCTGAGTGTGCTAATAAACACAGCCCCAGCTGCATCAGGCTCCTGTCTTTTCTGCCTCCTGGCTCTTTAAGCTGCCTCAGAAATCGTACCAAGAGATGGTCTTTTGGCCTCCCACAAGTCTAACTTCTTTGACCGGTTCCCCTGGCAGCTGCTTGCTGAACACAGTTGTAATTTTTTTTTTAACATTTTTTTGTGCATTTCTACTTGCACAAGGTTTTTGTTTATTAGCATATGTTAATTACCTGTGACAATAGGCTTCATTATGATACCTTCATATGCAAATATAATACCTTTAATCATATTCACTCTCTTTTCCTAGTTTACTTTCTGTTGCTGTGGTAAAGACTATGACCAAAGCAACTTGGAGAGGGAAGTGTTTATTACGTCTTACAGGTTACAGTCCATCGTTGACAGACATCAAGACAGGAACCTGGAAGCAGGACATGGCAGGGTGCGAGGAACACTGGCTATGTTGTAGTGAGACTTTCTCTGTCACACTTGCAAGCTCCCAAATCACGACATGGAGATTTGTTATTATGAAAACTCAACTGATAGCTTAGGCTTATTTCTAACTAGCTCTTATAACTTAAATGAACCTGTTTCTATTAATTTATGTGCTGCCATGTGGCTGGCTCATGGCTTGTTACCTGATCTCCTACATGTCATGCTTCCTCTGTGTCTCCTCAAGACTCCACCCTTCTTCCCAGCATCCTCTGTGCCTGGAAATCCTGCCTAGCTATTTTTTTTATTAAACCAATCTGAGTAACATATCTTCACAGTGTACAAAAAGATTATTTGCCAGGCGGTGGTGGCACACGCCTGTAATCCCAGCACTCAGGAGGCAGAGGCAGATGGATCTCTGTGAGTTCGAGGCCAGCCTGGTCTACAGAGCTAGTCCAGGACAGGCTCCAAAGCTACAAAAAACCCTGTCTTGAAAAACAAAAAAAACCCCAAAAAACAAAAAGATTATTCCACAACATTTCCCCCTTCTTGTCTAAATAAAAAGGAAAGGTTTTAACTTTAACACAGTAAAACTATATACAATAAAAACAATTATCAGCTGGGTGGTGGTGGGGGCGGCAGAGGCGGCCTTTAATCCAGCACTTGGGAGGCAGAGGCAGGTGGATCTCTGTGAGTTCGAGGCCAGCCTGGTCTACAAAGTGAGTTCCAGGAAAGGTGCAAAGCTACATAGAGAAACCCTGTCTCCAAAAACAAAAACAAAAATAAAAAGAACAATTATCAGGTAAGAATTACATTCACAATGTCCAGTCCATTAGCATTTGGCAAATTCGGAGAAAATATTCCATTATCTATCTTATCTTGATAAGTCCACAGTTTTGTACCTAATTCACTTTCTATTATGACTAAGGAAAACTTTAACTATCTAGTCTTCAACCCCATCAGAGACCTGAGAAGGATATAATATTACCTTAGTAAACAGGAAGTACAGAGCAAACAACTTCCAAAATTGAAGTGACAGAGATATCAGGCTGCCTGGACAGTCACCTGCAATGTGGTGCATCCATCTTCAGCCTACAGGTCTAGAATATCTGACAGACTTTTCTGTGAAGCATGAATTTTTGAAGGACTGTCCTACCCTGTCTTGGCAAAGTTCTGCAGTCACTTTCTTTTGTATCCTGCTGGTCCAGTTTGGACAGCATAAAGTCAGCAGTTGAGGCAAGGGTGTTTTCTTGCCCAGTAGCTAACTTATGCCACAAAGAAAGTAAACTCCATATGGGGTTTCTTCAATGCCCATTATCTTCCCTGAGGTTTGGTGCTGCCAGGGCAGACGCGTCTCATTGTCATGAAAAGCCTTAGGTTATTAAAACATCTTAAATGCCATATTCTGTAGAGCTCTGCAGTGCTTGAAGATGACCTGTCTATCTAAAATCTGTCTCTGTTTGACCTTGAAAACATACCTAACATGACTACAAGTTTGATTGTAATAGGTGACTAACTAATAACCTGAATTTCTTTATTATCATAAGTAGTTTATAATAACAACTTTCAAGGACTAGAAATTTTACATTGCATGGGTACAACACCTTAAACAAGAGTAGAAACGTATGTATAGTATGTTCTAACAAAAATAACCTTAAGTTTGTATCAATATACAAAAATCCATACCAAGGTAAAATATTTAAGACTAGTAGTTGCTTTTTTAGTTTAAAAGTAGATTCAAGCTGGTGGCGCACACCTGTAATCCCAGCACTCGGGAGGTAGAGGCAGGTGGATCTCTGTGAGTTCGAGGCCAGCCTGGTCTATAAAGCAAGTTCCAGGACAGCCTCCAAAGCTACAGAGAAACCCTGTCTCGAAAACAAACAAACAAAACAAAACAGTAGATTCAATAATCTACCCTTTTATCATATCATTCCTATGTCCCCCTTTTTCTTTTCAGAATAAGATCTCTGAATCTAATCTCCTTTGCTTTGTTTCCTCTCTGATTATGACCAATAACAACTTGTAACCAACCCCCCAAATGATGATAAACATCCATAATCCACCAAACAACCAAAACCATCACCCTACCTCTTGGGAATGTGGGCGTCATGTTTTCTAAACTGCTTCCTGTTGTCTGAGGGCAATGACATCTTTAGGAGACCCTGAGACAATTAAGATAATGGTCAAGTCCTGGGAGAGCTAGCTGTTGTCTGGTCTCAGTGTGATGGGAAAATGTAGGGCTTATCTTAAGTCTGACTAGAGTAGTCTGTGAGGCTGGATTATCTCAGCCAGCAGTCTTGAAGCTGTTTTGGATGTAGAACTCCAAGGAAACTACAACAGAGGCACTCTGAGAAGCTGAATCACCTGGGTCACCCATTTTCACTGGTGTCTGGTTCCCTTGCTCTGAAAACACACAAACTTTTAAAGGTAACATACATTCATATCTGCATTAACACAAGTATGGAATGTGCTTTGTGCACAAGTCAGTTAAAGATGATTTTTTTGTTCTATGTCTGAACAGGTAAAAGGCATCTGTCAACTTTATGTTTGTTTGGACTGTATAACCAAACTAATATAAATCTCTATCCATGTCATATGAAAGGATGACATGTAATAATAAGTCATGAGGCCTCTGTAGCCAACAAGATTTATCATGTCTCATCTCGTTGCCAAGCTGTTCCCAAGCAGAGGGATCGGCTTACATGTCACCTGTCCTGTAGTCTTTCCTGGCTTCCTCCTTCATGTCTGTAGCCAAGATACTCAGGAGGTCTCCCCTGGTCCAATCTGATCTCTATTAACCTGGAAGGAATCCCCAACATTTTGTTTCCTGTGGAAACAAAAGCATAACCTCTTCTCCAACATAATACATTTTTTAAATTTCCTTTTTAAAATTAAGGCATTTCTAAAGTATATAAATTGGTTTAATTCAGCAGTCCCTTGCACAATCCAATGTCTCTCATCAGCTGTTGTCTGTTCATTCAAAAAATATTTAACAAAGCACCATACAAAGTCCAAGCTCCCTGTGTTCTATTTCCCATCCTTACATGGCTTTTTTTTTTTTTATTACTTTACTTCTCTCTTTAAAGATTTTATTATTTTTTAACTATTTTTTTATGACTGTCTACACCCTTTTTCTTAAGCCTACGCACATTGTTAAACACACTGTAACCTGTTTAGAGGTTTTTTTCCAGACTGAAAATGCTTTACTGTATATTTGTAACCTTTTCTGTCTGCATGAGCAAAACTTAAACCACCAGCAGCTTAGTTCATGGTGTGCTGGCAGCTCAAACCTGCAGGCGGTGCCTGGGAGATAGGTCTCTGTATAGTGGCCCGCATGAGAGACTGCCAGACTAGGAAGCCAGGTTTGGCTCCATTTTTTTGTGGAACCTTTCTTTGTTTTTAAGGTTTCTCAGGTCTTATGTGGAAATATGTGCCCAGATGTTGGATGCCATGTGTAGTTAGTCTTTCTCTGTCCCGCCTACCAGCTCCCAAATCATGACATGAAGGCTTATTAAGCCCAGCCAATAGCTTAGGCTTGTTTCTAACTAGCTCTTGTAACTTAAATTAACCCATTAATTTATTAATTTATGTGCTTCTACATGGCTCAAGACTTGTTACCTAATCTACATGTTATGCTTCTACGTCCCCTCGAGACTCCGCCCTTCTTCTTCCCAGCATCCTCTGTGCCTGGAAATCTTGCCTAGCTATTGGCCATTCAGCTTTTTATCAAACCAGTCAGAGTGACATTATCTTCACAGTGTACAAAAAGATTATCTTGCAACATTAGATGACCTTGAATTCCTGCTCCTCCTGCCTGCATCTCCAAAATACAGGGATTGGAGATGCTGCTGTGGGCATGTAACAGCCGGCCCTAACCTGATGGCACTGTGTTATCGTCTGCCAGAAACGAACTGCTCTGTCCCAGTCATCAGAGTGCTCAGACCTGAGTAATAAAGAACCTTTTTGCTCTGGAATGCCCTGCAGACCCTATGAGATAAGGGTAGGCTCATGGGCTGTGAGGTATTAACAGCTTGCTTCTATAAAATTTGTTTATTGCTATGAGAAAGGGATGAAATGGTCTTTTTATTACTACATAGAAACAATTGAGTGAAGCAAAACAACGTTCCTGCCTAGCTGTGGGTTCCATGGATAGCTGTAACACACACCTTTCTGGTGTCCGCCTTTAAAACTCCACCTTACCCCCCTCCCGAGTGGCATGCCCTTTGGCTCTAAGGCTGCTGTCCTGATAGCTAAGAGTAACGTTCAATCCCAGCACTCCAGAGGCAGAGGCAGGCGGGCTTCTGTGAGTTTGAGGTCAGCCTGGGCTACAGTGCAAGTTCCAAGACAGGCTCCAAAGCTACACAGAGAAACCCTGTGTGTGTGTGTGTGGGGGGGGGGGGATTCATCTAATCTAAATTTGAATTGAGAAATTTGGTCTTTCCCAAGTGGATTTGACCAAACACCACAGCACACCTAACTCACCTCCCTATCTTTCATGGGGGTGGGGATGGGAATTTAACTCAGGACCTCAAGCACCATAGTTCTACCTCCAAATTGTTCCCGTCTTTCTGGGTGACCAGCTACCCTTCCTGTAAAGGTGTGAGTACCAGGAAGCAGCTAACCCAGAGCCCTTCCTTCCCTTCACTCAGCAGCTTTCTGTCTCTCAAGGATTTTCTCTGCCTGCCTACTTCCAAAGCCTGTTGTGACTAAAAAAGCTCCCTTTTATGATAGGCATCCATCTTGGTACCCACCAGGCGTTTGTCTGTAACTCTAGTCCCTGTAAGTTCCCAGGAACCCTAACTCAGTGACCCCCACCCACTTGTCTAACTAACTGATTTTTGTTGTTGGTTTTTTGGTTCTGTAACTTGCTTGCACAAATACCCAAAGATTGTATTGCGTTGTCTTAACTACTTAACTTGGCAGGACAGAAGAGTTTTTGCTGGCTTGCATAGATGTTGAAGGTCTTCATGTTGTTTCCCTTTAAAAGCCCTTCCTCCTACCGTTCCTACATGAAAATCTCAAATTCATTCTGAGACTGTTCCTCCTGCGGTCAGCTAATCAATAAATCTTCCAGTTAATTGGATTGAGTCCATGATCTCTTCCCAGGGGCCACAAACTCTGTAACAAGCCCCGTACTAAAATCACAATCAAAATGGGCGGGGGTGTCACTCGGGAGGCAGAGGCAGTTGGATCTTTGTACGTTCGAGGGCAGCCTGGTCTACAAAGCGAGTTCCAGGCTACATAGTGAAATCCTGTCTCGAAAAACAACAAAAAACGAACAAAAAAATAATCACCGATCCCCAAAAGGGATGCCTGCTAGCATTCAGCCCCGCCCCTCGGGGAACTGGCCAATACACAGGCAATACCTTTGCCTGCTCAGGGTCCTGACAACAGCTTGGCTCATAGCTACATGGTCTCTCTGCACATGTGCAACACCCATAAAAGCGGCGCAGGGGGGAGGGAGAGGGGGGCCATTTCTAAAATACAACGTCTTCATCAAACCCTTCCGCTTAGGGTTCAGGGAACTACAGAGAAGGGGAAGCAGAATTTTTTTTGTTTGTTTTTGTTTTTTGAGACAGGGTTTCTCTGTGTAGCCCTGGCTGTCCTGGAGCTCACTCTGTAGACCAGGCTGGCCTTGAACTCACAACTCACAGAGGTCCACCTGCCTCTGCCTCCCAAGTGCTGGGATTAAAAGTGTGGGTCACCAATGCCTGGTGTAAAAGATTATTAAAAACAAAAGTTCAAGGTTATCCTCAGGCCTGGCAGTAGTGGCGCAAAGCCTTTAATCCCAGCACTTGAGAGGCAGAGGCAGACAGATCTCTGTGAGTTTAAGTCCAGCCTGGTCTACAGAGTGAGATCCAGGACAGCCAGAGCTACACACAGAATACCCTGTCTGGAAAAAATGTAAAAAAAAAAAAAAAAAAAAAAAAAAGTTTATCCTCAGCTACATAGATAGCAAGTTTAAGGTTAGCCTGAGCTACATGGGACCCTGCCTCAGAAAACAAAAACAAGAGGCTTGGAGAGTTGGCTCAAAGGTCAAGAGCCATGCCTGCTCTTCTAGAGGAGGAGTCATGTTCAATTCCCAGCACCCACATTCTAGTTCTAGGGGATCAGATACTGTCTTCCTCGGGCACTGGGCACACACGTGGTGCATGATCATACATGCTGGCAAAAAATCCATAGTTGTAAGTTAAAATAGCTTTAAAATCTAAGTACATCAGTAACGGAAGAGCGTGACTGGTGGGATGTCTGTGTGACAGCAGCCGTGGTCAGCTCAGGAATCCGACTGCAGGGTCCTGAGGGCCTCCGCACACCACAGTGGAATTTTCGTAGAAAAGGACAGCCAGGGAATTCTTGTCAGGATCTGCTAAGAGGAAGGGAGCAGGAGAGAGCCCTGGGTTTAGTCACTTCCGTTCTCTGTGGCTCAGCTCTTCAGCCTGTGGACTGCGGTGAGAGATTCCTCTGTGAGAAGATGCCTTGTAAGCTGAGAAGGTTCCAGAAGGCCGAAGGCCGTGGGAACCGGGTGGAAAGGGCCTGACTCCTTAAGGGAAGGTCAGCCCCAGGGGCAGGGATAGTGAGTGACAGGAAGGCTGCTAAGAGTGTGAGTCGCCCACCAGAGCCTGAGAAACCACACAGCCACCATGGCGTAGTTGCTATTAGGACCTTCCATTTTGTTTGGTGGAGATGGGAGCCTGGCTGTTAGCCATGGCCTCAGCCTCCCGAGTGTCAAGGTACAGCCATGTGCCACCGTGCCTGGCTATCATCGCCCATTTTAAAGATGAGACAGATGAGACTCGGAGTGGTAAGAAATGTGTCCAGGATCACACAGTAAATATATGAGGAGAGAGAATGGTTGGAACTTGTGACTTACACAAAATGAGCGATACAGATTCTGATTCAAAGTCTTGGGCTGCAGGTCACTGGTAGACCTAGCAAGAACCTTAAAAATGAACTGAAGGGGTTGGGGATTTAGCTCAGGGGTAGAGCGCTTGCAAGGCCCTGAGTTTGGTCCTCAGCCCTGAAAAAAAAAAAAAAAAAGAACTGGAAATGAACTAAATCTAAAAGCCCTTAACTGGCCATGGTGCCGGGCCTGTAGTCCCAGCTATAGGAAAGGGATCTCAGGTTGAGGCCAACTAGGCTACTTGAGACCCTGGTTCAAAACAAGACAGGATGGTGTATGACAACACATATCCTCAATCCCATTACTCAGGAAGCAGAATCTCTGGAAGTTTTAGGACAGGCAGGGATATATAGCCCCTGTCTCAAAAACAAAAAGCTGGAGTTGGCTCAGCAGTTAAGAGCTCTTGCAGAGGACCCAAGTTTGATTCCCAGCACCCACACGATAACTCCATTACCAGAGGATCTGATACCTCCATGTGGTATATATATACACAGGCAGGCAAAACATTAATACACATACAATAAAATCTAAAAAGTAAAAATCCTCCACTTTGTTTTGTTTATTGAGACAGGACCTCCCGAGTTTACCCTAGCTGGTCTTGAATTTATAGTAATCCCTCTGCCTCAGCCTCCCAAGTGTCAAGATTATGAGCATGTGCCACCATGCCTGGCTCTTACCTCTCTCTCTCTCTCTCTCTCTCTCTCTCTCTCTCTCTCTCTCTGTGACATGGTTTCTCTGTATAGTTCTGGCTGTCCTGGAACTCACTCTGTAGACCAGGCTGGCCTCGAACTCACAGAGATCCACCTGCCTCTGCCTTCCCAGTGCTAGGATTGAAGGTGTGCACCACCACCGCCTGGTTTGTCTCTCTCATTTTAGAAGATGGGGAAATGAGGCTCAGAGTGATCCAAACCCACCAACAATAATAATTTTGTAAATGTTTATGTATTTTATGTATATGGGTGTTTTGTCTGCATACCTGAAGAATGTGTACAGATTGTTGCCATGTGGATTCAGGGAACTGAACTCACGATCTTTGGAACAACAGCCAGTGCTCCTAACCACTGAGCCATCCCTCCAGTCCCAATAGTAATTATTAATTAACTAAAAATAAATGATAGCTGAGTGTGGTTGCAAATCAAGACTCTGTTTCTTTCTTTTTCTTTTTTTTCCCTCCTGTCTCAAGGGGGGAAAAATCTCTTTTGTGTGAGTTGATCCTGATTTCTTGATGTGAGTCACACACACCCTGCACAGCCTCTGCATTACATGTTATCAAAACCCAAGGAGCCTAGTGATTTCCTCAGGGTGGCACAGCCCGAACCCCTGGGCCCTCTGTCTGCAGGATGTGCCGCCTGCCCATCGTCAAGCCTGGTCCAGTGAGTCTAACCTCAAGTTAGCTCGCGCTCCGGGAAAAGAGTGCACACACGTTTACATTCTGGGGACCTCGTGGACTCCCTTTAAACTGCTGTCTAACCCGATCTACTGGGCAGCTAAGCGGCGAGGGAACACTTCTCAGCCGAGGCTGGAGCCCGGGAACAGTCTTTAGTCTGGAGCTCTGAAACGGTTCATTCACTGGAAAGAAAAATCCACGCTTGCTTCCAGTGCTTCGTCTAAGAACACAAAGCAGCCGGCTCAGGAGCTTTGGGGTTGATTTAATCGCTCAGCTTCTCTCCCACACCCAGGGTTCTGTGGGGAAAGTCTCATAATTCTGCCGAGTCTGCCAATGCACATTTATGGTTTCCAGACCCCGGGGAGTCAGAGCACACACACCCAGTTCCCACAGCGGCCATCTCAAAGCCTTTTAAAGGTTTTCCTGTCATCGAAGAGGCTCACTTCCACACATTTTAATTCACTCTCAGTACTTTGATCCTGTCCCCTCCCACCTTCTTGTGGTTGAGAAAGGGTCTCTTGTAGCCCAGGCTAATTTATGTAGATGAGGCTGGCCTTGAGTTTCCCTTTTTTATTTTTATTTTTTTAGCTGAGGATCGAACCCAGGGCCTTGCGCTTGCTAAATGCCCAACCCTGAGTTTCCCGTTCTTTTTGCCTTTATTTATTGAGTGCTGGGATTACTGCCTAGTGCCAACATACTTGCTTGATTTTATTTTTTAAAATATTTTTTTTCAAAGGAGCTGGGTGGTGGTGGTGGTGGTGGTGGTGGTGGTGGTGCACGCCTTTAATCCTAGCACTCAAGAGGCAGAGGCAGGTGGGTCTACAGGTTCGAGGCCAGCCTGGGCCACGTAGTGAATTCTAGGACAGCCAGGGCTACATAGAGAGAGAAACCCTGTCTTGGATAAGTAAACAAATAAACAAATAACAAATAAATAAATGAAAAATTGTTTTGAAAGGGTTTTCAATTTGTGGTGCGGACTGGTCTCAAACTGATAAGCCTCCTGCTTCTGCCTCTCAGCTGCTGGATTACAGATGAGTACCTACCACATCCACTTTCATTGTTTGGTTCAGTCTCATTTCTGACACTGGGAGAGATGCTGGGATATCACACTAGTGTTGATGCAGGAGACATTTGAAGTTGTAAAACTGATGCTCTAAAGGATGTGCTACTACACATGCCTAAGAAATATTAGGTTACCTGAGGTAGAATTCAGCTAAAGGAAGGCTGCTTCCAGTGACTGGAGATAGACAAGGCTCTAGGCAGGCTGATTGGAAAGTGTATGAAAAGAAAATTTGTACCATGACTGAAGTTTGGAGCAGTTGAGAAAGTTTCTGGTAATGTTGATTCACCACGATCGACCTCCAATGGGGCTCCACTTCCATGAGACTATTCTAACTTAAAACTGACCATTAGCCCCACCCCCAAATCACAGAACATGCCTCTTCCAGACAGCTCAAGATCACAGCCACATCAAGTCCTGGCTGCCATTAAGTCCTCTCTCACTGTCAGGAAAGCATAGTTCTACAGGTAGGCAAGATGAACCTGCATAACAACTATTCAAAAATAACAACACCGGTGTACTTAAGACATAATTCTGGGGGCTGGAGAAATGACTCAGTGTCTAAGAGCACTGGCTACTCTTCCAGAGAACCCAGGTTCACAACTGTGTAACTCCAGTTCCAGGGGAGCTGACACCCTCACACAGACATACATGCAGGCAAAACACCAATGTACATAAATTAAAAACAGAATTCTGGCAATATCTTTGCTGTGTAAATCTCTCCCACTGTTCCAGTGTCCAGACTTGCAGTCTCCTCTCTGTTTAAATTGTTCAAAGTATAACCTGGGGCTAGGACCAGAGAGAGAGAGTTACAGATGACAGAGGATATGGAATGCAAAAGCACTGCATATATGTTAGTGAAATCTTCTATAACTGGCCAGCTCCTCTTTGAGTACTAGCTAGAGCTGGATGAATAGTTTCTTCCTTTATTAACCTCTGAGTGGGCTGAGTGAGTTCTCTCTGAAAAGTCAGGTTAGTCCTGTAACAGTCTGCCGTTCTGGAACCAGAGACAAAGACAGTTGATCAACAAACATTGACAGAGTGGGGGGCACTTGAGGGAAAATTGAGAGGATTCTAGAATGCTCTGATCTGAGGCTTCAAGGATGTCTCCTTGAGAAATGACATTTAAACAGACTCTTCAGAGATATGACCATTACAAATGCCTGGAGCTCTCTCAGGAGAAGCAACCTTAAGAATGCTTGTGCCCCCACAGCCCGGAGCCCTAAGGATTCTTGCTATTTCCAGAGCATGTGGAAGCGAAGGGTTTCACTTGGGCCCAGGTACTCACTCAGGTTCAAGAGCACCCAGTCTTCGAGACAGGACCCACAAGGTGGAAGGAGAAAACAGACTCTGAGAAGCTTCCTTGGACCGCCCCCCACATGTATGCAAAATAAGTAAATAAAGATGTAATAAAAATATCCAAGGCCACCAATTGACAACTGTCCTTTTCTTGGTTCTCCTCAGTCAAAAGGGTTGATGCAGCCGCAAGGGGGCATCTCTACGGAGAACACGGTCTCGAAGCAGAAGTAAACATAGAGCCTAGCTCCTGAGCAGCTTCTTTCTCAGGAGCGTGGAAATTCATCTTCCTGGGCCTTTGGGTTACACATAAGGTCACATGCCTACCTCAGATAGGCAAGGAACTGATCATGATTTATTTCAATTTATTTGTTTCAATTGCCTGTTGCTGTGAAAATTTCATCTTGCCCGAGAATCCTACTGACCAGTGATAGATGAATCATGTGAGGAACAAAAGGTCCTCAGTCCCTCCTGCCAAAGAATACTTACTTTTTATTTTATTTGTTTTTTGAGACAGGGTTTCTCTGTGTAGTCCTAGAAATCACTCTGTTGGCTGTCTGGCTTTGAACTCAGAGATCTGCCTGCCTCTGCCTTCCAAGTGCTGGAATTAAAGGTGTATGTCACCACCACCCAGCTTCTTTCCTTCTTTTTGAAAAAAGATTTATTATTTCAGGTGTTTTGCCTTCAAGTATGTCTGTGTACCATGTATGTGCATGTAGTGGCTCAGGAGGCCAGAGGAGGGTCTTAGGTCCCCTAGAACTGGAGTTACAGATGGTTGTGAGCTGCCATATGCATGCTGGGAACTGAACCCAGGTCCTTTGGAAGAGCAACAAGTGTTGTGAACTGCTGAGCCATCTCTCCAGCCCCCCCAGGGAATACTTTCTTACATAGCACTTTCTTTCTTTCCTTTTGTTTTATTTTATTTTATTTTTGAGACAGGATATCTCTGCATAACCTAGTTCCCTGGCTGTCCTGGAACTCACTCTATAGACCAGGCTGGCCTCAAACTCACAAAGATCTGCCTGCCTCTCCCTCCCAAGTGCTGGGATTAAAAGCATATGCCACCACCCAGCTTGTTATGGGATTTTGTATGATGATAAATGTTTAAGGTTATAAAGGTCTATTCGGATTAACAAAAGCTGACCAAGAGATTTACACCTAACTACTTATGTCTTTGCTAACTTTTCAACACCAGGCTTCTAGAACATTTAGATAAGTAGCAACATATTCTCAATAAATAAGGTTTATAAATTCCTAAGGTCTACTCCGTTCACAATAATGTTTATCTAGCTTCTTTGTCTTTGCTCATTTTAAGCTTTAGCTATTTGGATAAACTGAGTCATACAAGTAACTGTAATATTCTGTAATGGTACACTATAAAATGATCAGGAAAGTTCCTAGTCTCTCTATGGACTACATTTATGGTATAAAGTTTATTTATTTATTTATTTATTTATTTGTTTGTTTGTTTGTTTGTTTATTTGGATTTCCAAGAGAGAGTTTCTCTGTGGAACCACCCTGGCTGTCCTGGAATTAGCTCTGTAGACCAGGTTTGTTGTGGAATATTATTTTAGGATGTGTTATATTTGGTGATGCTGTGGAACATTTGTCTAACAATGCAAAGATGTGTTGCATTCTTTTATGTTGCATTTGTTTAACTCTGTGAAGCTGTGTTACTCTGTCTGTCTAAAATACCTGATGGTCTAATAAAGAGCTGAGCGGCCAATAGCAAGGCAGGAGAAAGGATAGGCGGGGCTGGCAGGCAGAGAATAATTAGAAGGAGAAATATGAGAGATCAAGAAGAGAGATCAAAGAAGAAAGAGGAAGGAATGAGAGAGAACAAGGAGAGGAGAACATGAGGGGCCAGCCACCCAGCCACCCAGCCACCCAGCCACCCAGCCACCCAGCCACCCAGCCACACAGCCACACAGCCACACAGCCACACAGCCACACAGCCACCCAGCCACCCAGCCACACAGCCACACAGCCACACAGCCACACAGCCACACAGCAAGACACAGAGTAAGAGGGAAAGTAAGATATACAGAAGTAGGAAAAGATAAAAACCCAGAGGCAAAAGGTAGATGGGATCATTTAAAGTTAAGAAAAGCTGGCTAGAAACAAGCCAATCTAAGGCCAGACATTTATAATTAAGAATAAGTCTCTGTGTGTGATTTATTTGGGAGATGGGAGGTGGGCCCCAAAAGACAAAAGAGCAAAGGAGTAGAAAAAACAACCAACAACATAGGCTGGCCTCGAACTCACAGAAATCTGCCGGCCTCTGACTACTGAATGCTGGGATCAAAGGCGTGCACCACCACAACTGGCCTTCAACTCAAAATTTTAAGGCTCAAACTTAACAGGGATAACTCTATAAAATCCTAATTTATATAACCTACTAACTTATTATAAACTGTTGAAGATAATTAAGACACACAAGTTAATTTGTTTTCAAAGTTAAGCCTAAATCATCAAGTAATTAAATCAGATATGTTTAATAGACAGAGGTCCCCAAACTCTATAGAGATCTGTTGAATATGGCATTTAAAATGTTTAGTAAAGTTTTCCATAATAGTCAGCTCCTAGTGGGAACCCTAAGGTCTCCAAAGACAGTTGGGGCGAGATGACTCTGCTTGAATTGTGGTAACGCTAACCACTGAGGGAAACTGTCCCATGCCTTGCTGGCAACTAGGACTCTGCCCAACCTGTGGACACTTTGAGAGTGATTGCCTTACTCTGTCTGGTCAAAGTAAACTGGGTCAGTCACCCAGTTCTTTCTTCAGGGGAAAATCTCTCAGACCTGGGTCTGGTAGCTGAAGGCTGATGCTGCTCTGTATGGCAGCTGAAGATTAAACCCCATCCTGTATGACTCACCGCTGTCCCCAGCAAAGTCACGGAGAGCACAGGAGCTCAGGACGTGTCTAGGTCGTAGATGAGTCTCTGTCGTCATAAGGGATACACAGGTCATGCGGATTATACCTCCTGCTGTAATTCATCCTTCTCAGATCTCTGACGCTATTGACTAATTGCAGCTTTAACACCAGGGAGCTCACCAGCTCCTCCCCCAAGGCTGCCTTCTCTTCTTGATACAAAGCAGGCCTTAGGCCTCACTTTCCTAGAGCTACTGGTCTCCAGCTGAGAAAGGCAAACTGTGCGCCTTGCTACCAGACTCTGAAAGGGATAAACGCACAGATGTCTTTAACCCAGAGTCAGGTTTGGGTTCCCAGGCTCTTACTGTGTGTGACTCAGAGTCTACCTCCTTTCTACAGTGTGGATTTCAGGACAGGTTACAAACAGTGGGAATGCTATCATATCTACATCTTACTTCTTTCTGTAAACTTTAAAACATTCATGCAAGCTTCAGGGAATCTGCTTGGAACCATCTCTCCCCGGCCAAACAGACTCCAGACAAGTACACCTAAGTCTCCCCACCTGCCTGTTCCTGAGGGTGGGATCTCTCTCCCCTTGTCTTGGGACTCCTCTCCCCCACCTACCAAGACCTTGGGCCTGGAAGTTTCGAATATACACCCTGGAGAAGAGTTTTCCCCTAAACTCTTTACCCTCTGTCCCTAATCTGTATCTGCTCTCGTAGACTGCCAGTCAACCAAAGACAGCATATTGCTCCAAACTCTCCAGCCCCACGTGCTTCTGATGGAATTCCCAACTAGCCTGAGCCAGCTCCTAGGTGGCTCCCAAGCAGCTAGCAACAGTGGTCCAGCCTCACAGACTGTTCCAAAGTGGCTTGTACTTCCCTAGCCCCAGAATGTCCCACAGAACTGGAGAGCAAGTGAAAGAGCCTGTTCTTCCCAGCCCTGGCCAACACTCCAGCTTTCCTGGGTCCCCAACAATGACACCCCAATGTCAACAGGAAGTAGTCATAGAAAAGATTACACGTGTTCCTTATAATTTATTATCAACAAAATAGTTTGGGATGTTAGGTCTCAAATCCTGGACAAATGGCTAACTGAGGTGCCTATTTAACATACCAAAGAGGACCTGTCCACCAGGTTCTGCTAGCATCCCTAGGTACCTACTTGTTATAGGGTATGGCTGGCATACCCTGTCCCACCCTAAACTTCTCCAGCCCAGGGGCTGGGCTGCCCTTTCCCTATATAAGCTGACATTTTGGTTACCCAGTCTTTTGGTTACCTACCCTTTACTCTCCTGGCTCTCCCTTTCCCCTCTTCACACATGGGCCAGCTCAGGGTCATGTTCACTCTGGACTCTCACAGATGTCCTTGCCTCTGGCTATGCGCTCCTTTTGATCTACAAAGGATCTCTTCACCATACCTAGGAGCAGCCATGTTTTCCCTTTTTCATTCACTGGCGTTTACATTTCCCTGAGTGCAGAGTACCTTCTTGTGTCAAAGATGCTGGAACATAGGGTGAAGGCTCTATGTAGACACCAGCTTGACCTTCATGTTCACTGAGTGGGTGTTGTCTTCAGCAATGGAGCCCTGCTGTCAGTTTTCTGAGAGCAACCTATAGTCCTGGGTTGTTTGGAAACTCTCATGGGATCCCTTTGACCAAGAACTCAATTAGATGTTGACAGGTAAACAGCACTGGTGGTGGCGCTGGTTACTGGCAGAAAAGTCACGGGCCATGGCCACGACTACCAGAGTTACAAAGAGCTTTATTAGAAGGAAGGAGGAAAGCCAGGCCTCAGGGGAGGGAGAGATGGTGGGAGCAGAGCAGAGAGCAGGGAGCAGAGCGGGAAGAGAGGGGGGGGGTCCGCGTCCAGCTTTTAAGGCAGGGATTGTGTGACCATGTAGCGGGTACATAGTCGCCAGTGCCCACTGATGACGTAAGACGAAATACCCCAAGCTGTGCATGTGCAGGAGAGTGAGGGCAGGATCCTAACAGATGTGACCCAGTCCTAGTACTGAAAGCTTCATTTGGTGACAAGAGATGTCCAGTTGGGACTCTGTCTCTCCCATTACTTGATTTCATTTAGGTTTCCTTGATACATGTGCATATTTTAGGAAGATTTTACTGTATTAGGTTTCCATATTACCCCTCAACTGCCCTTAATTTTAGCTGTCTCTCCCTGTGTTCCCTTCCTCACTCCCCCTCTCAAGACAGAAATTATTTGATTTTATATGCATGAATATTTTGCCCACCAGCATCATGCATGTTTACCATGTGTATACTTGTTGAATACCCTGGAACTGGAGTTACAAACAGTTATGAGCACCATGTGGGTGCTGGGAATTTAACCTGGGTCCTCTGCAAAAGCAACAGGTGCTCTTAATTGTTGAGCCATCTCGTCAGCCCCCTAAAGTTTTGGGGGTTTTTTGTTGTTGTTCTTTGTTGTTGTTAGTTGAAGATGTGTTACATTGGTTTATGCTGCAGAATATTTGTTTAATGATGCAAAGATGTGTTGCATTCTTTTATGTTGCCTTTGTTTAACTCTGTGAAGTGTGCTATTTTGCCTGTCTAAAACACCTGATTGGTTTAATAAAGAGCTGAATGTCCAATAGCAAGGCAGGAGAGGGATATGTGTGGCTGCCAGGCAGAGAGAATAAATAGGAGAAAGAGAAGAGAAGGAAAGGAGAGGAGGATGCCAGGGGCCTGCCATCCAGCCACCCAGCCACACAGTCACACAGCCAGATGGAATAAGAAGGAAAAAAATATATACAGAAGTAGAAAAAGATAAAAATCCAGAGGCAAAAGGTAGACAGGATAATAAAGAAAATCTGGCTAGAAACAAGTCAAGCTAAGGCCAGGCATTCCTAAGAAAGAATAAATCTCCATGTGATTTATTTGGGAGTGGGTGGTGGGCCCCCAAAGAGTAAACAGTAAAAAAAGCAACCAACAACAGTTATTATTTTTGTCTTTTTGTTATTTGAGACAGAGTTTCTCTGTAGCCTTGGCTGTTTTGGAATTCACTCTGTAGACCAGGCTGGCCTTGAACCAGGGTGGCCTGAACTCATAGAGATCTGTCTGCCTTTGCCTCCCAAATGCTGGCATCAAAGGTATGGGCCACCACTGTCTGTTTGTTTTTGAGATAGGATTTCACTGTACCCCTGACTGGCCTGAAACTCACTGTGTAGACCAAGTTAGCTTTGAACTCACAAATCTGCCTGCCTCTGCCTTCCAAATGCTGGGGTTAAAGGTGTTCACTACCAGGCCTAAATGGAAAGCTAATTTTAAAAGAATCAGAGACTGCAGGGTGTGGTGATATTTTATTTGTGCTGAAATGTGGTAATATTTTATTTGTATGTTAATAAATAAAGTTTGCCTCGAGATCAGAGGAAACAGCAAGCCATACACAAAGTCAGGCAGGGTTAGCACACGACCTTAATCTGATCACTTGGCAGGCAGGGTCTCTGTTCAAAGACACACTAGGGAACAGCCAAGCATGGTGACACATGCCTTTAATCCCAGTATCAACCATAGAGACCTAGAGGTCTGTACAGACAGGCAGTGACAAGGAAGTGAGGTGGGTAGTGAGCTAAGGTTAGCTGGTGGCTCTCACTGTTTCTCTGATCTCTAAGGCTTTCTCCCTATGTTTGGCTCGGTGTTTCTTATTTAATAAGACCACTAAGAAATTCAGCTACAGCAGGGCCTGGAGAAATGGTTCAGTGGTTAAGAGAATGCACCTACTCTTGCAAGAGTTTGTTTGCAGCATCGTATTGGAGAATGGGGCATAACCACCAGGAAGTCCAGCTCCAGAAGATCTGACACCCTCTTCTGACTTCATGGGCACCCCCCGGGGAAACTGAGGATTTGGGCACCAGATATTTAAACTGAGGATGACTGCTCTAAGGTTGAGGAGAAGGTATCTGTTGTAGATAAGAGGGAGAGAACAGCCAGGGCATCTGGAAGAGTCCAGGCCAGGAAGAGTAGTAAACTGAACAAGGCCAGCGGACTGGATCTCCACAAGAGGAGAGACAGAGGAGGAGGACAAAGAGTTTGGGAAAGGAGACCGAGAGAGGAGCAAGAGGGAGTCAGAGAGGAAGGCGGAAGAGTGCGCACAGGAAGAGAGGAAGGCGGAAGAGCGCGCACAGGAAGAGAGGAAGGCGGAAGAGCGCGCACAGGAAGAGAGGAAGAGCGCGCACAGGAAGAGAGGAAGAGCGCGCACAGGAAGAGAGGAAGGCGGAAGAGCGCGCACAGGAAGAGAGGAAGGCGGAAGAGCACGCACAGGAAGAGAGGAAGAGCGCGCACAGGAAGAGAGGAAGAGCGCGCACAGGAAGAGAGGAAGAGCGCGCACAGGAAGAGAGGAAGAGCGCGCACAGGAAGAGAGGAAGAGCGCGCACAGGAAGAGAGGAAGAGCGCGCACAGGAAGAGAGGAAGGCTGAAGATTGCACGTACCTGATTGGTCGGATTCTACGGGAGTGAGAAGCTGGGGAGGGAGGGCTGTAAGCTGGAGAAGTTTGAGGTAGGTGCAGGCTGAGAAGAGTGATAAGAGCCTTGGGTATTTGCTTTTAAGATTTATTGTTGTTGTTGTTATTATTATTATTATTATTATTATTATTATTATATTTTTTGCAGTTTCAAGACAGGGTTTCTCTGTGTAGCCTTGGCTGTCCTGGAACTCGCTCTGTAGACCAGGCTGGCCTTGAACTCCCAGAGATCCTCCTGCCTCTGTCTCCCCAGTGCTGGGATTAAAGGCGTGTGCCACCATGCCTGGCTTATTTTTATTATTTTAGGTTATGTGTTTATTGTGTGTGTGTACACAAGAGTGCATAAACCAACAGAGGTCAGAGAAGTCCCGATCTTCCCGAAGCTAGAGTTATAGGTGGTTATGAGCAACTTCACGTGAGTACAGGGAATTGAACTTGGGTCTTCTGGAAGAGCAGTACATGCTCTCCACCACTGAACCATTTCTTTAGCCCAAACCACAGATATTTGTGATACTCAATGAGCCTGGAGGCCGGTATGTACTTTGGTGTGCTAATAGGCACCACAGATAGCCATTTGTCCCAAGTTTCTTTTGGGCCTGACCCCCCACACACACACATATCATATAACTAAAAATGAAAAATAAAAATTCAAGCAGCCCATGGCATGTGCCTTTGATGCCAGCACTCAGAATGTACAGGCAGCTATGCCTCTGAGCTCCAAGTCAGCCAGGGCTACATCTCAAAAATAAATTAGTAGCCAGGTGGTGGTGGCACACACCTGTAATCCCAGCACTCAGAAGGCAGAGGCAGGCAGATCTCTGAATTCAAGGTCAGCCTGGGCTACAGAGAGGCTTCCAGGACAGCCAGGGCTTCACAGAGAAACCCTGTCTCGAAAAACCCCTAAATAAATAAATGAATGAATGAATGAATGAATAAATCTAAAGAAATTGTTAATAAATAAATAAATAAATAAATAAATAAATTTAAATAAAATGCTAAGCTAGGGCCTGGAAAGACAGCTCAGCTTAAAGGGCTTATCATGTAAGCATGGGGCCAAGAACTGCGTTTCTAGAACCCATGTCAAATGCTTGAGGAGGCTCACTCTGGTAATCTCAGTGTAGAGTCGTGAAGATCCTACCAGCATGGCCAGATCAATGAGCCCCAGGCCGATGAGAGACTGTTTCTTAGAACAAAACAGAACAATATCAGAGCTGGACCCCTGGCCTCCACAGGCGGGCACACACAGACACACATGAAACAAGCAATTTTTAAACCACAGCACATGGGGGCCCCAGAAACAGCCATTTTGACTCCTACGAGGCACTGGGTCCAGTATCAGGCAGGCCTTGCCAAGACCATTCCAGGGCAAGGACTGATGTTCCCTTTGTCCTTTGGCCAGGGTCTCTGAGGAAGTCTTGGGTCAGTCCGGATCCCCACAGAAATCTAGGCACCATGGCAAACATGGGATCTTTAGGCTGTCCTGGAATTCAGATTCTCCTGCCTCAGCTCCTCCAAGGCTAGAATGACAGGCTTTGTCTTTATCACTTGAGCTCAGCTTGACATCAGCCCGGGCAGCATCCAGACTGCTCCTCTCTTGCTCTTTTAAGAGACTGTGTTCTGCCTGTGTGTGTCTGAATGTAAGGAGGCCAGAAGAGGGTGTCAGGTCCCCTGGAACTGGGGTTGCAGATGGTTGTTAGTTATCATGTGGGTGCTGGGAATTGAAACGTGTCCTCTGGAAGAGAAACCAGTGCTCCTAATCTCTGAGCCATCTCTCCACAAAAACAAAACAAAAAGCTGGAGAGATGTCTCAGCAGTTAGGTACCCTTGCGGCTCTTCTAGAGAACTCAAGTTCTGTTCCCAGCACCCACGTTATGCTTCACAACTGCCTGGAACTCCAGCTGCGTGGGATCCAGTGCCCTCTTCTGGCTTCTGAGGGCACACACACACACACACACACACACACACATAAAAGTTTTTCCAGGCATAGTGGTGCGTGCCTTTAATCCCAGTACTACGTAGCGAGATCCTGTCTCAAAACAAAATGAAACAAAAAAACTTGAAGCAATACTAAAAAGCCTGTCGAGGTGGTGTGCACACCTGTAACTCCTGCTCTCTGGAGGGAAGCTGAGGTGGGGGATCCCCCATGCCTGAGACCTCTATCCCACCCCCGAAAGCACCAGAAAAGTAGCAGCGTTTGAGTAACAACTAAACTGAGATGCTGAACCATTAGGGGAAGTCAGGGAAGATCTCTTGAAGGCTGCCTGTAGCCTTGGGCTTTTGTTCTGGAAGAGTCTGAGGTACCACTGTGGCATCTTGGGGTTTAGGGTATAAAATCTATATTTGGGTCTGGGAATGTAATGTAGTTGGTAAAGTGTCCTACCCAGCATGCACAAAGCCTTGGATTCCATGCCCAGCACCTCACAGAGCTGGGGGGGGGGGGGCATGCTACCATGGGTGGGGGAACAGTCCAGAGACCTGCTGTCAGTGTCAGGGACAGACACAGCTCCATATGTCTGGGAAGGACATACATAGCTCCATACTGTGAACAGCCTTCGGCTCAGGAAAACCCAGGATTCTTGGCTTCTGAGTAAAACAAACAAAAACAAAAAAAATGTCAAGCCAGTGTGAGGCAGAGCTGGAGAGGATTTTTGCTTTGTTTTGTTATTTTGTGTGTGTGTGTGTGTGTGTGTGTGTGTGTGTGTGCACATGCAGGTGTGCCATAGCATATGTACAGAGCACAACTTTGTGACTGGTCTCAGGGCTCCAAGGCACCTACCTACCACACTAAGGGAAAGTTCAGGGCTCAGACTCTTAGGCTAGCAGCTTACAGAGGTGACCTGGACCTGATAGAGTCCTTGGCAGCAGGAACAACTCAACACTCACACTTTGACTACAGGTAGGAAACGGAGAGTGAAAAGGGCATGGAACCAATCTTCTGAAACCGTAAAGCTCACCCCAGTGACATACCGCCTCTAGCAAGCAACACCTAATCCTTCCTAAACAGTTCCACCAAAGTCAAATGTATGAGCCTATGGGGGCCGTTCCCATTCAAACCACACACCCTCTCATCTTTTTTTTAGATATATCTTATTATTTATGTGTCTGTGTGTGGGAAAACATATGTGAGTGCAGGTGCCTGAAGAGGTCAGAAGAGAGTGATGGACTCCTGAAAGAGTCACAGGTGGGTATAAGCAGCCATGTATGTATTAGGATTAAAGGTGTGCACCACCACCGCACAGCTCTGAGGAGATTTTATTTTATTTTTTCATTTTTTATGTATTATGAATAGTGTTCTGCCTGCATGTAAAGAGGGCACTAGATCTCATTAAAGATGGTTGTGAGCTATTATGTGGTTGCTGGGAATTGAACTCAGGACTTCTGGAAGAGAAGCCAGTGCTCTTAACCTTTGAGCCATCTCTCCAGCCCTCTGAGGAGATTTTAATACAGATTTTAAACTCAAGAGTTCAAAGAAAGAGAAGCCACCCAGAAGAAAGCAAGCTTTCTCATCGAAGACTTAACTTTGTGTCTTCACAATTGCAGATGCCATTTTGGGAGGTTTGAAGCTATTATCTTCCAAGAGTTGGTAGGGACTTAAAGGAGACCCCAGGTTCCCGAGGAACAGCTGGCGGGGTCAGTTGGTGAAGTCTAGGTCTCTGGGGTGTAGGAAGTTGGGCTGTCTCCACTGTAAACAAAGATTGCCCTGTTTATGGTATTTCCAGAAAGTATTCAGGAGAGGATGCCAAGCCCTTTCTCCGTGAAGTTGCTTTTTTTTTTTTTTTTAATCATAGCAACATAAATGTAACAAAGACATCATGTTACCATATTTATCTTGCCTCAGTGCTGAGAAAGGCAGCCTGGGAGACTTGTGCTCCACCTGTGATGCCGAGGGTGTCAGCTAAGTTTAAAGCCATACAGAAAACACAAGCCTGGTTTGACTTAAGGTGGTTAGAGATTGCCAATACCCTCAATAATCTGGCCAAATAGCAAAAAGTTCTCTCTGAAAGGGTGTGGTGCACACGGCTGTGAGCTCGGCACCAGGAGGTCAGTGCACAGGCCTGTGAGCTCGGCCCCAGGAGGTCAGTGCACAGGCCTGTGAGCTCGGCCCCAGGAGGTCAGTGCGCACGCACGGTTGTGAGCTCGGCCCCGGGAGGTCAGTGCACAGGGCTGTGAGCTCTGCACCAGGAGGTCAGTGCACACGGCTGTGAGCTCAGCCCCGGGAGGTCAGTGCACACGGCTGTGAGCTCGGCCCCGGGAGGTCAGTGCACAGGGCTGTGAGCTCGGCACCGGCAGTCAGAGGCAGAGGGTTCTTGAGTCTGAGGCTTAGACTGATACACACAGTCAGAAGCTGCTCAGAAGAAAAACAAAACAAGTTCTCCCTTGTTGTAGGAATTTAGCAGAGTCACTGTATGGGGTAGATATTAGAATGAGCCGCAGTTTTTTTTTAGAAGTACTTTGACCTTGAAGAATCCTGTGGAAAACAGTGATAGTTTTACTGAAGGGGCTTTGCAGCCACCCCATAGCTTTGCTCACTAGCCGGCTCAGGCACACCTGAGACTCCTGGCTTACTGTGTATTGCACACGATAAAGGACTAGATTCATGGGGGCGTGCGATGCTGTCCTTTCGAAGACTTTAGGGACTTCGGTATGAGGAAATACTTTGTGTAACTTTCAATAAATCGCCTTTGTATGGCTGTTGGGGGGGGGGGGAGGTGTCAGTCCATCAGAAGAGGCTGGACCTTCCCGATGCCACATAAGTCTTAAAATTTCATCTTGGGGGTGCCTTCTTTCTTCAACTGACCCGGCTACATGGTGTATTCCGACACTCCCTGATGGAAGACGATGTCGTTTTTTGAGCCTCATGAAACTTTTTTCTTTTTCTTTCTCCTCTCTGTCTCTGTCTCTCTGACAAAGTCTTATGTAGTGTAGGGCTAGGCTCCAACTGCCTATGAGGAAGAGGAGAATTATCTTAACTTTCTGAAGTTTCTGCCTTCATCTTTCAAGGGCTGGGATTACAGATGTCTACTACTATGCCCAATTTAGTGAATTTCTGCAATTTTTCATAAGCAAGTTTTTATTTATTGTTTGTTTATTTATTTATTGTTTGTTTATTTATTGTTTGTTTATTTGTTTGTTTATTTATTACAGGGTCTTACTATTTAGCTTTGGCTGTCCTGGAACTCACTCTGTAGACCAGGCTGGCCTCGAACTCACGGAGATCCACCTGCCTCTGCCTCCCGAGTGCTGGGATTAAAGGCGTGCGCCGCCACCACCCGGCTCTTAACACATTTCATATCCCAAGCCTTTCCCTCAGGTCTGGAGCTCAGTGGCTATAGAGGCATGTAGGTGTGGGCCACGGAATCTCATTCTCCACCCGAGGAATTTGAGGGATGGTGACATCTGAGCTGTTTCTAAGTTCATTTGCAAGCATGCCCACAGAAGTGCATGTGATAGCCTCTTCAGTTCATACAGGAGTTGTTATTTATTTTATGGGTATGGGTGTATTGCCTACATGTATGTGTGCCATGTGAGTGCAGTACCTGAGGAGGTCAGAAGAGGGTGTCATATTCCTTGGAACTAGAGTTGTAGACCTTTGTGAGCCTCCACAGGAGTTTTTGAAAAGCTCCATAGGACATTTAGCAGTCACCAGCATTTAGTAGTGATAAACAGGGCCACAATATCGTCCTGCACACCTGGCCCTCTCTGTCAACTACAGCCTTTTATATCAGTTTGAAGTTGTATGTCGGGGCCATGGAGACTCAAACAGGCCAGCATGTAATCTTTTCTGGTACATTTGTAGAGAGGCCAAGACTCATGCCACATCAGCATAGCAAGCAGAATCTAGCAAATATACAAGATAAAGGAGGGCTGGAGAGATGGCTCAGAGGTTAAGAGCACTGGCTGCTCTTGCAGAGGTCCTGAGTTCAATTCCCAGCAACCACATGGTGGCTCACAACCATCTGTAATGAGATCTGGCGCCCTCTTCTGGCATGCAGGCATACATGCAGGCAGAACACTGTATACATAGTAAATAAGTCTTTAAAGAAGTATAAATAAGATCCATTCTCAAAACAAAACAAAACACAAAAGCCTGTATCGATATATTATTGTTGTTCGTTTATTTGAGACAGGGTTTCTCTGTGTATAGCCCTGGCTGTCCTGGAACTGTTTTATAGACCAGGTTGGCCTCAAACCCAAACACCTGCCTGTTTTTGCCTCCTGAGTGCTGGGATTAAAGGAGTGTGCTACCATTGCCCAGAAAATTTTTTTCCTTAGCTTTTTGAGACAGGGTTTCTCTGTATAGCCCTGGCTGGCCTCGCACTCACAGAGATCCTCCTGCCTCTGCCTCTCAAGTGCTGGGATTAAAGGCGTGCACCACCACCCAACGAAAAGATATATCTTTTGAAACAGGGTTTCATGTAGCTCAACTAACTTCAAACTCAAAATATAGACCATACTGACTTTGAATTTGTGATTCTCCTGCCTCAGCCTCCTGAGTGCTGGAATTACAGGCATGAGCCATGCTCAACCAAATAAAATTTTAAAAGTCCAACAATTATTTTAAAAATCTATGCCGGGCGGTGGTGGCACACGCCTGTAATCCCAGCACTCGGGAGGCAGAGGCAGGTGGATCTCTGTGAGTTTGAGGCCAGCCTGATCTACAGAGCTAGTCCAGGACAGGCTCCAAAGCTACAGAGAAACCCTGTCTCGAAAAACAAAAACAAAAACAAATATCTATTAAATATAGTCCCCTCTTCTTTGTGTGTGTGTGTGTGTGTGTGTGTGTGTGTGTGTGTGTGTGTCTGTCTGTCTGTCTGTCTGTCTCCTGGGATTCAAACCAAAGGGTAAATGTGTGATTCAAATGCTCCACCATTAGGTTCCATCCCTAACTGTATTTGCTAGTTGTGTTGTTGTTGTGTGGTTGGTTTTGTTGTTATTTCATTTGTTGTTGTCAACTTGACACAAGCCAGGGTCATCTGGAAAGAGGAAACCCCAATTGAGGAAATGCCTCCATCAGCTTGGCCTGTAGGCAAGTCTGTAGCGCATTTTCTGGATTGGTGACTGATGTTGGCGGGTCCAGCCATGGCAAGCGGTCCTGTCTTTCTTTCAAGGCTCATGCCAGGCCCTCTCCCCCTGCCCCTCTCTGCCTGCTACCCGTGAATCAGCTACTGCTGCTCCAGTGCCGCACCTGTCTGCTCCCACCATGACCGTCATGGACTAACCCTCTGAATCTGTAAGTAAGCTCCCAGTTAATTGCTTTCTTTGATAGTGGTTGAAGACATTAACTTGATATGATTGTCTCCCATTGGACTCACTTTCCTGGAAATGAAAAAAATAAATAAAGTAAAACTCCATGTGGGGGCTGGGAAATGGCTCAGTGGGGAGACCCGAATTTGAATCTCTAGCTCACGCGCGCGCGAGGCAGAGAAAGGAAACAGGAGGATCACTAGAGCTCCACACAGCCTGGGTAAATCAGTGCGCTTCAGGGGTAGCGAGAGACCCTGCCTCAAAAAGGTCAGTGAGAGCATTTTCAGAAGAAGCCAGTCTGCCTGTGGCCTCCGAGTGCTTGAGCACACACATGGCCCCACATGCACACGGACACATGCACCTACCCTATCTCCCTTACCCATCCCGCTGTCGTTAGACATCTAGGTTGGCCCACTAGGCTATTGTGGACAGTGCTGCAATAACCACTGAGTATCTGTGGCATGTGTAAATGCCCATACATGTAATAGCTGTCACAGGAAGAGCTGTTCTCAGGTTTCTGAGAAACCTCTGTCCTGACGTCCACAGTGGCCGGACCGGTGGTGTGAAGGCTCCTTTCTGTTCACATCTTGTCTACCCTGGTGGCTGTTTGTTTTCTTAATGACTGCCATCCTGACTCAGATGAGATGGAATCTCTATGTCGTTCATTTTCCATGTTCGTGGGCATTTGTGTTCCATCTTTTGAGAATGGTCCGCTCATTTCATAAGCCCATTCCTTGGGTGACGTGGTCGCCTGTTTAGTTTCTTGAGTTCTTTGTGTATTGTAGATAATGATCCACTGTCAGATGTATACCTAGCAAAGACTCCTTCCCATCTGTAGGCTGTCTCTTAACTCTTTCCTTTGCTCTGCCAAAGCCTTTTAATTTCTTGGCGTCCCTTTTCTAATTGTTGGCCGTATTTCCTGTGTAACCACAGTCGGGCTTCTTTCTCTCTCTTTCTTTTTTCTTGTTTTTTTTTTTTTCAAGACAGGGTTTCTCTGTGTAGCCCTGGCTGTCCTGGAACTCACTCTGTAGACCAGGCTGGCCTCGAACTCACAGAGATCCCCCTGCCTCTGCCTCCCACGTGCCGGGATTAAAGGTGTGTGCCACTCTGCCAGGCTAATCAATAAAATGAAAAAACAAAACAAAACAAAAAACCCAGCCAAGAGTGCATGGCTATTATCTGAGCACTTGAGAGGTGGGGATAGGAATTAGGAATTTAAATTCATCCTCTCAAAACAGCCAGCTGAGGTCAGCCTGGTTTACATTAGAGCTACTTCAAAGAAAAAGTCAAGAGAGCTGTGAACTTCATGCTAAAAGCACTTGAAAAATTGCATGAAAAATTGTAAATTCCCTCAGAGGAAAAAATGTTTACAAAAAACATAAAGGTGAAAAATTCTGATTTATGAAAGAGAAGCCAGGCGTGGTGGCACATGCTTTTAATCCCAGCATTTAGGAGGCAGAGGTAGGCAGATCTCTGAGTCTGACACAGCCTGGTCTACCTTGTGAGTTCCAGGACAGCCAGGGTTTTACGGAGAAACCCTGTCTTGATAAACAAAAACCAAAGAGCCAGCATGGTCCATACTTACAACCCCAGTTCCAGGCCAGTTTTTTTTGTTTTATTTTTCAGACACGTTTCTCTGTAAAACAGTCCTGGCTGTACTGGATCTCACTCTGTAGACCAGGCTGATTGAGAACTCACAGAGATTCTCCTGCCTCTGCCTTCCAAGTGCTGGGATTAAAGTCATGGGCCACCACTGCCTGTCTTAAATAGTTAATATCTTAAATAGTTCAACTGTCTCAAAGTAATATAAACTTTAAAAGGTACCTACAAAGCACCAGAGGCAAGGAAATGAATGTAAGATGTTCAGCAGGTTCCTTTGAGTTGGCGGTGGTTTATTACTCTAATTAGCCCAAACTGTAAAAGGCGACAGTGAAATGTTATCGCAGATTCCGTGCTGGGGAATTCTGGAAGTGCCTTAATTGGATCAGGCTCAGGCACTCATACAATGTCTCCTTGTAGGGAGGTAGGGCAGTTGCCAGGTCTCTGTGGGGTGTGTGTGTGTGTGTGTGTGTGTGTGTGTGTGTGTGTGTGTGTGTCAACACCAGCCTCACGAAGATGTAACGCATGGGCCACACCGCCACACCACTGACCCTTGGGTCTCTTTCCTTTATCTCATGCTTTTCTCTGCTCTTTCTCTCCTTCCTTTCTTCCTTAATTTTTGTTTTGTTTTGAAATGGGATTTTGTTATGTAACTTGTCTTGTCTGAAACTCACTTTGTAGACCAGGCTGGCCTCACACTCAGTAAAATACTCCAGTTTTTGTCTCTCTAATGCTGGAACTAAAGGTGGGCCACCATTCCCACCCTCTTTATTTTTATATTATTGTTTTGTTTTTCAAGACAGGGTTTCTCTGTGTAGCCCTGGCTGTCCTGGAACTCGGACATCTACCTGCCTCTGTCTCCCGAGTGCTGGGATTAAAGGCATGCACCACCATTACCTGGCTTTATTTTTCATATTATTATTATTTTATGGCCATTTTATTGTTCTTTGCTTTTTTTCATTTCATGGATACTTTTTTAATTGGTGGTTTCTGGACTGTGAAGCCCACATTCACAGGTACTGTGTCTTCCAATGGTTCAGATGATTGTTACCATTTTTTAGCCACAATGTTTTTTTTTAATTATAAAAAATGAATTTTGTTCAAATTTAAGCCTAGATCTCCTCTTGAAACAAAGATCTGTGTGCTTAGGCTCATGGAAGCCCTATCCTCTATTTCCACCTAAAAGACATGAAACTAGTTTCCTGTTAACCTAGTAGAAGAGATAATTGTGGCTCAGATGAACTTAACGAGTTATTAAAATTGAAGTGTGGATCTACAACCAGATGGTGCTTTTAAGTTGTTTTGTTTCTGAGACAGGATCTTACTGTATAACCCTGGCTTTCCTGGAAAACACACACATAAATATTTTATAAAGTTTAAAACTGTAATTCAACCTTTTTACATGTTTTGTCTGCATATATGTCTGTTCACCACATGTGTGCCTAGTATCCATGGAAGCCAGAGAGGGCGTTGGATCTCTTGGAACTGCCATGTGGGTGCTGGGAATTGAACCCAAGTCCTCTGGAAGAGCAGCCAGTGCTCTTAACTGCTGAGCCATCTCTCTTGAGACTTCCTATTCTCTCTCTCTCTCTCTCTCTGTCTCTCCATCTCTGTCTCTGTCTCTCTCCCCGCTACACACACACTCAACCTTCCTTCCAAGTGTACTGATGCAGGCATGTGTAACAGGAATCTTAAAGGTACTTATTAACAAAATCAAACCTGAGGCCAGGTATTGGGGTGTACGCTGGAAGTTCAGAGAAGCAGAACAAGCCACAGCTTCCTCACCTTGCCAGTTCTTCAGCTGATCCTGTTTCCTCAGACTGGAAGCTTCTGAGACCTCATCCCAATGAATCTCAGCTGAACTGTGCTGCTCAAAGCCTAAAAGCTGGACCAGCCAAATGCTTCTAGTTTCTGGTCTTCAGGCCTATCTGCTGTCTTTCTCCTTTCTGGTCTTTCTCTTTCAGCCCTCACTCCCTGGGGTTAAAGGCGTGAGTCACCACATTTGGCTGTATTCTTGAACAGACGGATTTCTGCCTCTGGAATGCTAGGATTAAAGGTGTGTGCTACCACTGCCTATCCTCTATGTTTAATATTGTGGCTATTCTGTCTCTGACCTCAGAGAAGTTTATTAGGGTGCACAATATTTTGGTATGTCCTAAACTCACTCCATAGCCCAAAGAGGCCTTGAATTCATAATCCTCCTGCCTCAGCCTCCTGAGTTTCTGAGACTACCGGCACAGGACACCATGCTGTCCCTCTTCCCTCCTTATGTCTTCTGTATCGTTAAATACAGAATCTGGGGGACTTTTAAAGTTGCTAGCCCCTCTGAGCTGCTCCCTTCCCCAGGTTACCTCTTCCTGTCTGTCACACATTGCCACTTGCCAGGTTTGCTATTTGCTTTCCGTTGACCTGACACACACGAGACTGGGACTAGGGAACTTCAAGGGAGAGAGTGTCTCCATCAGATCAGCCTGTGGCCATATCTATGGGGCATTTTCTTGATTAATGATTGGTGTGGGAGGGCCCAGCCCACTGTGGGTGGTGCTACCCCTGGGCTGGTGGTCCTGGGTTAGATGAGAGCAGGCTGAGCAGGCCACGAGGAGCAAACTAGTAGGCAGCTTCAGTGTCTGCCTGGAGTTCCTGCTGTGACTGTCCTTCACCGTGGACCTTGAGAGTTGAGCTGAGACAAACCCTTTCTCTTCAAGTTTATCAGATTGTTGTGATAAAGGAAAGCAGAACATCCATCTAACCTAGTCTAACCCTCCCGTGGATGTGCTGCTCCAGCTGGGTTCACGGGGCCGCCACGTTGGAGTCTTGGCGGTGGCGGTGGCTGTGATCCCAGCACTTTGACACTGGGAAGGCTGGGACAAGAGCATAGTGTGGTCCAGGCCAGCGCTGTTGGGTTTTGTTTGTTTGTTTGTGGCTGGGTCTCTCTACATAGCCCTGGCTGTCCTGGAACACACTTTGTAAACCAGGCTGTCCTCAAACCGAGAGCTGCCCAGATAGATTAAAAGCGTTGCTGCTATAACCCAGCCTCCCAAGCTAGCCTTGAACTCATTCATCCTCACCGACTCCCCAGGGCTGAAGTCACAGGTGTTTTCCATCTCATTGATTTTTTTGTTTGTTTGTTTTTGTTTTTTTGTTTTTCAAGACGGTTTCTCTGTGTAGCTCTGGCTCTTTTCTGGAACTCGCTCTGTAGACCAGGCTGGCCTCGAACTCACAGGATCCACCTGCCTCTGCCTCCCAAGTGCTGGGATTAAAAGCCTGCACTACCCCTGCCCCACCTCACTTGATTTCTTTTGATGCTTTTCTTCCAGTCAGGTTAAGATATTTATTTATTCATTTGTTGATTATTTTTGAGACGAAGGCTCAGGTAGTCCTGACTGTCCCGGAACTATGTAGATCAGACTGGCATCCAACTCACTACAATCCACTGGCCTCTGCCTCCCAAGTTTCTTTTTTCATATTTTAATTGTTTGTATGTCACATGTCTGCCGTGTGTGCAGGCCCTGGTGGGTGGAGCAGGTCCCTAGGATCTATAGTTATGGGCGGATGTGAGCTACCTGAGTCCTGGGATCCAAACTCGGGTTTTCCTAACTGCTAAGCCATCTCCCAACCCCTTCCGACAAAAATCTGAACTTGTTTATTATTATTTTTTTAGTTTCTGAAAGATTGATTAACTCTGTGTTTTGTCTGCATGCCTGTATGTGCCTGGTGCTAGCAGAGGCCAGAGAGGGCTTGGGATTCCCTAGAACTGCAGTGGCAGAGTTGTGAGCCACCGTGTGGACGCTGGAGATGAACCCCAGGTCCTCTGGAAGAGCAGCCAGTGCTCTTAGCCACCGAGCATCTCCACAGCCCCTTAAGCTTTAGCTGCTCAGTTCTCAGAAGCTCTGATTCCTGTGTCTCCCATAAACTTAAACTCTTTTTTTTTTTTTTTCTTTTGGTTTTTGATGTTTTTGAGACATTGTTTCTCTGTGAAACAGCTCTGGCTGTGCTGGAACTCGCTCTGCAGCCCAGGCTGGCCTCGAACTCAGAGATCCACCTGCCTCTGCCTCCCGAGTGCTGCGATTTAAAGCGTGTGGCACCCCGATTTAAATTCTATCTTAATAGTTTATTTTTACATCTACTTACTGCAGATTTAACACTTCCCCTTTCCTTGGTAACAGCACCCCGCCTCATGCTGTCCAAACTCACCGCCCAGTAACTAAGGCTCACTTTCTTAATTCTGTATCGGGTTCCTTCTTCGTGGCTGCTCACTACCCCTTCCGTTTCCCGTCTTTCCTCCCAACACACTGACCCGCACTGTGAACACACTGCGGCGGCGTGACTGCGCGACTTGGTACGACAGCAGGGTAAAGACAGAAGTGTCTTTGGGTGTGACTCGGTTTCCCCAACTCCCTCCCTCTGCTCAGAGTGCGCAGGGCTTCTGCGCAGGCGTACTGGAACTCTAGCTCAGGACTGAGGCCGGGGTGGGGCGAAGAGCTGCACATGCCTGCTTATTGGCCCAAGTGCTGACAGACAGGAAGGATCTGCTAAGCGGTTGCTTAGGAACAACCACTGACCAAAAACATAAATAGAAGGCTGTGGCAGGGCAGGAAGCGGCTGGTGTGGTTGGGTCCTAGCCAGGGTGCATGACCGGCCTTGGTTCACCCTTTCTGCCAGAACGGGCACTCAGAAGTCTTGTCTTTCTGGAAAGACGGACTCCCACCCAGATCGCAGAGGACCCCCTCCCCCAGAAGTGTTCTTTCATCCCCAGCCTTGAGGTTCAGGGTTCCGGGGCAGCTTCCGAGGGTGTGAAGGTCACTGCCCGTCACTGCCCTTGTCTGTTCATCTCAGGGCCGGAGTTCAACTCCCTCGCCTGGGAACATGGCACTCCTGCCTGGCTGGCTGCTGACTAGACATTTTCAAGAGCAAATTGGAGCGCATCCTTTGCCGGAGACTCCCAGCGGCCTTGTATCATTCCAGCTGGCCAAGGAGGCCAGCACAAGGAAGGCCTGGGCGTCGCTACCTGCGGCATTCACCCTGCCTGGTCCTGCAGGCCCCCAGGCGGTCCACTCCTCTGCTGTGGAAGCTTTGCCACACTGCTGAGGCGCTGCCACAGGCTGCCTCCAGCTCAGCCCCACCCCACTGAGGCCTTGTCCTGCTCAGAACAACACTCGTCACACCTGCAAACAGGTACTTGGACTGTGATTGACCAGGACAGTGTTTGTAAAATGTGTGTTTCCTAAGTCTTACATGGTCACAAACAGGGGTTCTGAAAATTGACAGCGAGCCAAAGTGGGAGCTCTTCAGAACTGACAGTGATTTAAAACGCCAGGCTGGGGCTGGGAGATGGCAAGGGCTTGCCACTGCGTTGATATCTCTAGCCAGAGGTGCTGGTGTGGCTCTGTAGTCAGTGGGCAGGTGGATCCTTGAGGATCCTCAGAGGTCACTGGTCAGCCAGGAAGCCACTGAGTCAATTCCAGATTCAGTGAGAGACCCTGTGTCAGTAAGGTAAAGAACATAGACCCCAGACTGGGACGTCTGGCCTCCACACCATACATGTGCATACCTGCATGCACACACCTACCTGCACACATGCACATGTGCACTCACAAACACACATACTCAGAGACCACACAGCCTGGGCTGGGGGCATAGGGACATAGCTCAGTGGAAGAACATGATTAGTTGTCAAGATGCCAGTTCCATCCCGAGAACAGCAAAATTAAAATGTCAGGCTGGGCTGTGGGTCATCCAGAACACAGACCACATCTTTGTCACTCTGAATCCCAGCAACCAGTTCCAGGGGTGGCAGGGGTGGTGTTCTTTTAAAATGCCTGATTAAGGTCACGATGACAGGTGAAGTCAAGCCATTTAGCTACGGTCCCACCGCCTGAGGAACATCTTCTGGAGCCAGGGCACTGAGCCAGTCTTAGGGAGCTTAGGAGGGAGTGTTTGTGCTTAAAGGACAATGAGGATGCCAAATCTAAGAGGCATTTATTGTAATGAGTGTTCAAGAGGGTGGAGAAGGGTGGGGTTCCCCCATCTAATCCTCCGAGGCCCAGGGTGACTCATTTTTCTTCCTTGGACCCAGGGGCGGAGTTGACATTTGGTCCTCCAGTCGGGTCCTGCTCCCCCTGTCTGGTGGCATCCCCAGTGTCTCCAGCCACCAAAGCCATATTTCTCAAATAGTTGGCATTGAAGCAGTTGGCTTGTTCGTCCCCAGGAGCCAGGTCACAGCATGAGGCAGGGTCCTTCCAGGAGTTCCTTCGGGGACCACAGAGCTCCTCAACGAAGGCTAGTTTCTGAAAAAGGAACGGAAAGCAGAGATGCCTGGGGATGAGGCGGTCGGAGGTGGGCTTGGGGGCCCTAAGTCCTCCCCCTACTGCTTGCCCACTGGATTTCCTCCTGGGGCCCAGAGACTGTGCAAGATCCCCTAGTACAGCAAGATTCCTTGTGACTGACAGATGTGCACATCTGGAAATGCCAGAAGCTTGAGGCCCAGGGCAGGGATAACAAGTCAAGTCGGGAGGGAAGGCATCTGGAACACCAAGGAAGATCTAGTCCTCCCAACCACCGCTGACTTCTGGGAGCAGGTTTGAGGGTCTAAAGAGAAGGGCCCCCTCTCCCCGGCCTCCCCCACTCCTCCACGTTTCCCTGGAGCCATGGGCTTCTTCCTCCACACTGACCTCTTCTTCACCGCAGCAGGCCTGCTCTGGAAACGGCAGGTCACAGCAGCGGACAGTCATGTTCTGGATCAGTCCAGGAATCTGTTTACTGTGGTTGGTATGAGAGAGGCGGGACTCAGGGTCTTGTGCAGGCCATAGCATCAGGCCAGAGGCTGCCAGGGCCGGGGTGGTGGCCTGGGCCTGTAATCCTACCACTTGGGGTACTGAGGCAGGAGGATTGTTTCCCTTCAAGACCATCCTTGACCACAGAGTGAAACTCTTTCAAAATAAATAAACAATGCCCCCAAACTACCCAAACAGTACTGGGAGACCATGGTTTTGTTGACCCCGAGGGCACCCCAGGAGGGAGGCGGTTTGGACACACCAGAGTGTTGGGAAGAGCTGGGTAAGACTCACTGCTTGGAGAGAACTCTTCCATTTCCACAGAGATGGCCCATGAGGTTGGGGGTGACTCGGCTGAGGTCAAGGGTCAAGATATCCCGGTCATAGTTGGGATAGGGGGCCCAGCGGGCGAAGCACTCGTCACGGGCAGGGCTGGGAGGGTGGTGGCAACAGGAGTGAGGGTGTGTCTTTATGGCCAGCTCCCGGTCACAGTATTGGTCCAGGGTGTCCTCCCACTGTGGACAGAGAGAGGAGTCAGAGCCGGCTCCGCCCCGCTCCCCTTACCACACCGAATCCCTGTCGACATCCATGAGATGAGGTCCGAGGGGAGGGGGATCTAGAGGGCCAGCAGGCAGCCGTGGAGGCGTGGGCCTGGGAAGGTGGGGCGGAAGGAGAGATGAGGCTCCTAGTTGGCCCCTGGAGATGAGCTGGAACAGTGGGTGCGGAGGGTCAGCGGAGCCCAGAGCTGGACGGATGGATGGCAGGCAGATGCACATGTGGGGTCACAGGTGGATGAGCCCGGGACGGTAGCTCGGAGGCTCAAAGTGAACAGACTCAGACGACACACAACGGATGGACGGACGGACAATCACAAGCAGACGGACGCGGACGTGCTCACGGGGAAGAACATGGCTGGCTGGCTGCAGAGGCAGCGGCTGGGCGGCTGGGCGGCTGGCATGCCCACTTACGGCCTTCCGTGCGCAGGTGTGGTTGTGGCCCCGGCGGCAGCAGAGCTGGAACTCCAGCTCCAGCCGGGTCAGAGCCTGCAGCTGCCTCTGGATGGCGTCGGCAGCTGGGAGGTTGCGCGGCACAGAGCGGAAGCGTCTCAGGAGACAGATGTTCTTGACGTTGTCCGGAGTGGGCATCCCCGGGGGGAAAGGCAGCTGGGGCCCCGAGGACATGCCCGTCTGGTGGGCCGGGCAGGGCTGGAGCACGTAGTTAGGTCGAGGGGCTTCCTCCTGGAAGCAAGAGAACCGCTCCTCCCCCGCCTGTCTGCAGCACCGGTGGGGTCGGGTCTTGACAGAGAACTCGGCCTCACAGAACCGGGTCATTGCGTCCTCCCACTAGATGAGAGGGGTGGGTGAGCCCGAAACCCCCTGTCCATGTGCCTGCCTTCCCCCCGGTTCCAGGAAAGGACCCTAGGCAGGTCAACAGCTCTCCTGTGCTCTCCGGGCACACTGCGGGGTAAAAGGGACCGAGGCTCCTCCGTACCCAGGGGTGAGGTGTCCAGCCCTTACACACACGTGCACGCACGCACGCACGCACATGTGCACACACACACGTGCGCGCGCGCACACACACACACACACACACACACACACACACACACACACAGTCTGGAGGTTAAGGGACACCCCACCAGCACCAGCAGCCAAACCCTCACCACAAGCTTCAAACAGTCTAGGCGGTTCGTGTGGCTTCGGCAGCGGCAGCAACGGGAATATCCGGTCTCCAGCAAATTGAGGGTCTCTCCTTGGCGACTAAGGTGGGAGTAGCCGGTCTGTGGCAGGTTCCAGGGGCCATACACCACGTGTTGACGCTCAGGAAGGCAGATCTGGTCCAGATTGTCTGGAGAAGGCCGTCCTGGAGGGAAGCCATCCAGCCGGTGCCCCCAGCCACCTCTCCGGCCCTGTGGGCAGTGCTGGGCTGGTTTCCGAGACAGAGACTGTGGAGAGTGCTGGCCCACCAGGGGGGCTGGCTTCTCTAGAACAGGGAAAGCAGTGCTATGCTAAGGATGGGGAATGGGAAGACGGTGGGTTGGGAGCATGGGTGGGAAACAAGCAGCTATTCTGGGCGTCTTACCTTCACAGTCACTGAAAGGAAAGTAACTAACCACACGGACCTGCACACTCAGGCTGCCATTAGCTCCTCCTAGAGGCTCAGGGGCCTGCTCCTCTCTCCAGGGTTCTAAGCCCGAGGGCTAAAGCGCAGGGGCAGATAGACAAGTGCCGTCACTCACCCTCTTTCTGACTGGACTGGACTATCTCCTCCTGATGCTGGACAGCTGGGTCTACTTGGGTAGAAGGAGATGTGTAAGCAAAAGGCTTGTTGGGATGGGCTCCTCCTAGTTCCCGTGCATGAAGGGACTCAATAGAGAGGTAAGTAAAAAACAAATGGTATTCTATATCACTTAATCACAGAGCTATGGAATAAGCATTATTTCCTTCCTTCCCTCCTGCTTTTTTAAAGAAATGGCTTCATGTACCCCAGAGTGGCTTTGAACTCTGTAAGAAGCTGAGGCTAACTTTGAACACCTGATGCTCATGCTTCCTCCAAGTGCTGGGATTATAGACAACCGCCACCACAACCAGTTGATGTGGCGCTGGGGACCAAACCCAGGGTGATGTTGTGGCCAGACAAGGCTCAGGAAAGTCACACAGGTCTGAGTGAGTGGCAGAGCTCCCCACCCTGTTGGCCTCCCAAGCCCATGCTCCGGAGTAAAGGGAGTCACTCACTTTCCTTCTGCTCGACAGGGCCTTGGGGAGGGGGCTGCTCTTCCTGCAGGGGGATGGCCTCTGGAGGGAGAGGAGGACCCACTGTGAGATGGGTGAAGGCACAGGGTGTGGAGATCAGACAAGGGTCAGCAGATCACAGTGGGATGGGGCAGGGGGCGAGGAACACACTCACCTTTACTTTCCACAGACTTCAGGAAAGCGGGCCTCTCTTCCTCCTGCACGGGGATCACTTCTGGAGATGAAGGGGGCTGCACTACAGAATGGGCAGTGTGAGCCGTCTACCCCTTCTAGCCAGACAGCGAGGCGGGGGGTCTGGAGGGCGGCCAAGAGGGACTTGTGGTGGCCTTACCTTCCCTTTGTTCCTCAAAGAGAGGTTCATACAGAGACGTTTCAATGTGGTCCACACGGAGTCTCCGGGTTTGCGATGGGGAAGGAGGTGCAGCATAGCCAACTAGAGGCCGGAGGGGAGAGTCAGAACCTACAGCTCCTCCCAGACTCCCCACCTCCTGCCCGTTCCCCCAGAACTACAGCCGTCCACCCGGGATGCTTCCGTCCCCGCTGGACCTCGTTAGTTCTGGGCAGGAGGCTCTCACCTTCATGAAGGTGCAAGAAGAGGTTCTCCGGCTTCATCTCTCTCTGCTCTGAGGCCTTGAAGTCTACAGGAAGGAAGGACAAGTCAGAGGAGTTTTGAGAGGTCCTGTCCTGAGCAAGGATGGAGAGGCCGTGGGGGCCGACAGTGTGGAAAGACCACTGTGTGGTGTCTCTAGCCTCCCACACCTGCCTTGATGTGAGTGGGCTGGGTTCTGAGAGAACCTGGGTTTGTCTGTGGCTGGGAAGGGAGGTCCATTTCCCCGTCAGTATCTCCCTCGGCTGGGGCCTGTGGCTGTCCCCTGCCTCTACAGTCACTGCTCTAGCTGCCACGGACCCACCTCTCCCCACACTCCTGAAGGCCTCAGGTAGGAGCCCAGCTGAGTGTTTAAGTACCTTTCTCCAGTCTGTCTCAGATCCTTACTTTAGGTTTCTTTAAAAAAAAAAAAAATGTTTATGTGCAGAGGGGCCAGTGTGTCATGGTGAGTGTGTAGGTCACAGGACAACTGTGGGAGTCGTTCTCTCCATGTGGGTTACTGGGATTGAATTCAGGTCACCAGGCTTGTTGGCCCTCCTTTAGGTGTGGGGCATCTGGAGCTGGACTGAAGGCACCAGACTAAGGACCAGGACAAGGTGGAGCTTTGCCAGGCACAGGCTGCATCTACTCAAGTCTCCCTCCTGTCCAGAATGGGCATTCCATTCTGCTCAGACTTCCAAGCAGCGTGTATGTGCTTAGTAGAGGGTGAACGTGGACACCCCTAACTCGCCTCCTAACCAGTGAGTCAGCCAAGGCTCCCTGGGTCAGTAGAATGGTTTTGAGCAGCCTGGGGCCCTCTTTCTTCCTCCTCTGCCTCATAGTCCTCCTCAGACATCTCCAGGCCCCTTAGCATGTAAATTCACCTGTCCTGTGTCGTCTGACTTCAAATTCTGTGTTTCTTCGCTGCTATCTCTACGCATCCTTCTGCTCCAGCCTCCCTGACTAAAGCCCCACTGTGAACACGTTCATAACAAGGAGGCTCAGAAGCCAACTGGTGATGAGCTGTTTGGAGCCAGGCTCCTAAGCAACTGCCTGACCCCACCCTGACTCACCTTCCTCAGAGGCAGAAGCAAGGGCCAAGCAGGCCAACAGCAAGGCTGCTCTGGATACGGTCCCCATCCTGGGGCAGGAACTGGTCACTGGCCACCAGCAGCTGGCTGTCCCGGGTAGTGGAGGATGGACCACTTGCTGCCGGCCTCTCCTCACAGCTGCTGAGCTTCCAGGCTGGCCGTCTCTTTATATGCTATCTCCCGCCCGCCCGCCTGTTTCCTGCCGTGACTCAGTCCCAGCTGCTCCTCCTCTTGGCCACTCCTCCCAAACTCATCCTGGAGCCTCCTTAGAGGACTGGGAATAATGGAGGTGTGTGGGGGGACAGTCACAGGACTCCAAAGCTGATACAGAGCCATGGAGCAAGTTGATATTTGAATCCTTAATCTGTGCCTCAGTTTTCCACTTTATAGACCGGAATCTGACTGTCTCCTGAATGGGAGTGGGAAATGGCACTGAGGAGGTTACTCAAGGTCAGAGGCCTCAGCACCCCTTTTCCTTAACTCTGGGTAAGAGGGAGACAACTCAGAAGCCCCTTCCCGTTCAGAGTCACATGAAGACACAGCCCCGGCTTCAAGTTTATTTTTTATTCCCCTCCCATGCAAACAGTTTGTCTTTCCTTCCCGTGCAGGACCCCCCAAACCAAGTGTATTTTCAGGAAGGCAGTTCTGAGGAGTCAGGGACATTCTGGGCTGCCAGCTGGGTTGGGATCCCCATGGTAATGGACAGACGACTTTCATGAGTCTGTGCCTCACCAGTGCACAAAGACTCAGAACATTTCTTCCGCATTGGGGACCCTGGCATTCTGTAGCTCCAGCAGCCTCTGCACAGACTCGGCCAGGCCTCGCTCCCCCAGCTGCCGGCGATCTCGAGTCCGTACGTTCACTGTTCTCTTACTCTGCTCTCTCTGGCCAACCACTGCAGGAAGAGGAAAGAATTGCACACCCCGGGCTATTTCCTAACCCTATGGGCTATTTCCTTTTGCTTTGCAGAAACTTCAGTCCTGAATCTTTAGGAAGGGTGGGAGAGTCCAGACATGGCTTAAAGCAGTACACATTTAGTTTTCTTGCTCTGCTGCCGCCTGGCCATTCCGAGGTGAGGAAATGGTCCAGGCTCCACTTCCCTTATCGCCGGAGGTCAGGAGACCAGGGCTGGAGAGTCCAAGACAAACAGATGGAGAGCTAGACATAACGAGAAAACCTATGGAGTACCCTGGGGGAAGGCTGCAACCCAGGGGGGGAGCTGGGCTGTGGCTAGCCTGCTGCTAGCCCGGCAAGGCGAGGGACACGTGAGATCTGGAGGGGAGTTTCTGCTTCTTGCCTTCGGAGACCCAAAGCCAGGAGTGACTTCCTTCCTTACGGCCTTTCTTGCCCTGGAACTGCCTCCACCCACACCACAACCAACAAGGCTAATTAACTAGTGCCCTGGCTGCTTTTTGGTGTTGGGATCAAACTCCAGCTCCAGTGCTCCAGCACAGAGCTCCAGGCCCGGCTCCTGGTTTATTGATAATCTTGCTATATATAGCCCAAACTAACTCCAAACCACTGATCCTCCCAAATCCTGGGATTACAGGTGTGCCTACCATGCCTGGCTTCAATTAATGCCTTCTTACCCTCTGCTGTTTCTTTCTCTCTGCTGTTGGCTTGGTTAATTAACTTAACAGAAACATCCCAGGGTAGGGTTAATGAGAAGAAAACTGTTCTGAGGGATGAAGAGGTTGTGGGAAGGCGCAAAGGGAGGCAGATTAGTCAGGCTCCTACCCAGCCCAGGTAATGAGTCCCAATTAATCCGATGTACACAGAGCCAAACAACAGACTTAGTACAGAGAATGCAGAGCCTGGGGCTCTGAGGTCCAAAGCTAACCCTCTCTTACCAAACTGAAAATTGTAGTGGGCAAGCTGGGCCCGGCGGACTCTCCGGCTGAGGGTCAGTCCAGTGTCAGCATCGAGGTCACTGACCAGCCCTGCAGCCTGTAGGCATTGCTGTACCTGGGACACAGGTTTGGTGGTGAGTACATTTCTTTCTTTTTTTAGTTTCTTTCGAGACAGGGTCTCTCTGTGTAGCCTTGGCTGCCCTCGAACTCACTCTGTAGATCAGGCTGGCCTTGGACTCACCTGTCTCTGCCTCTGGAGTATTGGGATGAAAGGCATGCACCATCATCACCCAGCTGGTGATGAGTCAATTTCAATGCAAGCTTGAGCTCCGACAGTTGGCCACTTGTCTCACGCCCGTCACTCACCTCAGGGCTCAGTGTGTGCTAACCGCCTCTTCTCAGACAGCCAGGCCTCTTTCCCACCCTGACCTAACACTTCTTGGGGTGCTTCTCACTGAAGAAAACTCAGTCATTCCCTGCTTGCTGTGAGGCACCCTCCTTCCGACCAGCTGTTTAACCCTTGAACTCTCCATATCCTAACGCTCTTCTTCTTCTTCTTCTTCTTTTTTTGGTTTTTCGAGACAGGGTTTCTCTGTGTAGCTTTGTGCTTTTCCCTAATGTTCTTAAAAGACTACTTCATGCACCTCAGGCTGTGGACTGTGGATGAAGGTGAACTTTTGTGATGCTCCTGTTTCCTCCTCTTAAGTGGTAGGACTGTGGGCATGTCCTGGCTCCCGTGGTGCTGGGAACTGGACCCACTGCTCTGTGCACACTAGGTAAACATGCCACCAACTGAACTACCCCCTTAGGGCCCTCCTCTCAATTTTTAAAAAGGGTCTCACTGGAAGCCCAGGCTGGACTCTGACCCTTCTGCCTCAGCTTCCCAAGTACTGTCGCTGTATGTGCTACTACACCTGGTCATCAACTCTCTTTAGTAAGGAAACTAAACCAATCTTTAGATAAACCCATATTTGTGCTCTGTTGGCAATGTTAAGCATCTCCTAGTCTGCTTTTCATACATCTCTGTAAGGCAAGAACTGGCTTCGGTTCTGAGGTACAGAATGTTCAGCACACAGGGCAGCTGCCGCTCAGTCCCTTCCCACTATCCTGCAAAGCTGCTCCTGCCCAAGGACAGGTGTCAGGTGCCCTTGCCCCCAACTCACCTGCCTGGCATATTCCTCTTGCTCTGTCCCTACAGGGATGACCACCACCTGGACTGGGGACAGCCACAGGGGCCTGTTGGGAAGAAACAGGGGAGGAAATCAATCATTTGGTGTTAGCCACCAGGCGTAGGTGTAGCTGCAGGGAGATCTAAGGAAATACACAGGATAAGAAGGTCAGAACCTAAGGCACCAGCTATGTGGCTGGAGAGGAGGACAGAACTCTGAGGTCAATGACTCACCATTTCCCCCCACAGCTTTCTGCCAGCACTCCCAACATCCTTTCCACAGAGCCAAGCACTGCTCGGTGAATAAGGACCGGATGCTCCAGGGAACCTGCCTGCCTTGGAAGGAAAAGGCAAGTGAGCGGAATGGTGGACGTGCCACAAACTGAACCCCCTAATCACCTTCCAGTTATCAAGAAACAGCTCTGGTGGGGTAGGGTGTGAGGGCTGGACTAGTGTGGGAGTGGTCCAAGGTAGAAAGGGCTGAGGAGGCAGGGTTCTATACCCCTTGTACTGAAGATTAAATCTCAGTGGCAGCTGGAAGTCAAGCTGGATTGTTCCACATTGATGGGGCCGACCCAGGGCATCATGGAGGTGCACATCAATCTGGAGAAGTGGGATGGGAGGGTGAGAGAACAGAGCCAGCAGCTCCATTATCTTCACAAGGCATCTCTTCTACTGCCCATGTCACAGGCTATATGGAGAGCCGTGCTACCCCGGATGCCCACACTCCTCTCTCCTGATTCCGAGTTCTCCATCTTACAGACCTGTACCCCACCTCTGCTACGGCGGACCCATCGACTCCCTCGATGGCCGTACGTCTATCACTCAGTCTGATTACTCTCTGGCAGCTGACAATCCTGGCACTGGATCTGCAGCTCCCCCTTTCCCCACCCATAGGCTCACCCCCGTTCACTGCTCCACTCACTGGAATACATCCAGTTCCCTTCGGTTAAGGGGGGGGGGGGGCATTCCTCAGGAGGAAGTCCTAGATTGTATAAAATGGAGAACCTAGTTAAGCACTGAGTCCATTCACTGCTCTCTGTTCCTGACTCCGCCTGCAGAGACCAGCTGCTTTGTCGGACTGTACCCCTGACCCGTGAGCCAGAACAGACCCTGTCTCCCTTAAGGTGTTTTTGTCAGAATGCCTGGTCACAGACAGCAGCATGAGAATAATCTAAGACAGGCAGGATCTCTCCCTGAACCTGACGATTTTCTCACCCCTAGGCTGGCAGCTAGCTGGTGATCTTCCTATTTCTACATCCCACAACACTGAGGTTAGAGGCGCTCAGGAGATCACAGCTAGCTTAAGTGTGTGCTAGGATCCAAGCTCGGGTCCTCATGGTTATACAGCAAGCCCTCTTAACTGAGAACCATCTCTCCAGTCCCCTTTTAATAAACAATATCTTAGATTTACAAAATTCCAAGTTCATCACTGACTCCTAACTCTGTAGCCTGGGTGAACCGTTTAACCTTCCTGAATTTCTTAGTAATGGAAAGAATAGTGTCAAAAGCCTTCACTTAAATGCCCCTGACTTAAAATTTAAAAGAAAAAAAAAGGGGGGGCGTACACCTGTAATCCCAACACTTAGGAGGCAGAGGCAGGTGGATCTCTGTGAGTTCAAGGCCAGCCTGGTCTACAAAGTGAGTTCCAGGACAGTCGGGGCTACAAAGAGAAACCCTGTCTCTAAAAACCAAAAATAAGTAAAGAAATAAAGTTCCAAACCAATGTGTGTCCACACAATGAGACAAAACAAGTGTCACCACACCTGAACTCACAGGGCAACCTCTCCATCTGTCTTCTTTTGTCACGATGCTGGGATCGAATCCAGAGCCTGGGCAACTCGTCAAGTACTCTCTGGCAGAACCTTATTCCTACTGCTCTGTTTTGAGATGAGGTCTTCTTTGCTACCCTGGTTGGCTTCAAATCCCAGGGCTCAAGTGACCTTCTTTTTTTTTTTTTTAATAATTTTATTTATTTGTATCTTATGTATTTTGCATGTATGTATGTATGTATGAATGAATATATGTATGTATGTATGTATGAGGGTGTCAGATGCCCTGGAACAGGAGTTACAGACAGTTGTGAGCTGCCATGTGGGTGCTGGGAATTGAACTCGGATCCTCTGGAAGAGCAGCCAATGCTCTTAAACGCTGAGCCATCTCTAAAGCCCAGTGATGCTTCTTGAACCTCCCAAGTAGCTACAATTACAGCCTCGTGCCCCAGCACGCTCCTAACAGCCTTTCTGTTTAATTCAGCAGACTCATACCGAGTCCTTTTTGCCCTGTACTTTTTCATGTCTTCTAACTTGCGGTGCGGTGAGTTTTTACCCTGTCCTCCGACCTCTGCCTACACCATCCCCTCCCAGAGAGGGCTCTTCATGTGTACATGAAAACCGATTCCTGCGGAAGGCCTGGACTGTGAGTAAGGCTATACCCACTGTACTCACAGGAGCGATACAGCACAGATCCACTGGGCTGACAGGGCCTATTTACCTACTACAGCCTTCATGAAACTCTAAGCTCCACAGAGCAGAAATGTACTCTTCTTTTTCACAGAAGCTTTAAAACAGTTCTTTGTAGATACAACTTAATTAAACAAGACAGACTAAATGCAACTCTTAAGTATGGTTCCAGCTTGCCTTAGGCCCATAGAAAGCGCCATCTCCAGGGTTAAGGTCCCAGGGTTCTCCAAATTCCTCCAAGGCTTGTTGTAGCACCTTAGAGGGAACAAGATGAGACAGTGAGAAGACTAATTAGCAAGATAACCTCCTGGCCCGTGAAAATGAATACCCATAGCTCATGTCTTTATCTAAAGACCTGGGCTCCCATATCCCCTCCCTCTCTGCTGCAGCCTGCTTTATCTGCTTTGCCTCCCTTTCTCCTCCTCACCTGCTCGGCCTGGTCCCATAGGCGAGGCTCCCCTAGGAAGCCAGATGGCCGGGTAGATAAAGCCAGGCGGAAGGAAAAACCAAGAACAGCATAAACAGATCGAAGAAAATCAAGGCATCCTCGGATCTCTGCTTCCAGCTAGAGACAGGAAGTCGGGATGTTAGGTATATGCCAACTAGAAACCTTTGGTGATGGGTAGTTTTGGGGAAAATGGGGCGGGAAAGGGTGGATGGGGACCAGAGGGATAGCTGTACTATAGTATAAAGAAGGGAACTGGGGCCTGTGGATGCAGCCTGGCTGGTATAGTGCCTGACTAGCATGCATGAAGCCCTGGATGTGATTCCCGGCACTGTATAAACCAGGCAAGGTTGCACACACCAGTAATCCCAGCACTGATGAGGCAGGACCAGAAGTTCAAGGTCACCCTCAGCTACATAGTACATTCGAGGCTGTATAAGACCCTGCATCACACTACAAAAGGCAAGGGAAGCTGACACGCTTGAACAAGGAAAGCCACCTGATTTGGCGCACAGAAGATGTGAGCATCATCCTGTTGGAAGCGCCATAGCCTTGTTAATCCTCCCAGACTGCCAGAGGCCTCAGCGCGATGCAGGACTCCAAAATCAGCCAGTCGTACAGGCAGTTCCCGCCAGGATCTGGGCCGGTGGGCGAACATCAGGCTGCGGTTGGGATGGGAAGGGGTTAGGGCCAAAGGGACAACGAGCTGTGGCCAGCTGCTCCCTTTCCTACTAGGCTCACTCTGTTTGAGACAAGGTCTTGGTATGTAGCTCTGGTGACCTAGAACTTGCTATGTAGCCTAGGCTGGTCTTAAATTCATGATCTTTTTGCCTATGGCTCTCCGGTTCTGAGGTTACAGCTGTGTTCCACCATGCCTAGCACCAAATGAAATACTAGCTATCACTTCTCCCTTTTATCACACTTTCCACTGAATCCTGCCAATCCTATCGTTAGTGTCTGGTCAAAAGCCACATTTTAGCAGGGCATGGTGGTACATGCCTTTGATACCACCAGGCAGAGACAAATGGATCTCTGTGAGTTTGAGGCTAGCTTGGTCTATGTAGTGAGTCTGGGGACAGCCAGGGCTGCACAGTGAGACCCTGTTTAGAAAAAAGTTAAACTCTCAGTCCCACGAGAGTAGGCATCATTTACTGTGTCCATATTCTGTGATGGGTGCAGTGCCTTGCTGTCACCTAACAAAAAACAAAGACCCCAGAAATGTAATAATTTCCCAAAATTCACTTCCCAAATTAGATGCCTCAATTTTCTTTCCAAGGTACTTTCCATTTTGTGACCTGTTATCCCAGTCCCAGGAGCCAGGCTTCCTGGCTCCCAACTCACCAGTGTGCAGGGCAATTCATGGGCTTGAGAGCAAGTGTGTCTTTGGGACACCTGGAAGGGTGGCCACTCTGAGAGCTGTCAGGACCGTTAGTGCCTGGGGGCTTCAGGGAAAACATGTCTGCCCTATAATGCTCCCAATGCCCTGACTGTTCCCAGAGTTTTGTAGAAAACAGCGTGGGAGTTTTCACCTCTGAGAAACCACGTCGGGCGTACTCAGCCTGAAAAGGTGGACACAGACACCAAAAGTTAATGTAACTAGGAGAGGAGACAAGAGCTTTGTGATTCTCTTGGGGACTCAGACCATGCTGACCACAGCCACAAGCTATTAAATGCCATGTCGACTCTCTAAGATGCTTCGCTGCAGGCCGCACAACAGTAATAGCTTGTTAAAAGTCACCAGGACTTTACAAGGTTTATGCTGTTTTCCTTTGAGACAGGATCTTGCTCTGTGACCCAGCCTGTCCTCAATCTCATGATCCTCTGTCTCAGTCTCTTTGTGCTGACACTACAGGCATATGCTACCATGCTTGAGCCAAACTCAAACCCCTTGGCTTAGTCTAGGCCCCATCCTTCCCCTGCGCATGTGCCCTGCTTACCCTGATGAAAGTGACCAGGGCATTATAGACTCTTGTCCCCCGTGGCAGAAAAAAGCAGCTCCCTGGGCTCAGTTCATGGAAGAAGAAGAGCTCCTGTACCTGGAGAAAGGGTATTACCTGTCACTCAAGGGCAGGGCTTTGGAACTAAAGAACAAAATGACAGAGTTGCTCCCTGTGTTGACTGAATCTTTGGGCAAATTCATAATCACATTCTTTGGCCAGGTGTGGTTGTTTGAGCCTGTAATCCCAGTACTTGGGATGTAGAGGCAGAAGGGTCAGGAGCTTAGGTCACTCTTGGCTATAGCAGGAGGCCAGATAAGGCTACATGAGACCCTGTCTTAAAAAAAAAAAAAATCAAAACTGGAACAAAAATCAAGACAAACAACAACAAAAAGATCACCTCACCTTCCTTCACCTTTCCCCGTCCCCATCCTTCCCTGTCTGGGCCCCGTCCGCACCTTCCCGATGCGTCTGTGGTCTCTTAGCTCTGCTGCCTCCCTCTGTGCCTCCCAGTCCCTCAGTGACTCTGCCTTGGGGAAAGAAATTCCTGAGACTCTCTGCAGTGTCTCCGGTGCTCCTGAGGACCTCCACAAGGCTGAGGAGTTCTGTGAGAGGGCAGAGGGAATCACACAGAGGTGAAGGGGACTGGAGGCACCGCCGACCTGTCAAGTCTCCGCAATGCTCTCGCTGCAGAGGTCACCACTTGAAGGTCAGCTCATCTCCTCCCATCAGCACCAGTATAGGATGGCACCCTCACTCTTTGTGTTACCTGGATCATCCTGGTCAGGTGTAATCTCACACAGCCCACTTTTTCTCCCCATCCTCACTGCCCCACCAGTAACCTTACGTTTAGTTCTACCTCCTAATTAATGACTGCTTAGGAGAAAAACTACACTATGGTCAAATGTGTCTGTCCACTATTTCTTATCAATCTTCCACACAGCTGCTAGAAAAGTCCACCTTCCACACCCCACCCTACTCCTGGCCATATGAAATTCTAATGCCCCTGTTTGCTCTTTAACAGTATTAATAAGAACCTGTGCTGTTGTTTTTAAGACAGGGTCTCAAGTAGTGACCCCAGACATGCATCACTCAAGGATAACCTTGAATTCCTAATCTTTCTTCCTCATTTCCCAAGTGCTGGGATCCCAGGCACGTTCTAGCATGCCTGGCTTGAGAACTGACAGTTTATGGCCTTTTCCTTAAATACTCTCTTCTGTGCTGGCTGGATTTGTTTCTACGGTGTGGCTTTGCCAGTCGTACAGGAATAGTCAGTCTGGTTTTATAGATAGGAGCAACAAGTAAAGAGATTTGGCCAAAGCCACACTCCTCGTTAGTAGCAGAATGCGATCGGGCATATGGCGAAGTTTTCAGGAGGTTTTTCCTCTACACATCTGCCTGACTCTTGTTACTTTCTATTTCACGCAGTTACATGATGTCTAGGAACAGCTGTCATGAAAGGCCCGCCCTGGCCTCGGGTGCTCTTCCTAGTATCTGCCAAACAGCAGCATCTGTCCTCCTGGACATGGCCCTTCACTACGCGTGCCTTCCTGGCGTGACCCTGTCTAGCCCGCTCAGGATCTTGCTTCTTTTCCCTTAATCCAGACCCAGACTAGGGAATCTAAATTGAATTCTGGACCCTGCCACAAAACTTTGAGATTCTAGGATGGAGGAAACTCTTTCTCCTGGGTTCCCTCACGAGACATGAGAACACAGAGGTATCTGACTACACCCTCAGCTTACCGTCAGCAGCTTCAGCGCTCCGATCTGTCCGGTGTGCCGAAGATGGGGGCCCCGGCAGAGGTCAACTGACATTCCACACCTGAGACAAAGAGGCTGTTAGGGCTTTCCAGGCTCCTGGCTCGTTCTCCCTTTCAAGGCCTTCCACTGACAGAAGAGGTGCTGAGAAAGAAACTGGTTTTTTTCTGACAGAGACAGCGAGGACAGAAAAAAGCAAATTCCTCTTCCCACTTTTTCCCTAGAGCAACACAGATTATCTGTCACCACCCCTCCCTTAGCCCAGTTCTGGCCTCCACGAAGCGTGCTCGGTTTCTTCCTCCTGACAAGGCTCACCCATACACTGTGGCTGTAGAACCTGTCACTTTCTCCTCGATCAGACGAAGCTTAAAGTGGTTATCCTAGATGAAGGCAGAAAGGGAGCGTGGGGCTACCAGGGCATCCTGGGAGTTATCCATTTCCTCGTGCGCACTGCCAACTCACCTTGAAGAGCTGGCGAAGCTCATCTGGAGAAGCCTCTAGCCTCCGGAATGGTTGTGCAGCAGCTATGATCTCCTCACAAGTCCGCTCTAAAAGGGGCAACTCTGAGCTGCGGACTGTCCTGGAAAAGGGAAATTGTTGACTTGCTTCTTCAGAGACAACCCGAGTGATGACACATTAGCTGGGGAGCAAAGTTCTGCCCTTTGACAAAGAATCTGTAATTACTGCAGAGACAAACTCAGAAAAAACAACAGGAAATTAAGTATAGTTTTGTTTTTCGAGACAGGGTTTCTCTGTGTAGCCCTGGCTGTCCTGGAACTCACTCTGTAGACCAGGCTGGCCTCGAACTCTGTCTGCCTCTGACTTCTGATTGCTGAGATTAAAGGATGTGCCACCACAGCAGTATAGATTGTGTGTGTGTGTGTGTGTGTGTGTGTGTGTGTGTGTGTGCGCGCGCGTGTGTGTGTGTGTGTGTGTGTGTGTGTGTGTATGGTTCTGGGGACTGAACCCAGGTCCATGCTATGCTAGTCAAACACTCTAGAGGCAAGGCAGAAGGATCATATATTCAAGACCAGCCTGGGCTAGAGGGAGGCAGGAAAGGAGGGGAGAGGGGCAGAGAGTGTGCTGAGAAGGAAAGCTGAGTGAACAGACTTACAATAGTAACACTTGCACAGCAGAGTCCGAAGGGAAACCGCTGCAGAAGGATGTCAAACTCTGGTAGACACCGAAAAGATCTCTTCCACCTTCTCCTCTACACTGAACTTGCCCTGAGTTCCCAGAAACCACCCCAGAACCAATCTCCTTCCTTGGAATGCTCACCGCTCTTTTCTCAGGAAGAAATCATGGTAAAAGCCAGACTCTGTGCTTGGACCTCGGCAGAGGACAGCACCCAGTTGTTGCTCAGCTGCTGCACCCAGGACATGGGCGCTGGAGTGCCAGAATACCTGGGATCACAAGAACAAAGTGAGCTTTCTAGACTCCATGGGCACCAGGCACATATGTAGACATGTATAAACACTCAGGTAGTGACATGTACACAAAAAATAAAATCTTTAAAGAAAGCAGAGAGCCAATGTTTTCTTCTGCTGCTGAGCGGAAGTGTGGGTCCACCCTACACATCCTCAGTGTTTCCTGGACCAGGGGCACAGAAGCAGGAGGCTGTCTTTCCTGCTCCCCAGGCTTTAGAGCTTCATCATATTACTACTTATAAAGAATGCAGTTCCGATCTGGCTGTGCTGGCACACACAGACAGAAGGCTATGGCTGGAGGCAAGACACTGTCTTAAAAACAACCACCACCACCACACGGCAGTTCCTTAAGTTCTGGTTCTGCTGCTGCTGCTGTTGTGTGTGTGCGTTGCTACAAACCTGACCTCACCCACTAGTTATCCCAGCTTCTCTTTCGCCTTTTAGTCCATTTTTTTTTTTTTTTTTTTTTCTGGTCCCAGAATGAAATGTGACAGAACTATTCTTGGGTTTGTTCACTATTCACATTCAGATGACAAAAGAAATACATTTTTCTGGATTCTAATAACCAAGCTCTGTGATACCTGAGCTGACACGAAATGATCAAAGCATGAGGCCCCAGGTTCTGGGCTCAGTCATGGAAACCTATGAGAACTGAGCACACATCACGGCTGACTTACACTGTATGTACTCAGCAGCTGAGGAGGTTGAACAGGCACATCATCCTGATTCTTCTCTCCTTTCACTAGCATACAAGGTATTGCTTAATAGACTAATGCTAAGTAAACACCTTTATCAAGGCTCCCAGCTTCATCAGGATAATCAGATGGTCTCTATAGTTTGTGATTAAGTTTCCTTCTCAGTTGCAGAGAAACTGAGGCAAAAAAAAAAAAAAAAAAAAAAAAAGAGAATTTCTTGTTTAAAGATCATTTAGCTAATTAGCCTCTTGCTATATGGAAGAAACTTACCGCTTTGCCTTCTGGGGAGTCAAAGGTCAGGAATCTGAGGTGACAGTCTGTTTCCAAGGGTCGTTCCAGATCATAAAGTTCTCCATTTACTTCAGCAGCTACTGCGTTTTCAGCCAGTGTTGAGCTGAGCAGCGGAAGGGGGCGTAGGGATGAAGTAAAGTAAGGGTTACAATCCATAAGGACAAGATACCTCAGCAACCCTAAATTTGCCAAGTGGAAATAAGTCTCCAGAACAATAAACTTACTATTCCTTTCCTCAATGGATAACAGAAGGGCAGAAACTCTGAAACTATAGAGATAAATCATCAAAGATCTCCCCCCCTCCAAGAAAGGTCTTGCTGTATGGTCCAGGCTATCCCTGAATTCTGGATCTTTTGTCTCCACTTTCTGAATGCTAAGATTACAGGCCTGTACCACCATGCTTAGCAAGAAAGGTTACCCAGGTATAGTGGCTCACACCTGTAATCCAGCACTTGGGAGGCTTATGCAGGGGGATTCTTATAAATTCAAAGCCGGCCAGGCCCAGAGTGAAACTATCTTGATAAAGGGAGTGTGGAACGCAGTCCTATGAAACACCATGAGGTTTGGCTGGGTCTCACCACTATTCTGTGGCCAGAAAGTAAGTATACTACTTTTGACTTCCATGACAACTTAAACAGCACGGTCTTGTCCCCTCTCTCCTGGTTCTCTTCAGGCAGCTGCTGAAACTTACTGCTTGACTGCCCTGGAGTTTTTCATTCTTTCTTTTTCTTCTTTTTTTCTTCTTCTTTTTTTTTTTTTTTTTTGAGACGGGTTTTTCTGTATACTCTTGGCTGTCCTGGAACTCACTCTATAGACCAGGCTGGCCTCGAACTCACAGAGATCCACCTGCCTCTGCCTCTCCAGTGCTGGGAGTAAAGAACTGTGCCACTGCTGCTCAGTGGGAGGTTTTTCTTTTAAAGTCAAATAAAACTGTCCTTGAACTTGAAAGAAAAAAAAGTATGAGTAGGAGAAGACCTAACTCAGTCCACAGAGTGCTTGCCTAGCGTGCAGAAAGATTCCCAGTGAATGTCTGTGAGGTCGTAAGGATGCTTGCTGTGAGTATGATGAACAGAATTCAGTCCATGGAATCCACAGTTGAGGGAAAGAACTTACCCCAAAAGTTGTTATTTGACCTCCACACGTGCACTGTGGCATGCATGTGTGTGGAATGCACAGGCACACATGTGTATGAGTGTGCGGACAGGGACACATACACACACACTAAATGTAAAACAAATTTTTTTTTTTTTTTAAATTTTGGAGATAAGATTTCTCTACATAGTCCAGGTTGTCCTGGAACTCACGGTATCCACCAAGCTGGCCTCAAACTCCAGAGAGCCACCTACCTCTGCCTCATGAATGCTGGGATTAAAGGCTTGCACCACCACACCCAACAAATTTTTTTTTTCTTTTCAAAGATGCTTTTTTGGGGGGTGTAGGTATGTATTCTCCCTGGGGAGCCATTAACGATGTTTTTAGAAAGTCTCTCATTAGCAAAGAGCCCCCTCAGCAGGGTAGGGGGCTGATGAAACAGGACAGGGATCTGCCTGTCTCTGCCTGCCCATCGCTGGGATCAGAAGAGCATGTCACCACATCCACTGTGTGTATTTTTAAACTTAAACTGTTTTGGGGTTGGGGATTTAGCTCAGTGGTAGAGCGCTTTCAAGCGCAAGGCCCTGGGTTCGGTCCTCAGCTTGGGGGGTGGTGGGGGTGCTACTATTTCCTTTATTTGTTGGGGGAGCACACATGCTACAGGTCCTTATGGTTGTGCGACAATCACTTACACGACTCCTCTCCTTGACCAAAGACTACCTTTCTGATAGAAAACAAAGAAAAACAAAAATTTAAGCACACAAAAAGGTGTTTTCTTTTCCTGACCAGGTGCGGAGAAAATAGTGGACAGAAAAAATACTTCTTGTAGGTAGAGGATGGCTTGATACCTGATCTTCCGGGCCAGTTGGTAAGGGGTTGTGTTCCATGCAACAGCATCAACCTTCTGGCCTTCAGGAAGTGAGATCTTAATAGCCTTGGGGTTCTTCTGTGTCATACTTGCTAACCTTTTCACCTGAGCAGCCCATAGCTCCTCAAAAAGGCCGCATCGCTCTGCCAACCAATGTGGAGGAGTCGGCACAGGGGCCTGAAGAGAAAGGCACACATCAGGTTATCATCTCCGCACTGCGGATGGTGGGGTTGTGGGGGTTTAAGTAGCGTTGGCCCTGAGTGACAGGTCTTAGGTTGGGGACTCGAGGGGACCCCACGTTTCAGAGCGGGGCTGCAGGGTCCGGGGGAGACTGGATAGCCTGCACCTTGGGCTCTGCTGGGCCGGACGGTGGGGAGCTTTGCGTACCTCATGCACTGTGTGCAGCCCGCAGCCGCGGAACCCCGGGAGCCGGAGCCCGAGCCGGCGCCACCTCAGACAGAGACCCATGCTGCTAAGTCGGCGCCTCCATGCTCAGATCACCGCTTCTTCCTCGCCAGAGTTCTCATTGGCGTCTGAGCCAATAATGTCCCTTCCTATTGGATAGAGCAGCCGCCACTCCGGTCAGGTACCACCCCCAGGAACTCCGCCGAGGCACGTCCCACACCGCTGCAGTCGCTCTGGGAAAGGTTCCGGTTGACCGGAAGGTGGTAGCTGTTGCACATACCTGCAGCCTGATGCCCAAAGTGGCAGAAAGGTGTCTGACTTTGAGGACAGGGACAGACCTCCTGAAGGCAAGGGTGAGAGAAAAACAGGAGTGGCAGTTAGTAATTTTCCTTTAATCATAAAAATTCTTAAACATCCTTAAAGCAGGCAGGAAACAAGAGCGCAGACACTGGACTTAAACATCTAGTGTAAACCCTGGGTCTGGCTTTAACTAGGTAGTTTTTGGTAAACTGTTTCTGTAATCTCGATTTTCTCATCTATAAAACAATTTTTTTTAAAAAAAAAGAGTATCTGGTTCAGCTGGGTGATGGTGGCGTACTCCTTTAACCCCAGTATTTAGGAGGCAGAGGCAGACGGATCTCTGAGAGTTCGAGACCAGCCTGGTCTACAAAGCGAGTTCCAGGGCAGTCAGAGCTGTTACAGAGAAACCCTGTCCTGTCTCGGAGGCGGCGGCAGGCCAGTATCTGTTCCAACTGTTGAGGTACATCTGATGTAAATAGCTAACGAGTATCAACTGCAAGATGCTATTACCATTAGACATAACTCTAAAACTGAAACTATCTGCAGAGGCCATTCCATGAGCCCCTCATAGTCATGGTGGAGGGACTTTAGAGACATCTAGATGTGGATTTTAATTTCTATCATCACGCTGAGTGTATATGAAGTATCTTTGTGGGCATAGGCAGCATTGCTGTGGAGGTCAGATGCCAACTTTCTGGAGCTCTGTTCTTTCACGTTACATGGGTTCTAGGAATTGAACCTAGGTGGCCAGGCTTGGGCAGCAAATGCCTTTATCTGCTGAGCCATCTTACTGGTCCCAAATATGGAATTTTAAAATCACAGAAGGTAGTTTAAGGTCCAAAAGTACTGATGAACCTAGGGCTTGCACACTTCCGGCATGCCATGTTCACTCTATCGTTTACTCCAGTAGACTCCCCGATCACCTTAGAGGCATTTGACTGCCCCTTACATTGGCTTTGCGCCTCTCATCACTATTACAGCCTTCGTCTCCATTACTCTTCTCCGTTAGGACACAGGGCTAGCTACATCTAATCAGCTTTACACAGTAAGAACAGAAACACGGCCAGATGTGTGGAGAAGCATAAAGGGAAGCGAACTTGTTAGCACCTGTTGAGGTACAATTAGCCCCTCACCTGGGGGTGGGGATGCTTTAGTCCTTCCCAGACTGCAGTGGTGAGAGATCAAGGGGTCTTGTGGAAGAGTTGTCGGATAAAGATGCTTAACCTAGGCTTCCAGAGAGGCTCAAAGTTCTGTCTGGGGAGGGCAGCTGACTTGAGTCATAGGCCACTCTGGGGCTCCATCTTCTGATATGTTAGACATCCTGAAATACAAAGAAAGAGACAAGGCTGTGGGGAGGAAGATTTATGTGTGTTCTTGTGGTCAGAGCAGTGTCTCAATAGCATTCAGAAAGGATGGCAATGGCAGACCAAGATTTCCTTGTGGTGCTGTAGCAGGGGCATGGTAGGTGTCCAATAAACAATCACTGAGTTGAGTATGCACTGGTCAATACTGACTGGGAACTACCTTTTGCCATCTTTTAACTATCGCTCCACTGTGCTTTTGCTCGGGATCACAGAGGAATGCCATCTGGATGACAGCTCCTTACACTCCTCCTTCAAGATTTCCTGTGCGCAATGCACTGGCTGATGCTGATTGATCAGCTCCACATCATCACGTATGTAACTGGTATTGCAGTAGAGGAAGGAATGCGGTCTCATTCCCTCACCCATTGTGGCAAACCAGGCAGCTAAGGCCTATACATTAATTATTGATTCTCCTAGTACATGCCTCGGCCTCAGGGAATTTTAAGCCTTTAGTCTACCTGGAAAACATCTTTGCAACTTTTTTTGCCCACCCCACTCCTTCCTGAATCCTGAGGGGCAGCACTATTTCATAATTCCATCTCATTCCAACTTGGTCAGTAGTGTTCTTATGCTCCCTCCAACCATGGAAAATTATCCTAAGGCCAAATCCTAGTCTGTCCAAACCCACAGCCTCAGTTGCTCACAGCCAGAGTGATTCCCTTAAGGCCAGATTGCTCATCATGCATCGTGCTTGCTAACATGGACTTGCTTCCTTTTCTTTCCTGAGGCACATGACTCAGACACTTGTGGCCAAAAAAACACTTTTAGAGTGAAGAGGTACTATCAAGAAAAGGTCAAAGGTGATGTTCTTCTAACTTGCCTCTACGGACTGGTTACAGAAAATGAATAAATTAGTGTGGCCCATGAAAGTATAAGGAAAATCTGCTAAAGGATATTCTGGATCCTTAATCAAATTTTAGGAACTTCTCAGCTCTCTAGTCTTAGACCTCAGTTGGCTTCGGTTTTGGCCAAGGACAGTATTGTCTTCATAGCTTTAGACTACTTGCAACCATCTCCAATGAGTACTTTTCATTGACCAGGCCAGCACACAGCCCTCAAATCCATCTTAGCTCTCAGAGGCACAATCTGCTTACAGACACCCACACTGTGAAGTCTTTGCCACCTTCTCCGGAGGACACTGGGGCTTTGCCACTCGGACAGCTCCAACTCATTAAGCAAATGCTGGGGAAGTCAGGTTTAGATAATGACTCATTAGTGAGATCTGTGGAAGGCCTAACATGGGTCAGTTTATCCTTCCCAACCTCTACTGCCCTCAGTAAGAACTAGTTGTTCGACATGAGTCTCGAGTAGGGCAAAGGGCTCTACTATGAAAGGACAGAAGGGGAGGAACAACTGCATACTGTCACTGTCCTTTCTTCTTCCCACTCTCGCAGATACCCCAAGGAAAACATAGGAAGCATCAGGTCCGTTCTTTTCTCCAGATCAGTTGACAAAGGACTTGAATATCTTACAAATACAAGAGAATACAATAAGATAAGCAACAAAAATTTCTAGAACATTTAGTTTGCTATGAACCTAAACAAGTCCAGGGTAGACTGGGTTAGCCAACATCCTTTTGAGTGAGACACGAACAGATGTGGCTTTTGTTCCTCAGTTGGCACTACATCTCTCCCTGTGCCTCCACCCATCTTCTCCCCCCAGGAGAGAACAAAGGACAAGGAAAACAAACTAAAAGGGGAGAGGCTGTAACACATTAGTGCTGACGAGGTCCTGAGTTCAAACACTCTCTCTCTCTCTCTCTCTCTCTCTCTCTCACACACACACACACACACACACACACACACACACACACATATATATACACACACAAGCAAGCAAACAAAAATTAAACCAAATCCCAACCCAATCCCCTCTGTTCCTCACCCAGGGCCTTTTAAATGCTAAGCAAGTGCTCTACTACAAATTAGCTCCACCCTCCCCCACAGAAACAAAACAATAAAACCAACTTTGCAACTAAGGTAAGTTTTTCTTTTCACAGGTAACTTGGATGACTAGTTTTGTACCACTTTGTCCTGTTCTCCCCTTCTACACAGAACAGGATGCTTGCTTTAGAGCCAGGTGACCATCTAGAAGCCTTGTCTTTACAGCCTCTGTGAGTTACTCCTCAACTATTGTGAACAGCAACTGATCAGACTTGTCTATAGTTACTCATAAGCAAGTATGAGAAACACCCTAATACCCCCAAACCCATGCTGACGATGTTACTAAGTCTATACACAAGAGATGGCAACTCATTCCTACTATGTAAAATTGGCCCAAATAAACAAGCTGGGAGAGAGGGAGAAGTCATGTGGTTTTCAATAATATGCCCAGAGGTCAACGAGAAGCCTAAAAGATGGTGCTCCTTCAGGAGCAGAGCGCTTCGGTGATCAGTTGAGCTCTTAAGTGGAGACAAGGAAGAAAGGTGAGTCAGATTACAGAGTCAGTGTAGTGGTACACCCTGGGAGCTGGGTGTGCTGCCATTTCTGAGGTCTTGTGACACATGGAACTTCAGGAAATCAGGGCTGCTCTTGAGAGCCTTCTACCCTGCCAGTGACCCAAGCCTGGCCCAGATGAAGTGACTATCCCTTGTGATCCCTTTAAGCCAACATTCCATTTATTAAGCCTCACTGGGTTATGAAAAAGGATGGAGTAAGAAAGAAGGGCAAAGTATGGTTTCCGCATGACAGGTCAATCACCAATGTGACCAAGGACAGGTAGTTGACCAGAAGGACCCTTTCCCACACATTTCCCTCAATTCTCTGCTTGTTTACACAAGCCATGGGCTTGATGCTCAGCACTGCAAACCTAACAACCAGAACTGCCATTTTCTTGGTTCCCGACCATACGTACAATACTTGGAAAACACAAATAATCTATACAGCATATCCCATTTCATTATCGGTCACTCCCTGAGCACCTTGATCTCATCCCCCCCATTACAATAATACAGAGGATCAAACAGAACACCCAAGAAGCCATGAAGAGCTTACAGGCTCAGCGAGACATAAGTGACCACAAGTGCACACTCAAAAGAGGACGGATGGAAAAGTTCAATGTGAGAGGGGAAAGTTAACCACACAACAAAGAAAACCATAGTTTATTAAACTGGAAAACAAAATATTGGAGGCAATTTTTTTTCCAAAAAGCTGGGAAAAGTTAAGTGCAAGTGGTATAAAGAAAACAGATGGGTGATTTTCGGAACATATGCCTTAGATATGTGTGGGTACATATACCACTTTCTGTCCTTCCCCAGGTGAAAGGCCAATCCAGTGCCATCTTCAGGGCTATCCCCCAGCTTTTCTTTCTGCATTCTGTAGCCTGTTTCTCCTTTGCCCTGGACAGTCATGCTGCATCTTCGGTGGAGGAAATTTAGCATCTCTAACCACAGGTCTGTGCTACAAAGCTGCAGTTTTGGCTCCTGGAGAAGAGAAGTCATTTCTGTTTGCAGTCACCAGAGAAGCCAGGGACCCTTGGTCAAAGCCCCAGTCTCAAAGAAAAATGTCAAACCTTTAGAACTAGTTATTTTATTAAATGATATTAATACACATTCCAAAGGATTTCACTGTTGTTGCCTCTAAAGCATGTACTTGTTTTCCACACTGAACACGTGAGAATATCAATCCAACATATCTACTTTTTAAAAAAATCTTAACAGGTGACCCCACCAATTAAAAATATGGAGGTGGGGGAGCAGTAATTTACAGCCGATTCAAACCCTAACAGCTGAAGCCTACAGGTACCGTTAGGACTGAGTGGGTATTCTGCAGTAAGAAAGCTGAGCCTATTCACATTGTCTACATAGGCTTGCTGTACCACACACATCACAGTTTCTGATATCTGAAGGGGTAAAAGTCCTACACTGCTCAGAGTACCCTCCAGGGAATCAAACTGAGTTCTGTTTGTTGACCTCCCTTCTTGGTGCAGGGAGGAGCTACCATCTATGCTGACTGGAGAGTAAACTCTCAGAAAACCTGGAAGGATCCTATTTCTGATCTAGCATCACTGATTCTGTGTGGTACTAGTGTATTCATAGAATTCTTTGTCTGTGGTTTTACAAGGAGCACCAAGGAGCACCAAGGACCTTAGTGACCGCTACTCATTCTGCTTCGTATGACTCATGTCCTTGCTAAGACACACTATGTTGTGCATTCTTTAAAAAATATCTTGTTTATTTTTTTTAAACTCAGGGTGAAATACAAAAGTCAGAGCATGGTACGGAGTTTAAATCACAGACACAGAAAGAATAATATCCCTTGTTTTATCTTTAGGAATACCAGAAATGTCTTTTGTTTCACTATATCACATATATACAGTTGTCTTCATTTACTGTTGCAGACAGATTTCCTTAAAATATCTGACAGCTTCATACAATCCTCACTTCCACCCTGAAACACACTCAAGATTTTGTGGCAAAAACAAAACAAAAACATCCCACAAAAACCCAACCCCTGGTTAGTCCATCCTTGAACTGTACAAAGCATCCCTTCGTGTATTGGCCATTATGCTTCACCATTTCAGAAACCACTTTCCTGATACCCTATGTTTTCTTAGAAAATCAAATGGTCAGAGAGCCTTTTCAAGTAAACAGTATGTTTAGCTTAAACAAGAGCGGTAGAAAGAATTCACATTCTTTTGTTCTAGACTGAAACACCCCCACTTAATTTCTGGGGAAAAAAAAAAAAGATCAATTCTGAAAAGTCACAATTCCCCTGCCCCCACCCCCATTCTCTGTTTGATGCTTTTATTAAACAAATGTCTTAAGACTCAATATAACTACTTCTTTTGCTTTGCTATGCTATATACCCAATCCCCTCACAAGGTCACGGCATCATGTATTTTTGTGGGGAGAACTACAGGTCCGAGAGGCTTGAGAAAGGAAAAAAAGAGGAGCTGGCTCAAAATGGGATGTGCATGAGGAAAATGTCTTGCTGCACCCTTACACAGAACACAGTGCCCGGATGATGACAGTCTTTCTTCTGAAAACTGGTTTGTTCTGAGACAAAGGATTGTCTTTGACCATGTGCCGCACTTTCCTCCATCTTTGCTACCCCACTGAGAAATTCAAATCATTCCTTACTTCCTTATAGTTCTATTCTAACTTGCTAGAATTCCTTCAAAAGCTCAACACATTTACACACCTACCTGGAGACTATTAGCTTTTACCTTGGTGCCATACACCAACAGAAATTGTAGTAAGCAGTATGTGCCTCCCAGATGAAGATAAAAGCAAGCACAGTGATTGTCTTTCCCCTAAGTATTAGATGTAGAAACACAAACAAGCCTTTCAATGCAGGAAAGAAAGCTCTTCCCTCCATGGCAAAGACTCAGGTAAAACATCTATCAGTTGACCGGGAGGGTTGGAAGCGGGCACTGAAAACATCAAGTTGCTATCTGCTGAGGGCCATCTTGGATTTCTCAGGACCCCACGTGCTCTGTGAAGATGGCCAGCAATACCCACCTGTCTCTAAGACACACCTACAGAGTAAAGATACCACTCATCTCCTCTGAAATAGCAACAAAAGGGGTGAATACATGAATGAGATGGGAAACCTTATTAAAGACAAAATATTTCCCTTTCTCTAGTAGTTAACGTTTGCAGAAAACCACCACTGAGGCATCATAGTAAAAAGTGTCTACTTAAACATTTAAGAACGCAGGGAAAATATTTTACCTACACTTGTTTAACAATTTAGTCAGAATTAATAACTGAGGGAGAAAAAGTCAGGGAAAGCAGGGGGCAAGGGCTTAGAACAGATATGTAGAACCATCCAAATGCTTCCCAATTCCTTGTTTACAAAGGACAGTTGGTCACACAGCACCATTAAATGATCCCTTCCCTAGCTTTACATACTGTGATCATTCCTTATTTTAATATTGAAATTATATTCCGTTCTTTTTTCATTTAAGGAAGAGGCTTTTCTTTTTCTTTTTGAGACTAGTTCAAGCTGGCCTCAAACTTGCCATTCTCTAGTCCCTGCCTCCCAGTGCTGGGGCTGTGGGTGTGTACCACTACACCCAGCAAGAGAAAAACTTTCTACTACATAGAATGAAGTTTGTAATGCCTCAGATTCACTGTCTGGTAATAGTTCAGAAGAGAATGCTTAAAAAACAAAAGATAAAGAACTCCATTTCAACATGCCTTTAGAATAAAGCAAATACACCTGGCGGGCCCCAAACTGTCCACATTTTGTCCTTCTGCAAACACCCCTTGGCCTTCAGCGGGGAGAGAGTACAATGTGGGGGGCGAGCTGGTCACAGAAGTTGCTTAGCTGGAGAGGGGAGGAGACAGGGATCCTCCCACTACTGTTAGCAAGGCCAAGCCCCAAATGACACCCCAACATTGCACATGTTATTACCTGTACTGACCGAAGTTTTATTTCAAATGTAAGTTATCTCTCCAATAGATGAGATAAAATATTGTTTTACCTCCCCACTCCCAAAACCCCCAGCCAAATGAAGTGACTTTGGTTATGTGTACTTTTTTTTTTTTTTTTTTTTTTTTTAAGAAATAAGAAAAAGAAAAGAGAAAAATACAAACAATTTGGGAAAGGTCCTAAGTGCAGAGAGAGGATTAGATAATAGTAAACTGTCACCAGTATGCTTTCTGAATTTGGAAGGGAGGCCCTTCATTAAAAACAAACAAATAAACAAACAAAATCAAGAGAGGAAACAAATAAAAACAAGAAACCAAACTGCCACTTCCAATGCTCTCTAGACTGTTCAAAATGCCTTTCCCTGATTTCCATCAGTACCTGGGAGGGAAGAATGGGCGTTTTGGTGCAAAGAACGGAGGGCCTCTAACAAAAGGTGGCCGGGGTCTCTTTAGACTGTGGAATGGGTCTCTGCCGAGAAAAGCTTCCCTAGGCCGGAAGTCTGGGCGGGGACTCCGTAAAACCATACCACTCCGGCCGACAGCGTCTCTGTGGGGGGGGCCCAGGTGCTCCAGAGGGTGGGAGGGTAGGCTCAGGCTTTCTCGTGCACGGTTAAGACCAGGGCCATTGAGGTCCCTGGGTCCTGTGAGTACCCCAAAATGCTCAGCCAAGGTCCCTTGAAGGAGGGAACTATGGTCCTTGGGAAAAACTGCCACAGGCCCAGTCACTCCATGCTCTGGCAGTGGTGGAGTTGGGAAAGGTACAACCCCAGAGTGGTCAACAGGGGGTGGGGGAGGGGGCGGGGTAGCAAAAGGGACCCCGCTCCCTCCACTGCTGCTAAGTTCCCCCGGGGGGGGGGGAGGGGGCGGGGGAGGAAAAGGAACTCCGCTGTGCTCCCCAGGAGGAGGTGGTGGGGCAGCATGGGCCAGAGATGCCTCCTTTGTAAAGGGGTTCGAAAGATCCACAGAGGGCAGATGAGTGGGTGCCTCTCGAGAGAAGATACCACCATGATCCTTAGGAGGGGCAGGTGGGGCAGATGATGGCCCCACTGGCTCTCTTTGGAAGGGTGTCCCATGTTCCAAGGGGGATGGGGGGAGATGATGCTCAAATGTTGAGTTGAAACTGCTGGAATGAAAGCTGGCGACACTCTCCTGAAACTGGGGTGCCCGTTCCTTGTATGGCGTTGTCTTAAAGCCAGTGAGGCCTCCGCTGCTCCCACCCCCAAGGGATGCCAATTCAGAGGCACTTGAGGGACCATTGTCAAAAGAGCTGCCCGGTGTGCTCAGATCAAACCACCCTACTCTTGAAACCTCACGCCCATGTCCTCTATTTCCCTTCCCAGGAACTCGTATGGACTCTACAGTCTGTATTGGCTCCCCTGACATCCTCCTATTGGCTGCATTATGATAACCCAGAGTTTCTATGGGGGCCCCCTTTTCTTCTGTGCTATCAGGCAAGTCTAAACAGGAGGAAGAGACTCGGGTTTCTATGCGATAGTGTTCTTCCTGTTGCTGATCAGTGGTAGGCAAGGTAGGCTGGCTGAGGTCTGGCAGACTGACACCATCACCTGAAGTACCCTTGTTGGGGGTCTGGCCAAAACGCTTATCATCTGAGGGTTTGCGTGAGGCGTTTTTAAGCATATTCTTAAACTCAATCGTCGACGTGGTGGAAATCGTGGAGGCCAGGACTTTCTCCACGCCTGATGTGGGTGGGTGGCCCGCTGGAGCAGCAAGGGTATTCTGCGAAGAGAAAAGGGAACGATGTGGGACCGAGTGAGGAGAGTCTGGGTACTGCTTCTGTGGCAAAGTGAGATGCCCAGTGGTGGGCTGAGACAAGCTACTGTGGTTGGAATCAGGGGTGAGAAACGAGTCATTCTTACTCGGTGATGGTGACCGATCAGACCCAGGTTCATTCCCTCTTATGCTGAAGGCACCAAATAGCCCAGGGGGAGATGAGAGACGGTCACAGTTCTCACTAGAGTCCAGGAGGGCCCTTACAGATGGAGGGAAGGTAGACTTTACCCCAAACTCTTGGGCCCTGTGGTTATAACTGGACAGGATTGGCTGGTACTCGGTAGCGTCAGAAAGCTTGCTTGACTTTAGGATGGATTTGGCTGGTTTCTTCTCTAAGTTCATCATGGCAGAGGGTGGAGGCCCTGAATAATCAAAATCTCGGTAATCCTCATCTTCCTGGAAAGAAGTATCAGGGAAGAACTTTTCCTGTGAAGAATCCATCAGGGAAGATGGTCTCTCTACTCCCTCAGGTGGCTGCTTGTAGGGAGAGTCACTGGCTAGGCCAAAGGGCCGGTATGTAGACACAGAATTGGGGAGCTCATGGGGGTAATTTTCATCTCTTCCAGGGGGCGGTGATCTCGTGCTGCTGGGTGTTGAAGAGCCAGGGCTGATGATCTTAGATAGCAGGGACAGAGTGTCAACACTGCTGGATGTGGGCTTGTCCATCATTTCATCCTGGGTGGGTGTCCCACTCCGCTCGTCCCGAACAGGGGTTCCATCAATGTTGTCAGCCGAAGTGCTCGTAGGACCGCGCTGGAAGTCTGAGGCATGGCTCTCTGCTGGGGCGCTGGATCCCAAACTGCTCAGGATCGGGATGTTTAAGTTTAAGCCACTGAAACCAGGATTACCTTTTAAGAAGTTGTGGATCTTCATTTCCAGGCTTGGGGAAGTGGACTCTGATTCCATCTTTGGCTTGGAGACCTCTGAGGACTGGCACATGGCAACTTCAGTAGGTGGGGCAGCAGGGCTACTAGTATTGTGGGCACCTGTGAATCCTAAAGAACTGGACGGCAATTTGAAAGTAGTGCTTGGGAGCACTGGGCTCTGCCCCACGGATGCCTTGCTTGCTGAAGTCGAAGAGACCTCAGCAGTTGATGAATTAGGAGAATAGCTGAAGCTTTTGGAAATAAAGGACTGTGTATTGGAGAGCAGGTTTCGCCCCTTTATGGTAGAGCCTGTGGTGCTAGCAGGGGAAGCTGTAGAGCTCTGGGATGTAGCTTCACTAGCTGGCACTGGGTTCCCAGTAACACTCTGAAGTAAAGATGACAGGCCTGCAGAAACACAGATTAGCAGGGTTAAAAAGAACAACTACCCACATCCTAATGCAAACAAGGCTGGCTTATTAGATACTATCATTCACTCTGGTGGGAATCAGATTTTCAAATACAGAGTTAAAAGGACTCCAGACTAAACAGGCAGCGTCTGGATATCACAAAAAACATTGGGCCTATTTATCAATCTAAGACAGCAAAGCATTCAGATATTTCCAGGACAATCCAGACACAAGTCCAATAATAAAAGGTCACAGGAAAGAGGGATTTTTAATGTCAGAATCATTCATAGCTTAAACAAAGCAAAGCAGGAGAGGAACGGAAGAAAAGTCTTCTTAACACAACATTCTAAGCCAGTATCTGTGTCTGAGCTGTGGAATTGCTTTAAACACAATGAATATTCCCACCTTTCCATCCTTCACAATTTACTCCAATATGTTAGCATGCACTGTTATTTTCAAGAAGAACATATATAAAATTCAGAAATCTGCTTCAATAGGGAAGACTTTTTTTCAAGAAGTCTATCTCTTGCTAGATTAGCGTCACATTAAAATCGTTTTGTATGTGTATGGGTATCTGGCCCTCCTACCCTCGTGTACGTCTCTGTACCACAGGAATGGAGGAGGACAGAAAAAGGTACTGGATCTCCTGGAATTGAAGTTATCAACAGCTGTAAGCTATGTGGGTGCTGAACATTCTCTTTCCAGTCCTGCCTTTTAAAACATATTTTATTTTATTTACTTTTTCATTTTATGTGCACTGGTGTTTTGCCATGGGTGTCAGATCCCCTGGAACTAGAATTACAGATAGTTAGTTTTAAGTTGCCATGTGGGTGCTGGGAATTGAACCTGGGTCCTCTGGAAGAGCAGTCAGTGTTCTTAACCACTGAGTCATTTCTCAGCCCCAGTCAGTCTTTATGGGGGGGGGGGGGATTAATCCAGGCTGGCCTTAAACTCTAATCCTCTTGGTTCCACCTTCTTAATGCTGGGATTTTAAGTGTGTACCATCATACCCAGCTTTTTTCCCCCCTTTAAAATTCCAACTTATTTATTTATTTTTGAGGCACAGCTCAACTACATAGCTCTGGCTGGCCTGGAACTTGCTTTGTAGACCAGGCTGGCCTTGAACTCATGGAGCTCTGCTTGCCTCTGCTTTCCGAATACTGAGATTAAAGGTACATGCCACTACAGTCTGTCTCTCTTTTTTCTAAATTATTTTTAGTTATGTGTATATTCATGTAATGTGTGTTCAGGAGCCTGTGGAGGATGAAAGAAGGCATTAAACATTCTGGAGCTGGTAAGCTACTAGATATGGATGTGGGAACAGAATCTGGGCCCTATGCAAGAGCAGGACATGCTCTAACTGCTAGGCCACTGTTAAAGAGTCTGCTTTTTGGTTTTCTTCTAGTTTTTTTTTTTTGAGACAAGGTATTGCTATGAAGGCCAGGCTATCCTCAAACTTTCGATCTTCCTTTCTCTTAAAAAAATGCAGGGATTATACATACATGTGCATCACAGAGACAGTGCTTTCAAGACCAACTTAGTTTGTAAAAGACAGCAATGATAAATAGAAAAACAGGCACCACAAGGACTTACAAACAGACCAATAGAAGTGCTGATCTTTTCATACAAAAATGCACAATTCCCATTTTATAGCTAGGAAAACCCAAGGATCATCCATTAGTACAAACTTCAATGATGAGATTCAACAATGTACACTGACTGACAAACCTCAGAACCATGGAAAAAGAATTCTTTGGTGCAGGATGAAGTTAAAAAAATCAAAGGTGCTCCTGAAAATGAAACAAAGCAAACCCGATCTCCTTACATAGCCAGAGGGACTCAAACTCAAGACATGCCTGCCCGCCAAAATCACAAATGTGTACATGGCAGAGAATAGGCTAGAGGACAAAGAGTTGAGAAGAACTAACATAAGACCCCAGTAAGCCGATCATACTTCGTCAAGTTCCCCCATTTTCTAGTCACAAATGAAAATTCCAGTTCTTACTCAATCTACCAAAACTATCTTTTGGTAATGAAACATCTAAAGAAAATAGTCCTGATACTTCAGTTAGTGCTTCTTCAAAATATCAAATTAAAATCATTTTTACAGGTTGGGGATTTAGTTCAGTGGTAGAGCGCTTGCCTAGCAAGCGAAGGACCTGGGTTCGATCCTCACTTCAACAACAACAAAAAAATAATCTTATTTACTAAGGGATTTTTTTTAAAATTTCCCTAGACTTCAAATTTTTTTAAATTAATTCTTTACGTGCAGATACACATGTGGCACCTACATGTGGAAGCCAGAGGCCAACCTCAGGTGCAGTTTCCTCAGGAGCTGTCCACCTATTTTGAGGCAAGTTCTCTCACTGGAACTGGGGCTAACTGATCAGCCATGTCAGCTGGCCAGCAGTTTTCTTTGTCCACTTCTCTGATGCTATGATTATAAGCACATGACACCGAGCTTGGATGTTAGTGTGGGTGCTGATGACTAGGCTCAGGCCTCATGCCCACATAGAAAGCAGCTATCACCTGAACAGCTTGAGTTAACTGAAGTGCCTGGGCCTCCTCAGGCCACAGTCCTAGGGCACATGTCAGTACGCTTCATCTCCATCCTCTTCTCCCACTGTCCTTCCTTTTGGTGGTCACCTCTCTGCAAACAGTGATTCCATCTGCTTTCTTGGCACACCTATTTCATCCCAACCAAGATCTTCTCTTCACCTCTCATGAATCTCTGTTTTAACATCTTCACAGACACAGACACAATTCACTATGCCTCTACAAGAAAATATGGGTATTTTCTTTTTGTGTCTGGCTTATTCTGCTTAGCACAATAATCTCCAGTTACACCCACTTCCCTGTGAATGTTGGGTTTTCCATACTCTTCATAATTAAGTGTGCATATGTGCACATTTTATCTATTTGTGGATGGGTATCTAGGCTGGTTCCATTGATTACTGAAAGTAAGGCAACATTCACAAGGACACACAAGAACCTCCCTCTGTGGTGTGTCCATTTGAGTTCTTCAGATGCAGACCGAGGAGCAATTGTATCTGAGCTCCATTTTCAGTCAGGAAAGTTTGTCCTGACTTCCATGGTGGCTACACTAGTTTACAAACCTACAGCACCAGACACCAATTTTACTATTGTTTTTGCTTCATACGAGCTAAGAAAGGGCTCTACACTGAGCTACATTCCTGGCTCAGGTCTTTTTTTTCTTTTGGTTTTTCGAGACAGGGTTTCTCTGTAGCTTTGGAGGCTGTCCTAGACTAACCCTGTAGCCCAGGCTGGCCTCGAACTCAGAGATCCACCTGCCTCTGCCTCCCGAGTGCTGAGATTACAGGCGTGAGCCATCACCACCTGGCTTTATTCTTTTGTTTTTTGAGACTAGATGTTCTGTAACTCATTATATAGACCACACTGGCCTCAGACTCATGGAGATTCACCTACCCATGCCTCCCAAGTGCTGATATTAAAAGCATTTGGCACTACATTACACTATTTGTTTTCTCAAATGGGCATTTGCTACACAGCCAAGGCAGCCTAGATAATCCTGCCCAAATGCTGGGATTACAGATGTGAGGTATATGTGATTTTTTTTTTAAAATAATAAAGTCTTTATTTATTATGTATACAGAAGAGGGCGCCAGATCTCATTACAGATGGTTGTGAGCCACCATGTGGTTGCTGGGAATTGAACTCAGGACCTGTGGAAGAGCAGTCAGTGCTCTTAACCCCTGAGCCATCTCTCCAGCCCAGTATATGTTATTTTTAAGAGATTCAGTGTTATATTTCAGATACTGCGGGACATGTTCTTCCACAGACCACTGTTTTTTCAAAGGTAGATACACTGTCAGGCCAGTGAGACGGCTCAGCAGGTAACACACTCGATGCCAAGCCTAATGACTTGAATTGAACTCTCAGCACCCACATTGTAGAAGGAGAGAACCAATTCCCACAATTGTCCTTTGACCTCCATAAGTACTGAAGCTCATGTACCCCCACTCCCACCAATAAATTAAAAAATTAGATTTCTGTAATATGTAAAATTCTTTTTCGTCACTTTACTACATCTCTTTCATCTCAACAAGCTATAAAGTCTTTCTTTTGAAAATTTGTCAACAAGATTATGGATGACAAAAACAGAATAAAATTCTAAAATTTTTTTTTTCTTTTGGTTTTTCGAGACAGAGTTTCTCTGTGTAGTTTTGGTGCCTGTCCTGGATCTCACTCTGTATACCAGATATACTGGCTTCGAACTCAGAGATCCGCCTGACTATGCCTCCCAAGTGCTGGGATTAAAGGCATGGGCCACCACCGCCGCCTGCTCTTTTTCTTTTTTTTTTTGAGACAAGGTTTTCTGAACTCAGAGATCTGCCTGCCTCTGCTTCCCAAGTGCTGGGATTAAAGGTGTGAAAAAAAAAAAAAAAAGTACTCTGTGAGCAGTGGTAGCACACGCCTATAATCCCAGCAGTCGGGAGGTAGAGGCAGGCGGATGTCTATGAATTCGAGGCCAGCCTGGTCTACAGAGCGAGTTCTAGGAAAGGCGCAAAGCTACACAGAGAAACCCTGTCTCGAAAAAGCAAAATACATAAATAAATAAATAAACCCGGCACTCAGGTAGGAGGTCTGTAGAGCAGAAAGGACTTTAAGGTAAATTGATGCAGCTATGTGGAAAACTACGAAATGAATTTAAATTTGTTTGTTTGTTTGTCTGTTTTTGAGCTAGGCAAGCGCTCTACCACTGAGCTGAATCCCCACCCTGTTTGTTTGGTTTTTGAGACAGGGATTCTCTGTGTAGCCCTCCCTGTCCCTGGATCTCACTCTGTATACCAGATATACTGGCTTTGAACTCAGAGACCCGCCCGCCTCTGCCTCTGAGAGCTGGGGTTACAGGCTGCGTGCACCAGCACCCCGGCTGACTTGGAAACTTTTACTGTGTCTCCAGGATGGTGGTAGAAAAGGAGGACTCAGAAGCAGTGGAATCTCTAGAGGTATACCAGGTGAGCTGTTGTATATTACCGGACTTTTTTTGTGCTTAAAAAAAAAAAAATCTGACAACAATAACACGGGGCTGGAGAGATGGCTCAGAGGTTAAGAGCACTGACTTCTCTTCCAGAGGTCTTGGGTTCCCAGAAACCACATGGTGGCTCACAGCCATCTGTAATGAGATCTGGTGCCCTCTTCTGGCCAGCAGGCAGAACACTATTCATAATAAATAAGTCATTAAAGAAAAACAAAAACAAAAAAAAACTACAACACAAAAACAGAATTCCACGGTAGCCTAGGCTAGCCTGTCACTTGAAATCCGAGTTTCCTAAGAACTGGGATTGCTGGGAACATCAATTCTTTACTGGTAGTTCCAACAGACAGAGGTTTTAGATGATCATGAATGGTATTTAGTTCTGTAAAATAAAATTCTTTATTTGAAGGTAAACCCAGAGCAGTTTGGGAAACAGTCATACTTACCTATACTGCTGTACTCACACAGCACAGGGTTCCTCACTAGCAATACTGACATTTGAGACTACATACATCTTGTGGTTGGAGACCATACTATGCGTTATAGGAGGATATTTACCATCTGTCTGACCTGGTTTTACAATGCTCACATTGTTCTGGAATTTATAATCAATTGCATAATCATACTGAAATGCTTAAGGAGGGTTGTGTAGGTACCTGGAAAGTAAGATTTGAAAGATGAGGTATGATTCATGAAAAACTAAAGCAGTTTTATGTACAAGACATAACTGGGAAAGCCAAAAAGATAAGTTTAAATGAGGTAGAGATTACAGATAGAAGAAGGAAAAAAAAGATATAGGTCAACATTATAGACCTCAACACACACCAGGTGTGGTGACGCACGCCTTTAATCCCAGCCCTTGGGAATCAGAGGCAGGTGGATCTCTGTGAGTTCAAGGACAGCCTGGTCTACAGAGTGAGTTCCAGGATAGACAGAGCTACACAGAAAAATCCTGTCTAGAACGCCCCCACAAAAACAAAAATCTATACTAAGAGCTGATATTAATGTAACCCCCAGGAGTGCCATGGTGCAGGTCAGAGTATTCAATAATCAAGAAATCTGGTTTCTGGTCTCAGCTCATCACACATCAGACACACTTATGACCTTAACCAACCATATTACCTCACTGAGCCTAGTTAGTTATCTTACCAGAATGGGAGGGAATAGACTAGATAATATTTAGACTGTTTTAGTGTTGACATTTTCAATTCTATAAATGCCACCTCTTTCTTAAGTGGTAACTCTAAAGGCAGTGATGAGTTAACTATATTGTACATTTCATGGCTTTGGATTCCTCAGAGCTAGAATCCAAGATTACACCAGAGACGAACATTCAATTCAAGTCCCTCTGGCACAGGTCCGTTTACCTTGGAGTGCAGGGGCTGACTGTGTCTGGGTTTTAGAAAGAGCTGAGAGAATGCTCTCTGGGGTGATCTCCACCTTTGAGAGGATATTTGCCAGAGGGTTGTGAGGTGTCGTTGTGGCAGGGGCAGGTGTTTTCAGGCCACTGGTGAGGTTGCTGGGACTGGTAGGCGTTCCTGGAGAAGGTCTTGATGCAGAACTGACCCCTGGTGGCAGAAAGATGAACTCAAGAAAATGCAATACTCCATGCATGACACTTTCCACTCAATGAATGATTGTTTAATAGTAATTCTTGTGACTGATCTACAAATAAGTGCCCATTTGACACATACAAAGAAAAACACCTGAAAATATTAACTGTTCTATTTGGAATATTCTTAAAACAAAGAAGCACTATGTTATTTTCACACACATTGGTTTTAGGAGCAGCAACCAGCACAGACCAGGCAACCTACTTCTACTCTGATGGTATAACTGGGTGTATGTGGGGTGTGGTGGTAATATGGGATCAGAGGCACTACCACTACAGAACGCTGCCACTATGAGTCTATGTTATTGGCAAGGGCTTTTCTATTTTTTTGTTTTGTTTTGAAACAGGGTTTCTCTGTGTAGCCCTGTCTGCCCTGGAACTCGCTCTATAGACCAGGCTGGCCTCGAACTCACAGAGATCTGCTTGCCTCTGCCTCCTGAGTGCTGGGAATCAAGGTGTGCACCACCACTGCCTGGTGGCAAGGGTTTTTCTTTTGAAACAGCCTTTAAAATGACATTATACAAACAAACTCTTTCATACTTTTACATTTCAAAACATTGGGTTGGTTATTAACACAGTAAAAAGGTAAATGCTGACAGGAGAAAAACATTTGATTTCTTAAAAAAAAAAAATCACAAAAATCACTATGAGCAGGTGTTTTACAAAGAAACATAAATAAGCAAATGAAAAAAATTCTTTAATTAAGAGAATAGATATTATCTTTTCAAGGTTGAATATAACAATGGGAAGGGTTAGGAACAATTAAATTTCCAAATACTAGGTATATAAAACAGTATATTATCTTAGATAACAATTTAGTTCTAACACATGAAAATACTTTAAAAAAAAAAAAATCTACATGCTGTTTTTTTGTTTTGTATTTTTGAAACAGGGTCTCCAGTTGTGCAGTGGCGGCACACACCTTTAATCCTAGCACTTGGCAGACAGAGTCAGGCAGATCTCTGTGAGTTCAAGCCCAGCCTATACAGTGAGTTCCAGGACAGGCTCCAAAGTTACACAGAGAAACCCTGTCTCAAGAAAACAGGAAGGAAGGAGGGAGGGAGGGAGGGAGGGAGGGAGGGAGGGAGGGAGGGAGGAAGGAGAAAAAGAAAAAAACAACCACCCAGGACCTCAAGGGTCTCACAATAACCACGACTGGCCTAGAACGCTCAGTCCTCCTGCTTGGTTCCCTGGGTGTCAGTGTTACATGTAACACCGTGTCTAGGACACATGCTGATCCTCCCCTCCAAAAATAATACAGAGTGGGCAGGGCACAGATGAAAGAATACTTGATTCCCTATCTTTCTGCAGCTGCGTATTGCACATTATAGTATTTTTACTGTTGCTGTTGTTAATGTGTAGATAATGGGGTAGCATGTGGAAATCAGTGACAATTTTGTGGAGTCAGATCACTTCAACCACCTTCATAAGATCCTGAGAATTGAATGTAGGGCTCATCAGGTTTGCACAGCCAGGACCTCAGTATTCTTTATAAAGCAAAACGCTGATACAGAGTAGTGTATAATAACAAGGATCACCATACATTACAACAGCTATTAAAGTTAATGTAGATGAATTTTCTTTTTTTGTGTTTGTGTTATATGCACAGGTACACAAACCTACATGTGCACATGTGGAGGCCAATGACATTGGATGTCTTCTTCTGTTACTATCTCCTTTTTGGAGACGGTGTCAATCACTGTATCTGGAGCTTTTAGTTTCTTCTAGACTGGTTGCCAACCCCCAATATCTATCTGCTCTCTCCACTTACTCCAAATGGTGGGGTTCTAGACACACGTGGCTAAGCCTAGTTTTTGTGTGGGTGCTGGTGATCTGAATTCAGTAGATACTCATACTTATGCACCAAGCACTTCACTCACTGGACCATCTCCCTACACACTTTCATCGTTTTTTTCCAGAAAGGGTCTCATGTAGCCCAGGCTATCCTTCAACTCCTGACTCTCCTGCCTCTTCGTCCAAGTGCTGAGACTACAGATGTGCACTATCACAACCAGCTGTTTAGGTAAGTATAGATAGATAATTTAAGTTTTTAAATAAAATGGCTTAAAAATAATATGTACAATGTTTATTTTTTCTTAGTTTGTCAAAACAGGGTTTCTCTATGTAACAGCTCTGGCTGGCCTGGAACTCACAGAGATCCACCTGCCTCTGCCTCCCAAGTGCTGGGTGGGATTAAAGGCGTGCATCACAGCCGCCCAGCCAATGTATCAATTACTGAAAGAGGTATTACAAATACTGAATCTGTCAAATCAGCATCCATGCATATGTGTGGGTGTTTTGCTTTGGTGTATTAGATTATTTTCAAGCTTTTCTATAATGTTTATCTATTTTTACATGTATTTTAATGAAAAAATTTAAAGAAATTTCATCATCAATAATAACAACAAAAAACCTTGATGATTTATGAAACCAAGATGGAATCAGTGTTTTTCCATCCTCACTGGGCTCACTTACCCGTGTTTTTCATGACTGATGTTAAGCTGCTAAGGATGGAACTAATTTTTGCCAGATCCACATTTGCCAGATTTGGCAAAACCAAAGCTGGGGAAGGGGACAGAAGAGAAGTGTTCACAGGCTTTGGAAGAGGTGGAGTTGCTGTCGTGGGCACAGGTGCTGGGGCACATGATGAGGCCTTCGAGACACTTTCTGTTGACTTTGTGGGTACAGAAGTGGAGACAGCTGGTTTTTCCAGAGGTTTTTCTTTCCTGTCCTCCACTGTTTGAACAAACAGAAGAGACAATTTTATGACCTATTTTTCTAGACTTTACTTCCAGTATGAACCAATATTATGTCCTAATATTTCCTACTCTGAGGGCAAAAGCCCTACACTCATTTTATGCTTTAAAAACAAAACAAAGCCGGGTGGTGGTGGTGGCGCACGCCTTTAATCCCAGCATTCGGGAGGCAGAGGCAGGTGGATCTCTGAGTTCGAGGCTAGCCTGGTCTACAGAGCTAGTCCAGGACAGGCTCCAAAACTACACAGAGAAACCCTGTCTCAACCCGCCCCCCCCCCTCCCCACACACACAAGACAGGGTTTCTCTATGTAGCTCTGGCTATCCTGGAACTCTCTCTATAGACCAGGCTGCCCTTGGCTCTGCCTCCTTAGGGCTGGGATGAAAGTCGAGTGCTATCACCACCAAATGTATACCCAAAGTATTTTTATTTCAGTAAGGTATAAAAATAAAAATCGGGTTGGGGATTTAGCTCAGTGGTAGAGCGCTTGCCTAGCAAGTGCAAGGCCCTGGGTTCCATCCTCAGCTCAAAAAAGAAAGAAAGAAAAAGAAAAAAAAGAAAAATCGCCGAGCAGTTGTGGCACACGCCTTTAATCCCAGCACTCAGGACGCAGAGGCAGGCGAATCTCTGAGTTTGAGACCAGCCTGGTCTACAAAGTGAGTTCCAGGACAGGCTCCAAAAGCTACACAGAGAAACCCTATCCCCCCCCCCAAAAAAAACCCAAAAATAAATAAATAAACAAACAAACAAACAAATGATAAACTAAAAATCATTTATGCACTGGGCATACAGTTCAGAGCTAAGTGCCTGTGAATCTTGCGATATAGTAACATGGAAAAGAAAGTCTGACTGATTGATTAATTAATTAGCAGGAAAGCAAAGTCAATACAGAATAAGCTACTTATTAACCATATCATGACTTACCAATGATTTTTGATCCATCATCTTCCACATCTGAGAGCTCCATGTCTTCCACATCACGGTTATCTGTCACAGGCTCAGGTGTGGCCGATTTGTCACTCTCCATGGCTGGTGACTGGGATTCCTCACCTCCCATTCCCTGAAATGGAGACTCAGACCCAGTTGGGGAAGGAGCATCCATACTTGGAGAAGGGACTGGTGATTCCTCAGGGTCAGGAAGGGTGGCCTTCAATTGATCCAATTTCTTCTTCAAGTTGTTTACTCGGTTCGCGAAAGTTTTGTAAGCCTAAAAGAGAAAAAGAGCTTCTTTCTCTAAGAAAAGGAACTGCCAGGCACCATTCTGACTATGATCAGATTTTATTGTTATTAAAAATAACTAGCCCCAAACAAGAATATCACCTTCTGTTGAGCAGAGAGTAGTCTGGGGTATCTACTTGTTCTCAGTGAGTACTACAACCCACACAGCTGTCTGAGCTAGACTCTAAAACTTTCACGATTGTTGTGTATGCATGTACGATGGATATGGATGGGCAGGCCATGGTGTGCACGTGGAGATCACAGAAAAACTGTCAAGTAAGTTACTTCCTTCCATCTGTATGCAGGTTCCAGGGATCAACTCAGGTCTCAATAGGAGTGCCTTCACTTGCTGAACCTTTGCCCAATTCCTTAGAAGTGCTCTATCAATCACATCCATGAACCAGTACTGGTGATTCTTTACTAAAGTTTCTACTTTATTCAGAGTTCCTCTTTGTTGCCTATTATTCCTTTCCTAAGTCAATACTATATTCAAGATCCACAGAAGTTATACTTCCCCGGGCTCCTCTTGTGTGTGATAGTTTGCTGGAGTTTCTTTGTTTCTGATGACCTTAACAATTCTGAAGAGTACTGGTCAATTGATTTTGTCTAGTGATTTTGTCATGATTTAGACAGAGGTCATGCTTTTTAGGAGGAAGACCACAGAGTTGTCATGCCAACATACTCATCACCTCAGCACTGTTGCTGCTAGTACCAATACCTTGTGTAAACCCCTCTCCTTTTCCTAAGTTACCATGTGTGTGAACATACACCATGACATGCAAGTCAATGTCAGAGGATAACTCTTGGAAACTGGCTCTTTTCTTCCCACCCTGTGAGTCCAGGGGATGAAACTCAGGCCATCAGGGTTGGCAGCAAGTGCCTTTCTTTATCTGCAGAGCCATCTCAGTGGCCCCCTTTTATGCCTTGATTATCTTAATTGCCAAGATCTTAAAGCTAGTGCTTTAAAAATACTATTCTGTGTGTACACATGTTGGAGAGCATGTGCAGAAGTCAGAAAGCAAACTGTGGGAGTTGGTTCTTTCCCTCCACTGTTCAGGTCCCAGGGCTCAAACTCAGGCCTTTCGCCTTGGTAGCAGGTGCCTCTACATACTGAGCCATCTTACCCATCCCCTTCCTTTTGCTTTGAGAGTCTAGAACCATCATCACTTTGTAGGTACTACTTTATTTTGGCTAGACATTCAAAAACATTATTTAAAAGACACTAATACACCAGGTACAGTGGCACATGTAATTCCAGCACTGGCTGTTCTTGCAGAGGACCTGGTTCAGTTTCCCAGAACCCACCTGGTGGATCACAACTGCCTGTAACTCCAGTTCTAGGAGATCCAACACTCTCTTGTGCCTCTGAGGCACAGGAACAAATGTCATGGCTGTGTACATCCACAGGTGTAGGCAACACTAACAAACATTATAGGGAAAAGGCAGGGGCTGAAGAGACGGCTCAGCAGCTCAAGAGCACAGACTGTTCTTCTGGAGGACACGGGTTCAATCCCCAGAATCCATATGGCCAATGATGAGCATATGTAACTCCAGATCCAGGGGACCTGATACCTTCTTTTAGACGAATGCAGTACACAAATGTACATGCAGGCATATAGTCATGTACATAAAGTAAAAATAAAAGATACAAATATACATCCATTGAAAGGTATTGGAAAGTGCTAAAGCATCAGACTTCAAGTGAGGAACACCAGTAAGGCCACAAGGAAAGCTAAGCTCATGTCAGTAGTGCTCTTTTCTTGGAGGTTCTGATTTTGGGGAACAGTGTAAAAAATTGAGTATCCATTCAAAAGGACATAAAGTGAAGGTATACTACTCAGTAGAGCTTTGAACAGTCTTTTTAATGTAGGAAAACAAAAGTTAGAGTCTCAAGAGGAAGGATAAAAATTGGTTCAAAAAATTTTTTTAAATTTTGTTTTCACTCATGATTTTTTGTTGTTGTTGTTTTTTCGAGACAGGGTTTCTCTGTGTAGCTTTGTGCCTTCCTGGAACTCACTCTGTAGCCCAGGCTGGCCTTGAACTCACAGAGATCCGCCTGGCTCTGCCTCCCGAGTGCGCCACCACCGCCAGGCTCATTTTTTTAAATGACATTTTCTGAAGGCCTGGGAAGCTCAGCAGATAAATGGCACCTAAGTTTGCTTCCTGGAATGCACAGGTATAAGAGAACTGACTTCCAAAAGTGCCTGCCCCCACCACATGTTAACCCAATTAAGAATAAATAATTGCCAGCACTCAGGAGTTGTATCCAGGACAAGCACCAAAACTACGCAGAGAAACCCTGTCACGAAAACCAAAAAAAAAAAAAAAGAGAGAGAGAGAAAGAGAGAAATATTTTTCTTTTTCTTGTTTTGTTTGTTTTTTAAGACAGGGTTTCTCTCTGTGCATCTCTAGCTGTCCTGGATCTCACTCTGTAGACAAGGCTGACCTCTGCCTCCCAGTGTTGGAATTAAAGGGGTACGCCACCACCGCCCGGCTTTTCACACACACTCATACCGCTCCTCCTTCACATACATATGTATGTATAAATGCATACATATAATTTTTATAACAATACATATTTCATTAAATAATATATAAATTACATTTATTTTGGGAGGTCAGAGCAAAGTTTGTGGGAAAGTTGGTTTTCTCCTATCATGCTAGTCCTAGGGACTGAATGCAGGTTATCAAGTGGCAGCACGGGCCTTCATCCTCTGAGCCATCTCACAGCCCCAATACCATCACAGTCCATGTACAGAGTCATCTATCTTTAGCCGTATACATTTCTAGTCTTAGTTTTCATTTCTATAATACTGTGACCTTCTAAAAAAGAATAAAAGGGAAAAAGAGGAAAAAAAAAAACACCAAGGCATGATAAGCAAACAATCAAAAGCAGAGGGACTGTTAAGATGAGTTACTATGGTAACCCAGGCCTGTCTAGAGGTTGGAGGAAATCACTTCTTCTTAGTTGAAGCTGAAACCTTTAATTAAAACATTTTAGGAAATGACTGTAGGCTTTTCTTAAGGTCTATCCCTTATGGGAATAAAGTCCCCAAACTTCCACGTGTTTATATATTCTGTCTTTGTGAATATGCACGACTTAGGTGGAGGGATCATGGTACCTGGCCCCCCAAGAAATCCATCTCACTCTAGCACCTGAATTATCAAATCTTTGCTTCCTTGATCACTTTCACTTGAAAAATTACAAAGATACCTCTAGTCATTCATGGTACCCTTGCTTTAAAAAAAAAAAAAAAAATCTTTATAGCTGAGCGGTAATGGTGCATGCTTCTAATCCTAGCATTTGGGAGGCAAAGGCAAGTGGATCTCTGAGTCTATAGTCTGTCTGTTCTATAAAGTGAGTTCTAGGACAGGCTCAAAAGCTACAGAGAAACCCTGCCTCAAAAACAAAACAAGCAAGCAAGCAAACAAAAACTTTGGTTTTTTTTTTGTAATAGTCTAAATGTATAGAGCACTATAGAAAGAATATAAATAGCATACACATACACAAAAGGGAAAAAGGAGAAAAAAAAGAAATACTAATGCACAATGGTTAGGACGTTCATGAGTGTCAGTGTCTGAGGGACCCATGTCTTTTTTTTTCTTTCCAGAGCTGAGGACCGAACCCAGGGCCTTGTGCTTGCTAGGCAAGTGCTCTACCACTGAGCTAAATCCCCAACCTGGGACCCATGTCTTAATGTAATCCACACCACTTTTTATCAGCTACTGTGTCTTGGATAAGGACACTAACTATTTCTTCATCAGTGTCCAAGGTCTACCTCACTCAGGTGTCAGTCCCCCACGTGAACAGTGTCTGATGCACAAGGAGCATTCAACAGCCAACAGCTGCAGTCACTTACATTGGCCACCACTTTCACCTCCTTGTACTGTGCTTCATAGAAAATCCCAGCATTTTCTAGTGCTTCTGTTAGTGAGGGCCCGTTCTTCACCTGTTTATCTAACCCATTCACAAACTCCTCCAGCTTTGAACTTGCTTCTTCAAATTCTTTGGAGAACTTCTTTCCTCCTGTTTTGTCTAAAAGAATGGAGAAAGTATTTATTTCAAATTTAGAAAAGTAAAAACATTAATCTTAGCCGGGCATTGGTAGCACACCTTTAATCCCAGGACTCAGGAGGCAGAGGCAGGTGGATCCTCTTGAGTTCGAGGCCAGTCTGGGATACAGAGTGAGTTCTAGGACAACCAGGTATACACAGAAAAACACTGCCTCGAAAAACAAAAAAAACCAAACAAACAACAAAAAAACTTATGATCTAGTAAAATATTGTTATTTTATAAGTAATTAAATAAAAATTAAGCACAGCACAGGAGCTAAACAGACACAAAAAATGAATAGCTCATCATTTATTCATTATTTCAAAGATATGTATCAAATTCATATTATGTATATTTGTTCAAGCATTAGAGTGCAGAAATAGTCAGGTAAAAGATAATCTCTGACTGTAGGAGGCTTATCTTCTAATAAATTATGAGTATAATTATATACAATTCGTAATATAAAAAAGGAGAAGAATTAACTAGATTTTACAAGACAATAGAATAACCTTACAAAAAAATCTAATCAAACCAATTAACCACAAAGGTGAAGCAAAATTGTTTATATCTAATTCACTATAGCAAGAAAGTGAAAAGAGCAAGAATTTATGTACAAAGCCAGGTGTGGTGGTATAGGGAGGTAGAGGTGGGTGGATCTTTTTGAGTTCAAGACTAGCCTGGTATACACAGTGGAACCCTTTAACAAACAAATAACGCCCTGCCTCCAAAATGAAAAAACAGGGCTGGAGAGATGGCTCAGGGTTTAAGAGCATTTGCTGCTCTTGTGAGGGTCCTGTGTTCTGTTTCTAGCATTTACATGGTGGCTTACAACGACCCTTAACTCCAGCCCAGGGAACCTAACGCCCTTTGGCCTCTCTGTAGGAACCAGGCACAGATGTGATGCACATACAGATATTCTGGCAAAATACTGATACATATAAAGTAAAATAAGTAAATCTTAACCACCCCCCAAAAAAAACCTCACAAAACCTACCCCCCTCATGGGAATTTATTTATTTATGAGGTTTATACAAATCAAACTGCTACTTCAATGGAACACAATTGCTTCTGAAAACTGTTTTACCTGAAGAGGGGGGATTCCTCCCCCTTCTCTTTAAATAGAAAAAAAAAATCCTTTTGAGATATATATATATATAAAATGCGTGCGTGCGTGCGTGCGTGCGTGCGTGCGTGCGTGTGTGTGTGTGTGTGTGTGTGTGTTTGGTTTTTTACAAGACAGAGCTTCTCTGTGTAACTCTGGCTGTCCTGGAACTCCCTCTGTAGACCAGGCTGGCCTCAAACTCACGGAGATTCAACTACCTCTGCCGCCTGCCCGCGTGCTGGGAGCAAAGGTGTGGGCCGCCACGCCTGGCCACTTTGTGCTACTTTACTTAGAAGGCCGCGCTGTCACCTTTCAAACACTTGAGCGTCTCGGTACTGCAAACGTCCACTCTCAGGGTTGATAACTGTTTCTCCTTCAGTTCTATCTGATCTTCTGAGCGTTTGTACGTCAACAACTCTTCAATGAGGGCCTGAGACTGAACACAGACCACAGTCAATTTTCATCAGAGAAATCAAATATTCTCTCCCTAGATATAGAAGACTAATGACTATCAAAGTCCTAAGAGGAAAAAATTTTTATTTCTTTTTTTAAATTTCCCTCAGAGCAATAGAAATTAATCTTTAATTCTCATGTCAAAACCATATTCTTAGCTACACACTTACTTTACAACTTACTTTTAGGTTTCTGAAGTCTTACTATGTAGCTCTTGGTTCATAGACCAGGCTGGCCTCAAATCTGTCCCTTCCTCCTGGGTGCTAGGATTAGCCTTCACAATCACAATAACCAAGTTATAACAACAAAACCCCTTTACTGAAGTTAAAAATGTTTTTAACTTCTAGTTTATTTTATAATCAGCACATATTTGTAGGCACACAGGTGCAGGGTCATGTGCGGGGTCAATGGGTAACTCCTGCAGGAATCAGCTCTCTCCTTTCATCATGTGGCCCCTGGAATCTCCCAGGTTAGCAGGCTTGATGACTACCTCCCCAGTCCCTAATTATTCAAATTAATTCGTGGATACGGGTTAACACGGAAACAACAGCCCCTCCCACCCTCCTTAAATTCAATTAGATATTTAGTCTGGTGCTGTTCTAAGAAAATTTTAATTTAGTAGCACTAAATTAAAAAAGAAGGCTCCCTGGTAGCACACACTACACAGAGAGCTTAGCCGGCAACAGGTATTTTAGAAGGTTGTGTTTCCACCAGGGAAACAGGACTCTAGATGATCTAGTCCTATTCAGATTCCCCATGTACACGTGAGCAGAAGTAAGGATAACAGGGAACTGGGGTTTCAAAGGTGAATAAATGATTTTTGGTATATTTAACAAATTCTGTAACTTACCCGAAACTCAGCAACTATCTTAGATTTGAGAGCAGCTTTTGGATTCGTGGATGCTGTTTAAAGTTAAAAAAAAAAAAAAAAAAAATCATTATTAAGAATACAGCGCAAAGACTTGACCAAATCCAGGAAAAAAATCTGAGATGTAGAGTTAAGGGTGTACTCTGCAAGCATACGGCAGCCATGCACGCATAAATCATAATATAATACTGCAATAAAACAATTGACTATGAAATTTAAATACTCCTAAATATGGCCAACAGAAAAACTATTTAGATAAGTCTAATCAACTTACCTCCAACAGACTTGTTAAGTCCCAGAATTAATGATTTGGAGATACGGAGGTAGGTACATAAAGCACCTCCTTCTCCTGGTCTCATCAAGTGTCAGAGAAATCTCAATATCTCAATGTAAGAGTGTCCAGGAACAAGACATCCAATTAATCCTGAGCACCAGCTGAAGAAAATTATCTATCATTTCCCATCTGGTTAAGTTTGGACTTTTTTTAGCTGACTCAGTTCATAGCAACAAAAGGTCTAAATGCATGATCACTGCAATTGAACTTTGGCCAAACTGATGGTTCCTGATGTTCCTAAGCATGCAATGTGTGACAAAAGGATGCCAGAGGACTCCCTTAACCACGATGAGTATCATATGCTTGATGGAGCAAAACATCCCAACTCTCTTGTTTCACCTCCCAATTCTCCACTGTCCTTCACCTTGTTCCCTCCAAACCTTCCAGTCTCTCGATATTCCTCAGTTTGCCCACAACAGCCTATAACATGCAGCATTCCACTCCCTTGATATCATGCTGGGTAAATAGGACAAACACAACAGGAGCTCCAGATAGAGAATGAGTTTCTGGCCAAAATTGGAGGCCCATGTCTAATCTGGTAGAATGTTTCCCCAAATCTGAAGGCTTTCATGGCTCCCAGAGAAATGCTTCTTAATGCCTAGTCTCCTCTTCAGCTCTGTGGTGTAATATCAGTCGCCTCTAACTTTGCACATCTCTGAATGTGGAAATTAGCCTGGGTACTAGAAAGCTTTTTTTTCTTCTTTCAATCCCCCAACTACTCTTGGATCTTCGCTCAATTAAAACCCTTTTTTCTGCATCTCCTCTGTTTAAAAGTAGTTTTTAAAAGAAGTAACTTCATGCTGGCTTGATTAGTCTAAGTAACTGGGAACCTCCCAGGCCTGGGAACACAGGCTTGCCCATGGTTTATGCCAGGTACGCTGTCAAACGGTCTACATTTCTTCTGCTCCAGAAGGAGGAGGTAACTTTATATTAGTTGAGATTTTGTTCCTTACTTTGTGATTTCTTCCACTGCTTACTCGGTTTGCTCAGATTTTCTTTCAGCTGCTTCTGAGTTTTGAAAGAGGTACCTGGAAAACATTGCAGTTTTGGCAGTCTGGCATTATGGGAAGTCGTTCTGTTTGTCCACTGCAGTGCCAAAGTTGGAGCATAAAAAAAGGCAATCCAAGACTGTGTAGTTTCTTTCATTTCTTTTATTTTTATAAAAATAAAACCAGAAAACACCCACCAAATCTAAGAAGCTATTAAATAAATGTAATTTCTACGATTAATGAAACCTCCAGTTCTGAAAAAGAATAAGGCAGAGGCTAAAAATAACAGTTACTTTCAAATAGAACATAAACACATTTGAAGGATTCAACAGCTTCTTAGAAGTTCTTTCAAAAGCAAATTTCTAGTGAAATGATGATCATGGCAATAATTATCATCAACTTCTATTTGCTGATTTAATTACATAAATCTTATATGTAAGAACTAGTTTACTTAAAACACACACATACACACACACACACAGAATGGATATATAATTACTGCAAATCTAAGCCAAATGGAGCTTAGAGAATATACAAGCACGCTCACCACCAAACAACTTAAAAATGTGAAACCATGCCCAAAATTTCCCCAATAGTAAGACAGAGTAGTACTTATTAAACACAGCCAATGAACAGTTTTAAAGACTTAAGGAAAGCAGATAAATGAAAATAACCAGAGGACTATCATTACCTAACATGTTTAATGTTTTTAATCAGCAGAGACAAAGATCAAACTACCTATCCCAATCAATTTTATTGTGTCCAGTTATTCATTTTTTTTTTTTTTGAGCTGAGGATCGAACCCAGGGCCTTGTGTTTGCTAGGCAAATGCTCTACCACTGAGCTAAATCCCCAACCCTAGTTATTCATATTTTTATGTATTTAATTTTAAACAAATCAGGCCAGACCCTTTACCTCTTTAGTATTATACAACAAGACTAGAGCTGTGGATACAGACAGAATTGTAAAGATTGACTTTAAATTCTTTTAGGAAAAAAAAAGGAACTTACTTAAAGCTTCTCTCAATGCCACAATCATGTCTTCTGGGTACACATTTCTATCTTCCCAGATTTTAAAGATTCGCTCTATTGACTTAGAGACAGATGGATCCCTAGAAGAAAAGAAAATATAAAAATGCTGACGTACAGCCAGGCAGTGTACGGATGGTTGTGAGTCACCATGTGGGTGCTGGTCACCAAATCTTGGTCTTCTGGAAGAACCAGCAAGTACTATTTACTAATAAGCCAATTCTCTAGCCGTGTGTATACTTTTAAATATTTCTTCCTACATTGTTTATTGCTAAGGAAAATCTCCTCCTTGTGATGATCATGAAATACAAAGATCTAGTCAACACTTGACATACTTGGGCATTCAAAAGGAAAAGCTGAATCTAACAACATAAAAACAAGGGGCTAGAGATGGTAGCAGTTTAGACTGTGTACTGCTCTTGAAGTGACCCCAAGGTGGGTTTCCAGCACCGACCTTGGGCAGCTTACAATTGCCTGTAACTACAGCTCCAGGGATCCAACATCCTCTTCTGGCCTTCATGGATGACCCCACACATGGCGTATATACTCACACAGACACTTACATGGAGAGCAAAAAAAAAGTATTTACTTATTTTGTTTTTTTGAGACAGGGACGCACTCTGTGTCACTGGCCAGCCTGTAACTCAGAATGTAGACCTGGCTGGCCTTGCACTCAGAGAGCTACCTCTACCTCCCAAATCCAGGGATTAAAAGCATATACCACTATGTTTGGCATATAAACAAATTTAAGTCAGGCACTGACAACACACACCTTTAATCCCAGCACTTAGGAGGCAGAGGCAGACGGTTCTCTGTGCATTTGAGGCCAGCCTGATCTACATAGTGAGTTCCAGAAGAGCTAGGGCTACACAAAGAAAACTTATCTCAAAACAAAACGAAACAACCCCCACCCCTCACAAAAAAAAAAAAAAAGAAAAAGAAAAAGAAAAAAGAAATTAAAAGCAATTTTAAAAAGCTTGATCAAAAATGCAAACATCAATGGCGTTATGATGGGGTAAGGGAGGCTGAGGCAGAAGGATCATGAATTTGAGGTCATGTTGACTACAGTGAGAATCCCACTTTAAAAAAAAAAAAAAAAAAAAATCAAACGGGAGATGGTTCAGAGGGTAAAGATGATTTTCACCAAGCCTGAGGACCTGAGTTCTATTCCTGGGACCCACATGGTGAAACGAGAGAATTAACTCCTGAAAGTTGTCCTCTGACCTCACATACATGCTGGGGCATGTGTGCACACATACACACATAAGTAAATGTAATAATAAAACAAATGGTGCTGGAGAGACAGCTGAGCAGTTCAAAGTGTTTCCTGTTCTTGCAGAGGACCTGGTGAGGTTCCTGTCACCCACATAAGGTGCACAACTGTTTATAATTCCAGTCCTAGAGGACATGATGACCTCTTCTGGACTCCATTAGCACCAGGCGTGCGTGCGTGTGTGTGTTCACGCGAGCACAAGCATAATATTCATATACACAAGTAAAATTTTAACAAATCGAACAAAGAACTGGGATGAAGCATAGTGTAGAGCACTGGTTAGCAAGTACCCATACAGAAAGCCCTGACTTCCATCCTCAACACCAAAACAGAATGGAATACAAAACCCAGGATAACTGCACTAGGATAGAAATACTGGGTTTTTCTTCCTTTTAAGGTTATTTGAAAAATAAGCATGAATCAACTCCATACTACAACATGTGTTCTGAGAAGAGGATTCCAGCTTGATCACTGCCGTATATGCAAGCAAAATACACATACATATAAAATAAAAATAAGGAGAGATGGCTCAGTGGTTAAGAGCACCTACTGCTCTTCCAGAGGTCCTGAGTTCAATTCCCAGCAACCACATGGTGGCTCACAACCATCTGTAATGAGATCTGGCGCCCTCTTCTGGCCTACAGGGACACATGCAAGCAGAACTCTGTATACATAATAAATAAATAAATCTTTAAAAAAAAAAAAAAAAGAGTAAATTTTTAGGCGGGTGGTGGTGGCGCACGTCTTTAATCCTAGCACACGGTAGGCAGAGCCAGGCAGATCTCTGAGTTCAAGGCCAGCCTGGTCTCCAAAGTGAGTTCCAGGAAAGGCGCAAAGCTATATAGAGAAACTCTGTCTTGAAAAACCAGTAAGGGTTGGGCGTTTAGCTCAGTGGTAGAGCACTAGCCTAGCAAGCGCAAGGCCCTGGGTTCAGCTCCACATACAAACAAACAAACAAAGAAACAAAGAAACAAAGAAACAAAGAAAGAAAGAAAGAAAGAAAGAAAGAAAGAAAGAAAGACCAAAATAAATTAAATTAAATTAAAATAAATAAATTTTAAAAGTACCACCCCTCAAAAAGAAGAATCAATGAGCAATCAAATGTATGCCTGTAACATCAGCAACCAGGATGCTGGTTAAAGGCTAGCCTGGGAGATATAACAAGACTATGCCTTTAAAAACAAAACATGGGGCCGGGTGGTGGTGGCGCAGACCTTTAATCTCAGGAGGCAGAGGCAGATGGATCTCTGTGAGTTCAAGGCCAGCCTGGTCGACAGAGTGAGATCCAGGACAGTCTCCAAATCTACACAGAGAAACCCTGTCTCAAAAAAAACAAACAACCAAACAAAACATGGGCTAAGCATGATGGTGCACGCCTTTAATCCTAGCACCAGGGAGGCAGAGACAGGCGGATCTCTGATCAAGGCCAGCCTGTGCTACACAGTGAGTTCCAGGACAGTCAGGGCCACGTGAAAAGACTGTCTCAGGAAAACAAAATATAACACATACCCACAAAATAAAAATCCAAAGGAAAAAAAGAGAAAGAGATAGGGTAGAGGAGGAAGAAGAGAAAAGAAAAGAAAAGAAAAAGGAGGGAATCACACAGGTATGATCTTAAAACGAAAAATAAGGACAAAAGAATGAGAGAATATTTTAACCTCTTACTATATCCATCAAAAGACAAAATAGAACCATAACTTTTAAAGCACATTTATCAAAGTATATGTACTTTAAAGTGTAAGATTAAAAAACTGCCAGGCACTTTTTTGTTTGTTTGTTTGGTTGGTTTTTCCGAGACAGGGTTTCTCTGTAGCTTTGGAGCCTGTCCTGGACTAGCTCTGTAGACCAGGCTGGCCTCGAACTCACAGAGATCCACCTGCCTCTGCCTCCCGAGTGCTGGGATTACAGCGGTGCGCCATCACTGCCCGGCTTTTTGTTTGTTTGTTTTTTGAGACAGGGTTTCTCTGGGTAGCCCTGGGACTCACTCTGTAGACCAGGCTGACATCAAACTCACAGAGATCCTAACTAGAACAGACTATACTTCATTTCTTCTCATATTTTTATGTCAAAATTCTTTCATTACTTAAAAGTCTGTAAGCTGAAGAACACTAAAAATTAAACTATGAGTTCAGAGAGAGATGAAGAATTGAATCCCCCCCCCCCTTATTGTATGCTTTTTTGAGATAAGGTCTCATTGTATAGCTCTGATGGCCTCAAACTCACGAGACCCACCTGACTCTGCTCCCCAGGTGCCACTACTGGCCATGAACGAAATATTTTATTTGGATCTTGAAATATGCACAGCTATTCAAGTTCTAGCTAATGAATGGGAAAAGAAAAGAAAAATTTTCAATCTTCTTAAATCCCAGAGCAGTAAGGATTTACTTACTTCACCAGAGCGGCTGCTTCAGGAAGCACATCAGCAAATGATTCACGGAATATGATTGCATTTTTCCTTTTGCAATTCTGTATGACGTCGTTGGCAAGATAAAAGAGATTCAAACGGTGGGGATATGTAGCTGGAGATGAAAGACAATAAAAAAAGTTATCTTATACTTGGTGCAACTTGTTCCAAATATATTGTTTTCAAAGTCCTAATTTTTTTATTGCATTACTTTAAGCTTATGGGTGTTTTGTCTGCTTGTATGTACATCATATGCATGCAGTTTCATCATATGCAAGCAGTGTCCATGGAGACCAGGAGAGGGCATCAGAGCAGCCAGTGTTCCCAAACTCTGAGCATCTCTCCAGCCCCAGTTAAGCATTTTTATATGAACTAATTACATGAATGAAATAGTGAATAATAAACAATTAACTAATGGATTAATGTATTAAATGTACTAAAACCCTAACCATTTGAGGTTAAATTTATGTTCATGGTATTCTTCAAGTAGACCACCTCACTCTGTAGATGTCTGGCACTAAAGGAAAAAAAATCCTTTAGTGGCTTTAGACATGCTAAGACAAAATAAAATGGTTTCCCCAACTATGTGAAGACCACAAAAACAAAAACAAAAAAGCACTGAATAAAAAACTCAGTTTGTTACAAAAATATCAAGGCCATTATAAAAAGCGCAACACCTAACTCTAATCAGAAATCAATTGTATAAATAATGTTTAATAGTGCGTTATACACAGATTCCTAGATCAACCACTCCAAACACTACTCCCATAGTACCTAAGTCCAAGTTCTCTCACTTACTGGCTGAAGTTATTTCAATTATCTGTGTTACAGTGTTCTGGGGTAATTTGACTCCATATATGCATGAAGGTTAAGCTTTTCCAAGGCTCAACCTACCTAAGATTCACTGTTATGTGTGGGGCAATTCCAATATTCACACAGATGATCCGTGTTTCTACAGTTCCTCACTCTCAAATTCGGTTACTTCTGAGATCCCCTCCCCACTCTCCTGTGGATCAGGCTTTCTCACCTGCCACCATGCTCCCTGCCACAGCCATAAGCCTCTGACACTACAACAAGCCTTCAAATGCTTCAAGTTGCCTTGCTCACCGTGTCTCTTCACAGCAAACAAACAATGACTAAGACACAGGGTCTCACTATATGCGCCTGGGATTTGGTGGGTAGACCAGGCTGGCTTCAAGCTCTAGAGATCTGTCTGCCTCTACCTCCAGAGTTCATTCCTTTTTTGGAGGTAGTCTTGCAAAGCCCAAGCTGGCCACAAACCCCTGATCTCCTGACTCGGCCCCCCAAACACCAATGTTACGGGGGTGCTACCATGTTTTGCTGCACCTTTAACTCTCCTATTAGAGTCTACTTAAGAAAAAGTACACCAAGAAGGGGTTAAAGTCCTATGAGCTAAGCTTCCTTCCTCAACTGGGCCCTAGGGTTAACAATTCCTCCTCATGACCTTCAGCAGCACCTTCTCTCATCTGCTCTAAGAAGTATTTCACAATATACCATCCATGATACAGTACTCCAGCTCTCTCATTCTTGGGACATAAGCTTACATGCTATTTTATAAACAAAGTAGAAACCATTAAACAAGAATTATCTTCTGTTAAAACACTTGAAACAACCCCATCTCATTACCCAGAAGAATTCTGACACCCTTAGTGGAAGCCTGAAAGACATTGGACAACTAAACAGTTCAAAACAAAACAGAGACAGACCACCAGCAACAATAATCCCAACCACTAAATCAAAAAGCCAAACACCTAGCCAGGTGTGGGGGCACATTCCTGCTTCCCAGCCCTGAGGAGTGAGTGAACAAAGGCAGGAAGATTAAAACTGCAGGGTCAGCCTAGGGATACACAGCAAGTGTGAGGTTATCCTGGGGCATAGAGGACCCTGACTCAAAACAATAAAACTCATACTAATAACTGGAGAGTGTGGGTAAAGGTACACAGTAAAGTGTTTTTAAAATGTGAAACTTAAACTCTTGGATTACAGGTATGAGCTTGAATTTCAAACGTCAGAAGTAACTTCTTAATATGCTATATTGATTTGTTTTTCACCTGTCCTTCCTCCCCCAAACTGGACTAGAGGTATAGTTTAGCTCCATGGTCAAATACCTACACTAAGAGTGATGAGTAGGGCTGGAGAGATGGCTCAGAGGTTAAGAGCACTGACTGCTCTTCCAGAGGTCCTGAGTTCAATTCCCAGCACCCACATGGTGGCTCACAGCCATCTGTAATGAGATCTGGTGCCCTCTTCTGTACACAGAATGAATAAATAAATCCTTTAAAAAAAAAAAAAAAAAGTGATGAGTAGAGTTAGGTGGATCTCTGAGTTCAAGGCCAGCCTGGTCTACAGAGTGAGTTCCAGGACTGTTACACAGAGCAGCTCTGTCTAAAAACAAACAAAGTGATGAAAGCCAGGCATGGTGAGGAATGCCTTTAATCCCAGCACTCAGGAGGCAGAGGTGAATAGATCTCTGTGAGTTCAAGGGCAGCCAGGACTTAGAGAGATCTGTCTTTAAAGAAAACACCATGAGGGTTGGGGATTTAGCTCAGTGGTAGAGTGCTTGCCTAGCAAGAATAAGGCCGCAGAAAGAAAGAAAGAAAATACCATGATTACTAAGACTCAGGTTTGACCGGGAGCAAGGGTCTTGCCAGTTTTACTTACTGCTGGATTCTAACTAGTTTTCTCTATCTATTTTTGTTTGTCTATCATGCTTTCTGAGCCAGGGTCTTGCTAAATTAGCTCAGGCTGTCCTTTGAACCATTGATCTCTAAATGCTAAAATTATAGGGTCTTCTCCTACACCCATGTACTGTGGGAATGGGCTCAGGGTCTTGTTCTTGCTTGGTAAGCAATCTACCAGTTATACCTAGCCTAGCCCTTTCAATTTTTTTTTCCTTTTTTGTATCTTGAGACAGACTCTAAATTTGCCCTGGCTGTCCCTTGAATTTGGAATTGTCCTATTTCAGCCTCCAGAGTGTGCCACCATACTTCAGTTTCTATTTTTTAAATGGACAAATGAAGGAAAATGAGAAGAAAAATACAGAGAAAAGGACAATAAACAAAATGAGTAGCCTTAATTTATCTTGGTCAGTCACCCGCTAAGGCTTCTGGTAGCATAGGTTAGACAGGGCCGAGACCCTCTCTCTAAGGTAGGGAGGCTACAGCAGAAATGAATCTAGATACAAAGTCATTGCTGTCACATTAACCACTCAACACTAAAGCTAAGCACTCAAGCTTTTTAAATTTTTTTTTTTTAATCACTATGGAGACGTAGAAGGGTTAACAGAAAAATGAGGGTTATAGGTTTTGTTTGTTTGTTTAAGAGAGTCTTATATGGTCCAAGCTGGCCTCAATTAATTATGTACTTAAGGATAACCTTGAGCTGAACCTCCTGCCTCTCTACCTCCCTAATACTGGGATTACAGATGTCTACCACACTGCTCAGTTTTATGAGGTGCTGGGGATCAAATCCAGGGCTCTGTGAAACACCCTAAGCAAGCACTATCGAATTAGCTACATCCCCAACCATGGGTTTGCTGATTTAAATGTAGAAATATCAAAATAAAACTGTTAACCTGGTAGCAGAAAGACTGGGTAACTTTATTTATTTATTTATTTTGTTGTTGTTTTTGTTTTTTGAGACAGGGTTTCTCTGTGTAGCTTTGGAGCCTGTCCCGGATCTCGCTCTGTAGACCAGGCTGGCCTTGAACTCACAGAGATCCACCTGCCTCTGCCTCCCGAGTGCTGGGATTACAGGCGTGCGCCACTGCAAGACTGGGTAACTTTTAACAGGATAGTATTAATATTTTATGTCCACCTGTCAAACATGAATAGGAGCAGAACTGAGATGGCTCAGCAGCCAAGGACAACTGCCCCTCTTCTAGAAGACCACAGTTCATGAAAGCTTGTGACTATCAGATCTCTTACAGCCACACTTTGAATACTGCAGACACACGGTACATACATATTCAGACACTTATACAAACACAGAGAAACACTAATAAATGGAAAAACAAGTATCTTTACAAAGACAAGGAGACAGAACAACCAGAAAGTGCAATTTTTTCCTAAATTTGTTGTTACTATGCCAACAAATATTTAAGAAATTTACTGTTTACATGCTGAATGAATGAAATACTATCAATTACATTGTATATTCTCATATTTCTTTTTCTTTTCTTTTTTGTTTGTTTGTTTGTTTTTCGAGATAGGGTTTCTCTGTGTAGTTTGGCATCTTTCTTGGAACTTACTCTGTAGCCCAGGCCATCTCGAACTCACAGGCCTGGCTCTGCCTCCCAAGAGCTAGGATTAAAGGCGTGCACCACCACCGCCCAGCTTATTCTCATATTTCTTAGCAAGATTTTTATGAGAAAAAAAAATAAGCTGGGTGTGCTGGCACATGCCTTTAGACATAGTCCTTGGGAGACAGATTCAAGTGGATCTCTTGTGAGCTCAAGGCCAGCATGACTTACATAGTGAGTTCTAGGATAGCCAGAACTACACAGCAAGACCATGTCATGAAAATGAATGAATGAATGAATGAATGTTGTGGATACTGTAATTAGCTAACAATTTCAGACACTTTCAAGTCTAATCTCATATCTGTAGAACTAAGCCCTTAGTTGATTTTAATATGCATTGAAAAGGGGAACCATATCCAACCTAAAATTCAAAGTAGTCTAAATTTTTATAAGTCCAGGGGCCATCGAGATGGTTCATAGGGTAAAGATACTTGCTGCCAAGCCTGCGTACCAGAGTTCACTTGCTGGGGCCCACATGGTGGAAAGAGAAAACCTCCAAGTCATTCTCTGACCACCACAGGTCTGTCTGTCCATCTGTCTCTTTCTCTCTCTCATACACACACACACACACACACACACACACACACACACACACACACACACGAATGAATGAATGAATGAATGAATGAAAAACGAAAGAAAACAGCAGTCCAGGGACTAGAGAGATGACTTATGGGTAATAGTGCTTGCTGCACAAGCATGACATTCTGAGTTTGAATTCACAGTACCCATGTAAAAGTCAGAGATGGCTAGGCACGTCTGTGACCCACCCCAGTGATAAAGACAGATAGATCCCACACCTAGTAAGTACTAATCCTGCTCTTTTCCATTTAATGTCATGAACCATTCTACATATTAGCATTGTTTTTAGCTAGGGTATAAATTATTTGGAAACACAGTTTCTTTATCACCCCTCTACTTCTCACAGTGCTAAAACCACATTTTATCTTTTCTTTTCTCATCTTTTTTTTTTTTTTTAAGATTTATTTATTTATTATGTATACAGCACGTATGACCAGAAGAGGGCACCAGATCAGATTACAGATGGTTGTGAGCCACCATGTGGTTGCTGGGAATTGAACTCAGGTACTCTGGAAGAGCAGCTAGTGCTCTTACCCGCATGAGCCATCTCTCTAGCCTTTTTTTTTAAGCTGAGGATCGAACCCAGGGCCTTGCGCTTGCTAAGCAAGTGCTCTACCGCTGAGCTAAATCCCCAACGCCCTCTTTTCTTCTTTAAGGCAGAATCTCACTATGGAGTCCTGGCCAGCCTGACAGGTATTTGCCTGCTTCTGCCTCCCAGTGCTGGACTACACTTCCTCTTCTTGTCATCTTCAGTGAGTACTATTACCACTACTATGACATCAGTAAAAAGAAACACAATATGCCTGCTGTAGTAATCTCAATGGAATTGGCCCCATAATCTCATAGCAAGTGGACTATTAGGAGGTGTGGCTTTGTTGGTGTGGGTGTGGCCTTGTTGGAGGAAGTGTGTCACTGTGGGGGCGGGCTTTAGGTTTCCCATGCTCAGGATACCACCTAGTGTCAGTCGACTTCCTGTTGCCTGCAAGATGTCAGACTCTCAGCTACTCCTCCAGCACCACATCTGCCTGCACGTGCCATGCTCCCCACCATGATGGCAATGGACTGAACTTCTGAAACTGTGAGCCGTCCCAGTTAACTGTTTTATTCAGAAGAGTTGGCATGGTAATGGTGTCTTTTCACAGCAATAGAAACCCTAAGACAGCTACAAAAGAAGATAATCCATAAAGCATTTCCATTGTAGATTTAGAATACATCACTTCTCTTACAAACACCTTGTTAACTATACTCTTGTGGGCTTTTTTTTTTAAAAAATGTGTATGGGTGTTTTGCCTGCATGTATGTCTGTGTACCATGTGCATGCCCGGTGCCCTCAGAGGCCAAAGGAACTGTGTTAGACAGTTGTGAACCCTTATATGGGTACAGGAATTGAACCCAGGTCCTCTGGAAGAGCAGCCAATACTTTTAACCTCTGAGCACCTTTTAACCTGGTAACTGCACTCCTTCTGTTGTTTTGTTTTGTTTTTTTCCAAGACAGGGTTTCTCTGTATAGTTTTAGTGCCTGTCCTGGATCACTCTGTAGACCAGGCTGGCCTGGAACTCACAGAGATCCACCTGGCTCTGCTTCTAAGGAAATTACACAGAGAAACCCTTGTCTTGGATTAAAAAAAAAAAAGAAAGAAAGAAAGCAAGCGTGTGCCACCCACTGCCTGGGTCAACTGCACTTTTTTTTTTTTAAAGATTTTATTTATTTATTGTATATACAGTGTAATGTCTGCATGTATCCTTGCAAGCCAGAAGAGGGCGCCAGATCTCATTACAGACGGTTGTGAGCCACCATGTGGTTGCTCGGAATTGAACTCAGGACCTCTGGAAGAACAGCCAGTGTTCTTAACCTCTGAGCCATCTCTCCAGCCCTCAACGGCACTCTTAAAGCTTATACCTATCACAAGAATCTATCTCACTACATTTTAGTCCAGTTCTTGGGGATCTGATGTCCCATTCTGACCTCTGTGAGCACTAGGCACACATGCAGTACACAGACATACATGAAGGCAAAACACTCATACACATAAAATTAAATAAATCTTTTGAAAACAAAATAAATAAATAAAAAACAAATTCCCTTATCTTTTTTTTTTTTATTTCAGAGCTGAGGACCGAACCCAGGGCCTTGAGCTTGCTAGGCCAGCGCTCTACCACTGAGCTAAATCCCCAACCCCCCCTTATCTCTTAAGCCAAAGACCAGGTAGCCCTCTTGTCCAGCTGTGTGACCCTTCCAAACACTGCTCTCCTCATTAATACCAATAGGATACTAATAACAGTTACCCTTCTGTTCAAAGTAGTTGTCAAGATTATGTGGACAGAAACGTAAAATTTCAAGTTCAGCATCTAGTACATGACTGGTTAAGTATGAACTAACAGTACACAATTCTTTTCAGGCGCCCCACATCTAGTTCAAATCTGCTCTCATTATCTGTTCTTCCCAAATTCCCGGCCAAAGATACAGAGAACTGATCTTCCAAATGTTCCGCTAAACCACAGCCACAACATTCAACTGTCAAGCCTGTCAAGTTCTACTTTCTAAATACTTGTAGGATGTTTCTCCTTCTCTGTTTTAATTCAAACTTGGTCAGATTATGTGACAGCCTCCTAATATTTCTTCCACTCTATGTCACTATGTGCCTCTGGCTGGCCTTGAACTCACGATTGTTTTTAGAAGCTAATACCAGTTTCAGATATTGCAGTTTGTAGTCCTCTTTTAAGTAACAGAACACAGTATTTTTTCCTCCTTTTAGTTGAGACAGGGTCTATGTAGCCCAGGCTGGTCTTAAACTACGTAATTAAGGCTAGCCTTCCACTCCTGATCCTCCTGCCTCCATTCCCATGTGCTGAGCTACATAGACCAGGGGTACATTTGACTTCACAAAATACAAAATGTCACTGGTATAACAGAACAGTTTCACATCTTTCCTACTAAGCCACTGTCTAGCCCAGGCTGCCTGCAACTTGGGATATAACTTAGGCTGGCTCTGATCTTGCTTTGGCTGCCCTGGTGCTGGGATTACAAAGGCACACCAAGCTTCATTACTTTCCTGATTCTTTTTTTTAAATAGTGATTCACCAAGTAGCCTCAAACTCAGAAACCAACCTGCCTCTGCCACCACACCAAGCTTCTTCCTTTCTTTAATGCTGTCCATCCCTACATCTCACTTTCACCCTAAGTCCTAGCCTGGGTGCCACCCAGTCCCGGAAACTCCCCACTCACTTCTCTCCTGTGGTCACCTTTTCCACCCCTAAGTCAAGAGTGCTGGGCATGTATCTCAGTGGGAGAGTCTTTGCCCAGCTTTACAATGCCCTGGGTTTAACTCCCGCACCTCTGGCACATCTCACAAAATATGGACCTAAGGAGAAAGGATTACCTCGTGATTAGGGCAATTTTTCCTAAATTAGCCAAGAGAAAATTGGAAATTCAGCCTTCTTTTCTTTTCTTTTTGGAGACACAGGCTCATATAGCACAGGTTGGCCCAACTCACTATGAAGCCAGGAATGATCCTGAATTCTTCTGCCTCCACTTAAAGTTCAGCAGTTTTGAAGTGCTGACCAAACAAATGGTTCTGAGAGAACAGCTAACTTGGAAAGGTTCAATGTAACAGAGATACTGAAATCTAATGCATCCAAGAACAGCACACACAGTAACGACACAGGTGCTCCAGGCAAAGACCAAAGTCAGATGCAAGGCCTGCAGCAGCTAAGGATTGATCTTAAATGTAGTTCTTGCCATGCGGTGGTGGCGCACGCCTGTAATCCCAGCACTCGGGAGGCAGAGGCAAGTGGATCTCTGTGAGTTCGAGGCCAGCCTGGTCTACAGAGCTAGTCCAGGACAGGCTCCAAAGCTACACAGAGAAACCCTGTCTTGGGGGAAAAAAAAAAAAAAAATAGTAGTTCTTTTTTTTTAAATTATTTTTATTTTATGTGTATGGGTGTTTTACCTGTATGTATGTATGTATGTGTTACATGTGTGTGCAAGGTGCCCAAGGCCAGAAAAGGGTGTCAGATTCCCAGGACTGAAGTTACAGAGAGTTCTGAGGCAATGTGGATGCTGGGTCCTCTAGAGAGCAGCAAGTGCTCTTAACTGCTAAGCCACTACCCCAGTCCTAGCAGATAGTGATTTATATATGATAGTCCAAGTTTACTGTTATATTTTTTACAGACTCAGGTCTTTATTAGATGGCTAAGAATATGATCGTTTATGATATATTAAATATCTAGGCCTTGCTAGATCACTTTCAGCTTTAAGAATTCTAAAGGTTTTGAGTAAATCTGTAATCTCAGCCCTGATGCAGATCAGGGGGGATACTCTGAGTTCAAGACCAGCCTGGCCTACATAGTGAGATCCAGGATAGTCAAGGCGGCATTGTGAGACCCTTTCTCAACACACAAATCAAAGAGCTTAAGGATAGCCTTGGCTACATTAAGACTCTGACACACACACACACACACACACACACACACACACACACACAACTAAGCAACACTCTTTCACTCTGACTTGGTATTGTGCATACCTCTGGTCTTCTGACATACTCATAAGATACCTTCTTTCACCCTATTTCTGAAGCCCTACACACAGATACACAGTTACTTTCTGCTCTGCCATTAGAGGTATCTCAGAAATGTTTATGTAACCAAGTTTCCCAGCATACGTATTATGAAACAACAGTCACATGAAGAAGTGGATTTACCAGGCAGGTGGTACATACCTAGAATCCACTTAGGAAGTGAGACCCAAGCATCAGGAACTTGAGGCTATTCTTAACTATATCATGAGGGAGTCCGTGGTCAAGTAAGTATACAAAATGCCAAATATCCTAATCTCCAATCTTTGAGGAAGTTCAGGAAACATTTATCAATGGTAATTAAAGTTTCACAGCGTGAAAATAGGATTAATTGCAATTTGGTAGCACCTCACTTTAAACTTGTTTTTGAGACAACATTCTCAAAATCCTGGCTGTCCTGGAACTCACTCTGTAGACCAGGCTGGCCTCACACTCACAGAGATCCACCTTACTCAGTCTCCAAAGTGCTGGGATTAAAGGTGTGAGCCACCACCACCTGGCTAGCATCTCACTTTAAAAATAGCAGTCTTGGACTGGAGAGATGACTCAGGTTAAGAACACTGGCTGCTCTTCCAGAGGTCCTGAGTTCAATTCCCAGCAACTACATGGAGTCTCCCAACCATCTGTAATGAAATCTGCTGCCCTCTTCTGGCCTGCAGGCGTACATGCAGACAGAACACTGTATACATAATAATAATAAAAAAAAATCAATCTAAAAAGAAAAAAAACGGCATTCTTGGGCTATAGACTATATAGAAGCTGTAGAGGTGCTGGCCGTTCTTCCAGAGGATCCATGTTTGATTCCCAACTCTCTCTCTCTCTCTCTCTCTCTCTCTCTCTCTCACACACACACACACACACACACACACACACACAGAGTAACTCCAGTTCTTATAGGTCTGGTACCTTCTCCTGGTCTCCATAAACACTGCTCACACATGATGTACAGACATATGTGTAAGCAAAACACCTATACACATAAAATAAGGGTCAAAAGACATTTTTTAATTTAAAAAATGGCATTCTCAACATTACCATATTTTGGGAAATGTACAATCGTGAATCTCCAATGCTATTCTGTCACTATTTTGCTATATTCTATGCACACTTATTTGTTCACACATGTGCTGCAAACTGTAGTCTGAGAAACCTAAGATGATAGAAATAAATTATTTTATTGTATGCAACTCTAGAGACTGAGCCTAGGGTATGACATATGCTGAGCAGTTTGCCTGTGAGCCATCCCTAGTTCTAGATATTCATAACCTCGGTGATTCTATAATACATTTGTGTGAGAGTGCTCTACAAATGAGTTCCCAATGCTCTTCACTTTCCTCTATCAGGTTTTTACGTGCCCAGGCTAACCTTAAAACCCTTGTTTCAAACTGATCTGCCTCCCACTTCAACATTCTACATATGTGGAATTATGACATGTGGCGCCACAGGCGGATCATGTTTTCTAAAGATTTACTCAGCCAGGTGGTGGCGGTGCATGACTTTAATCGCAGCTCTGGGAGACAGAGGCAGGCAGATCTCTGTGAGCACAAGGCCACCCTGGTCTAGAGTGAGTTCCTGACAGCCAGGGCTACCTAGAGAAACCCTGTTTTGAAAACCAGGAAAAAGAGATGTATTCATTGTGTTTATGCATATGTATGTTTGCCTGTGCAGCTCTCTGGGACTGGAGTCACAGATGGTTGTGAGCTACCATGTGGGTGCTGGGAAATAAACCTGATCCTCTCCAAGAGCAGAAAGCACTCTCAACTGCTCTAGCTACCTACTACCAGGTTTGAAAAGTTATATTACAAACCAGGTGTGAGACTTGGGGCTGTAGCTCAGTGGCAGAGTACTGGCCTAGCATACACGGAGCCCTATATCCAACCCCCAGTACTGTCAAAAAAATAAATAAGTAAATGAATAAACAGGTGTGATAGTTTTTACCAGTAAACCCAGAACTAGGAAAATGAAGGAAGCTCAGAAGTTCAAGGTCATCCTCCTTAAATTCAAGGATAGTCTGGGCTACATAAAACACCTTCTAATCTCAGCACTTGGGAGGCAGAGGAAGGTTGATCTAAGTGACTTTGGGCCAGCTATACAGTGAAACTGTCAAAAACCAAAAGTGGGGGGGATTAAACAATAACAACCAAGAACCAGCAAGATGGCTCAGTGGGTAAAAGTACTCACATGCTAGGAAAAAACTAACTTCCATATGTCTTCTGACCTACACGCATGCACACACGCGCACACACTCTGTATCATTTATACACCAATAAATGAATAAAGGAAAAGAAAATAAACACAAAAACTAATACATTTAAAAAAATAAAATGTATTTTACCACGTATCAAGCTTTCTAAATGTCAAATAGTCTAGAAAGTATTTTAAAGATTTATTCATTTATTATGTATACAGAAGAGGGCGCCAGATCTCATTACAGATGATTGTGAGCCACCACGTGGGTGCTGGGAATTGAACTCAGGACCTCTAGGAAGAGCAGTCGGTGCTCTTAACCTCTGAGCCATCTCTCCAGCCCTACAAAGTATTTTATGTGAATTTCTCCATTTAGCGGGCTGTGGTGGCACACTTTGATTCCAGCACTCCAAGGGAGAGGCAGGCAAATTTCTGAGTTCAAGGCCAGAGAAAACTGTGTGTGTGTGTGTATGTGTGTGTGTGTGTGGGGGGGGTGTCTCCAATTCACTATAAAGTGAGTTTTACTGTTATTTCCATTTAAAAGCATTAAGAAGTTAACCACTGGGAGCTGGTGAAGTGGTTCCAAAGGAACCAGGTTCAAGACGTTTCTTTTCTTTCTTTTTCTTTTTTTGAGACAGGGCTTCTCTGAATTGCCTGGCTAGGACTCCAGTTCCAGCAGATTCAACGCTCTCCATGGCAATGTATCCACACTGTGCACACACAAAACACCCAGAAATATAAAATAAAAATAAACAGAACTTAAAACCATTAATCCCAGCAGAGGCAGGTGGATCTGAGTTGAGACCTGGTCTACAGAGTGAGATCCAGCACAGTGATGGTTACACAGAGAAACCTTGTCTTAAAAAACAAAAACAAACAAAAGTTAACTACTGACTACACCAATTCAAAGTTCATGTTCTCTACTAGCTAATTAATATACGGAGTATATATCTCCCTTATCTATAAACTAACACAACTGTTTATAACCTCTATAGTAGTCATTCTCAAAGTGAGAATTGGGATCAGTCTTAAAAATCCATTAATCAAATCCTTTCTATGCTGTATGTCGTCATCTGAGTGCTGAATATGTCATGGTAAAGCAAACAGCCTCTGCTGGGGACTACCTTTTTTTTTTTTTTTTTGCCAGAGCTGAGGACCAAACCCAGGGCCTAGCAAGCGCTCTACCACTGAACTAAATCCCCAACCCTGGGACTACCTTTTAACTGGGAGTTAGGAGTGCTATGCCTCAGTAAATATGCACATATAAGTAAATAAACTAGCATCTTTTTAAAAATATTTATTTATTATGTACACAGTGCACACTTATCCCTGTAGGCCAGAAGAGGGCACCAAATCTCATTACAGATGGTTGTGAGCCACCATGTGGTTGTTAGGAATTGAACTCAGGACCTTTGGAAGAGTAAGCAGTGCTCTTAACCTCTGAGCCATCTCTCTAGCCCCCATAAACTAGCATCTTATGAGAAGGCTATTAAGAAAATAAAACAAGGTTATATGATAAGAAGAGCAGGGAAAGTCTGGAAAGATGACTCAGCAGTTAGGAGCACTGGTTGCTCTTCCAGAGGACCCTTGTTCAATTCCCAGCATCCACATGGCAGCTCACATCTATATGTAACTCCAATTCCAGGGCTTCTGACACCCTCACACAGACATACATGCAGGCAAAACACATATGCACATAAAATAAATATAAATTACATATTAAAAAAAAAAAAAAAAGCCAGGTGGTGGAGGCTCATAACTTTGATCCCAGCACTCCGGAGGCAGGGGCAGACAGATCTCTGTGAAGCCAGCCTAGTCTACAGAGTGAGTTCTAGGACAGGTTCCAAAGCTACACAGAAACTCTTCTGTCTTGAAGCACAAATTTCAAAAAACTCAACTTAAATAGTTTGAAGATTTATTTTTCTGAGATAATATGCTTCTAATTTTAATAGTTTGTAAATAGTAATTCTATCAATGGCAGCATTTTATGCTCTTTGGCAAAAAAAAAAAAAAAAAAAAAAAAAAAAATTTGACAAACTTAAGATTTCACACGCATTAGCCGGGCGGTGGTGGCAATCGCCTGTAATCCCAGTACTTGGGAGGCAGAGGCAGGTGGAGCTCTATGAGTTCAAGGCCAGCCTGGTCTACAAGGTGAGTTACAGGACAGCCTCCAAAGCTACACAGAGAAACCCTGTCTCAAAAAAAAAAAAAAAAAAAAAAAAAATTTCACACATTAAAAAAAGAAAAACTAAATTTAGGAGATGGTTCAGTTGATAAAGTACTTCAATGAAGGGAGGCAGCTCGGCTCTCTAGGGCTCACTGGCAAGGCAATAAGTACCAGGCCAAAGTCAGTGAGTGATCCTGTCTTTAAAAAAAAAGGTGGGGCTGGAGAGATGGCTCATTGGTTAAGAGCACTGATTGCTCTTCTAGAGGTCCAGAGTTCAAATCCCAGCACCCACAAGGCAGCTCATAACTGTAATTCCAGTTCCAGGGGACCCAACACCCATGGCAAAATATCAATGGACATAAAACAAAAAAAATAGTTAAAAATTTTTTTAGGGCTGGAGAGATGGCTCAGCGGTAAGAGCACTGACTGCTCTTCCAGAGGTCCTGAGTTCAATTCCCAGCAACCACATGGTGGCTCACAACCATCTGTAATGAGGCCCTCTTCTGGCCTGCAGGGATACATGCAGACAGAACACTGTATACATAATAGATAGATAGATAGATAGATAGATAGATAGATAGATAGATAGGGGTTGGGGATTTAGCTCAATGGTAGAGCGCTTGCCTAGCAAGCACAAGGCCCTGGGTTCGGTCCTCAGCTCCGACAAAAATAAATAAAATAAAAAATAGATAGATAGATAGATAGATAGATAAATCTTTTTTTATTATTTTTAAAGGCTTTGGGGGGAGGGGGTCCTCATCAGTTAAGAGCACTGTTGCCCTTGCAGGGACTTGAGTTAGATTGTCAGCATCTACAAGGTGGTTCACAACCATGTGTGACTCCAGGTCAAGAGGTTCTGATGCCACCTTCTGACCTCTGTAGGCACGTCATGCACCTAGTACAGGTATGCATGGAGGCAAAGAACTCAAATATAAAAATTAAAAAAATACATCTTTAAAAAAAAAAAGAGGTGGAACACCAGCAAGGATGCTCTCTGAATGAAGGTGACCTGGTATACCCATTCATATGAACATGCACACACACAAGTTAGTTGAGCTGGATACAGTAGTGCACATCTGTAATCACAGCACTAGGGAAGCCAAAGCAGGGGAAACGCTAACAGTTTTTGACTAACATGGGCCACATACATAATTCCTTGTCTCAAAATCAAACAAACAAGGAAGCAGCGGCAGTTCACCCCACATCTTGCTAGGTCTTGTGTTCAATTCCTAGTGCCACAAAAATAAATTTATGTACACAAAAATAAAATAAAAAATAAAGAGGGAGCAAGGTGGCTCAACAGATGCCACTGGTGTTCTAACACCTGTACCTACGTGGTGTCAGAAGAGAGCCAAAATCCTGCAAATTATCCTCTAACCTCCACATAAATGCCATAGCATGAGTGCATGCATATGTGCAACACAATCAATCAGTCAGTCAGTGTGGGTGTGCTGTGTGCTGGCCCAGTCTAGTATATGTATTTCTCACCCTTCATCAATGAAGCTTCTTTCAGCAACAGACACCCACAACTGGTCAAAACACAGAAAATAAGGGGCTACAGGTTGCCTGCCCAACCAACACATCTACTACAAAGTTCCTACACAAGGTTCCAAGGAATATCATGAAAGAATGTAGAAAGATTTTGAGAGTCAAAAGCATAGGACACCTATTGCTATATAGTATCCCCTAGGGATGGCAGGGAAAATAAACCAGTAAGACCTCAAAAAAAAAAAAAAAAAAAAAAAAAAAAAAAAAAAGGTTGCCTGAACAAGATCAGCATAATGACAACACAGTTGATATGCTAACTTGGACAGCAAAATTTCCCTCTGACCCTAGATGGCGGTTATGGCTACTGAGACAAGAAAAATTAGTTTTCTCTATGGATGAGCTCCCAAATAGGATGTCCAGTTCCAAGTGATCAGCTCCAGACATGTACAGAGGAACAATAAATAGTAACTGAAGTCAGTAGGTGTATATAATATACATGTACACATGCACACACAAACACACACAACAACAATCAGAGACCAAGAATTTGGAGAGGGGAGTTTAGAGGGAAGGAAAAGAATAAAGGGTAGGAATGATACATGAAGTTCTCAAACAAAAAAAAAAAAAATCAGGGTCTGGCTGGAGTGGTGACTTTGAGATTTAGAACACTTATTCTTACAAAGAAACCAGGGTCAGTTCCCAGCACCCACATCATGTTCACAACCATCCTAATTACAGTAATCTGACACCCTCTCCTGACCTCCGCAGGTTCCAGTGACAGACCTGGTTAACAGACATACATGCAGGTCAAACACTCATACACATAAAATTAAGAGGAAAAAATGTAAGGGACGGTGGGCTAGTAAGAGGGCTCAGGGGCTAAGAGCACTGGCTGCTCTCCCGAAGGACCCAGCACCACATGGCAGCTCACAACTATCTTTAACTCCAGTTCTAGGGAATCCAACAGACACACATGCAGGCAAAACATGAATGCACATCAAAAATAAAAATAAGTCGCCAGTCGGTGGTGGCCTTTAACCCCAGCACTTGTGAGGCTGAGGCGGACAGCTCTCTTGAGTTTGAAGCCAGTCTGGTCTCCAGAGTGAGTGCTAGGACAGCCTGTTTCAAAATAAATAAATGAATAAAGAAAGAAATGAAAGTAAGTCATTAAAAAAGAATAAGGCATAAAATTTTAAGTATCTTTATCTTACCCTGAAAGTTTTACAATTCAAAGCAAAGAGAAACAGCTGTCTTTCTGAGGGGAGCAACTAGATTCTACTACTACTTTCTGTCTGTGTATTTCTCCTGTTCTCCAGTTAAAATCTGTGAGGGTGTTGGAATCTGTAATAAGACAAAACCCCAACTATTGTTCTTTTCTGACAACTGGATGAAAGTCAGTCTAGCTGATTGTGTAGTTGTTGGGTTGTTTTTACTATTATCTCTGAGATACTTATACAAATTAAACCTCACATGCACTTAGTTATCACCGTCAAACTGTTTCTGTGGGTTTTTTAAGATTTTTTTTTTTTAATTTATGTTTATGTGTGTGCTTGTGCAGGTTCATGTGCACCATGTGTGCAGTGTCTTTAGAGGCCAGGCCAGGGCTCTGGATCCCCAGGAACTGGAATTACAGATGGTTGTGAGCCACCATGTGGTGCTGAGAACTGAACTCAGGTCCTCTGCAAGAGCAGCCAGTGCTCTTAACCACTAAGCATTCAGTCCCATAGTTAAATGTTTACAGTAATTCCAAATAACCCACTGAACTTTTAGAAGTATTTCTGTTAAATAATAAACACTTGGGGAAGAATAACTAGTTGACAAAAGCCTCAGAGAAAAAGCAATTTGAATAAAGCCATTATGTATTAATTTGTAAATGGTAAGAATCACATCACCAAGAATAAATCAGTAAGCCAGGCATGGTGGCACAAGCCTTTAATCCCAGCGCAAGGGAGGCAGAGACAGGAGGAATCTGTGAGATCTAGGCCAGCCAGGGCTACACTGTCATTTTGCCCAGTGTAGTCACTGAGGAGGAGCAGCTGTTCCACAGCTTCAGTCTAAAGTTAGTGCCGCATTATCTGGCCCGTCTTCCCTTTGAATGTCTACATCTCCTCTTCTTGATGCCAATGTGTTAATAAGTTCACGGAGACACAGATAGTATTTTTCCATGTTTCTTGGCAATGTTTCAAAAACACAAAACATTTTTTTCTCTGTGCTTCAGAATGGACCTCAGTGCACGAGCACTCCACCACTGACTTTCATAGCCAGTCCCCGCCCAAGCATGAAACTTAATTATTATGTCTAGAATATATTAAACATGTTTTTGGTGTTGGTATGTAGCCATAGCTGGCTGCAAATTCACAGTCCTCATGTCTCAACTTCCCAGGTCCTATGGTGACATAAACAATGCACTGAACACACTAAAACAACCTCAAATAAGTGACTTCTACATCTGTGAATTACATATCAAGGTTTTTAGTTTTTTGTTTTGTTTTGTTTGGTTTGGTTTTTTTGGTTTTTTGAAACAGGGTTTCTCTGTAGCTTTGGAGGCTGTCCTGGAACTCGCTTTGTAGACCAGGCTGGCCTCGAACTCACAGAGATCCACCTGCCTCTGCCTCTCGAGTGCTGGGATTACAGGCGTGCACCACCACCGCCCGGCCATCTCAAGGTATTCTAAAAAGCAGACACCTAAAACTTTAACACATTCAAAACTAAATTTCTGATCTACCTTTCGAACCCGCCCACTTGCAAACTTCACCAGTAGTCACTAACTCTTCGTGGTCACTGAGGCAAAAATCAGTCATCCAGACTAGGCTTCTTGCCCCACATTGAATCCATCCAAACCCATCCAAGAGGACATGACGTATGAAACAGACTTCATGAAACCCATCACTACTTACAATGAATATACACCAATAAGACACAAGTAATAAGTAAATATTGTTGGCCATGTGTCATGATTCACACTCAGCTTTCAGGAAGCTGAGACAAGAAGACTAATGTAAGTTTGAGGCCAGCCTGGGCTACATGGTAAGTTCAGGACCAGCCTGGGCTATATAACAGTATTAATTCATATAAAGATCTGGTTGGATCTACCTGGAAAACACAAGATCACTTTTCATCAATTCTCACCACAAGTTGATCTACACCACTCACATTTTACAACATATTACACTAGTCAGCTAACTCACTGCTGTCCTTGTTTCTGCAGCAACCAGAAGAACCTTTAAAAACAACAACAGGGTTGGGGATTTAGCTCAGTGGTAGAGCACTTGCCTAGCAAGCACAAGGCCCTGGGTTGTCCTCAGCTCCAGAAAATAAAATAATTAAAACACACACACACACACACACACACACACACACACACACAAAAAAAAAAAAAACCCTTAATGAGGGATTGGAGAGATGGCTCAGTGGTTAAGACTGCTTGATGCTCTTCCAGGACCTGAGTTCAGATCCCAACGCCCATGTCACATGGTAGCTCACAACCTAAAACTATAGCTCTGATGGATCTGATATTTTCCTTTGGCTTCCATGGGTACATTCATGCACAGGCACACTAAGACACACTCATACTCATATATATAAAATAAACCTTTTTATTGTTTTTGTCTTTCGAGACAGGGTTCCTCTGTGTAGCTTTGCGCCTTTCCTGGAACCCACTCTGTAGCCCAGGCTGGCCTCACAGAAATGCACCTGGCTCTGCCTCCCAAGTGCTGGGATAAGAGGCATGCGCCACCACCTCCCAGCATAAACCTTTTTTTTTTTTTTAAATTGATCTATTTATTGTCCCTGTACCCTCTCTCCCATCATAAACTCTGCATTATTGGCTAATAAAGCTCCATCTTAACTGTTTTCCAGCCACAGATGTTTTCGTATTGTTCCTTTAATTCACAAGCTATACTCTAGCCTCAGGAAGGTAGTGCTTTTCTGGTCTTTTTTGGCTTTTAACATTTTTAACAGACTCTTTTTTTTTTTTTTAAGATTTATTTATTATGTATATAGTATTCTACCTGCATGTATGCCTGCATACCAGAAGAGGGCACCAGATCTCATTACAGATGTTTGGGAGCCACCATGTGGTTGCTGGGAATTGAACTCAGGACCTCTGGAAGAGCAGCCAGTGTTCTTAACCTGAGTCATCTCTCCAGTCCAAGAATGCTATTTTTAAAGTGAGATGCTAGCCAGGTGGTGGTGGCTCACACCTTTAATCCCAGCACTTTGGAGACTGAGTAAGGTGGATCTCTGTGAGTGTGAGGCCAGCCTGGTCTACAGAGTGAGTTCCAGGACAGCCAGGACTGTTAAACAGAGAATGTTGTCTCAAAAAACAAGTTTAAAGTAAACTTGTATAATTATTATCTATCAATTAAAAATAAAAATTGAAGGGCTAGAGAGATGGCTCAGAGGTTACGAGCACTGACTGCTCTTCCAGAGGTCCTGAGTTCAATTCCCAGCAACCACATGGTAGCTCACAACCACCTGTAATGAGATCTGGCGCCCTCTTCTGTATACATAGTAAATAAATAAATCTTTAAAAAATAAATAAATAAATAGAGCCAGATGGTATAATAAAGCTAGAAATTATACCTAGAAATTTCAAGGTATAGCTGAATCTCTATAATATTTTCTTGCAGCCCGCAAGAGCATACACCTTTAATCCCAGCACTTGTGAGGCAGAGGCAGGCAGATCTCTGTGAGTTCCAGGCCAGCCTGGTCTACAGAGCTAGTCCAGGATAGGCTCCAAAGCTAGAGAAACCCTGCCTCGAAGAACCAAAAAAAAAAAAAAAAAAAAAAAAAGGTGCATACTGCTGTTACAGAGGATCTGAGTTCAGTTCCCAGTACCCACATCAGCTACTGACAACTCCAGCTCCAGGGGATCCAATTCACATATCCCTAGACAGACACATACGTAGAATTAAAAATAAATATTTTTTTAAAAAAGGTAAAATAGAGGTTTTAGGCAACAATGTTTCACTTTTGTCCCACTGATTGTTCAGAACGTCCTCAAATCCACTAAGAGGCTGATCCAATCCTCTCCCCTCACTGGGTGACCCCACCTCTGGACTCCAAGTCCTGTACCACAGGACTCTGCACTCTGTCCCGTACTTCTCCTGGATGCTCAGGGTATCAAGAGTAAACAATTCATGTTTCTGGAGGTTAATTCTACACTAAGATACATGTATTATCTCCTTAAACCCAGGCCACAGATTCTGAGAGTATAGTGCTCCCTGTAGATAAGAGACAAAGCCCACAGCTTAAGTACTTTGCAGGTGCATCTCCCAAGATGAAGCACTGGAGAAGATCCAAACCTAGCTCTAATTCTAAGTCTGGGTTTTTCTACCTTTCTATACTAACTTTTGTTTTACACTAAAAATGGGAGAGAAAAATGAACTATAGAAATGATAACCTCGGGTTGGGGATTTAGCTCAGTGGTAGAGCGCTTGCCTAGCAAGCACAAGGCCCTGGGTTCGATCCTCAGCTCAAAAAAAAAAAAAAGAGAAATGATGACCTCATTAAAGTGCACATCAAGTCCATATAAGAGCCACATCCTGAACCAGCAATCCAGCCATCCTTATAGTTTAATAAATTATAAATACTTTCAAAAACAGGAATTAAAAAAAAATTGTTCAAGTTTTTGGGGGTGGGGTTGGAGTTTTTGGGGGGAGTAGCTCAGGTTGGCCTCAAGCTTGTAATCCTCTTGCTTCAGAATCCCAAGTGCCAGGACTGCAGGCATGTGCAACCAGGCTAGGAGCAAGTATTTTATTAGCCACTTTGCAATATTATTTTGGCAAATATTTACTGATCTATATCAAGTGCTTGGGAATATAGAGACAAACCAGACACAGCCCTGACATTTGAGAAAAACAGGCAATAGAGATATAACAAATGCAGTAATTTAGCATGCAGAAAATAAAATGATATGCCTGCCAGGTGTGGTGCACGCCTTTAATACTAGCATTCAAGAAGCAGAGGCAGGCGGATCACAAAGTCAGCCTGGTAGACACAGCAAGCCCAGGCCAGCCAGGGCTATATGCAGTGAGACTCTGTCTTAAAAAAAAAAAAAAAAAAAAAACAGACAAGGAAGAGGAGGAGGAAGAAAAAGGAAGGAAGGAAGAGAAAAAGGAAAAGGAAAGAGGTGATAGCCTTCCTGAAGAGGATATATTTGAGATGAAATCCACATGAGAAAGTGGCAGGATCTGAAGAAGCCTGAGAAGCAGGCAGTACAGGTGATACAGGCTCTTGGAGGGACCACAGTACAAAAAAATTAACTTAACTCTGCTGCAATAGTATATCAATGGAAGGTTAAAAAGTAGAGGCATGAGCTGGGCATGGTAGCCCATACATTTAATCCAGCACTCGGAGGCAGAGGCAGGTGGATCTCTGAGTTCAAGGCCAGCCTGGGCTACTGAGTGAGTTCCAGGAAAGGCGCAAAGCTACACAGAGAAACCCTGTCTCGAAAAACAAGAGTAGAGGCATAATATCTGTTCATATCATAGGAAGATCAGTCAGAAAATAAAGATGGTGGTGAATAGCCACAAAACCAGCAACAAGGAGGCTGAGAGAGGATGCTGCTGCAGGCTCAGACCAATGTGGGCTCTATGTTGAATACCAAACCAGCAGGGAAACTCAGAGAGAAGAAGATGAATGTTATAGGCAGGCCTAGAGGAAATCAATGGAGCCTGCCTATGGAATCCATCTTCAGGAAGCATGCTTGTGCATTAACTTTTCTCTACAATGCATAAAGTCTGTATTGTTACTACACATCGTAAGATTAGGATACAGTGAAAACACCTCTGAGGACTTGAGCTATATATAAGGAGTCCAGTGGAAGTACTTGCACAGAACTCAGGAGGCCCTGAGTTAGATGCATCATAAAATGAAGAAAGAAAACAGGTCTTGAATATCCAGCAAAGTCACTTAAATTGAACTGAGGTCTAAATGACTAAATACTGCATGTCAGAAGAAAAAAGGGAGAGGCAAAAGTGGCTTCAGGAAAACACAGAGATTGAGAATGCTGGTATCTACCTCACAATTTTGCCTAAGCAAACTTAGCAACCAAACTCTGTCAAGATCTACGAAAAAACCATAGGCCTAAGACACCAACTACTTGTGTCGTGTGTAAACACCAATGTCCACAAATGATTCTTAGCTACTTTAGAAAGCTAAATTCCCCTCTGCTATGACACAGATAGCAGGTTTTGCAGAGTGCACTTCTTAGATCAAACACTGCCCTCCTGCTCTTAGCTCCATCAGAGGAAGCAAGCTCAGACACAAAACAGCAGCAGGCAGGAGAAATCCTGGTCTCACTGCTGACTAGGAAAAACAGTATTAACTGTCACTTGTGGTCCCAAAAAGCAGAGACAGGAACCAGCTTATTCTGGAAAAAATGTAACCACAGAGTTAAAACACCAAAGACCAACAGCAGGGAATGTAAAACCCTTCCCAGCTTAAACCAGGGTGGAAGATGTTCTCCACACATTAGCACTGTTGACTGGCATGACATACCAAATACAGCAAACCACTGTTTCAGAGTTAATGACAGAGTCAATCTTCACTACATCATTCTACTGAGTAACCTTTCTGAGCCCTAGTCTCCTCATTTGTAATTCCGTAGGTTATAAAGTATATTATGGGGTTGGAGATTTAGCTCAGTGGTAGAGTGCTTGCCTAGCAAGCGCAAGGCCCTGGGTTCAGTCCTCAGCTCTGGAAAAATAAATAAATAAATAAATGAAGTATATTATAAGGCTTAAGGAAATGGCTGGCATGTGGCAGATACTTAATGTTAGTCTTTGAAGGTGATAGCATATTTGATATTGCAAATTCTAATTTTATCTCTTGGCAAGAAATAAATGAAAGATCTGGTAATAGTAAACGGATTACCTAAGCCAGTCTTTTTCTTGAACATCCTTCTCAGCACTGTTACTTCAAAGAACCAGAGAACAACTGTCCCATCAATAACTTTAAATACAAAAGGTTTCAAGTTTGGGGCCTTTAATTTTGAAGTTTTATCCATCTGTTCACGAACAAGTAAACTAAAAAATATTACAGAAGCAAAGACAGCCGTACAATAAGGAAACTGTTAAATGGGTAGCACTGGCAAGAGGCTATAAGGACAGAAAGCAAACTAAAACCCAGATAAATATGCATGGAGTTGGGATTAAGGCTGCTTGGAGCTCAAAATGTAGCCCAAGCTGACCTCAAACTTACGGCAATCCTCCTGCCTCAGCCTCCAGAATGGCCTGAGCCACCACGCCCAGTCTAACGAGCCATAGACCCCTTTTCTACATTAAAAGCAGGGATGCTGGGAGAGCCCCTCACGTTGAAGGCAAAATATATACGGGGAAAGTATTACAGGCTAAAAATAAATCATACGAAGAAACCTACACTTCTGACGGCCTGAGCGAACAAACCTCAATTCTATGAAACGTACTCAGGCGCTGGAGAGGGGCCGGACACATCCTAGGCTTGGCTCCAAAGAAGACCGCGACTGCACTTTCCCAGTGGAGGCAACCGCGCCAGCGCCCCAAGTCTACACACAGGTACCCAGAAAACAGGTGGCCGCTCCCAGCTCGGGCTCGGCTCGCTCCCGTCGCTTCCCCGGCGCCCTCCCGACCGCACACGCCGAGTTCCCCCGCGGGCATCGGGGAGGCCCGTCTCCACACCCGGCGGCGCAGGACCCCGGCAAGCGGACGGCGGACGGCGGGGCTCGGCTCCGGGACGCCCCGCACCCGCACCCGCACCCGCAGGCCTCTCCCAAACAAACGGACGCTCCGCCCGCCGGGAAGGCAGCCGCGGACACCGCCGTGGGTCTAGGCCCAACGGCCCAAGGTCACGCCGAAGCCGGCGCTAGCTAGCCCAGGCCGAGAGCCCGCGGCGGACCGCGGCGGCCCTGCCCGGGAATGCAGCCCTCCACCTCCCTGCCCGGGATCCCCGGCCCGGCGCCCGCACACTCACATCTCCGGAGCCACTTCATCCAATGGTAGACGATGGTGCTGTGGTGTTTCTTGTTCTCTATACACCAGGACGACAAGCCTTGAATGGATTCCATGGTGTTGGTCACCGACTGGAACTTGCGGTCCAACGAGGACTCCAGGGCCCCCGCGGACGAGGCCGACGAGGAGGAGGCCTTACTGCTGCCTCCGCCGCCGCCGGCCGCCATCTTCCCGGTTTGCACAAGCGCCGCTGCTCCTCCGGCGGCGGCGGAGGGCGGCGGGCGGCGGGCCGGCGGGCGGGCGAGCGGGCGGGCGGCGGGAGCGGGCAAAACAATCACTGCGAGTGCGTGGAAGCAGCCGGAGGGGAGGGAGGCCGGGGGTGGGGACGGTGCACGCGCCGGGCGCTCCGGAGGGAGGGAGGGAGGGAGGGAGGGAGGGAGGGAGGCGGGCTGCCCGGCACGCCGGCGGCTCCCACACGCTCCGAGCAGGGGCTGCGGGCGTCGAAGGGCTGTCAGGACGGCCCGAGGGTCGTGTGTCAAAACCAGCGGTCGGGAGGGACCGGCGCAGAGAGCGGGGCCTGCGGCGCCTTTCACAAGGCCCCAGCGCCGACACTAAAGGTCTCCCGAGGCCCTGCCCTCATCCCGCCGGCCAAACTCCGGGGAGCCGGGGAGGCGCTCGTATCGGCAACGTAATACTACCAGACTGTCCCTTCGGTTGCAGAAAGCTTTTCCTTTAGAGTCTCTACCACAGAGGAGGCCCAAAGCTCCCTAGTCACAATTTTTCTTTTTTTTCTTTTTTTTTTTTCTTTTTTTGCAACGCAATAGCAGCCAGGGACCAGCAGAGGCAACGCGCACGCGCGCGGCAGCCCCGCCCCTCCGCTTCCTCCCCAGCCTTGAGGGCGGAGGGAGGCGTGATGGCACGGCAATCTGACCAATCAAGGCAAGGGTCCGGGAAGCGCGCGCAAGAGGCGGCCCGCCCGCAACGCCGAGGAGGCGCGGCGTTTACTGGGGCGCCTGCGCGGCAGGCCTGCGCGGAGCGGGTTGGGAGGAAAACCCGGGAGGCCGGGATGAGGGAGCTGGGGAGTCTAGGTTGGGGAGCGGCCCGGGGGTGGTGCTGCGCCCCCCGCCTTTCGCTCCATAGCGAGGATGCTCACTTGGAGCCTCTCCCCGCGCGAGGCTGGGGAATTGCCGCCGTTGTGTGGCCACCGTTTCTGGCAGCGTCCGCTGCTACCACCCCTCCGTCAAGCGGGGATGTACACGCGACAAAATGGCTGGCACCCATCGTGCGGCGTGGTAGGAAGTGCGCATGCGTCAGGTGCAGTTAGCCGTTCTCCGCGCAGACTCCTGGAGAGAACGGTGTCGCACACCCGACCCGGGTGGCCGGCCGCATTCTAGAAAGGGGATAAGGAAAAGTAAACGAAGTTTCTCTGTAAAGTTTTGGAGGCGAGGAAATAGTTGACAAGACGTGGCTTCCATGGTCGGCTATGACACGCTCACAATGGCGGGACGCGCTATGGTTTACAAGTCTTAAGGATCGCGCTTATTGGCATAGACTCGGAGTAACCCTTACATCTCATCTGCCTAATGCTAATCTTTTGGGGAGGTTTGGAAGCTCCTGTATTCCTACTAAATAGGGCACTTTCATTTTAATTCTGCCTCAATAGAAGCGAGGCTTTTGAGGCAAGGAGCCTGCTTCATCAAGTTCACATTTAGTATTCATTCCTGCCTGTGCCAGGAACTGTTTTAACATGGGGAAATGATGGCGAAGCAGAATTCCTCCGGCTTGGTTTAATATCAGGACCAAACCACGAGTATGCGTCAGGGAGGAAGGAGTCAGAAGAGGCGTGCAATAGGATTAAGGGAGTATGTGAGTGGAAGTGGAGTGAACTAGTTTTTCAAAAGAGATCGTTGCCAGGCGGTGGTGGCGCTCGCCTTTGATCCCAGCACTCGGGAGGCAGAGGCAGGAGGATCTCTGTGAGTTCGAGGCCAGCCTGGGCTACACAGAGAAGCCCTGTCTCGGAAAATTAAAAAGAGAGAGAGAGAGTGAGTTGAGGGAAAGGCAACCAGGTCCAGGCGCAGATGGGGAGGGGAGAGGCAGATCCGGGAAAGAACACCAATTGCCAAATCCCTAACCAGGACGGTCTAACACACCGAGGAAGAACCAATCAGTGTGACTGGGAGACAGTAAGAAAGCCGGTAAGACAAATGGCAAAGAGGGCAGAGGGCTCCTTAGGGACTCGAAGCCACTGTAGCGACTTTGGGTTTGCTTCTTGTTCCTTTTGAGACAAGGTTTGTCTTTTTGCAGCCCTGGCTGTCCTGGAACTCACTCTGTAGCCCAGGCTGGCCTCGAACTCACAGAGATCCACCTGCCTCTGCCTCCCGAGTGCTGGGATTAAAGTGTACCACCACTGCCTGGCTGACTAGGAGTTTCTTAAAGAAATTACAACGGTTTTAAAGACCTTAATTTTGGGAGAACCCAAAACAGCTTGACCACACAACTGCCATGACAGGCTTAGAGGCCCATACATAGCTTCTGTGAGAGGCTTACTGGCAGGCAACACCCGGATCCAGGAGAGGCCATGAGCTGATCCCAGCCAGGGAGGGCCTGCTCTAAGGGGAAATACCTGACATTCCAAACATTCCCAGCACCCCTAGACAAATGTCAGCCAGTCAGGGTCCTGAACCCTGGAAATCTCACCCCAACCTCTGCTATGATAACCCTACCTTCCCCGGGCTTGGGCCTCTCTGCTGTCCCTACTGCATCAGACAGAGAGACCAAGCTCCAAGCTTGAAATAAAGGCTCTTTGCTTTTACATGTGTGGTCTCTGTGGTGGTCTTTTGGGGGATCACAAGATCTGGGCATAACATTAATGACTTTGAAGATCCTAGAATAAGGCAGCTTCTCATGCTATACAATGAATACTGTGATGAGCTGAGCAGGAGCTTGGCGTTGCAGATAGAAAAGAGCAGTGGAAAGAAGAAATAGTTATTTTCCTTCCAAAGGTTAAAAGCAGGACTTCCTGATGACAAGCTGTAACTGACCTGCTTGGGGATTTGACTATTAGCTCTTTCCTGGTTTCTCTGGAGATCAAAATAAACAACTTAAGTTTCACTTGATCACATGGAGCTTTAACATGTGACTCCATTTGTTTTGGTTGACCAATAGCCTTCTGTAAACTCTAACAGTCTTTAACTGAAATAGTAAGCAAGCCCTTTTAATCAGGGAAGCACTCCTGGGGTGTGTGTGTGTTCACTCTGGGAGGCAAGAGGAGGACCTCGGGTTCAGCTCTGTCTGTCTCTACTTATTGTTCTACCTGTGGCCAGCAAGCTCCAACAATCCCCCTGTCAGCCCAACACAAGCTGGAGTTCTGGGTCTGCAGACACAAGCTGCCATGCCTGTCTCTTCTCTTTTCTTTCTTTGAGAAATGATCTTATTTCATAGTCTTGCCTGGCTTAGAATTGTGTAAACTGGCTGGCTTCAAAGAGATTCACCAGCCTCTGCCTCCTGAGTAATGGGATTTGCCAAGTGCTTCACCATGAATGGCTGGTTATGGTCTTAGCTTTCCGTTTTTTCTGTTGGATAATGTAATGGTTTCAGAGGAATATTGTTGAATCCTACCAGCCCTTGAGGTTAAGTCTCCTGGGATGGAAATGCCAAAAATCTGCATGGGGTAGCCAGGGGAGTCCAAGCCTTTGAGTAGTGTGAACAAAGCACTTGCCATTTTTCCTGTTAAATCAAGCCAAACAAGAGGTGATGCTTACACTTAGCTTAAGGGAATACAAGGACAGCCAGGGAATACACCTGATGTTTTGTCTTACCATCTTTGGTCGTGTGAAAAGAGCCAAGAATATTCCTCCCAGGCCTTTGCCTTTCCCACAGAGATGCTGTGGACATGCCAGGACATTCCCTTGAAAGTCCTTGCTTTCAAGTGCATTCACTCAACATAGTTCATGCAATTTTTTCTAGCAGGCCACCTTGTGGGAAAAACATTCTGCACACTACTCCATCCCTAGTTCACAGTAAATTCACATCGATTTTTTTACACAGGCTCATACACAAGATGTCTACAAATCAGACTACTTGGCTGGGCATGGTGTTGCACACCTTTAATCCCAGCACTCAGGAGGCAGAGGCAGGTAGATCTCTGTGAGTTTGAGGCCAGCCTGATCTACAGAATGAGTTCCCAGGACAGCCAGGGCTACACACAGATAGAAACTCTCTATCTTGAAAACAAAAACATACTGGAATTCAGGCTTTTCACTGACAGCTGCAATTTCAGGTATTTTTTCAAAACCTTTCCAATATGTTATAATTATTCGATGAGTTAATACCTGTAGAGTGCTTAGAGAAATGCTTAGCATATGTGAAGGCCTGATGACATTAGTTACTATTACATGCTTATAAACCTCTTTTAAAAGGATTTTATTTTTTTTAGTGTGTGTGTGAGAGAGAGGGAGAGAGACAGAGAGACAGAGAAGGAGGAGGAGGAGAAGCAGAAGAAGAGGAAGAAGAAGAAGAAGAAGAAGAAGAAGAAGAAGAAGAAGAAGAAGAAGAAGAAGAAGAGAGAATGTCCTTGGAGGCAGAGGCAGTGGCTCCCTGAGGTTGTGAGCTGCTTGATGTCAAAGCAGGAAGCACAGCAAGCCCTCTCAGTGGTTCGCCATCTCTCTTCTCCGGCCCCAGCCTTTTTTTGTTTTCCTTCTGTTCTTTGGGGGTCAGAGCTACACCTTTCCCATGCTATACCCCAAGCCCATTTAAACCTTCAGTGGTTATGTTGAAACAGGGTCTCACTTTGTAGCCCTGGCTGTCCTGGAGTTCAGTGTGCAGACCTGGCTGGTCTCGAACTGTCAGAAATGCACCTGCCTCTGCCTCTTGAGTGTTGGAATTAAAAGTGTGTCCCAGCATACTTTACCAACTTAAAATTTTGTTTGTTTGTTTAATTTTTGAGACAGGATTTCTTTTGTGTAATAGCCCTGGCTGTCCTTATTTTGTAGACCAGGCTGGCCTCACATCCACAGAGATACACCTCCACCCAGAAAGCCCATTGATATCTTAAAACTCATTTCCCGACGGGCAGTGGTGCTACACGCCTTTAATCCCAGCACTAGGGAGGCAGAACCAGGCGGATCTTTATGAGTTCGAGGCTAGCCTGGTCTACAAAGTGAGTTCCAGGAAAGGCACAGAGCTACACAGAGAAACCCTGTCTTGAAAAACAAAAAACAAAAAACAAAAAACAAAAAAAACCCCTCATTTCATTGCTTCTTCCCAAAGATTTGGTTTATCTTATTTATTTATTTGTTTGTTTGTTTGTTTTGGTTTTTCGAGACAGGGTTTCTCTGTAGCTTTGGGGCCTGTCCTGGACTAGCTCTGTAGACCAGGCTGGCCTCGAACTCACAGAGATCCTCCTGCCTCTGCCTCCAGAGTGCTGGGATTACAGGCGTGTGCCACCACCGCCCAGCAAGATTTGGTTTATTATCTACATTCAAATTTATTTCAGTTGAATATCCTAGCTTTTATTGGTGTTTTATTTTGTTTTTGTTTGTTTGTTTCAAGACAGGGTTTCTCTGTGCAGTTTTGGTGCCTGTCCTACATCTCACTCTGTAGACCAGGCTGGCCTTGAACTCACAGAGATTCCCCCACCACCACCCGCTTATTTTGTTTTGAAACAGTGTCTCAAACACCCTAGGCTGGCCTTGAACTTCTTAGTCAAAAATGACCCTGAATTATTCTCATCCTCTTGCCTCCTACATCACTGCCTCCATACTGCTGGGTTTACAGGCATGTATCACACCTAGTTTCCTGGTTTTGAACCCACCCTTTCCCTCTACTTATCAACCCTGAGGCTCTCGGGACTCTTCATTAATCCCTTACCTTCTGAGACTACCACTGTTCTTACGAGACAGGTGCTTTAGCCAACTAAGCCACAGAGCTATAGACCACACATTTTCTATTTCTTTACAATTTTTATTTTTTATTTTTGTTTTCAAGACAGGGTTTCTCTGTGTATCCCTGGCTGTTCTATTTTTCTTTCAAGTGAAATTATTTGTATATTTTTATTATATTCAGAAATATTGACAATCATAAACTCAAGTTCTCTCGAGGTCCAAGGCCAGAATGGACAACTTAAGTTCAGTGGATCTTCTCTGAGTTTGAGGCCAGCCTGGTCTACGTAGTGAGTTCCAGGACAGCTAGGGCTACTCAGAAAAATCATGTCTCCAGAGACAAAACAAAACAAAAAGCAAAAGTGTTACTATCCTCATCCCACCCCCCTTTTCCCCAAAGAACACTGCAGTCAGCAAAAGCTCATATCTTGGGATTTTTTCCTTTTCTTTTAAAATCTTATTTAATGTACACTGGTGTTTTCCCTGCAAGTATGTCTGTGGGGGTGCCAGATCCTCTGGAACTGGAGCCACAGACAGTTGTGAGCTGCCGTGTGGGTGCTGGGAATTGAACCCGACTCCTGTGGAAGAGCAGCCAGTGCTCTTAACTGCTGAGCCCTCTCCCCAACCCCTGGAGTTTTGTTTGTTTTTGTGTTTGTTTTCTGAGACAGGATTTCTCTGTATAAAGTGTAGTCTCTTTTCAATTAAAGGCTGCTGGCAGCCTTTCCAATTCACCCTCAGAACGTGTCCGACTCCTCCTTGTTGTAGGAATTTATCAGAATCACTGGTGTAGATATTAGGACCAACACCTGGTTTTTAGAAGTACTTCGACCTTGAAGAATCCTTGTGGAAAACAGTGACAGTTTGGCTGAAGGGGCTTTGCAGCCATCCCATGGCTTTGCTCACAAGACAGCTCAAGCACACCTAAAGCTCTTGTATTATTGTATATTGCACATGATACATAATAAAAGACTAGAGTCAGAGGGGCATGTGATGCTCTCCTCTAGACAATGTATAAATTAATTAGGGAATCTTGGTATGAGGAAATACTTCAATAATATGCCTTTGTACATCTGTTCAGGGTTCAGAGAGCTTGGACCTTCCTGCTGCCACATAGACCTCAAAATTTCATCTTAGAGTGCCTTCTTGCTTCAACTGACCTGTGCTACACAGTGCACCCCAACACCTCCGTAGGCATGGAAGCGTACCTAACTTAAGTTTTTAGCTATATATTGGCTTAGAATGTAAAAGCTGATTATGTGGAAAATCCAAGGCAAGTACGGTTGGTTGTTCTATTGTTCTCCTAAAGGCAAACTGAACAGTCTTGAGTAGGTTATCAGTCTTAAGTAACCATATTATTAACTCTGGCTGGGAGGTCCAGCAAAAGTTCCAGTCTCTTAGAATGTAAGAGGTATTTTCATAACATTTGCATCAACGTTACCTTCTTTCTACCATGTGAGTCCTGGGAATAGAACAATCAGATTATCAGGCTGGGCAGCCAGCCATTTCGTTCTCTTTTAAAAACAAAACAAGGCCGGGCAGTGGTGGCACACACCTTTAATCCCAGCACTTAGGAGGCAGAGGCAGGCAGATCTCTGTGAGTTCAAGACCAGCCTGGTCTACAGAATGACTTCCATGACAGCCAAAGCTACACAGAGAAACCCTGTCTCAAAAACATAAATAAATAGATAGATAGATAGATAGATAATAGATAGATAGATAGATAGATAGATAGATACTAGATAGATAGATAGATAGCTAAATAAAACACAGGGGCTCTATGTAGCCCAGGTTGGATTCAAACTCATGATCTTCTTGCTCAGCCTCCTAAATGTTAAGATTACAGATATGTACTACCTTCTGACTAGGGTTCACTCCTGAACATTGAACATTGTATGTTTGGTCACATGTTTATGACATGTATTCTCTTAGCTCTTCACAATTACTAATCTTTTTTTTTTTTTTTTTTTTTTTGGAGCTGAGGATCGAACCCACACAATTACTAATCTTTATAATTTGTATTTTAGTTTATTATTTCACATGCAAGAGTGTTTGCCTGTGTATATGTGCATTATCCTCATTCAGTGCCCATGGAGGTCAGAAGAGAACAGTAGAGTCCCTGGAACTGGATTTAAATATGGTTGCAATCCATCATATGGGTGCTGGGAATTGAACTTGGGTCCTCTGCAAGGGCAACAAAAGCTCTTAGTCACTGAGCTAACTCTTCAGTCCGAGATCTTTACAGTTTTAGAGTACATTCACTGTACAAAGCAATGGGTTTCAATTAAATACATCCCATGCTGCATTCCTAGTACTCAGGAGACAGATGCAGAAGATCTTGGGTTCTAGGTCAGCCATCGAAGAAAACAACAGAAACACAGACAAGAGAGGCTTGTCTTTCAATGTTTATTCATAGGGCCCTCCCATGAAGCTGTGTTTTGGGTGCTCTGCTGAGTTTTGGTTGGAGCCATTCTTGTTACATGCTCAGTAGGCAACATGAAGTGGTAGAGAAGGTACAGTCAGTTTTCTGTACTTGCTAAAATGGGTAACCACATACAGTCAGATTCTCAGGTAAGGAGAATTGATGGATTTGATTTGGTTTTCTAAGATAGGGTCTCATGCTAGGTGGTGGTGGCGCACACCTTTGATCCCAGCACTTGGGAGGCAGAGGCAGGTGGATACTGTGAGTGCCAGGACAGCCTGGTCTACATAGTGAGTTCCCAAAATACACAATGAAACACTGTCTTAGAAAACAAAACAAAAAAACCAGCACTTGGGAGGCAGAGGCAGGAAAATACTGTGAGTTCCAGGACAGCAAGAACTACACAGAGAAACCACATCTTAAAAAACCAAAACCAAATCTACCCCCCTCAAAAAGCAATTAGGCGCTGCTGTGGTGGTGCACGCCTTTAATCCCAGCACTTGGGAGGCAGAGCCAGGCGGATCTCTGTGAGTTCAAGGCCAGCCTACTCTACAGAGCGAGGATAGGCCCAAAGCTACACAGAGAAACCCTGTCTCGAACCCTGCCCGCCCCCACAAAAGAACAATTAGGGTCTCACTATATAACTCTGGATGGCGTTGAACTCTTTTTTTCTTTTTTTTGGTTTTTCGAGACAGGGTTTTTCTGTAGCTTTGGAGCCTGTCCTGGACTAGCTCTGTCTGGACTAGTGTGTGCCACCAACACCTGGGGACACCACATCTTACCTCACCAACTGTTCACCAACTTCTCAGCCTGAAAGGCCTCAGCCTATAGGCCTTTAGCCAAATGAGCTTCCTCTGCCGAAAAGGCTTCTAGTTCCTGTCTTATATATCTTTCTCTGACCACCATATCATTTCCTTCTTAGTGCTGGAATTAAAGGCATTTGGTCTCTGTTTGACCATACATTAAATGGTCTGAAAATGGAACAATGAAATGAGAAGATAATTGATGTTGATAGGATATATACAATGTCAATTATAAACATTATTTGATTATTTTTGTTTTATGATTTAAAACTTGGTTAATATGAGTGCCAAGATAAAAGTTTTAGAAAAACTTGTTAAAACAGATCATAGAGATATTCAGACCCAGACAGAAGAATTTAAAGGAGAACCAATCTCAACATTGCATTATAAGGTTACAGAGAAACTGCCCAAGGCTTTCAAACAGTCAACCTTAATCTATCCAATAACCTTACAGGAACTACCCAGTGATAAAACTCAAGGTTGTGTAAGAGCTGGACTCTGTTGCAAATGTTAGATTTGAGAAGATTCAAAGAAGCAATAATCTCATATGGCATCCACCCATCTTTGTGAACCAGATGTTAAACTCATGGTCAACTTGTAATAGAATTATCCCTCAAGACTGGAGAGATTTGGTTGCAGCTATCTTAGAGGCTGGTCCCCAATTACAATGGAGGACCTGGTGGAAAAATGAGGCTAAGACTATTGCACAATGGACTATAGCTAGAAGTATTGAAATTTGCCAAGTCAACTTCTTGGGGAGGGCAATTATGCTTATAACAAAGACAATCTGATGACCACACCCTAGCTTTATGCTAAATGGCAGCCTTCAATGCTTGAGACAGAATTGAAGAAGTAGGAAAGAAAAACTGAATCATTCACAAAAGTTATACAGGGTCCAAAAGAAACCTTCACTGATTTCTTACAAAGATTGACGTCAGCAGTAAATAGAATGATACCAAGTTCGAAAGCTAGACAGATAATAATTGAATCTCTGGCTTTTGAAAATGCTGACACACAATGCAAAAGGATAATTAGGCCATTAAAGGCAAGATCAGCACCCTTGGAGGAATGGGTCCAAGATACAATTAGTGTTGAATCTTATGATCATGATGGTGCTTGGATAGGACAGGTGATTTCCAGAGGTTTGAAGAAAATTTGAAATGTCAAATGTTTCAATTACAGTAAACAAGGTCACATAAAAAGGGACTGTAAAAAGGGCATTTGTAGAAACAATGTTTTTGCTAGGAATAAATAATCCCAATAGAATGCCCCTCCCTTCTGGATTATGCAGAAGGTGTGGCAAAGGCAGACATTGGACTAATGAATGTAGATCAACAAGGGGCAGTCAAGGTAATCCTTTCTGTTCAGTCCTTGCCTGTCACCGTGGAAGAAACTCTTTCCCAGAGTAATTAAAGAACCTAATGCCTATTGTAAAAAACCACACAGCTCTGAATGGTAGAACAGCTATTCAAGAGAGAACAAAAAATCAGAAGAAACTATACATAAAAATTGATAAACAGGGCTGGAGAGATGGCTCAGAGGTTAAGAGCACTGACTGCTCTTCCAGAGGTCCTGAGTTCAATTCCCAGCAACCACATGGTGGCTCACAACCACCTGTAATGAGATCTGGTGCCCTCTTCTGGCCTGCAAGGATATGTGCAGGCAGAACACTGTATACATAATAAATAAATAAATGTTTAAAAAAAAATTTAAGGGCTGGAGAGATGGCTCAGAGGTTAAGAGCACTAGTTGCTCTTCCAGAGATCCTGAGTTCAATTCCCAGCTACCACATGGTGCCTCACAACCGTCTGTAATGAGATCTGGCGCCCTCTTCTGGCCTGTAAAAAAAATTTGATAAATATTAGACTGGGAAGCTCCCTAAAGTTAGAGTTGGGTAAGGGTTGTTTTTTTTTTTTTTTTTTTTTTTCAGGAGAATGAAGGCTAAAGAATCTGAAGAACACTGGACAAATGAGACAGCTGAAGAAAAAGGACAAATCATCCAGAAAACTTGTCCCAAGAAAAAGATTTTCTGCAGTGAACCATGACCATGCCTAACAGTAACTTTGAAGTCTCCAAAAAGATGATGGGACCCCACAACAACAATTCCATGAGGACTACAAGACCATTAAGCTGACAAACACCACTCAAAGATCAGCTTTGGACTACACACTGCTCAGGACAATATCGAGGGCTAGCTGAGATGATACAGGCTCACAGACTACTTCAATTAGGACTTGACCATAGTCCTAAATTTTCTTTGTGTACCCATAAGACTACCAGCAACCCCAATCAGCAGGAAGTAGCCTAGAAAACTACGCCCACATTATGGATGTTTGTCTTTGTTTAGGGGGTGGTTAAAAAGTGTTATTGTCATAGTCAATCTCTTTCTAAAATTAGAAAGGGAGCAATTATATAGAAATGTATTATTACAGAAATGATCAGGCTGGGTGGTGGTGGCGCATGCCTTTAATCCCAGCACTTGGGAAGCAGAGCCAGGTGGATCTCTGTGAGTTTGAGGCCAGCCTGGTCTACAGAGCTAGATACAGGAAAGGTGCAAAACTACACAGAGAAACCCTGTCTCAAAAAACAAAACAAAACAAAAAAAGAAAAGAAAAGAAAAATGATCAGACAAAAAGGTAGATTATTGGATCTATTCTTAAAAAAGATACAGATATAATAGGATAAAGGGTAGATTATTGAATCTACTCTGAAAAAATAAAAAGAGGATATAGATATAGGGTAAAAGGGTAGATTACTGAATCTACTCTGAAAAGAAAAAAGAGATATAGAAATAAAATTAAGGGGTATGTTTTTTAATTTACTCTGAAAAGAAAAAAGGGAGGATATGGATATGATAAGATTAAAAGGTAGATTATTGAATCTCCTTTTAAAAAGCAACTACTAGTTTTAAATATTTTACAATGGATTGGATTTTTGTATATTGTATATAAATTTTATATGATACAAATTTGAGATTATTTTTGTTAGAACATACTGTACATACACTTATACTCTTCTTCAAGGTATTGCACCTATGCAGTTCATTTAACAATGTAATGGAATTCTCTAGTCCTCGAAAGTTATTATTACCAATTAGGATATAAAAAAAAGCAAGTTAGTAGTTAGTTACCTATTACAATTGAACTTGTAGTCATATTGGGTATATTTTCAAGGTCAAACAGAAATATATTTTAGATAGACAAGTCATCTTCAAACATTTCAGAGATCTACAGAATATGGCATTTAAGATGCTTTAATAAAGTTTTTTGTTTTTGTTTTTGTTTTTGTTTTTTAGATGACTGAGACATGTCTGCTCCTGGCAGCACCAATCTACTTCAGAGAAGATGACGGGCATCAAAGGAACTCGATATGGAGTTTACTTTCTTCGTGGCAAAAGTTAGCCACTGGGCAATAAAGTGACTTTGCCTTGACTGTTGATAGTACGCTGTCCAAAATGGACAAGCAGGACACAAAAATAAAGGACTGCCAAACCTTGCCAAGACAAGGCAGGAAGGCCCTTTATAAAATCCTGCTTCACAGATGAGTCTGGCAGGACATGCTAGACCTATAGGCTGAAGATGGATGCCCAACATTTCAGAGGAACCTCAGGTGATTGTCCAGTTAGCCAGCTGTTTCTGCCATTTCTCATATTTGGAAGTTGCTTGTTTGTACTTCCTGCTTACTTAGGTAATTTTATTTCCTTCTCAGGTCTCTGAGGGAGTTAAAGACTAGATAGTATAGTTAACAAATTCAGAAAAGAAACTCACTAAAGAGGTGTAAAGTGTATAAGTTTGAAAGACATCAAAAGATAAGTTTTCAGTTGATAATACAAGTTAGAATAGAAAGTGAATTAGGTGCAACATTTTGGACTCACCAAAATAGAATAGATAATGGAATATTTTCTCTGAATCTGTCAAATGTTAAAGGATTGGACATTGTTAATGTAATTCTTTTTTTAATTTTTTATTATTTATTTATTTATTTTTGATTTTCAATACAGGGTTTCTCTGTGTAGTTTTGGTGCCTGTCTTGGATCTCACTCTATAGACCAGGCTGGCCTCGAACTCACAGAGGTCCACTTGGCTCAGCCTCCTGAGTGCTGGGATTAAAGGCGTGCACCACCACTGATTGTATATACTTTTTGTACTTGGCAGTCAGTGCTCTTAACCTCTGAGCCATCTCTCCAGGCCTAGTTTTCTTATATTAGTTATCTTTTTATATTTTAGACAAAAAAGGGGAAATGTGGTGATATATTGTGTATCCTTATAAAACTGGCCTGAAGATTAGAGGACAGAACGAGCCACTAGATTAAACATGGAGGCCAAGCAGTGGTCTGGACTACATGTGATTGACTAGGAGAGAAACAGAGCCAGGTAGTGGTGGTGCACACCTATACTACCAGTACTTGGGGAATACACACACCTTTAATGGATGGGTGGAGAAAGGTATATAAGGCGTGAGGTGACAGGAACTAGAAGCCTTTTAGGCTGAAGCCCGTTCAAGCTGAGGAGTTGGTGAGGTAAGAGGTGGCAGCTGTGGCTTGCTCTGTTCTCTGATCTTCAGCAAATTTTATTAGGGTACACATATATCACCACATACTTCTGCCTCCTAATTCAGTTCTTTTCATTTTGAAATAGGGTCTTATTCTGTAGTCCTGGCTGTCCTGGACCTCTTTCTCTATGAAGATCAGGCTGGTTTTGAACTCAAGAGATCTACCTGATTCTGCTTCCTAAATCCTGGGATTAAAGGTGTGTGCCACCTGGCTTTCCCCCTTTGAGACAGGTTCTCATTCATCATAGGCCACACTTGAATTATGTAGTTAAAGGATCACCCTGAACTCCTGATCCTCCTGTCTCCACCTCCAGTGTTGAGATTATAGGCATGGACCACACTTTTATGAGGTTCTAGACATCAAACCAAGACTATATATTCTGTACAAGTATTTGCTGAGCTACATTCCCAGACCATGTTATCTTTTAGAAAAGTATTTGGTTGGGCTTAGGAATATGGCTACCCCCACTACGGGGAAAACGATTTTGTACTAATAAAGCCATCAAAAATGGGCTGTTTTTTTCCTAGATAGGGCTTTATCATGAACCTCAGTTACCCTCAAGTTCTGATGTTCTTGCCAATTGTCACCCAAGTGTGTACATACATACAGGCTTGTGTGCATTACTACACATGGCAAAATGGACTACGATTTCTTTTTTTTTGAGGGAATGTTTTGGTTCAAGTGAGAAATGTCTTCGTGGGTTTATGTATTTCAACACTTGGTCTCTAAGTATTGGCACTGTTTGGGGGGGACCATGGAAACTTTAGGGCTTGGAGCATTGCTGGAGGAAGAATGTCACTTGGGTCCAGCCTTGAGGGTTTTGCAGATTCCCCTGCTTCCTGTGTGCAGGTGAAATGTGATCAGCTGGCTTCCTGTTCTGATCACCTGTTGCCAGGCCTTCCTCAAAACATAGATTCCTCCTTTGAAACCATAAACCAAAATAAACTTTGGTCATGGTGTTTCATCATAGCAACAACAAAGATTCCAGGCTGCCCTGAAGTCATGCATATCGGGCTTGGTCTTGAATTTGTAGGGGATCTGCTTGATATAAGCTTCCTCAGTGTAGACCACAGACCTAAACAAACCACGATTCCTGGTTTTTGTTGTTTTATGGAGAAATGTTAAGTTAGGGGCTAGGGATGGAGCTCAGCAGGTACAGTGCTTGTGTAGAATGCACAGAACGCTGAGTTGACTATCTCCAACAATATACAATACCGACTCAGCAATAAAGGCTGTCCTCCCAGTACATGGGAGGTGAGGCAAGGGCAAGAAGTTCAAGGTAACCTTCAGCATAGCAAGTTTGAGGCTAGTCTAGGTTACGTGAGATTCGAGCTTATTATTATTATTTTGGTTTTTCAAGAGGTTTTCACTGTGTAGGCCTGGCTGGCCTGGAACTCAAGTCTGTAGACCAGGCTGGCCTCAAACTCAGAGATTTGTCTGTCTCTGCCTCCTGAGTGGTAGGTTTTGCTAGGATTAAAGGCACGCACTACCACTGCCCACCTCAGTAAAATTTTTTAGAGTTTATATTTAGCATATTGCCAAGAAAGGAGTCACATGGCACTAACAGATCCACCTGTGAAAAATGAGCCAATTTCTTGAATCCTGTCTTAAGTTTACAAATTAATGCCTTGGGATGTATGCGTCTATTTCAATCAAAATATCCATACCTGTTCGAAGAACTGATTTCCTAGAACTTGACCTTAGGAGACCAACATAATACTCTGTTACCATAGCTATGAAGATTAAGAACTATACATTAGGGTTGGGGATTTAGCTCAGTGGTAGAGAGCTTGCCTAGCAAGCACAAGGCCCCGGGTTCGGTCCTCAGCTCTTGGAAAAGCAAACACACTATACATTGTATTTTGCCACTCATCTCATAACCACTTAACGTCACCTTCTCATTTACTTGCTCCAGAAAACTGCACTTACCATCTGCACTTCATGATGAGGTCAGGTATTTCTAGACTTCAACTGCTGGGATCCCAGGTAAAAGGAGAATGATGTACAGAACCAAACCCCAATACCTACAGCGATATAAAATATATCACACCAAGTTTAAAAATAACTCTTTAATCATATGCACATAAGGATGAGGGGTAGCACCAGGCTGACTGGGTAAACAAGGTAGTCTCTTTGCCCCAGCGACTGCCTGGCACAGTTCTGAGATCACACAAGGTGAGGGGAGGTTGGGAAGTGGGAAGACGGAAGAGACAAAGGCGAAGGAGCTCCAGGGCTAGCAGTAGTCTCAGTCAGTGGACTCCAACACGGATTCACTCAGTGCCAGGTCCCAGTAGTGTTCAGCCCCATGCTTTTTGAAATGCTCACGAGCCATGTTCTCTGTAGGGCACTGTTTAAACTTCATCTCTCCAAAGCTCCGGTCTTTGGCTGTACCCTAGGTACAAGCAAAACTTTATGTATTCATTTGAAAAGACTAACTTACTACTAGACCCCACTGCCCTTGAATTAGAAATCCGAATGCACCATCATGCCCAGGAGAGAAGAATTTCAGTAAGCTTTCTACTGTACCGCTTTCCCAGTGCTGTTCATTGAACTTAGTGCCTTATTCATGTTAGGCAAGCACTCTACCACTTCAACTTACTTAAATAGACACAATAGTCTTTTTCTTCTTTTTTTTTCCGTGACAGGGTTTCTCTGTGTAGCCTTGGCTGTCCTGGAACTTGTTCTGTAGACCAGGCTGGAGAACTTACAGAGATCCCCCTGCTTTTGCCCCTGAGCACGGGGATTTAAGATGTGTGCCACTACTGACCAGCTGACATAATAGCCTTTTAAAATACCTAATAACATTTGTGTAGCAATATGCCTCACTGAAATCCGATTCTATGATGAAAAAAATTATAACCCTGTCTTAGATATTTGCATGATTATACATAAGGATTTCTGTTTGTTTGATTTTTCCTTTGTTGTTGTTACTGTTTTTTAGAACCAGAGACTAAAACAACTTTTGTGTTTGTTTTTGCAGTACCAGGGATTGAACCTATGGTGTCAGGCATGAAAGGCAAGCACTCTATACTGAGTAACTAGCCTTAAAAACTCTTTTTTAAAGATTAAAAAAAAAAAAAAAAGTTAGGGTCTGGAGAGATATCTTAGAGGTTAAGAACACTGGCTGAGTTCAATTCCCAGCAACCACATGGTGGCTCACAACCATCTGTAATAAGATCTGATTGATGTCTTCTTCTGGCCTGCAGTAGGCATGCAGAACACTAATACATAAAAGAGAAATGACTTTTTAAAATTTTTAAATAATAATTATTATCGTTTTTAATTTTTTTGTTTTTTTATACAGGGTTTCTCTGTGAATCAGCCCTCACCATCCTGGAACTAGTTTTGTAGACCAGGCTGGCCTTTAGCTCACAAAGATTGGCTTGCCTCTGCATCCCCAGTACTGGGATTAAAGGCATGTGCACCACCACCAGCAAAAAAAATTATGAGCTGGAGAGATGGCTCAGGAGTTAAGAGCAATTGCTGTTCTTGCAGAGGACCCAGGTTCTGTTCCAAACACCCACATCATGGCTCACAACCATCTGTAACTCCAGTTTCAGGGGATCTGACAATCTCTTCTGGCTTCTATGAGCATTTAAGGCATGCATGTGATGTAGATACATACAAATATATATACATGCAGGCAAAGCACTCATACACAAAAATGTATCAATCTTTTTTAAAAATTAGAAAAAGGTGTTTCTGTGTTCAAGTGAGTGTAGACACCTGTCAGGGCTAAGGGGTCAGACCCCAGGGCTGGGATTACAGGCAGTTGTAAGCACCCCAATGTGAGAATAGGGGGTTGACTATGAGCCTGCTTTAACTTATTCTCAGCTGTATCAACAAACCAGGGAGATCAAATAACACCCTAGTTCATAGCTCCAGCACTGGACTCTGACAGTCTGCCTCAGATCAAAGCTGACACTGCCAGCACCCTAGCTGTTTGCTGCACTCTGTCACTGGGCTACACTCCCAGGCCCCACCCACCCGCCACTAGATTCTTAGATCTATCGCATGTTTCACTACACCCAGAGGGGGAACATAATTTACTCCCCTCTCACGTTCAGGCTTGGAAATATGTAATTTCCCACTGAGAATTTGTATTCCTAATACCAGCATTTTCCATACACTTTTTCAGTTGGTATATACTAAAAATAGCTCTAAATGTTCCAGCTAACTTTCTACTTCAGCATTTTACAAAGATTACCAACCTCCCACACTAGCACACATTTGTTGGTTTTCTTCACAGCTTCTTCATCGGATTCTTCATCATCTGGAAAAGACAAAAGGGCTCAATCTTTGTTTTATTTGTTGAGACAGGGTCTCACTATATAGACCGGGCTGGCCTCCAACTGACGGAGATCACCACCTCTGCCTTCCAAGCCAAATGCTAGGGTTAAAAGAGAGTGCCACTACCGCCAGGCTTCTTTCTTTCTTTCTTTCTTTCTTTCTTTCTTTCTCTCTCTCTCTCTCTCTTTTCTTTTCTTTTCTTTTCTTTCTCTCTCTCTCTCTCTCTCTCTCTCTCTCTCTCTCTCCTCTTATTTTTTCGAGACAGGGTTTCTCTGAGTAGCTTTGGTGCCTGTCCTGGATCTCGCTCTGTAGACCAGGCTGGCCTCGAACTCACAGAGATCCGCTTGCCTCTACCTCCCAAGTGCTGGGATTAAAGGCGTGCCACCACCGCCCAGCTTTCTTTCTTCTTTCTCTCTCTCTCTTTCTCTTTTTTACTTATTCATTCATTCATTCATTTACGTTTTTTTTCGAGACAGGGTTTCCCTGTGTAGTTTTGGAGCCTGGCCTGGAACTCACTCTTTAGCCCACGGTGGCCTCTAACTCACAGAGATCCGCTTGCCTCTGCCTCCCGAGTGCTGGGATTAAAGGCGTGTGCCATCACTGCCCCGGCTTCCTTCCTTCTTTCTTTCCTCCTTCCTTCCTTCCTTCCTTCCTTCCTTCCTTCCTTCCTTCCTTCCTTCCCTCCCTCCCTCCCTCCCTCCCTCCCTCCCTTTCTTTTTTAAAAGAGTTATTTATTATGTATACAGTGTTCTGCCTGCCTGCCAGAAGAGGGCGCTAGATCTCATTACAGATGGTTGTGAGCCACCATGTGGTTGCTGGGAATTGAACTCAGGACCTCTGGAAGAACAGCCAGTACTCTTAACCACTGAGCCATCTCTCTAGCCCATCTTTTTTTTTTTTTAAAGATAGGGTTTTACCCTGTAGTTTCAGCTGGCTTTCAATTTGAGACCATGCACCTGACTCAGTCTATGGAGTACTGCATTACAAGCTTCAGGATATCTCATAAATATATTTTCTTTCTTCACTGCCCCACCCCCCAGCCCAATGTCCAGGGCTTTGAACATAGCAGACAAATGCTTAACCACTAAACTCCAGCCCTAGCTCCAAAGTGTCTTTTCTGTGGCCAAGCATGATGACCTAAGCCTTTAATTCTAGCATTTGGGAGGCAGAGGAAGATAGATCTCTGCTGAGTATGAGGCCAGCCTGGTCTATATACAAAGTTTCAGCTAGGGCTACACAGTTAGATCCTGTCTCAAAACAACAAAATCCAAAGTATGTTCTCCTGATTAAAGTAGGGAGCTGCTCAACAACAGCTTTACGAAAATCTGTTTTTATACAGACAATACTTAAAATTTTTGGGGGTGAGAGTGGGGAAGACAGGGTCTCTGTATGTAGTCCCTATCTGCGTTAAATTGGCACATGTCCTCAGTAGTTTCAAAGCCAAGATCTTTCTACCTCCATATTCTGAGTGCTGGGTTATGGGTGGACACCAGTAGCTCCTAAGCAATTAAAAACAGCAACTTTTTTAAAAGATGGAACTCAGGTAGCCTTAGGCTGCTTTAAAATTGCTACATAGCCTTGAGCTCCCAGGAAATCCTCTTAAGTGGTGGGATTACACATGTGAACCACCATGCCATAGCTAAAAAGAAACTTTGACTAAAGAATAATACAGGACAGACACTGTATACCTGAATGCATAGCTTGCTGACTTTAAATATACTCTTGTAACCAGAACTACAATCAAGACAGAGGGAAGCCAGCTGGGAGAAAATCCTTAAAGGACATGTAAAAGAACAATTTTAATACTAGTTTGTATGATAATGCAATAAATAGTGCATAAGAATTTACCAGAACTGTCTGAGTAAGTCAGCCTAGCTGGGCAGGGGGGCACACACCTTTAATCCTAGTGCTTAGAAAACAGAGGCAGGAGGATCTTAGGAGCTTGAGGTCAGCCAGAGCTATACAGTGAGACCCAGTCTCACAAAAACACAGCAAAACAAAATCAAGTAAGTCTGTCTGAAATTCTTGAACACTAGAGCATTCAGAAGGGTGAATGTGGGACAGAACTATTACCCACCCCCCCAGCTCTCCCATTTAATCCCTTCTGACCCCAATTCACCATCTCCCTTTGTGTTAGATGTCTGCTCATCCCACTTTATCCGATGTAGCATGAGACGCTTAAATTTCTTCTGGGCCTTGGGGCCTGGAAAGAGAATTTTGAGAGAGTTGCAAATACTACAGTAGAAAGAACTTCCGAGCTTGTCTGATGCTCAGACAGGACTGGGTAGGTGAACCAACCCCAGGAACCAACGTGTGGCCTTCTACCCCAGCACACAAAGAAACAGACAGACACACATCACCCCACGGACATCTCTAAATCCCACATTTCTCCCCCTTCTCCCCTCAACGCCAATCACTTTAGGGTCAGGGCTATCTAGGCACAGTTTCTCTCCATGCCTTGCACACTCACCCCCTTCTACTACCACCACGTTGACATCCTTGTGCAGCACCACCACCCCTGTCAGGTACAGCTGCCCAGCGTTGGCCTCAATCTTGAACTTCTTGGCTGGGTTGCTCAAATTTCGAACTCTAGAGGAGGGAAATTTTAGTTACATCTTCCTTCAGTTTACCATCAAAGCTGCCTGAATGAACGTCAAATAAAGAGGGATCTAAAATGTTCATCTTTCTAAAGTCAAGACCTTGAACACAGAACTATATTTCTACTCTCTTATAAATACATTTCTTTCTTTTTTTGAAGACAGGCTCTCATTACGTAGGTCTGGCTAGCCTGGAACTCACTATATAGACCAAGCTAGCCTTGAACTCAAGAGATTTGCCTGCATCTGCCTCCCAAGTACTAGTCCATTGTTTTTTCATATTAAGTAGTTAGAATTTACTCTATGAATGAAGGAGAGGTACTTACTATCATCCAAAAGTATTTATAAGTTCATTGTTCCAGAAAGTATAAAAAGCATTAAATTCTGTCCCTTCTAGATGCCTATAATGTAGATGCCATATATTCATGAAATTTTCTAGCAGAGACATCAAACACTGTAAGTAGTAATTACCTATAGACACTGGTCCTAAGAGATAAGAGAATAAGGAGGGGACTCTTTCAGTAAGTGCTCCTCTGTTTTATTAGAATTTGTCTTGTTTTCCAGCCTAGACCAGCCCAAACTTGCTAGCACAGGTTAGCTTCAAGCTCTAAACTATCTTGCTTTTCCAAAGTGCTGGAATTACAGGTTTGCACCATCCCATCTGGTCCAAAAATTTTAATATGAATAAACATCAGTTTTGTAATAATGTACCACTTCTGATAAAGAACAAGTTAATAGAAATAAGCACATCTAAAAAATAGAAGGCACACATGAGCTAACCTAGAAGAATAAAATTAAGACATTAAATCAATACAAAAGTAAAAATCTATTTCCCAGGTAAAAATATATTCCTGAGTGAGGATGAAAGGCTTACTACAGTAGATCAGGATAAAGACAGACTACTGAAGAAAAAAAAAGTTAAAGCTCAGGACAGCCAGAGCTGTTACACAAAGAAACCCTATCTCCAAGAAGAAGAAAAGAAAAAACCCAACCAAACAAAAATTAATGCTTTCTAGAGAAATTAGGTATTTTATATTTCAAATAGGATGAATAATGTGGCAGGTACGCTTTAAGACCACAGGGATTCTGCCTTAAGCATTGGGAAGATATTGAGAATTCAGGTGCAAAGAGGGTGTGATGGAGCATACCTTTAATATCAGGCATGTGGAAGCAGAGGCAGGTGGATCTGAGTTTGGGGCCAGCTTTGTCTATACAGTGGGTTCCAGGACAGCTGGGACTATGTAGAGAGACGCTGTCTCAAAAAGGAAAAAAAAATTTAGGGACAGTTATCTCTGCGGACACCTACCTATACACAGATATGTGCACCCCCTGTGAAATGTCTTCTTTAAGCTTTTTAATTTTCTTGACCTTTCTCTGCTCTGCTGTGAGTTTCCGGGCAGCGTTGGCCTCTTCATGCGCTCTGTCGTGACAGGAAGGACATCCACAAGTGAGAAAGGCATTGCAGGTCAGAGGCAGGGCTAGGGGAGAGAGAGAGCAACGGAGGACTCTCCCTCCCTCCAGTACGGGCCCCAGGAGGGTCTGGAAAGGCAGTGTCCTGGCCCCCACCCATCACACTTACTTCTGTCTCTTTGCCATCTGAGCTCTGACGTGGGCTTCTACCTTCGTAGGGTCTTGAACTGCTTCCGTTCCTAATACTCTCATTAAATTCGAGATTCTCACTACATGGAGAAAGGACAGCCATCAATCTCCTAAGTTATTTCTCTAGGTAGGACAATCTGTTGTTTTCTGCACACAAACATTGCTTATTTCAAATCTCTACTCAAAATTCACTTTCTACAATAATTTCTACCTTGAAAATCCCACTCAGTTAACTCAGATTTTTGTAGAAGGTCAAATTATCTGAAAAAATTCAGTATATTTTTTTTTTACCATGAAAAAGCATGGTAAAAAATTCATTCATCAGCATTAAAAAAAAAAAAAAAAAAGGGGTTGGGGATTTAGCTCAGTGGTAGAGCGCTTGCCTAATAAGGCCCTGTGTTTGATCCTCAGCTCCAAAAAAAAAAAAAAAAGAAAGAAAAAGAAACCTTATAAGCCAGGTAGTGGTGGCATATGCTTTTAATCTCAGCCCTTGGGAGGCAGAGGCAGGTAGATCTCTCTACAGAGTGAGTTCAGGACATCCAGGGGTACACAAAAACCCTGTCTTGAACTGGCTCCTATGCCCCAAAAGACTTTAGTTTTATTTTATGTATAGGAATGTGTTGCCTGTGTGTATGTAAGCACACCATGTGTGCATAGTGCTTATGGAGTCTAGAAGGCATCAGATCCTCTGAAACTGGAGTTAGAGATGGTTTGAGATTGTCATCTGGATGCTGGGAACGGAATCTAAGTCCTCTCCAAGAGCAGCCAGTGCTCTTAACCACTGAGCCATCTCTCTAGTCTCTATTTTTTTTTTTTTCTTCCTTGAGACAGGGCCTCCCTATACAGCCTTGGCTGGCATCAAATTTGCCATCCCTAAGCCCCAGACTCTCATGTGGTGAGAATACAGGTGACTGTCACCATGCTCAGCTCTGTATTTGTTCATTTTTGAAAAGCCCCCCCCCCCCCTTTTTTTTTTGGTTTTTTGAGACAGGGTTTCTCTGTGTAGCTTTGCGCCTTTCCTGGAACTCACTCTGTGGCCCAGGCTGGCCTCGAACTCATAGAGATCCGCCTGCCTCTGCTTCCCGAGTGCTGGGATTAAAGGCATGTGCCATCAACACCTGGTGAAAAGTCTTTTTTTAATTTTTTTGAGACAGGGTCTTTTTCTATGTAGCCATGGCTGTCCCAGAACTCTCTATGTAGACTATAGATGAGGCCAGCCTCTGCCTCTTGATTCCTGGGATTAAAGGTGTTCACAACCATGCCTCCTCGAACTCACAGAGATCCCCCTGGGTCTGCCTCCCAAGTGCTAGGACTAAAGGCGTGCACCACCACGGCCCAGCCCATTTCCTTTTTTGAGATAGGGTCTCACTATGCAGCTCAGACAGGTCTGGAACTTCCTGTATAATACAGATTAGTCTGGAACATGAGATCCTCCTGTCTCACTGTCCCAAGACCTAGGATTACCAGTGCGGTCATGCCTGTCTATATACTATGAATTATGTATAAAGTCCCACAAATACTACAACTATTATTATCTTCATGAATTTTGTTTGTTTTTCTAGACAGAGTTTTCCTATGTAGACTTGGCTGTTCAGGAACTCACTCTGTAGACCAAGCTGGCCAGAGATCTGCCTGCCTCTGCCTGTGTTGGGATTAAAGGCATGTGCCACTACTGTCTGGCCATCTTCCTGAATTTTAAGACTAGCATCCACCTTTAATCCCAGCACTTGGGAGGTAGAGCTAGGCGGATCTCTGAGTTCGAGGCCAGCCTGGGCTACCAAGTGAGTTCCAGGAAAGGCGCAAAGCTACACAGAGAAACCCTGTCTCGAAAAACCTAAAAAAAAAAAGACTGGCATCCTTTCAGTAAATTCTGGGGAGTCAATAAGCAAATAATGCCTAGAATGATTCAGAGACACCCCCCACCCCCCCACCCCCCGTCCCACCACACTCAGCTAAAGTGCCTGTAGGTGGAAAAGAACTGACTGACTGACTTCTCGGTGGTAGCAGGGCAGCTAGACACGTACCTTTGGGTTCGGGAGGAGGCATCAGACCGAGCCTGACTTTCTCCTGAAGCTCCTTTTGTGCTTCCCTCCTCGTTTGCCTCCGAAGTTTCTTCTGCTCCTTTTTTGTAAGATAGACCCCAAGGGTAACTGGTGTATCATTGTCGACTATGAGAAAGAAAAATGAATTACCAAAGCCTAAGACTAGAGGGAGTCAGGTGAGCACCCATCACTGAGATGAACCCTTAACTACCACAATTAGAGGGAGGAGATTCAGACAGTCTGGCTTTATAGCTGGCCTTGAACTCAGAGGCCTGCTGCTTACACCTCCAGACTGCTGGAACAACAGGCAGCCATTGTGCTTGGCCTTGAAGTCATTTTAAGCGGGGAGAGGGATAATGTGGTTATGTTTTACTAAGTAAAAATATTAATCCCTCAAAAAGAATGTTCTAAGTTGTTTCTTTAAGCAGCTGAACACTTCCACCAAGTGTGTAAACAGTAGTCCTGGGTAAAAATTGGGAGAGGTAAAAGTATATAGATTTACACTCAAGTCCTACTTTCTGAACTTTGCTGTTTCCATGAAATACAATTTAAAAACCATTAACCTACATAACAGTAAATTTTGTCTTGGGAATGAAGCTATGCTAACCACTATACAAAAAACACCTCAAGTTTAGTACTAGGAAATGGGGGGGATCTTGTGGAAGGAGCTGGCTAGAGAGATGGTTCAGTGGTTAAGAGGACCTGAGTTTAATTCTCAGTAGCCATATTATGCAGTTCATAAATGCCTGTAAATTCCAGTTCCAGGGGATCTGGCTTCCAAAAGCAACCCACCTCTGTCTTTACATATATATACATACACACACACACACACACACACACACACACACACACACACATATATGGAGATTGTGTGTGTGTGTGGGGGGGGTGTGGGTATAGTAAAATACATATAGCATACACACATACCCACACACCCACACACCACCTCCAAAACCCCTCTCCCACACACCTAAATAAACTTTTTTTTTTTTTTTAATTCATCTTTACTCTGTTCTTTGGTATTTTACCTATATTTATGTCTGTGTGAGGGCGTCAAATATGCTGGAACTGGAGTTACAGACAGTTGTAAGCTGCCACACGGGTGCTGGGAATTGAATCTGGGACCTCTGGAAGAGCAGACAGTGCTCTTAAGCACTGGGCCATCTCTCCAGACCAACAAATTTCTTTTTAAAAAAAAGTACACCATGCCAGGCATGGTGGTACACACCTTAATCCCAGCACTGTGGAGGCAGAGGCAGATGGATCTGAGTTAGAGGCCAGCCTGGTCTACAAAGCAAGTTCCAGGACAGCCAGGGCTGTTAAACATAGAAACCCCATCTCAAAAAACAAAAACAAACAAACAAAAAGTTTGCCTTTAATCCCAGCAACTCAGGAGGTTGAGGCAGGTAGATCTCTGCGATTTTGACGCCAGCCTGATCTACAGAGTTAGTTCTATGACAGACAGGGATACACAGAGAAATCTTGTCTTCAAAAACAAACAGCTGGGCGGTGGTGGCAAACACCATTAATCCCAGCACTCAGGAGGCAGAGGCAGAGGCAGAGGCAGGCAGATCTCTATGAGTTTGAGGCCAGCCTGGTCTACAGAGTGAGTTGCAGGAAAGGCCCAAAGCTACAGAGAAACCCTATAAAAACCAAAAACCCAAACAAACAAAAAAAACCCAAACAAACAAAAAAGTGCATAATGCTCTTCCACAGGATCCAAGTTTGGTTTATAGCACCTACACTGAGTGGCTCACAACCACCTGTAGCTCCAGCTTCTGACCACCGAGGGCATCTGAACATATATACCACCTCCAAACAGATACAACACACAGACACACACCATTCTCGCTTAATAAAAGATAAATCTTACTGACACCAGAGTCTACCCAACTGAACCAATGGGCTTGATGGTAAAATGAATCTTAAAAAAAAAAAAAAAAAAATTCCCTTTACTCAACAGTTAAAAAAAAAAATCTTCAATACTCCAAAATCCAAAATGTTTTTATGGACAGGGTTTTATGTACCCAAGCTGGCCTGAAATTCAGCATGTATCTGCGGATGACCTGAACTTCTAATATTCTTGTCTCTCTACCTTTTGAGTGCTGGAATTGAAGTGTATGGTACCACATGTGGTTTATGCAGGGCTGGGGATCCAATATAGGGATAAAGATTGCAAGGCAAGCACTCCACTAACTGAGTTCTATCTCCAATTCCAGAATCCAGGAGCTCTACAAGTGTAAGTTTTGTGCACAGGTGGTGTGCAGGCACACATGCATATCCATGCGTGTCTGCTGTGTGTGCATACCAGAAGTTGACTGTGTCTTCTCTGACTGTTCTCCACTGTACGTACTGAGACTCTGGGGATTATCTCAGCCTCCTAGGGACCACAAACAGGCCCCCACACCTGCTGGGCATTTATGCAGGCACTTAGGGGATCCAAACTCCAGTCCTCACATTTATGCAGCAAACACTTTACCTGATGAGCCACCCTCTTGCCCTTGAAATGAAAACCTTTTGACTATTACTAATACATTTCACGTTTCCACACCAGAAACGTTCAAATGCTATGCAAACCTCAAAGTATGAAAAATTAGCACCTGAAACACTTTGTCCCAAGCATTTTAGACAAGAGATATCTCAATTCATCCTGGGAAAGAATTAAAATCCTTTAGGATCTACATAACTCTCTTCTGGTTTTTCATGTTTGAGACAGGGTCTTTCTATGCACCCCAGCTTGGCCTCAAACTTGGAAGTGATTACCTGCATCAGCCTCCTCAATGCTAGAATTACAACAGCATATGCCATATGCCCAGCTAGAAAGCAGAGAACTTTTGTTTGGTTTTTGGGTTTTGGGGACAGAGTTTCTCTGTGTAGCCTTGGCTGTCCTGAAGCTCACTTCATAGACCAGGCTGACCTCAAACTCAGAGATCCACCTGCCTCTGCCTCCCAAGTGCTGGGATTAAAGGCGTGCGCCACCCCTGCCAGGCCTCAGTAAGCACCTAACTTTTAAAGAAGGCTTATCCAGCTGTTCTATGAGAAAATTCTCAATGCTCCAAGTGACTTACTGAAGACATTTAAGTCTACAACCTCTGTTGTCTCTACCTTAAACTAACTACACACTTGACTCAAGTAAACAACTGAGACAGGGTTTTCATAGGTATCCCATGCTTGCACTGAATCACAAGTCTCCACAGTCATGGGTTTATAGGCATGTACTAACACATCTGATTAAGCCATCTATCTCTTTTAACTAAACTAACAGACTTTTACTAATTAAAAAAAAAAAAAAAAAAAGTAAGGAAAAAAAGATTGAATAAAGCCAAAGATCACAAATGGGGACCAGCAACATGTGATTCACAAGTTGTACACTGACTTCCACATGAGTGCTGTGGCATTTGTGTGTCTACATGCATACACACGTGGTGGCCATTGCTAGGAAAATTGCCCAAAGAAATTCATGATGATTTGGGGAAGTGAGTGAATTAGCATACATCTCCCATTTTTTAGTTTCTCAGCCTAAGACACCTTTGCATCTCCAGCAGACTCTTTGCCACTCCACACCCTTTCTCTGACCCAGGCACAGGAACAAACAGGCTTGCACTTAATAACAAACAGCATAAGTACTGGAACAGTGCTTCTGAAGGGCATCCGAAGAGTTAGTTAGATTTTAGTGCTAACAATGCTCAAGGAAGCCAGGATATAAAAACAACCAAAATACACAGCAAGGGAAGATTCAGGGGCCTGGTGGCTCACCCCTTTAATCCCAGCACTCAGGAGGCAGAGGCAGGAGGATCTCTACAAGTACCAGACCAGCATGGTCCACATAGTGAGGTCCAGGCCAGAAAGGCTACACAGTGAGTCCTTTCTTTAAAACAAATAAACTAACAAAACACAAAAATAAATAAATAATAAAAGCAAAACCAAAATGATGACAAATGGACCATTTTCAGTGGTTATAGAAGTAGCATGATGACAAAAGTCCAACTTGGGATATCTACCAGCAATGCCAACTACAGACGAGGCCTTGATTTGGTGATTACTGATCTCAACGTTGCCCAGTAGTCGTTAGCGGGCTATACTATTTAACTTAATACAAGGCTTTCAGCTTCATTAATGCAATTTGGTTTTCAAGTGCATAACAATCACATGTGGACAGTGGCTACAGGTTAGGAAGGACAGGTAAAGAACTCATCCATTCTATATAGTTCTATTGGCTATGCTGCTCCAGAACCGTAATCTATAATACTGGATAATCATACCCTATTGGATAATATACACTTTACCTGGAGGGTTAAGCTGGGCTGGATGTTCAACAAGATTTGTGATTCCAAAATAATCTTCTCTCTTGGGATTTTCCTCTGTACTAAAATGGGAGGAAGAAGAAAAAACAAGATATGTGGGTAGAGATGATATCAAGAGTAGCCTAGGGACCCAATGAAAAACATATCTGTTCTCTATGTGTTCTAGTGTATATATTACATACTACCTATACCAGGTACGTAGGTTACACATTATTTTCAAACTGAGAAAAAAGGATCTGGGGTTGGGGATTTAGCTCAGTAGTAAAGCACAAGGCCCTGGGTTCAATCCTCAGCTCAAAAAAAAAAAGAAAAAAGGATCTCAAAAAAGTTGGACATGTTCTCTATACTAGTCATTTCTAATCTCAGTATGAACCCTAATACCCAGACAGGCAGTATATTTGCCTTTTCTGATTTATTTTTATTTTATGTACACTGGTATTTTGTCTGCATGTATGTTTGTGTATGGGCGAGATCCTTTACACAGATGCAGAGAGCTGGAGTTACAAACAATTGTGAGCTGCCAAGCAGGTGCTGGGTTCTCTGGAAAAGCAACCAATGCTAACTATAGAGCCATCTCTCCAGTCCCAAGCATATTTTCTTTTCTTTCTTTTTTTGTTTTTTGGTTTTTCGAGACAGGGTTTCTCTGTGTAGTTTTGGTGCCTGTCCTGGACTAGCTCTGTAGCCCAGGCTGGCCTTGAACTCACAGAGATCCACCTGCCTCTGCCTCCCGAGTGCTGGGATTAAAGGCAAGTGACACCGCCGCCCAGCTCCAAGCGTATTTTCTTATTAGTAACAAGGAGCTACTGAGAAACAAACTGACAAATGGTTAAAGACAAACAAAAAAGACACAAGCTCCTAAAGTCATGTATCAGAATGATGAACAAAGTTCTCCAAAAACGTTTTGTCTATGTACGTGTCCCTGTTAGTGTGTGTGTGTGTGTGTACACACATGAGGGGAGGCCAGAGGTTGGTAACGAGTGCCTTTTTCAATTATTTGCCACCTTACTTATTTATTTATATTTTATTTTTTTGGTTTTTCGAGACAGGGTTTCTCTGTGTAGCTTTGCGCCTTTCCTGTAGACCAGGCTGACCTCGAACTCACAGGGATCCACCTGCCTCTGCCTCCCGAGTGCTGGGATTAAAGGCGTGCACCACCACAGCCCTGCTTGCCACCTTATTTTTTTTTGAGGCAACTCCAAACTTACTGAATCTAGACCTTGCTTATTTGGTTAGACTGGCTTGCCAGTAGCTAGAAGGATCCTCCTGTCCCTGTCCTCCCTAGTGCTGGGATTACCGGCTTGTACCATTATACCATGCCTGGCACACATAAACACAGGCTCTTGTGCTGGCTGTCCTGAAACTCACTCTGGAGACAAAGCTGGCTTCAAACTCACAGAGATCCGCCTGTCTCTGCCTCCCAAGTGCTGGGATTAAAGTCCTGAGTCACCATTGCCTGGCTTTGTTTTAGTATTTATTTAATGTGTTTTGTGTTCTGCATGCATTTATGTATGTATACCATGTGTACCCAGAGGTACCTTGAAGTCAGAGGAGGGAGTCAGATATCCCCCCTCTTTGCAGGTGGTTGTAAGCCATCTTGTGGATGCTGGGAACTGAACCTAGGTTCTCTGGGAGAGCAACAAGTACACTTAATTTCTGAGTCCCCATATCTGGCTTTTTAACTGTTGAATTCAGGTCCTAATGCCTAACAGCTGGTAGTATTTTACCAACTGAACAAGCTCCCCAGTCCATGCTAATAAAGCTTTATTATTTCACCCATCAATTAAGAACTAGGTAGGGCTATAGCTCTGTGATAAAGCACTTACTTAAACTATATAAGGTTCTGGGTTCAATTACTAATACTTCAACAAGATGCCAGGAGACAGAGGTAGGTGGATGTCTTTGAGTTCCAGGCCAGCCATGGCTACATAGTGAGATCCCCTGGGGTGGGGGTGGGGGTGGGGAGCTGCAAAATAAAAGGAATAAATCCAGGCATGGTGGAACACTCCTTTACCCCAGCACTTGCAAGGCCAAGACAGGCGGATCTCTGTGAGTTCAAGGCCAGCCCGGTCTTCAATGTGAGTTCCAGGACATCCAGAGTTGTTATAGAGAAACTAAACCCACCAACCAAACAAACAAAAACAAATAACAACAACAAAAACCAACCAAACAAACAAAGAAATCAGTTATCAATAAAGCAGGAGGACTGATGACTACAGAGATGGCTTGGTGGTTAAGAGCATTTCTGCTTTTCCAGAGGACTTGGGTTCAGTTCCTATCACCCACACAATGACTTGAGAACAGCGTCTGACACTTTTCTGGCCTCCGCTAGGCAAACATGTGGTGCACATACATACACCTACAAGCTATTCAGGCAAAAAACTCATACAATAAAAATAAGTCTTGGGGGTTGGGGATTTAGCTCAGTGGTAGAGCACTCGTCTAGCAAGCGCAAGGCCCTGGGTTCGATCCTCAGTTAAAAAAGAAAAAAAAAAGTCTTGGATAAAAAAGCTAATTGTGGCAGCACACATCTGAAATCCAACACTCCTTCGAGATAGGAGTGGAGGAAGAAATCAGGCCGGCAAAATCCTATCTGTGTCACAGTGAAAGTAAAAGAGAGACCCTCCTCAACAATGTGCAAAAAACCCTGACTCCATAAACTGTCGTCTGACCTCTACATGTGCAGTGGCATGTGTTCACCTGCACATGCATGCACACACACATTTAAAGGGGGCAAAAGCCAACAGTCTTTTTCCTCCTTCTTTTCTTGTTTTTCCTTTTATTCTTTTTTTGCAGTTCTGGGGATCATGCCTTCTACATACTAGGCAAGTGTTCAACCACTAAACTAGGCCTCTAGCCCTATAACTGGATCTTTACAAACATGTAAAATATATAGAATACAGTAAGGAAAAAAAACCGTAAAACCTTAAAAGGTGTCAAAAGAAAATGGGTCCTGGGTTCATCCTCCAGCACCGAAAAAATAAAGAAATAGATACATGTTCTGCAGACTCACTCTTGTGTTATTTATCTCTGATTTGAGTACACTAACCACAAAAGCTACAAATAACTCAAGAAAGTTTGAGAATATACATTCATGCAGTTATCTATTTCCTTTGGTTTTAAAGTGTTATTTAAGGCATATGTACCATCTTTCGAGTAAGAACTAACAAACTCACAGGTCAAAGCCATTGGGTATGATGTAAGAGTCCCACCACTCGATTTCAGGGATATCGCCTTCCTTTAGCTCCTTTTTAGGAGCAATGAGGGCAAGCCTAGTTGAAGTATGGATGCCTGTTTTTCTAGCAGCCTGTGAAATCTCTGCTTGCAGCTTCTCCAACTGAGCCTAAAAGCAAGAAAACACAAAACAGGAAGGTAAGCTGGAGCAATGGGAAGTCTAGAGTCACAAATCTAAAAATCCCCCTTGTTAAAACCTTTATACCTAATGCAATGAATTCATGACTTCAGAAAGAGAGTAATTCTGCTTTATTTTCTCAAACTGTTCTCTCTACCTCTCTCCCTTCACCCTACAGTGTTTGCAGCAGATATGCATTAGTGGAATTCCATGAACACCTCACTCTGAGAAGACAAAAAGCTCAATTTAAATAACTATGCAGTCACTTCAACTTTCCTAAGTACATGGATTTTATGTAGTAAACTTAAACACCAGGCTATCTTTCATCAAAAGAAGTCAAGACAATGTTTTTAAATTGTTTTCCTCAACTATCAGTCTATGGGGAAAATTTCTATACAAGCAGAAAGTAGTCAGGAAGAGAAATATGCTAAACATATATTCTAGGAATATAGCACTTCATTGTTTTAAATTATGTATCTAATTCCCAAAAATATGGAAGCTGACAGCATCTTAACTTCTAAATTACCTTTGTCCGTAATCGTTGTGCAATCTTTTCAAATTTGCCCTTGTCGTGGAATTTAAAAGTGCGTCTTTGGCGCTGGGAAGGGGCAATTGAAACTCGGGGGTCAAAAAAGGTATTAGATTCCATGTCTTCTGATGGCTTCTCTTTGAGCTGCTGCTTGAACTGTTCCCTCTTGACAGCTCGAATATTTGCCTTGAGGGTGGGCATCCGATGCGTCAGCTCGATCTCCTTGCCTGTTGCATCTACAGTCCGACCTTGCTCATCCAGGATCAGGGGTGTAGGTTTGGTCTGATCCTTTAACTCTACTTTCCTGAAAACACAGTCCACAAAGAAATAAATCCTACATGGAACATTAAAGCAAGCAAACCCCACAGGAAATAAGAGGAACCAGCCTACAAAGACAACTGTGTAAATACTCTTAGGGAAGTCAACCCCATGAGTGCTTACTAAAATCTGATACAAAGACATCAAGGATGGGACTGAAGAGATGGCTCAGCAGCAGAGTACTTGCTGCTCTAGCAGTGGGACTGGGGCTTTTGGCCAGCATCCTCTTGGTGTTCAACTGTCTGTAACTTGAGTTCCAGGGAATTCAATGCCCTCTTCTGACCTCTGAGGACACCAGGTACCCATGTACTACACAGATAAATATGCAGGCAAAACACTCATACATGTAAAATAAATAAAGCTCAAAAGAAAACAATAACAACAAAAAAAGTAAATTAGTTCAGTTTTTTTTTGGCTAAAACACAATCCACACTGGGGCTGTATCTCACTGTTAGAGCACTTGTCTAGCACACTCAAGTCCCTGGGCTCCAACCCCAGCATTGAGGGAAAAAGTCCATAAGAAAATATATCAAACTGAGTATCTAGATACAGGGCATAATCAAGTGAAATTAATTCTAAAATCATGCTGAGAAAATTTTGTTATCTAGTATTATTATTCCTAAATTTTTTTCTTAAATTTATTTTCAGGTCCTCTGGAACTGGACTTACAGATGGCCACTAGCCAAGCTGTGGGTGCTGGGAACCCAACCCTGGTCCTCTGCAATAGCAGCAAGTGCTCTTAACTACTAAGCCCCCTTTCTGCTATGCCCCACCCACCATTAGTTCATATGCAATGGTGCTTGGCCTACATGTATGTCTGTGTGAGTCAGGTCCCCTGGAGTTGGAATTATAGACAACTGTAGCTGCCAGGTGGATCCTAGACATTGAACTTGGGCCCTCTAGAAGAGTAGTCAGTGCTTTTAACCGCTGAGCCATCTCTCCAGCCCTACTCCCTGGGGACACTTTTTTTTTGTGGTGGTGATGGTGGTACTATGGATTAAGAACCCGGCCTCCTGCATGCTAGCCAATGTTCTACTGCTGGGAGACACTTCTAACATCTGCTCCTAAATTCTTCAATCAGTCTTAGGATGCCAGACCAATCACAAACGAGACAGGGTCTTGCTATGTAGTCCTGGCTGGCCTAGAACTTGTTATATAGACTAGGCTAGATTCATATTTACCTCATTCTTCTTGCCTCTCCCTCCTTGAATAATACAATTGCAGGCATGTGCCGCCATATCTCACCCAAGTCTAACATCTGGTTTCACTCAATATTGTGTAATGGCTAAAACTCTTCAGTGATAAGTCCAGAAACCGATTCTAGTCTTACCTCCAATTATTAGCCGAAAAATAATACTTTACTTCTACCAATTATAAACAGACAACAATATCTACAACAAAGCTAAAAAAATGTAATTGATATTTAGATCACATATTAAAAATATGAAATGGTAAGAAATTATTTAATGTTCTTTGGGAGAATCAGTAACATTCAAGTAAATTACCTTTAACTTACTACTCCTAAAATTTCAGAAGTGAGCCAGGCAGTGATGGCACACACCTTTAATCCCAGCACTTGGGAGTAGAGGCAGGAGGATCTCTGAGTTCGAGGCCAGCCTGGTTTACAGAGCGAGCCTGGTCTACAGAGCGAGTTCCAGGATAGCCAGAATATACAGAGAAACCTTGCCTGAAAGAACCTAAATAAATAAATAAATAAAATTTCAAGAATGATAAAGTAGTCTGTGAAAGATACTCACGGTGGAGCTATGCCCATGGCATGGAGATTAGCCAGGCCCACCATGTTGGCATTACCAATAAGCCCTGGCTTCAAAGCCAGTTGGGCTTGGATCCGGGCTTGTAGCTCAGCTGCTTTCCTTGCCTTCTCAATGGCGTCATTCATAAAAGTAGCGGCCTGGGAGGGCTGGATAGTGTTGCCAATGGGAAGTCGCTCTGGTTGGGAAGAAGAAGGTGTCTTTGGCTATAAGATAGAGATTAAAGGGTTTGAGATAGATAGGCACACATATACAGACACACAACCTCACGGACTGAATGACAACAAATCTGTGCTAACTGTTCTTTTCCGAGTGACTGGACGTCGTACCTGGGGTGTAGGGGGGCTGATGAAGCTCAGCTGTTTTTTCCTCTCCTCAATCTGTCGGGTGGCTGCCTCCATCATCTGTTTGATCTGTTCTCCAGAGGAAATGGAAGATTAATTTCTCCCATCAATGTTTCCAAATAAAAAAGCATCCAGTTCTAGAGACCTAAGAGTTCAGGAATGTACACACACACACAGACACAGACACACACACACACACACACACACATACAGACACACAGAGACACACACACACAGACACAGACACACACACACACATACAGACACACACACACAGACACAGACACACACATACAGACACACAGACACACACAGACACACACACACACACACACACACACACACACAAACACCCTGCACCATAGACTAGAAAATTTAGTAAAGATAAGCCAATACAAATTAAGCACGAGAGCTTTTCAACCTTTTGCCCTCGTGGTAGGACTGGTATATTAGGTAGTCCACATTATGGTGACTGAGTCTCAGACAATACGAGTTTAGATCCGTGTCACCTCCTGCCTGTATTACGTTAGAGTACTAATATCTTAACCTCCCAAGAATCTAAAAGGGGGAAAGTACTGCAGGCACACTTCCTACCAAATTATCACATTAAGTGCAGGGTTGGAGAGACTGCCAGGAGCGAAAGCACCAACTGCCCTTGTGGAGGACCTGAGATCAGGTCCCAGTACCCTCACGGTGGCCCACAACTGTCTCTAACTAGTTCAAGTGGATCTGACACTTCCAATTGCCACAGGCTCCTGCATGAACATGGTGCACATATACATACTTAGGCACACAGACATAAAATAAAACAAGTATGTATTATTTTTAAAAATTATGTTTACCAGAGCAAGGCATGTTGGCATACACTTTTATCTCAGCATTTGGGAGGTAGAGGCAGGCATATCTCTGTGAGTTTGAGGACAGTCTGTTCCACATACAGTGCATCACAAGCCAGCCGGGGCTAAATAGTAAGACCTTGTCTCAGAAAGGATGCAGTCAAGTGCAGGGCTATCGTTTCCCCAATGACGGTGAAGCAGACAACTGGGGCAAACAATGAGGTGACGCCCTAGCTGCTCAATCATTACAATTTCAATAACCTTTAGCTGGACAATTTCTGATCAAAGCAAGGACTATGAAAATATAAAGTAGGAAATATAAGCTCCCCAAATGGTTAACACTGATTCACATCAAGTTCACAGTGAACACGGACCCACGTGCCTTTTGTTTTCAACTCACAAAATCACTTTGCTTCTTTTAACTAACCTGGAGCTTTGTTAGCATGCCAGGGCTTTCTGATGGAGGCCCAGGGATCACCTCTGGCTCCTCTTCTACTTCCTCAAAACGGGGTATTCGCCGCTTCTTTACCCCTGATGATTCCTTTGAGATCTCAGAGTCATCACCGAACACCTCCTAAAGGAACCCAAAATGAAAGAAGAATTGTATCCCTCTCCAGGGGAAAAGGGAAGCCCCATCCCGACCCTACTAGCATCTTGTGTTTTTCCCAGGGAAATATGACACAATCTTTTAAATAACTTTGAGAGGGTCTTCTAGACTCTCCCCAAGTGGACCATTTCACTCAACTCCATCATTCTCCTATCCCATTCAAGCAAATGCCATCCCCATGTTCTTATAAATGTTCCCTTCTCCAGATCTTCGCCAATGCTACTGCCCACATTGTAGTGCTCTTTCTCCAAATCCTTTCCCACAAATCCTGTCTAAAACTCACCTCCTCCAGGAAGTTTTCCTCATTATCTCATCCCACTCTGATCAAACTGTTCTTTCACATTCTCTTAAGCACTTATAGCTTGTTCATATTAGATTACATTATCACACTGCTGACACTGTTTGCCAAGTGTTAGGTAGTACTTTCTCCCAATTAAAATCTAAGTTCTTCCAGAAGAGAGGCTTGATCTCTTTTAGTATTCCCCACTAACATTTTCTTCTTATCATACAATGGGAACTCAAATATGTTGACTAATTTGCAAAATGAATTTAATCGGACCAAGAGTGGCCAACTGGAAGGGACAATGGGAAAAAGCAAATGTACACACCGGTGGTAGGCTTTAGGTGACATCCCCTCTTCACTAGGAGGGCTCGTGTTTTGCAAGGACATATCCTCAGCCAGGGGCGAGCGCTTCCTGGAACTCCTACAGTTCAAGAAAAAGGACTCTCCCATAATATATTGTGTGGAGTGGGGACTTGAATGGACCAAAAATGGGACCCATATCCCATGCTATCTAGATATCTCCCTCAAGAAACCATTTCTACTATCCCACCCAATGTAGTCAATTCATTCAGTGTGAGCTTGGCACTGACAGTGGCATGTACTATCATACTATAATCTTTACTGTGTTGATCTGTACAGTATGTGGACTAACCATCCCTCTTAAGTTTAACACAAGTCTGAAATTCTATAATCAGTTCTAACATTCATACAAAACTGCTACTCAGACTTTATGATATGTGGCTGATTTATTGCAACTCCTCACTTCTAAATTGCAGACTGATTTAAGGCAAGGACATTCTGATTTCTCTGGTCATTCTATAATGCCATAAAAACAAAAGGGAAAGGAACTTCTGTATTTCTTGGTTCTATAACATGGCCACGGGCCCCAGGCAGACACAGCTTAACTTTTTTTGTGTCTCATGACAAGCAACTGATATTCAAGGTATCAAAAACACTTTAGAGTACATATGATGGTACATGTTTAGAATCTCAGCACTCAGGAGGCTGGGCCAGAACCTCTGAATTTGAGGTCAGCCTGGGTTGGTGGCAAGATCTTGTCTCAAAAATCCCAAACAAGGGCCAGAGAGATGATTCAGAGGTTAAGAGTGAGAACTGTTTTTCCAGAGACTAGTTTGGTTCCTAGCACTTCTGTAGTGGCTCACAACCACCTGTAACTCAAGCCCCAAAAGATCTGACACCCTCTTCTGACCTTTATGGGCACCTGTGTGCATACACATACATAAATAAAAAGTTTAAAATGAATCTTTAAAAAATCCATAATCAAAAGAAAGCTTATTAAAAACAGACAAGCTGATCATGGAGGTACACACCTGTAACCCTAGCACTTTGAGCATCACAGTCTAGGACAGGCTGAGCTAGTTATATAGACCCTATCTCAGAACAACCAACCAAAAACCCAAGAGAGACAAAGGGAAGGCAGACAGAGAAACTGGCTACATTAGGGAACCGAGATAAGGAATCAGCTACTTGACACTGCTCAGAATAACAAGGCTATGACTGCACAGCAAGCACAGAATAAAAAGGAGTATTTCTAACTCTTTTACACATCCCACTCTGGAGTCAGTGAGCCTCAGTAGGCGTACAACAAATGTAGACTACATGGCGGCAGTTGGTTTCAGGCCTCTTATCTACAAGTACATTAAACAGAAATCTCTATTAATGAGCAAGAATCTACAGTCAGGAAGCAGTGGAGACATCTTGAAGCAACTTACTAGACTTTAAGCAACCCAAGATTCTTAGAGCAATCAATTTATAGGAAGTAAAGAGGAATGCTGAGAATCAGTTACTTCTCTGGACTGTCTCAAATGAACTGTGCTCATAACAGAGAGACGGTGATGACACAAATCCTGCCCTCTCCTTTAACGTCTGGGGACCCTCTTGAACACTCAGTGTTTTATTTTGTTGTCGGCTGCAGGGCTGGGACTGAGCCCAGGGCCTCACGCATGCCGGGCAAGCACTCTATTACTGCACTCTAACCCTGCCCCAACGCTAGGCGGCTGACAGTAGATGTCAGAGTGTAAGCAGGTAAGCTCAGCACATCTCTCACTCCAAATACTCCTGAGCTCATTAGACAGTGACCGCAACCTACCTTTAATTCTCGTTTTCTGCTCCTGTCACTGCTGGACTTGGAATGTCTAGAGCTCCGGCCTTCCTCCACAGCCTCAAACAGCTTATCCACAAATCGGAGAGTAGAATCATCAAGAAAAGGTTTCAGGTGATCTGACAAGAAAAAAGAGGTCAAAGATTGAAAAGGTAAAAGTACATACTCCAATACCAAACATGTAACAAACAACAAACTAGAATAGGAGAGAAGAAAAGAATAGGAAGGGAAAGGTTTGTGTTCAAGGTAACCCTATGCTTTGACTGCACACGTCACTACATGCTGTATGCAAGGCTCCAGAAGACAGCACTGGATCCTTGGACTGGAGTTAGCTAGACGGTTGTGAGCTGACATGTGGGTGCTGGGAACTGAACCTGGGTCTGCCACAAGAACAGCCAGTGCTCTTAACCACTGAGCCATCTCTCCAGCTCAGAGAAAAGAAAAATGTTTTAAGAACTTCTCCATAGGGGACTAGAAAAATGGTTAAGATACTGCTCTTGCAGAGGACCCAAGTTTGGAGCCCAGAATCTACAATGAGCTGCTGACAACTGCCTATGACCTCAGGGGACTCTAATCCCTCTAAGGGCATCTCTCTCTCTCTCTCTCTCTCTCTCTCTCTCTCTCTCTCTCTCTCTCACACACACACACACACACACACACACACACACACACACACACACACCCCATAAAACCAAGAGACGGTTTAACAGTTAAGAGCATGAGCTGCTTTTCCAGCACACCTACATTTGATTCCCAGGACCCACTTGGAGGCTCACAACTGTCTGTTGTAATTCCATCTGACTCTTGCTGGTTACCTGCACACTTCTGGGGCATATACATAAATGTAAATGAAACACTCATACACATAAAAAATAATAACAGTTTAAGGGGGTTGGGGATATAGCTCAGTGGTAGAGTGCTTGCCTAGCAAGTGCAAGGCCCTGGGTTCGATCCTTAGCTCCAAAAAAAAACAAAAAACAAAAAACAAAAAACAAAAAAAAAAACAAAAAACAACAAAAAAAAAACCCAAAAAACAAAAAACAAAAAACCAACCAACCAAACACAAACCAGTTTTAGGTATGATAACATATGTCTTTAATCCCATCACTCAGGAGACAGAGGGCAATTAGGGCTAAAGAGTGAAATCCTGTCTTCATAATAACTAAGTAAATAATTTTCTTTTTGGAACTCCCAGTTTCTGATATACTTAATGACTCTGCTATATGAGGTAAAAGGTTCTCATTTTTTTTTTTTTGGAGCAGAAAGTAGTATAGCCAGAGAAATCTGCTTAAACTGAGTGTCAAAGCTGAAGATGAGAGCTGGGAATGTAACTCTGTGGAAGAGTGCTTTGCTTGGCAGGCACAAGGGCTTTGGTCCAAACCCCAGCACCCTAAAAACAGTTTAAGATAGGTATCACCTTAACTGTTCCTACACAACCAATCATGGAAGACTACTAGAAACCCACCTCCCTGCACCTTTCCATGTATCTGATAAGACTTCCACACTCTGAGATGTCACATCAGGCTATTTGACTGCAGAGGGTTTCCTAAGCAAACTTGACTTATGTGACTTGGTATGGTGGCCAAATTCATAATGTGCCACAAATAATGAGAGAGAAAAAGATTGGTTATTTACACTCTTTCCACTGTAACAGAAGAAATAACAAGGAAAGGGCGTGGCTCAGTAGGTAGAGTGCTTGCCTAGGTCGTGGTTTCCTCCGTCTCCAGTACTGCATAAGCCAGGTGTGGTGCATGCTCATAATCCCAGAACTCAGGATGTAGAGCAGTGCTTCTCAACCTTTAATACAGTTCCTCATGTTGTGAGCCCCAACCATAAAATTATTTCACTGCTACTTCATAACTGTATTTTTGCTGTTATGAATTGTAATGTTAATATCTAATATGCAGGCTAACTGATATGTGACCCCTGTGGGGTCAAGACCCACAGATTAAGAACTGCTCATGTAAAGGCATGAGAACCATAAATCTTAGGCCATCCTCAGCTACATAGTGAGTTGGAAGCCAAGCTGGGCTCCATGAGACCCCGTCTTAAAAAAAAAAAAGGGGGGGGGGGGAGTAAGTACACACCTTTAATCCCAGCACTCAGGAGGCAGAAGCAAGTGGATCTCTGAGTTCAAGGCTAGCCTGGTCTACCCAGCCAGTTCCAGACCAGACAAGGCTACAAAGGAGTCCTTGTCCCCCCGAAACAAACAAAACAAAAAGGGGGTATGGTGGAGGTGAGGAGAGGTTCACTAATCTGACCTTTTCTTTGATTTGCTCCTAATAGAGACAATCTGGAGAAGTTCAAATCAGTGTGTGGAATGAATTCACACCTTAAGTCAGAAGAATCAGAAGGTACATACCGGCTGCCTTCTTCTTATCCATGCCCTTGCCCACACAGTTCAACGCCGCTGTGACCACCGTGGGCTCCGAGAAACCCAGCACTCTCTTCACTGTCTTCTCCACCCATGGCTTCAGCTCATCCAGCTCCCGCTTAGACAGCGCCATCTTGGGTGGAAGGAGAATGACAGCTCAAATGGGACGAAATACTACACCTAAAAACAAGCCAAGCGAGAGGCAGAGGAAGGGAAATAAAATCAACAAGTCAGGCTAGCAGTTAGTAGGATAGGAAGGAGTGCTCTCCCCGTTCCTACGTTCAATCCCTAGTCATGTCCCTTACACTTCTAAGACCGAGCTTCAAAGCAGAAGGAAGCTGTCCACTAGCTTTTTTGGTGTTTGAGATAGGCTCTCACTATGTAGCTCATGGAGAACTTAACACTCGCACCCTTCCTGCCTCTGCTAGCCCAGTGAGGGGTTCTGGGAGTACACCACCATGCCTCCTCACTCACTGGATGTTTTCATTCTAATTCAGTATCAGTCATCAATGCTATCTGAAGAATAAACAAACTAGGAGTAGCCTAGTCTGAGGAATGAGTTCTAACTCCTGACCCTGTTATACAAATGACAGACAAACAGAACATTTGAGGAATCCATCTAGAAGTCAACTGGATTGTTTCTTCTACTTCTGGAAGGCACTCTCTATCCCAGCTCTGACCCAGGGCTTTTCTAAGGGGTGCAAAAGAGGGTTTATCCAAGTCAGTCCTCCTACGTTAAAATCTCATAATCCTTAAGAATGCGTCACATTTCTCTGTAGTGTTCTTCATGGTGGTGAGCATTCTATACACCAGTAATTCAATACCGTACTCTATAGGACTTGTCAGCTGACTTACTGAGAATAAACCCTAAACTCGGAAAACGGCTATTCGTGCTTTCAAACCCTCTCCTTCTCACTTTTACTCTTTCACTTATTAGAGCTACACTCTCCACAACAAACTTCAACTTAACACAAGTTGGTATAAACATTTCAACACTACTCATGCTTATATTTGGGTAAAACACAAATTTTAAATCTCAAACATCCTCACAAGCATAGAGAAAACTTCACTTCTGATTTTCTTCCAAATAGCTGTACAGCAATCAATGAACTGTACTGACCTCAGCTTCCCAGCTGATCTCCCCCGAGCGCTGCCATATATGATCTGGGAATTACTCTTCCAAGATGTTTTTTAAATTCCATTTATTTTTAAATTTTATTTTATGTACATTGGTGTTTTGCCTACAGGTATGTTATGTCTGTGTGAGGGTGTCGGATCCCCTGGAGGTAGAATTACAGGCAGCTATAGGCTGCCATGTGGGTGCTGGGAATTGAACCTGGGTCCTCTGGATGAGCAGCCAGTGAGTGCTCTTAACCACTAAGCCATTTCTCCAGCCCCTTCCAAGATGTTTAAAGATGACGTCTAGATCATACAAGCCTGTAATCCCAGCACAAGGGAGGTAAAGACAGGAGAATCAGGAATTCAGGTCTAGCCTTGGCTACAGAGTTCAAACTCACCTTTGGCTACAGGAGACCTTGTCATAAAACAGAAAGATGCAGTCTAATTAGCTCCTACATTCTTGACAGATTAATTTCTCATAAGATCTGCCACCATATGGCATTAACTTTGATATATCTGAATGAAGTTGGAAGGCTGTGCCTCAGTAACACCTTTTATGAATAATCCTGTGACAAGTTTTTTGGGTCATCATGAGATAGCAGTATACTTACTGCCTATCAAAAAGAAAGCAAACACAAGCACTAACAAGAGCGGAGAAAAAAGCTCACTGAACAGAGAGTATATCTACTAAGCACCACTATTTATAAGCCCTTAGGCAAATTAGTTATTTCCCAGAGCCTCAGTTTACTCATCTTAGAAAATGGGAACATTTGGCATAGCATTCCATTCAATAAACTCTGAAGTAACTACTGTTGAACAGAATACTTACTGCCTGTAAGGACACATACAGCAGTGATCAAGGTAGTCAAGAATCCCCATGTTAATGGGACTTACAACCCACTACAACTGAAAAATAGGCCAGAAAGCGTAAGCAATTTCAAAATCCAAATAGGTGAAGCACGTTATCAGTCTGGATGTGAGCCCAAGCAACTATGCCAACAAACGGATGTCTTCAAATTCGACCCGATGCTTCACAAATGTGCAAACGAGGCAGTCAATGGATGCGAAAGTTTCAGTTACCAGAGTTGCCACTAACCAAACGTTCCCTGCCAACAGCGAGGAGGCGGCGTCGGCGTCGGCGGGGGCCGGAGGGCGCCGAGGAAGGCAGCGCGCTCGTATGAATGAGCAGGCAGCAGAACCCCGGCGCCCGAAGGACCCCTCACTCCACTCGGCTCCCAGCCCCTGGCTCCCGTCTTCGCTGCTTTTCCAGCGGCCCCCGCCCCACCGAGTCCGACCTAACTCCTCACCGGTCCGCCCACCCTGCTCTTCCCGCCCCCGCCCGCCCTTCCCCGCCAGCAAACCCATTCTGACTCGTTCCCCGCAAAGAACCGGGCGCTCCTCTCAGCCCGCTTCCCGCCGAGGACTCCCGCGCGGTCCTCCCCTCGGACTGAGCCCTGCCCAGCCGCTCCGACCGAAGGCTAGCCTCTCGGGGTGCGGGGCCACTACTCACCTCACAAACTTCAGCCCCTGAGACGGAGCCCGAACGTTACACCGGAACCGGAAACCTCCCGGTCGCCCTACGGCCCGCCGTCGCTACAGCCACAGCCGCCGCCACGCTGCGGTCCCCATAACACGTGACCAGGGAAGGCGGGGCCGCGGCCGCGCAGCCGCGGTCTCCGTGTGCCGGCGGTGAGGCGCACGCGCAGTGAGGCGCCCGGCTGACTCCGCCCCGCGGAGCGTTTCCCACATTAGTCCGGTCGTTATTGCCTGGAGCGGAAATCGGCGGGCAGCAAGTTAGTGCGCTAAGGTTACTGCAAGAACTGAAGGCGGGGACTTCCACATTCGTGCTCAGAATGGCCTTTCTTATACAAAAAGGTTATAATCACTAGTGTTAGCCATCCCTCCTTAATGTTTTCTCCCTAATCTAACAGCGGTGCCGGGGACCTCGCAACAAAAAGAACTTAACACTCAGAGCTATCCCCTGGCTTTCCATTAACCAATGAAGCACCAACAAGACCTGCCTCACCCTAACCTGTGGGGATCACACTCAGTATTCCCATTGCTTACTCAGCCTCAGAATCTGGACCACTTCCTGGCTTGTCGCTTTGCATCTCGCGGTGCTCTCTACTCAGAAATCTGCAATATTTGCACTCTACTCTCCTTGGCGTTTCTGTTCCTAGTGGCCCCAGAGAAACCTCTGTGGCCACTTCATTTAATTTTGATACTTGACACTCTTGGTTGCTATTCCCCTTTCGTACTGTACTGTACGTGTGTGTGGTATATCCACCATGTTCATACAAGTTTACTTAGGCTTAGTGCTCGCCCTCTGACTCCTCTGTTCACTGATGTATCTTAAATACTTAACACTCGCACAATAAGTACTTAATGAATACTTGTGGCATGTTCCTCACTACACCCCCCAAAAATGCAATACAAAAATTTATTTTATTTTATTAAGATTTACATTAAAAAAAAAAAAAAGAATGGAAATTCTTCTGGGAAAGGTGGGGGGAGTGGATATCGGTTAGATGAGAGACATCAAAACGCAGTTAGGTAAGAGAAATTACTCCTGGTGTCCTACTGTTGTGTCACCATTTCCAGCATTGACTTCATTCTTATGCTTGTGAATATCCAGTTTCCCTATACTATTGTTTGTTTTGTTTTGAGAGAGGGTCATATGTCGTCTAGGCTGGCATCAAACTCAATATGCAGTGGAGGAAGACCTTGAACTCCTGATGTTCCCACCTCCGTTTTTTTCTTTTCTTTTCTTTCCTTTTTTGTTTGTTTGTTTGTTTGTTTGTCGAGACAGGGTTTCTTTGTGTAGCCCTGGATGTCCTGAAACTCACTATGTAGACTAGACTGGCCTCGAACTCAGAGATCCACCTGCCTCTACCTCCCGAGTGCTGGGATTACAGGCGTGTGCCACCGCCACCACCCATCTTCATTTCTTCAACACTGAGCTTACAGGCCTGAAGCACCAAAGCAGCTCTGTGTTTGCTCATCAGGCCGTCCTTCCCCTTTGGATAGCTTTAGCAGGCTTGTCTCTGTAAGCAGAGGCGTCTGACAACGACCTAAGTTTGAGTTCAAGATACAACAAGGAGGCCGGAGAAAATGACCTCTGAGAGTCATCTTCACAAAGAGCATGAAAAAAAGAAAAAAGAAGAGAGAGAGAGAGAGAGAAGAGTTGTCTTCAGACCTTCACATGTACATACACAAATTTTAAAGAAAAAAAACATTTTTTAAAAGATTTATTTATTATTTGTACAGTGTTCTGCCTGCATGTGTCCCTGCAAGCCAGAAGAGGGCACCATATCTCATGGTAAATGGCTGTGAGCCACCATGTGGTTGCTGGGAATTGAACTCAGGACCTTTGGAAGAACAGCCAGTGCTCTTAACCTCTGAGCCATCCCTCCAGCCCAGGAAAAAAATATTTTAAGTTAGCAACCAGGACTCGGGATGTAGCTCAGTGGTATAGCACTTGCCTAACATGGTTCAGGCCTGGGTGTGAGGCCCAGCACTACAATAATATCAACAATCTGACCATACAAGAGTTTATTCTGTTCTACTCATTCACATCTTTCCTTCTGCCAGTACCCTGTTTAGTATGTTTGAATATATCATTTAATCCCCTGAAGGGATTCCTATTTCCCCCTTCTCTGTTTGAGGTCTGTTTTCTCCAGATTGGCTTTTAATTCCTGGGCTCAAGTGACCCTGGTTCTTCAGTTTGGGAGGTTAGGACTACATGTGTGTGTCACTGTGCCTGACTTCTTTTGTCATTTCCTAATGGAGCAAACAATTCAGAAAAATCATATGGAGGAATCACAGCCAGTAACTGAGAGACTAATAGTTATTTTAAACTCATCTGATTAAATACTGAAAATAAAATCAGTTTCTCTAAAACATTTCCCATAGAAAATTGAACTCACATGCAGAGGTGTGGAGGCAAAAATGTGACCCCCAAAGAGTAAGTGATGATCTCCGGTTGTGCTGGCTAAGAATGGGAGCAGTCTGTTTCTAGAAGCCAACCCAGGATGAAGTTAGCCTATCAAAATGGCTGCCCGCAGCAGATTGCATTTTGTGATATGCTGGTACTAGGTGCTACAGATGGGAGACTGAGTGAGCTGAGCAACACGTTCATGCTCCCCCACCTTGTCACTAAGAAGGCAGGTTTTATTCTGTTCTGTCATGCTACCCAAGAAGAGAAAGTGCGCTTTAGTTTGTATCTTTCAAATGATTGAACCTAGCTTTTAGCTTGTTATGGTGTCCCATGCCTGTACAGAGCTGGGATCTACTACATTAGAGGCTGAGGTAGGAATTAACTTGAGCCCAGGAGTTTAGGCCAGCCTGATTAATACAGCAAGAATCTCCCTCTTAAAGTCAGTCAATAAACTTTTCTTTAAATTTTATTTATATGCAGTGGTGTTTTGCTTGCATGAGGGTGTTACCCTGGAACTGGTGTTACAGACAGTTGTGAGCTGCCATGTGGGTGCTGGGAATTGAACCTGGGTCTTCTGGAAGAGCAGCCAGTGCTCTTAATTGCTGAACCAGCTCTCTAGCCCCTAATAAACTTTTATGGGGGGGGACAAAAAACCTCATGCTACTGGGAAACTCTAATTCCCATCTTCCTAGTAAATAACTGCATTTTCTGATAAGTCTACCACCAAGAAAGTATCTTGTAATTTTAGTTTCTGTTGGAGCTGGTAAGATGGCTCAGTGGGTAAAGGTGATTGCCACCAATCCTGGCAACCTGCATTTGATCCTCAGGACCTACAAGGTGGAAGGAGAGAACCAGTTCCTGAGAACTGTCCTGACTCTGAATATGTGCTGTGCCATGGAAATAAATGTTTGGGGTTTTTTTGTTTGTTTGTTTTTTGAGACAGGGTTTCTCTGTGTAGCTTTGCACTTTTCCTAGATCTCACTCTGTAGACCAGGCTGGCCTCGAACTCACAGAGATCCGCCTGGCTCTGCCTCCTGAGTGCTGGGATTAAAAGTGTGTGCCACCACCGCCCGGATAAATGTAATTTTTAAAAGATTTATTTATTAATGTATATGGTGCTCTATCTGCACGTACAACTTTATGCCAGAAGAGGGCATTAGATCCCACTATGGATGGTTGTGAGCCATCATGCGGTTGCTGGGAATTGAACTCAGGACCTCTGGAAGAACAGCCAGTACTCTTAACTGCTGAGCCTTCTCTCCAGCCCCATAAATGTAATTTTTTAAAGTTAGTTTTTGGCTGGGAGTGGTGGTAAATGCCCTCAATCTCAGTATTTAGAGACAGAGGCAAGCAAATATGTTGTACATAGTGAGTTCCTTTTAAATTTTTGTTTGAAAACATGGAGTTGGATGAAGGAAGATTAGGTGTTCAAGACTAGTCTCAACTAAATGTCAAGTTTGAGGTCAGTCTGGGCTACAAGGTATACTGAAACCCAACACCCCAAAAATGTAGTTAAATTCTCATTAATTTGAATGGTTCAAAGATCTAAATTTTAAAAACTATACTAAAATTAAGAGTAAAAAATTATAAAACTCTTAGAGGAAAACAAGATGAGTTTCCATGACACTGGACTTAGCATGAATTCTTGGATGGGACATCAAAAACAAAGGCAACAATGCAAACTGATACTTCACAGATGTGGAAAACATCTGTGCATTGGGCTGAGCATGGCAGATGCCAGTAATCCCTGTCCTTAGGAGGCTGGGACGGGAGGATGGCAAGTTCCAAACCAGCCAAGGCCGGCCACATCACAACAAGCAAACAAGCAGCAAAGGAACCAATCAACAGAATAAAAAGACAACCCACAGCCAGGCGGCAGCAGCACACGCCTGTAATCCCAGCAATTGGAGGCAGAGCCAGGAGGATCTCTGTGAGTTCGAGGCCAGCCTGGTCTATAGAGCGAGTTCCAGGCCGGGAACTAAAACGGGAAACGGGAGACAACCCACAGGGTGGGTGGCGCCATCTCCATGACAGGTATCTGATGAGACCTTGTCACGAGAATGGAAGAAACACCAACTCAGCAGCCAAAAATTAACTTCAGAGGTGTCTAAGGACTTGCATGCCCCTTCAAAGGGGGAGTGGCGGACAAATTCCTGAAAGGCTCAGCAGCACCAGCCGTTGGAGAAGGGACAAACCTGAAACATCAACCGGAGAGGGTGAGGTAGGTAAACTGAGGCCAGCTTTCCTATCTCCAAAATGTGACAGTGAAGGCTAGAAATCCAGAAAGCCAATGCGTCACACCACAAGGGGGCAATGTGCACACACTAACCCTGAATGCTATCCCTCAAGTCCATGTGGCTGCTAGCCTTCCTGCCTCTTCTCTGACTTCTTCAGACGCTGGTGTCAACCCCACAACACTGGAGGCGCTCCACTCGGGAGACCAGGACTGGGAAGCAGATGCAGCAGAGAAAGGTCAGGTTTTCTTACTGAGGCCAGAATGCTTGCTGTGGGAAGATGCCGACACAGTGGGAGCCTCCAACTAGAGGCTGAGTGCGTCCAGGACAAAGGTTTGCTGGACTTGACCCTCCAATTCGGACCTAAAGTAGAGGCCCCAGGCATTGCACAGCTCTGGTGCCGACACTGAGCACTGCTATTTCCTTCCTGTTCATGTGCCCGCTCTATCACCCACCGAGCGCGTTTTCCCTCTGCCTTCCTTCCGTTAGCGCATTCAGGAAAGCTCAAGGGCAGAAACGGGAGCCAGCCTTGTTAGGTTTGTTCTTGGGATTCTTTCGGACAAGGATGTCAGCATTAGTTTAGTAATTCTGTATTTTAGAATTTACTAAGAATATACACATACTTCTCTACTCAAAGGGTGGAGGGTAGCTTATTAAAAAGACTCATCTGCATTTCCAGTGAGACCTGCTTTGGGGCTCATAAAAATCGGGTAGGAAATGCAGTATATTTTTTACAGTTGGAACTTTTCCTTGCCTCCCCCAGACTCTGAAAATGGGCTTTAAACTTTTAAAGCACAGCAATGTAGTTGGGCATGGTGGAGCACATTGTTAATCCCTGCACTGAAAGAGGAGGAGGCAGAGGCAGGTGGATCTCAGAGCTTGAGGCCAGCCTGGGCTACATAGTGAGATTCTGTGTCAAAAAAAACAACAAAACAGGCTGGAGAGGTGGCTCAGAGGTTAAGAGCACTGACTGCTCTTCCAGAGGTCCTGAGTTCAATTCCCAGGAACCACATGGTGGCTCACAACCATCTGTAATGAGATCTGGTGCCCTCTTCTGGCCTGTAGGGATATGTGCAGGTAGAATACTGTATACATAATAAATAAATATTTAAAAACAACAAAACACTCCCCCACCAAAACAGAACAAACAAAAAAACCAGACCAAACTAAACCAAAATTAACCAAGAGTACCACTCAGCAATATTAAGTACATTCACTCACTTAATTTGATAAGTATTTGGCTTACATGTATGTCTATGTACTACATGTGTGTCTGGTGCCTGTGGGGGTTAGAAAAGAAATTCCCTTGGAACTGGAGTTATAGACAGTTGTGAGCCACCAGATGGGTGCCAAGGTCCTCTGAAAGAGCAGCCAGTACTCTTTTTTTTTTTTTTTTTTTTTTTTTTGGTTTTTCGAGACAGGGTTTCCCTGTGTAGCTTTACACCTTTCCTGGAACTCACTTGATAGCCCAGGCTGGCCTCGAACTCACAGAGATAGCCTGCCTGGCTCTACCTCCTGAGTGCTGGGGTTAAAGGCGTGCGCCACCACCGCCCAGCAAACATCTTTTTTTTTTTGAGCTGGGGATCGACTCCAGGGCCTTGTGCTTGCTAGGCAAGCACTCTACCACTGAGCTAAATCCCCAACCCTGCCAGTACTCTTAAAAAGCCAAGATATCTCTCCTGTCCCACATTCACTAAAATCTTGTTAATTTTTGTGAATAAAGTATTTTGCACACAGAGAAACCCTGTCTTGAAAGACCCTCCCCGCCAGAAAAAGTTTTGCAAGTATGTGCTACATACATGAGAGGCCAGAGGTGGCAACTGATCCCCCAGAACTGGAGTTATAGACCTCATGAGCCCCCAGTAGATGCTGGAACCCAACCCAGGTACTCTATAAAAAACCAGCAAGCTCTCTTAACTGCTGAGTCATCTCTCCAACCCTTAATAGACACATTTCTGGTTACCATGGTTTCAAGAACTTCTACAAATCTTTATAAACAGAACTGGGCCCATGACATATAACTCCTGATCGGCCCCTCTCCTAGACTGGTGACCAATTATTCTTGCTCCTGTTCCAGTTTTCGATGAACTTTTCCTATCAATAAAACAAAGGGCCCACTGTGGACTGAGATGGCTTCTATGTGTTTATTGTACAGAAAGTAACAGAAACTGGAGTTGGATACAGAAAAGAGTTAGACATAGAATTAATGTGGGTCTTCTATCCACAGGCCTTAGCAGCCCTGCCATGGATCCGCCCGGTTCTTTCGCATCAGGAAGTTAATCTTTCGAGCCATTTCCATGTTGTAGATCCTCCGGCACACTTCATAGCTCTCCCGCTGGCGGCGGCGGCAGGGCTTCTCATAGTAGCGCCGTCGCTTTATGACTTCGGTAAGCCCATCGGCAGTGAGGATTCTGTATGAAGACAAGCAATGAAGTGAGATGCTGTGGCTCACTACTGTTCTTCAGCGCTGTCACAGCCCAGCAGAAGTCAAGGACAAAAACAGCCTGTGTGTGAATACTTACAGCGGGAAGTAGTAACACAGCCCTGACCTCTTTCCAGAGGCCCCAGTAAGAACCTCATAGGCAGCCACAGTTCTTACTCTTGGGGAGCTTACAGTCATGTTCTCAAACTTGTGACTCCCACAACACACCTGAGGCATAGGACAGCTTCCCACAGGAACAGTGGCTCCCTGTGCAGTGTGCTTTAACCACGGGAGCATTTCAGAAACTACACATGAAAGCAGGTGTACGGAAGGAAAAGTAGGCAGATCTCTGTGAGTTGAAGGCCAACCAGCGAGCGCCACAGAGACTGACTTAAAAAACCAAAACCATAGCAAAGCAAAGCACAAATGGGGTAAGCCATCTGTAATTATATACACATAGAATTGACTCCTATCTGATCTTACTTAGTGAAGAATGCAGTTCCTTCCTCTTTGTATGTAAGACATGGTAGTGGTGCATGTCTGTCAGCCCAGGACTTGGGAGGCTGATGCAAGAGGATCTCAAGTTTCAGATCAGCCTTGGCAACTTAGATCCTGCTTTAGAATAAAAATAAGTAAGTAAATAAAAGGGATATAGCTCAGCAGTAGAGCACTTGTCCCACAACTATAAACCCAGGCTTAGAGAAAAAAAATTTGGGGGGGCATGATTGGCGGCTGAGTAATATTGGGGGCCTACCTAAACATAGGCCCTCCTCATATCAGTGATACAAATGGGAACATTGTAATAGCCTCACTCACCATTTCCATGAATCAAGTGCTCCAATCATATGACTTTGTGTGGACATGAGTGTGTAGGTGCTTGTGGAAGCTAGGGGTCAACCCCAGGAGTTATTCCTCAGGTCCATCCACCTTCCTTCTATGGAGTGTGTACGTGTCCTATATGTGTTTTTGAGACAGGCTCTCTCATTGGCCTGGAGGGTACCCAATGATTGGGCCAGGCTGCACAGACTTACTTAGACAATGAGGAAGACAGCTGGGTGAGGCCTCTCAACCAGGGGAAAGAGAAAATGGAAGCCAGGAATGAGGCGCACTAAAGAAAGGAACCATTTGGGGTGGGTGTGTGTGTGTGTGTGTGTGTGTGTGTGTGTGTGTGTGTGGCGACGATGATGATGACAAGACACACACACACACACACACACACACACACACACACACACACACACACGGTACAATTTTTTACCCAGCACTTGGGAGGTAGAGGCAGGTGCAGCTCTGTGAGTTCAAGGCCAGACTGATTTACACAGTGACTTGCAGACTAGCCAGGAACACACAGTGAGACCCTGTCTCAACCAAAGGGAAGAGAAAAAAGAATTTCAAAGCACAGGTTAAGCTGGGAAGATAGCTGAGCTGACAGAGACCTGAGTTCCAGTCCCAGAACCCACGTAAAACAGACGGGTGTGCTGGCACTCGCTGTAATCCCAGTACTGAGGAGGCAGGGGCAGCCCTGCTTCAAACAAGCAACAAAAAAGGGGAATGGTGCTGGAGAAGGACTCCTGATGTGCCTTCTGGGTCCACACACACGTGCATGAGTACTCACATTAATACACACATGCATGCCCATGTAGAAGCACCTACTCATCTTCATCTCTACTAGCTGAGCATGTATGCAGGTCAGGCTCTGTAGCAGAGCTCAAGTATGGGGCTTGGTATGTAACTCAGTTGGTAAAACGCTTGCCTATTGGAAGGAGCCCTGGGTTTGATCCCCAGTACAATATAAGCCAGTGTGGTATTGCACACCTGTAGTTGCCAGCACTTGGAAGGGAGAGGCAAGAGTTCAAAGTCATACATGACCAGCCTAGGATACATGAGACCCTGTCTCAAAAGAAAAAACAAAACAACCCTAAAACCAAGCAAATCAGCAAAACCAAAAGAATTCAATTAATAGTGAAAGGGCTGTGGGTGTAGTTTGGTGGAGTGCTTGCCTATCTTATGAGCAAGACCCCCGGCTCTCATTCCCAGTCCAGGCAGTGGGCGGGAGTAAGCCACTTAAAAAGCTGAGGCTGTAGCTCAATGGTAGCACTCTGGGAAGGTGGTAGTGCTGCTTCGTTTGCAAAGGTAGTTCAAGGACTAGCATGGAAGAGCTCAGTGTAAACAGATCAGCTTGGAGTTCTGGTGCCTGGCAACCTTACAGACGGGGAAACCAGCTGCCAGTTTTAGTAAAATTCAACTGATTATGTAAAAGGAGTCGCGCTGCTTACAAGGGGAAGCTGGGGGAGGCAGATTCACATGTCAGTGTAGCCAGCCTACGTCAACAAGCGTGTACACAGAAGGAGCCCAGGAGCTGGCCCATCAGGAGGAAAAGGGGTCAACCGGGCATGCTTCCAGTGTGCTTGTCTTTCTAGTTTGGGGGCCAGCCAAGCACACAAGGCTTCCCAGCAACCCCCACTCTCTATAGCTCATCTCAGGGCTCCAATGAGCCCCTGGTTATATAACAGGCGTTTTGTGGCAGTCCCCCTGGACAGACACATAGGTTTTTCCTTTATAGGCTTCTTCTGTGCTCCAAATACAGTAAAGGTTTAATTTAAACACCTCTCCTCTCACTTGTGCTGATAATCAGATCACAAAACAAGCGACTTATTTTTAAACCACAGCCATCAGAAAGCTGGGAAAGGTAAGACTGGAGTTGGACAGGTGTGTAGAAAAGGTGACCTGAAGGGAGGACACTAGAGAGCAGCTGCGGAGAGGAGATGTGTGAGCCTAAGTCAGGAAAGTCGCATTGAGCTGGCAAGGAGGACCAGGCACTCCAGGGCTCCACACGCACATGTGAGTTCACAAGTTCTTGCCTAGAAAAGTACCCTAAGAGCAAAGTATCTGCTTGGTCACCACCCACTCCCCGTTCCCCCACCCCAAATACAACTTATAAGACATTTCTGTAACATTTAAAAAAAAAAAAAAAAAGAATAGAATGCAGCTTTCTTCTTCTTTGCAAGTATATTTTCATACTAAAAGTGTAGCTTCTTTTGTTGTTTCTGAGACAGACAGGTTCTTAAGTATCTCAGGCTGCCCTCTGACTTAATACGTAGCCAAGGATAACCCCGAATTCCTTACTCTTCTGCCCCAGCTTTCTTGTGCTGACTGGGATCACAAACATGCCCCACCCCCAACCAGTTTACTGTTGTTGTTGCTTGGGATAGGGTTTCTCTGGGTAGCCCTGGTTGTCCTGGGACTTGCTGTATAGACCAGGCTGGCTTTGAACTCACGGAAATCCACCTGTCTCTGCTTCTTTATACTGGGATTAAAGTCCTGTGTCACCTTTGGCCTGGCCCAATCTATTTTGATTTTTTGTTTTGTTTTGTTTTTGTTTTTTGAGACAGGGTTTCTCTGTGTAGCTTTTGCGCCTTTCCTGGAACTCACTCTGTAGACCAGGCTGGCCTCGAACTCACAAAGATCCGCCTGCCTCTGCCTCCCAAGTGCTGGGATTAAAGGCGTGCGCCACCACCGCACCATCCCAGTCCCTTTTGAAAATACAGCTTTCTAAAGAGTGACTTCAAACTGCCAATACACTCCCTGCACTGCTTTGCAAGCCACAACTTTTCAAGTTAATAAGGCAACATCAGAGTCTGGGTGCAGGAGCCTAGATTTCTTCACTTATTCCTCTACACACCTCCATCTAACTGAAGCCTTCCTTGTTCCATGGAATCTCTCTCTCCTTCCTTCCTTTCTTCTGGTAGTCTCAGGTAGCCCAGCTTGGCCTCAAGCTTGCTATGTAACCAAGGATAACTTGATCTTCCTGTTTCCGACTCTGAATGCCAGGGTTACAGGTACAGGCCGCCATGCGCCATTTTCTATGGTAATGCTGGCCAAGTTCTGTTCTACTAAGTGAGCTATATCCCCAGATCTTCTCTTTTTCTTTTCAGGTAATATAAACTGCCCCCCACCCCTAAACTTGTAATTTCCTTGGTGTTTTTAGGCTGGGGAAGCAGCTTAAAATTGGCAGTGTGCTTCCCTGGCATGTATGGAGCTGGGTTCCATCCGCAGAGCTGCAGAGAAGAGAGGTGGTGTTGTTGGGGGAGAGCACAGGCCTATAACCCCAGACTTAGGAGATGGGGGCAAGAGGATCAGGAGCAACCAGGCAGTGGTGGCGCACGACTTTAATCCCAGCACTCGGGAGTCAGAGCCAGGCAGAGCTCTGTGAGTTCAAGGCCAGCCTGGGCTACAGAATGAGATCCAGGACAGGCTCCAAAACTACAGAGAAACCCTGTCTCAAAAAACCAAAACCAAAAACAACAACAACAAAACAGAACAACACAAACAAAAAACAAAAACCATTACATGATAAATTTGAGGCCAACCTGAGCTACCTAAGACTGTCCCCCAAAAAGAAAGAAAACAGATTCCTTAGAACAAGATCTAAAATAACACCAAGCCAGATGATAGAAGGTATCCACACAGCATCTACTTTTTAAATTTTATGAGTGCTCTGCATGTACACCTACATGCCAGAAGAGGGCACCAGATCTCATTACAGATGGTTTGTGAGCAGCTATGTGGTTGCTGGGAATTGAACTCAGTTCCTCTGGAAGAACAGCCAGTGCTCTTAACCAACCACTGAGCCATCTCTCCAGCCCCACAGCATTTATTTTTTAAGATTTTTATTTTATTATTTTATGTGTATAAGTGTTTGCCTTCATTTATGTCTGTGTAAGTGGTATGTGCCTGGTACCCATGGAGGCCAAAAGATGGTATCAGATCCCCTGGAACTGGAGTTACAGAATGTTGTAAGCCAGTCTATAGGTGCTGAGAATTGAACCTGGGTCCTATACAAGAGCAGACTGGCAGGGCGGTGGTGGCGCATGCCTTTAATCCCAGCACTAGGGAGGCAGAGGCAGGCCGATGTTCGAGTCTAGCCTGGGCTCCAGAATGAGTTCCAGGAAAGGTGCAAAGCTACACAGAGAAACCCTATCTTGAAAAACAAAACAAAACAAAAAACAAAACAGGGGCTGGAGAGATGGCTCGGAGGTTAAGAGCACTGACTGTTCTTCCAGAGGTCCTGAGTTCAATTCCCAGCACCCACATGGTGGCTCACAACCATCTGTAATGAGATCTGGTGCCCTCTTCTGTATACATAATAAGTAAGTAAATCTTAAAAAAAAAAAAAAAAAAGCAGCCTGTATTCTTAGCCATTTCTCCACCCTCTACTTCCTGCCATTTATTTCTTTCTCCCTCACAAACTACTTATTTGCACCTAGATTGTATTTTTATTTAATTTTTTTTTTTTTTTTTTTTTTTTTTTGGTTTTTCAAGACAGTATTTCTCTGTGTAGCTTTGCGCTCTGCAGACCAGGCTAGCCTTGAACTCGAAGAGCTCCGCCTGCCTCTGCCTCCCAGGTGCTGGGATTACAGGCGTGTGGCACCACTGCCCAGCCCATATAAATAATTTTTTAAAAAATTTATTTCATGGGCTGGAGAGATGGCTCAGCGGTTAAGAGTACTGGCTGTTCTTCCAGAGGTCCTGAGTTCAATTCCCAGCAACCACATTCTCACAACCATCTGTAGTGAGATCTGATTCCCTCTTCTGGTGTCCCTAAAGACAGGTCACTCACATACATTAAATAAATCCATAAATAAATGCTATTAAAAATTTATTCCATGTACATTCATATTTTTGCCTGCATGTATATCCATATTGGATCCCCTGGAGCTGGAGTTACAGACAGCTGTGAGCCGCCTGTGGGTGCTGGGAACTGAACTTAGGTCCTCTGGAAGAACAGCCAGTGCTCTTAACCGCTGAGCCATCTCCCTAGCCCCTTTGTTTTGTTTTTGTTTTTTTGACACAAAGCCCTGGTTGTCCTGGAATTCACTATATAAGACACACTGGCCTGGTACAATGGCCTTGAGCTCACAGAAATCAAGTGCTAGGATTAAAAAAAAAAAAAAAAATCTTAAACCAACAAATCGCTAGTAATGATTAAATAAGACTGTAACCTGATGGCAATGAAAAGATAGATGCTCACCTCCTTCAGGCAAGGGATGATAAATATTTTATTTCTCATGTTTGCTTTATAGTTTGAAGTAGAGATGAAGAATACATTACATTACACAAAAGGGACAGAGGAAGAAAATGAATGGAGGAGGACGATGTTGCAGGGTACTGCCTTCTAGCTAAGAAAATTCTCAGGCAGGTGACGGGGGTGTGGGCCTTTAATCTCAGCAGAGGCAAAGGTAGGTGGGGCTCTGTGAGTTCGAGGCCAGCCTGGTCTAAAAAGTGAGTTCCAGGACAGGCTCCAAAGCTACACAGAGAAACCCTGTCTTGAAAACAAAACAAACAAACAAACAAAAAAACAAAAAGAAAAAGAAAAAAACCTCTCTCTTCAAAGCAATCTTCAAGATAAAATAAAGCCCATTGTTTTCTTACAGACCGATAACCAAGGAAATAGGAGAAAACACCAGCTAAAAAGACAAGTATGGTGGCATGCATCCCAGCACTCAGGAGGCAGAGTGGGTGGATCTCAGTGAGGATCTCAAGACCAGCCAGAGCTACACAGTGAGATCCCCTCTCAAAAAACCAACATTCTCCCCACCCACTCCTGAAATCAAACTACAACAAAGCAAAGCCAGAGCGGGAAAGATGGCTCACTGGCTTCCAGCAGCCGTGCCAGTGGCTCACGGCTTCCTGAGCTCGGGGGCCGTGCTTCTGGTTCCAGCAGACTAGCGCTTGTGCACATACCCACACACATACACACAATGATGAAACTGTAAACGGAGGCATGCCGGATCAGGGAAGCCTAAACGAACCAGGGCAGAGGGGCACCATCAGGACTTCTGTCTACGCATAGTCTAGTGTTCAAATACCTTTCCATGGAGGCCCTCCTGGCCGGCTACAACATTTTTAAAGTGTATGTATGTATATATTTTTGTGTGTCACCTGTGTGGGTACCTGCAGAGAGCAGAAGAGAGTGTCAGATCCCTGACATCGGCAGTCCTCTGAAAGAGCAGCAAGCCCTCCTCGCCCTCCTCCTCCTCCTCCTCCTCCTCCTCACGGAAGCACCTTCCAGCCTCTAGCTCTATAGTTTTCTATAGCTTCTGCTGTAACTTCCCTTTGAACCTGCGATACCTTCTCATCTTGACTTGTTCCTCCAAGAACAAAACCAGAATTCATCTTTTCTAGCTGGCCATGTAAGTGATAGCAGACACATAATCTCAGGACTTGGAAGATTAAGGCAGAAGGATCAGGAGTCAAGGTTATCCTTAGCTATCCTGACCATCCTAGGCCAGCCTGAGCTACATGAAACGAACAAAATCACAAAGGAATTACTTTTCACAGAAGCGGTCTCAGCCATTTTTCATGCACTATGCATGCTGGTTCTTCTTGTTCTTCATCTTCCTTCTGGCTTTTTTTTTTTTTTCTTGAGATGGGGAGAGGTCGGGTGAGACAGTCTAGTCGATGTAGCCTACATTGTTTTCAAATTCTTCCTGTCTCCACTTCCCAGGTGCCGGGCTTATTGATGTACACAAGCAGGCATAGACTTATGGGCTCTTTCCAAAACCTCAGAGTATGCAGGGTTGTCAAGGAATGATGACTGCATGCTGGATAAACTCCATCAAGTTTGATGTGGGAAGAACTTCATCTTTTGCAATAAGAAATTGAAGGGCTACAGTGTCCAAAGCCTAAACACTGGTCTTACCTGTTCAGCGTTCTGTATGCACCTTCCACGTTCCCCTCCTGAACCATCACAGTCCTGGCAATGAACTTCAGGTGTTTAGCCATGGCCTTGCTTTCAAATCTTCATTCTCCAGGACCTATAGACTGACAAGGAGCATGGAAGCTGGAAAATCAGTAAGAAAACAGTCCAACAGAGTCACACATTACCACAGGTAGTTTTATTCAATCTAGAAATAGAACCCATGGAACCAGGAAGGAGGAATTCCTACATCTTAGAAAGTACAAGTAGGTCTGCAGAGATGGATCAGTGGTTAAGAAGACCCAGGTTTGATTCCGAGCACCCACATGGTGGCTCACAACCATCTGTAACTCCAGAGGATCCAACGCCCTCTTCTGGCTTCTGTGGTGCACACACACATATGCAAGCAGAACACTCATACACATAAAATATAAATAACTTTTTAAAAAAGAGAAAGTAGAAGCCAATTGTTATCAATATGTCTCTTCTCACAGTGCAACGATATGGCTCAGCAAGTAAAGGCACTTGCAGCCAAGCTTGACGACCTGAGTTTGAGTCCTAACCTATATGGGGTTAGAGGGCCGGCTCCTGCAAGTTGTTCTGACTGTCGCACCCCTCGCCGCACAAAATAAATAAATAAATGCAATTTTAAAAGCCGGTGGTGGTGGTGGTGGCACACCCTTTTAATCCCAGTCTTCGGGAGGCGTATTCTGTCAATTCGAGGCCGGCCTGGTCTACAGAGCAAGTGCCAGGCCTACAAAAGGGCTGTGTCGAAACTAAAAAAAAAAAAAAAATGTAATTTGAAAAATTAGGTTTTCAGCCGGGCGGTGGTGGCGCACACCTTTAATCCCAGCACTCAGGAGGCAAAGGCAGGCGGATCTCTGTGAGTTCGAGGCCAGCCTGGTCTACAGAGCAAGATCCAGGACAGGCAGGGCTACACAGAGAAACCCTGTCTCAAAAAAAAAAAAAAAAAAAAAATTAGGTTTCCTACGTCTCTAGGGACCAGGCCGCCACGCGAAATCCTCCCCTCCCGCCACACCGGCTTTGCTGTCCAGATCCCCACCACGCCTTACCCACCGGCTCAGCGCACGGACACCAGGACGCCGGGACCGGAAGCGGAAGCTACGGAATCCCGGGGCCGCAGGAAGCGGCGCTGCAGGGCGCAGTCGGCAGTGGAAGCCGCGCTGACGCTCTGTCCTTGCAAAGGTTCCCCGAGCGCAGGCGCTGGACTCTACGCCTGACGAAGTCGAAGGAACAGGTTCCTCGGCTTCCCATGGAGTCCTTGGGTCTGCGAGAAGGTCAGCCCGGTCCGTAGCTCTAACCCGCCGAACCTTTACTAGATCTGAGCGATTTCGTTTTCTGGATGGGAAATGGGAAGCGTCCTGAGAATGTTTTCTATTTTAAAAGGACAGATCTGCTCACCAGGTGAAAAACAGATCCACATCCTTCTTCCACCTACAAGTTAAGAAACAGAAATTACTTACTGTGAGTTTCTCGTGTCATCATCCACCTAAGCCATTTCAATAAATAAAGTGGAATCACGAAAGAAAAATAGGAAACGCCTGCAGGATTTAAAATAGAAGTGTTTTGTTTGTTTGTTTTTAAATGCCGATGTTGTCATTTGTCGCCTAGTAAGACCTGGTAGAAATATCTGGGGTTTTTTTGTTTTGCTTTATTTCTTTCCCACTGTCTTGAGAACCTTACGTGTATGCTGCCCCCACAGATCCATGTACAGTTATTTGCATGGGTTCAGAAGTAATGAATGCAGAAAAACCTCCCCACAATACACACAGATACATCCTCGTCTGTTATTTCTTTAAAAGATTTGCTTTTATTTTATGTGTGCCTGAGTATATGTATATGCACCTTGTGCATGTAGGAGCCCAAGAAAGACAGGAGAGGTGTTGGATCCCTGGAACTGGAGTTAACCGGTGGTTGTGAGCTGCCATGTGGTTATTGGGAACTGAATCTAGGTCCTTTGCAAGAGAAATAAATATTCTTAACCACTGTGTCATCTATCCGGAACATCATCAGTTAGTAGGTACTTACACAAAACTTAAGCCTACCTCGTAGTAAGCCAAATCCAAAGTACCAAAGTGAGGCTAGACTAGGACACTATTATGATTGTCAACAAACTTTTAATTGAATATCTATCCTCTGCCAGGCACTGTTGATACTATTCCAGTGTCTTAGCACTCCTGAAAGTACGTAGACTCAAATATAGACTGGGTAGCATATATATAACTGCAAGATTGATTATATGGATAGTTGCATAATACGTGGAAAGGAGTTCTGGTTTCTATTCAGACACTGGGGGCCATCAGATGTTTGACTTTGAATTAGTTACTCAAACTAGGAGTCTGCACTTTTTTTGTATTAATAAAATATTGGAATACTATCACGTTTATTTGTTGATTGTGTATGGTTAGTTTGGGCTACAGTGGTAGACTTGGGTAAAAGAAATGGGGATATATGATCTGGATCTTGTTAGATGAATTCTCAATCATCTTCCTTATTTGTAAAATGGCCTAATAGCTACTCTGTTGATCTCATAGAATTTGTCCTAAGAATCAAATGGGATAAGATATAAAAGTACTTTGTGAATTTTTGTCTTATTTTTAAGGTTTATTTTCTTATTATATGTGTATGAGTATTTTTGCCTACATGTATGTGTGTGTACTACGTATGTGTCTGGTGCTCATGGAGGATAGAACAGGGCATTGAATCCCTTGGGTCTGGAGTTACAGACAGTTGTGAGCTACCATGTACATGCTGGGAATTGAACCTGGATTTTCTGCAAGAGCAATAAGTGCTCTTAACTGGTGAGCTGACTTTCCTACCCCTTTGCTAATTTTTTCTTTTTTACTGGATTAAAAAAAATTTTTTTAATGTGCGTGGGTGTTTTGTCTGCATGTGTGCCTGGTTTCCAGGGAGGCCAGAGAGGACATCAGACCCCTGGATCTGGATTTACAGATGTTATGAGTCACTGTATGGGTGCTGGGAAACTAACCTGAGTCCTCAGGAAGAGCTGCCAGTACTGTTAACCTCTGAGCCGTCTGCTCAACCTCAGTGCCCCCAAGTTTTGAGCCTAGTTATCTAGAAAAATGTTGGCATCCTGTATTTCATTATTAATTTAGTGAAATTAATTTATTTCACTATTATTAAAAATTAACTGTATTTCACAATTAATTAATTAATTAGGAGGGCAATTAATTCTGTGTACTAGGGCTCAAACACAGGCTCGTATATGTGTCACCGCGTAAGAAGGTCAGAGGACATCTTGCCAAAAATGGTTTCTCTTCTTCCATGAGGTGGGTCCCATGGTTTGAACTCAGGTCATCAGGCTTGGTGGTGGCAGGGGCCTTTACTCACTGAGCCATCTCACCAGGCCTTTTACTTTAAAGACAGGTGTGTGTGTGTGCTTGCATGCCCATGTGTGAATGTATGTCCAGATATATGTACAGGTGCATGTTCCTGTACATGTGATTCCAGAAGAGGTCATTAGATTCCTCAGAGCTGTATTTAGATATATATTTGTGAGATGCCCATGCCTGGCTTATTAACTGGTTTCTGGGATCCCAACTCTAGTCCTCATGATTAGATAGCAACTGCTCTTGGCGGCCTAGCCGTCTCTCCAGTGTTCCACACTTGTTTTTAAGACAGTCTAAGGTGGTCTGGAAGAAGAGCTGTACCTGAGGATGACCTTAACTTTTGATCCTCCTGCCTTACCTCCCAAGTGCTGAGATTACATGCATATGCCACCATGCCCAGTTTTATGGGGTGCTAGGGATTTTACCCATGGCTTTGTGCATGCTTAGCATGCGGTAGGTATTTTAGAGCTACCTCCCTAGCCAGAAAGTGTTAAAATTTTAGCCAGGCAGTGGTAGCGCATGCCTTTAATCCCAGCACTTGGGAGGCAGAGCCAGGTGGAGCTCTGTGAGTTCAAGGCCAGCCTGGGCTACCAAGTGAGTTCCAGGAAAAGGTGCAAAGCTACACAGAGAAACCCTGTCTTGAAAAACAAAACCAAAACAAGACCAAAAAAAAAAAAAAAAAAAAACTAATAGTTTTTTTTGTTTTTTTGTTTTTTTTGAGACAGGGTTTCTCTGTGTAGCCCTGGTTGTTCTGGAACTCACTATGTAGACCAGGCTGGCCTGAGACTCAGAGATCTCTGCCCCTGCCTCCTTCATGCAGGGATTAAAGGCCACTGCTGCCACCACCACCCAGCTATAAATTTTTAATTAATTAAAATGTTTTAGATTTATTTTATGTGTATGAGTGTTTTGCCTGCACGTATGTTCTCTATAGGCGTTCCTGGTGCCCAAGGAGGTCAAAAGAGGGCATCAGATACAGGGCATTAGATCCCCTGCAACTGGAATTACAAAGGGTTGTGAGCTACCATGTGGGTGCTGGAAACTAAGCCTTGGTCCTCTGCAAGATGCTCTTAATTGCTGAGCCATCTCTCTAGCCCTAATTAAACAACAACAACAACAACAACAAAAATACTTAGTGTGTGTATATGTGCCTACATGGGTATGTGCATAGGCCAGATGACAACTTGTGGGAACTGGTTCTGGCCTTCTACCATGTGGGATCAAGGTACCAAACTCAGTAAGACTTGCCTATAAAGATCTTTAGATAAAGGCCATGGGCCATGTTCCTGGTCCCTTTGTTTATTTTTGTATAAGCAGTATATGAATAAAACTTCCCAGCAAAAAATGTATACATTCAGTGTGCCTTCTTAGGGCAAATATTAGAACAGGAAATGAAAGTTCAGCATTTATCTAATTTGAGGAAATAATAAAGGCAGTAAAAAAATGCAACGTTGACGTGGTTGGATATATGTAGAGAAAAGCCAAGCCTAGCACCTCAGAGAACACCCACAGTCTTGGGTGGGTGGAAACAGGGCCATGAAGAAACCTAGACAGTGCTGCCAGCTGGGTAAGAGGAGAGTTGGGACTGTGTGGAGTCACCAGGTCTAAGGCAGGAGAGTTCCCGAAGGCAGCATCATGTCCAGTGACACCGTGCACCTTTGTGAAGGCTCCTGGGTTTCACGATTGATTAGGTGGAAGGTATATTCTAAAACACTTGGGCTCATTTTGTGGGCTCATTAGTTACTTTGGAAGGTGCAGCAAAACGAAAGGAGTGTGAGCTGGGCCTGTGGCAGTTAACTGGAGTGGTGATGAGGGATTAGAAAAACCACTCTGCTCAACTATGGAGCACACTGGGGAGGAAGGCTTTGTGCTGGAGCACTTGCCTAGCGTGCATGGGGGCCAAAGTTCAATCCCTAGTACTGAGTGGGAGTGTGGGACTGAGGGAGGACTCCCAAGCAAAGGAGAGAGAGGTTGTGTAGGCTCAGGCAGTGTTTTCAGTAAGCCAGGAACTGATGACACCAGGGAGTAATTAATATGGATAGCAAATATAAATTACCAAAGTTTCACAAATAAAAGGAAATCCAGGGGGCTAGAGAGGATGGCTCAGCAGTTAAGAGCACTTGCTGCTCTTGCAGAGGACCTGAGTTCCATCCCCAGCATATACATGGTGGCCCATAAACATCTGTTATTCCAGTTCCAGGGGATCCTATGCCTTCTTCTGACCTTCTTGGGTACCAGGCATGCATATGATACACATACATACATGCAGGCAAATAATCATACTCACAAAGTAAAAATAAATCTTAAAAAATCAAATGAGAGGCTGGAACACTGACTCAGTGATTAACAGCACTGCTGCTCTTCCAGAGGACCTGGGATAAATCCCCAGCACCCACATGGCAGCTCACAACTGTCTGTGGCTCTAGTTCTGGGGATCCACACCCTCATACAGACATACATGCAGGAAACACACCAAAGCACATAAAATAAAAATAAATAAATTTAGATAAATAAATAAAATGAGCCAGACATGGTGGTTCATGCCTCCTTTAACCCCAGCACTCAAGATGCAGAGGCAGACCTGGTCTGTGTAGCAAGTTTTAGGCAATCAGGGCTACATAGTGAGACCCTGTCTCAAAAATTGTGTGTGTATATCAGAATCACAAATAGAGCTAAGAGTGGTGTTTCACCCATGTAATCCCTGGGGCACCAGAATCACCTTGATTTCTAGACCAGCCTGAGCTACACAAATAAGGTTTGCCTTAGAAAGGAGGCCATATTTTCTGAAATAAAAGGAGGTGATTTATTTACCAGAAATGGGAGAAAGCTGTCTGACTAGTGAGAAGCATGCTGAGCAGCTGAGAAGCAGTGCTTGAGATGACAGAGTTATCTGATGCACTCAAAGGCTGAGGATGAGAGAGGAAATGGCTTTTCTAGAAACTGGGACAGATCCGAAAGAAAGACAGAGAAGGGTAGTGATCCATCCATTCACGGATTGCACTCGGCGACACTTGACTAGCTTTCCGTGGCCTGCGGTATGTTTAGCAGTTACTGTTCGAGCAGGGATGTGGCCCCGAGTCTGAGCCCCCTGTGCTGACCTAAGGCCCTGTACCCTCTTCAACACCGGCACCCCTGGCTGTTTTGGCCTTGGCTCCTCTGGAGGCAGCAGCAGATTACATAGGCATTTACCCTCAAGCATCAACAGCTCCCATCAAAGCAGAGCTGTGCCAGAGCAGAAGAACCTGCTTGTCTGCCCGGCTGGAAGAGTCCACAGGGAGAGGGAAGGGCACTAGTTTCTGAGTGTGAGCAGAATAAAATAACAGCAAATCCCCTTCAAGGCTGAACCCTTAAGTGTCCCAAGGGTGTTTCCTAGGGAAGCAGCAGCTACAGTGCCCTCACAGGTCTTGTCTTATCCCAGCCACACTCGGCCTGTGGATTCACAGACACTCCTGTCCTGTCTTCTTTTCAGAAGCCCAGTGGGTAAGATTTATGGTATTCAAGGCTGAATTTCAATTTACCACAGTCAGCAGTGTTTAGGTAAAAAATGCCTTTAATCAGAAAGGATTTATTTTTCCTTACCACAAATACATTAAAAGTAAAAAACAAAACAAAACAAAAACAAACCACAAACATATATTTATAAAATTGGAAGTCAGAGGACAGTTCAAAGCCTGCATCAGGGGCTGAGGGCTGGGGCAGCCGCAGGATGGCTGCTCATCTGTGGGTCTTGGGGTCCTGCAGTCATCTCTCCAACTGTGGTAGGTCGGACAGGGGGACAGAGGGTGCAGCTCCAGTCTGATGGCAGCGTTCCTGGCATGCTGTAGCAACAAGGCCCCTCTCCAGATGGTTTCTCCAGATCACCGTGGATGACAGGAGACAGCGTTGTTGGTGGGATGGGAGCGCCTGGAGCTGAGTGGGTGAAGGGCTGGCCTCCTTTCTGGAGCACGAGGATGACACCAATGCTGCCTCCAGATCCTGAGGAACTGTGGCTAGGGGTGGAGCCTTGGGCACTGAGGGGCGGGTTACAAATTGGAGTGCTGTGAATCCAGGTGAGGTTCACTGCTGGCCATTCTGTAAGACGCCAAGGCCGCTGTGGTTTCAAAACGAAATGTTCTAGTTGTGTCTGGCCCATCTTCTCCATGAGAGGTGCGGGAGAGGAAGCAGCTGAGTCACTCTGGTAGCTTAGAGAGTGCTGGGCAGTGGAGAAAGGAGAAAATCATCCCGTAAGAAAGCTCATGGGTGAGCTCCACTTAGTCTGGGCCTTGGCAATCAAGTAATGCTTCCATTTGCTCAACCAACAGTTGAGAGGTGGTGACTCTTTGTGTCGAACATGCTATTAGGCTACTAGAGACAGACAAGAGAGAACAGCCCTACAGTTCTCACTATTTACACAACGGTTCCTGTCCCATGTCTTTAAACTACTTTTTGTGTTGTTAAGAGAATCAAACCCAGCCTGTCATGTGGCTGGAGAACACTCCAAGGGAAGTATAAGTGAATTAACCACACCCCAGCCAGAGACCTGTAAGTGAATTAACCGCACCCCAGCCAGAGACCTATAAGTGAATTAACCGCACCCCAGCCAGAGACCTGTAAGTGAATTAACCGCACCCCAGCCAGAGACCTGTAAGCGAATTAATGTCCTGATTTCTGTGTTGAAAATCCTCGGGTTGGGGACTTAGCTCAGTGGTAGAGCACTTGCCTAGCAAGCCCTAGGCCCTGGGTTCGGTCCTCAGCTCAAAAAGAAAATCCTCGCTTTCCATATTTAGTTCTTCATGAGGCATGATCCTGTTACTTATTTTTCAGTCAATTATTTTCGTATCATTAAAAACTATAGTTGAGGAGCTAGGGACATGGCTCAGTTGTTAAGAGCACTGGCTGCTCTTCCATAGTGCCTGCGTTCAATCCCCAGCACCCATATGGCAGCTCACAACTGTCTGTAACTACAGTTCCAGAAGATCCGACACCCTCACAGTCATACATGCAGGCAAAACACCATAAAAAGAAAAAACAAACAAACAAAAACAAACAACTATAGTTGATTTAGCCGGACATGGTGGCATTTGCCTTTAACTCAAGCACTCAAGAGGCAGAGGCAGACAGATCTCTGTGCGTTCCAAGACAGCCAGAGCTACACAGAGAAACCCTGTCTTGAAAAAAACGAAAAAGAAAACAAAACAAACAAGAATAGAAACCCATTATAGACGCATAAGGTTTGGCCGAGAATACTCTGACAGGAGTCAGGAGATGGGCAGGGTTCGGAGAGGTGCAAGGAAAAGCAGAGTTGTGAAGAAGAACTGAGGCCTCTTCCTGTGTGAGTCACTTGGCCGGGTTCAAAAGCCTTCTGCATCTTCAGAGAGCAGGTAAGCCAAAACAGGAAGGTAGGGCTAAATCTTGTGGAATCCCAACAAAATGGAACCAGCACCTTGGCTAAATCTAAAAATCACAGTGCCGCATAAAACCAGGCATTCCCTTCCCTGGGCAGGGGCGGGGGCGGGGATGGGAGTGGGGGGCTAAGGAAAACGAGAGGGGACGCATTTCTCCATGCACAGTCTATTTCTCGATTCTTCTCCCAGGGCTTCCTTGGTTTCTAGGTCCTTACCTTGCTTATCGGATGCCTGCTACCTCCTAAGGATGACTTTTGGGCAGCCACATGAGGGAACCATGTCTTTAACATCCCTTCCACTTGCAGCAAGGTCCCTAGATACCGTTCTCTGTGAAAACAGGATAGTTTTAAACGTCATCAAGTATGAAAAAAAGAGATGTGGAGAATTGTACAGGTCTCCCTCAGTCTGATACTGAGAAGAAAGAAACAGGGAGACTTACCCCATCTGAGGCTTCCGTAAAACCCCCACGATACGCTGGATCCGGTCCATGGCCACACTCTGCTGGAAGCTACTCAATCCTACCGTGAAAGAGAGAGGGTGATCAGAGGCTGTGGGATGCAGCTCAGTGGCAGAGAGCTTGTCTAGCGTACACAAGGCAGTAGGCTCACTCCCCAGCATGAGAGAAAGCAGAGCGGGGACTGATAGACAGGTAGATGGGGGTTAAAATGGATTCACCCAAAGAAATTCAGTTACAGATGCAATCAGGGAATAGCTCAGGTCCAAAACTGATTTAAGTAAGAGACATGTCACACAGGGAGGGGAGCTACCCCCCCCCCATGCAATCATGAGGTTATTAATTACCTTTGTCAAAGCGGCCCATTTTCAGTCCATTCAGTAGATCTGTGAGGGGCCGTATGAACCCTTGGAGTTCTTTACACTGTAGGGAGACAGCGCAAAGGCTAAGGGACCAGCAGTGGTTTTTCTGCTGTCCTGTGTGTGGCAGCCAATACCATCCTCTCAGGGTCCTTATCACTCAATTCGGTGTCTGCCACTGCACTACTGCCTCCTGCTTCCTTACCTTTTGAGCAAAAAGCAGGTCTCCCTCTGTGGTACATCCCCAGGTGTGTAGACGGGTCTCCAGTCCAGCGTCTCTTGATCTTTTGACTCTAGATCCTCGCTGTTCCAGAGGAGAGGCTGTATGTTGGTTACTAGAAATCCTGGGTCGATGTCTGCAGCGGATAGGGCCTGGACTGGGCTGGGAGCCTCCCCTTTGCCCAACAGCGTCTGGCCTGAGCCCTTGGGTGCTCCTGCCCTCCCTCTCATTATCAGAGGGAAAGCCAGAGTCACTGTTCACAGGGGATGTGGAAAATGACGAGGAGAGAGAGGAGGAGGAGTAAGAAGAAATGCTAGATGGAGAATCCATAGGTCCAGGAGCAGGGGCTGAAAAGCAGCTCTCGTAGTACCAAAGATCAGAACCTGCAACTGAAAAGCAAAGAGAGGGAGTCTGAAACCAGTCAAAGGATCTGGAGAGGGACTGGGAGAGACTGGGGCGTTCTGAACACGATATTTTCCGTTCTCAACAGAAACAACAACAACAACAAAACCCTGGCTTTTCCACCCCCGTTCAAAATCCAGACCGCCGGCCCACAGAGTGAGTACCCGACTTGACACCTTCCCCGGCGTCTGCTGTTCTGGGCTGTTCCCTTCCAGACCTCACAGTGAGCTTGGCGACCTAAAAAGCCACCCGCTGGTGGCTGATGTGCGCACCAAACCCCACCTAAGGTCCCCGTGGGGACCGCCCCCACGGACACCCGTGTCCGTAGCTTTCGCATCCCTCACCGTCAGGCGCCCTGCGCCGGTCAGTCTGTGCTCGCGCCTTCCAGGTGATGCAATTCCTCTCGACACCCCGATCTGCGGCCTCACGAGCCCACTCTCTCCGTCCGGGTCCGTCCTCCGGAGGAGCGCTCCGCCCTGGTCTGCACGCCTGGGTCTGTCGGTTCAGCCCGGTGCGGGATCCAGCTCCTTCCCGGTCTGTGCTTGCGCCGCTCTGGCCGACCCACCTCCGCCTCACTCTGTGGGTCCCCGCCCCTTCCCCCCTCCCAGACACGTGCGGCCCCGCACGTGCCTCCCCCGGCGTACACAGACCTGGTGCTCTCATTGGATAGCTTGCCGGCAACACGTGACTCCAGGCACAGACACTCACTGCCCATTTGCCACCGCACGCGGGGGTTCGGCCAATAGAGAGGCAGCCGAGCGGTGATTGGCCGGGAGGGAAGCAGTCGAGGCTCCGCCCGTACATGCGGCTCCTCCGGTGATAAAAAGAAAGGAGGATGGAAAAAAAAAAAAAGTGAAAATGAAGAAAGGGGCGGAAAAGGGTGGAGCTCGTCGCCTTAAATAGGACGGCGCCGCGCGGGAGACTGCGCGGCCCGGGTGTGCGGAGCGAGACCGTGCCGTGGAGGCGGTGCCTGGGGACGGGGGCCCCCTCGGAGCGCCTCCGCGCACGGGCGCAGCACGTGGGAGCCCGCAGCAACTCGTGTCCGCAACGTGTGTGACAACGGACGTGTGACGCCGGGCCTCCGTTCCCTTGTCGGCGGCTCGCCCTCGTGACTCCCCACTCTTTGATCCTCCCCTCCTCGTCTCCTCGTTGGGTGCCTCCTGCCCTGCTGGGCGAGGAGGGTGGGGACTGCAGCCGGAACGCCGCGTCCTCTCCGGGGCTCCCGCCGAGCGGCGTCTTCAGCCGGTTCTTACATAAGCTGCCCCGCACGTTACCATCTCAGATGCCAGCCCGCCGGGACTCCAGGGGTCAAAGCCGAACTCGTCCCTGGCTTTTCTGCCCCGGGCCCTTCAGACCCTTCAACTCAGAACTCTCGGACTCTCAGCACAGGGAAGAGAGGAGAGGAGAGCCTCGATTCTCAAGGTTATGGCTTTATCTGGCCCCAGTTTATTTGTTCCTTTGAGGCGACTGGAAAGACGTTGAGGAAGGAAAAGAGCAAGTCCAGAGTCTCCAGCAGACGCGAACATCCGTTTCACCATGTCGTAGTTAAAGGAAACCAGGCAGGGCAGGACCCTGTGGGACGAAGACAACCTAGGGGACGCAAGGGGGCACTCTAGTTCCGATGAGGGTCGGGAGGACAGAGACTGGGATTTTTATTTTTTTAAGTGCATATTCTTACTAAAAGAAAAAGTTGGACAGGGATATAAGTTAGGGTTTGGAGAATGTGTGATTATTTTAAGTATATTCGAATACTTTTTACCTATATTTAGCAATATGGTTATTTTAGAAAAAGAAAAAGGTTTCTAAATTAAACCTCAGCACTGTTTCCCCAAACACAAAGTTTCACGGCACTATCAAATAAAATATAATTAATCTCGGTATGATGGCTCACTCCTGCTGTAATCCTAGAGGTTGGATACAAGAACTCGGTTCAAGACCAGCCTGAGCCACATGGGACCATTAGAAACCTGTTACCTGTGAGTATTCTCTTTTCTATGCTAAACTCTAGATTTATTTACAGGGTATGATTCCTGCCAATTAATTGACGTCTAATTCAAGTTTGTTTCTCTGCGTAGCTCTGGCTGCCCCAGAGGAAAGCTGGGCATGCGCCACCACACTGATTTCTGATTCTCAGTCTAATCTGCTCTTCATGCCCTCCAAGTTTCGGTGTACATGTCAGTGTTGACTTTAAAACAGACCATCATTAAGAAGTAGACACTTTTTTTTCTTTTTCTTTTATTTTTCATCCAACTTCTTGCCAAATTCTAGTCTGAAGAGTTGTAGCAGCCTTCTCTCACCTGGAGGGAGGGGACATAAAAACAGGATCAGGTGGTTGACTTGGTGTTTAAGAAAACACATTGCTTTTTGTTTTGTTTTTCAAGACAGGATTTTTTTTGTGTAGCCTTGGCTGTTCCGGAACTATATCTGTAAACCAGAGCTGGCTGTGGACTCACAGAGATCCGCCTGGCTCTGCCTCCCGAGTGCTGGGATTAAAAGCATGTGCTGACCAGGTGGTGGCGGCGCACACCTTTAATCCCAGCACTCGGGAGGCAGAGCCAGGTGGATCTCTGTGAGTTCCAGGCCAGCCTGGGCTACAGAGCGAGTTCCAGGACAGGGACCAAAACTACACAGAGAAACCTTGTCTCCAAAAACCAAAAACAAACAAACGAACAAAAAAAGCATGTGCCACCACCAACAAATGACTGGCCAGCTAAATTCAATTCCTAGCACCCATGCCAGGTGGTTCCCAAACCCCTGTAACCCCATTCCCGGAGCTCTGGTGCCTCTGGCCTCCTAAGTACCCAATTCATGTATCCATGCCCCTCCTCTATACATACACATAATTAAAAACAATAAAGCCAAAACACAAGATCAGGAGGCCAAGAAGTCTGCCCTCGCTCTCATCTCTGTGCAGACCCCACAGATTTCATGTTCTAAGATGGAGTCTCCACTCTGTTGAGAAACACGAGTCCTTTTCATGCTTCCTTCCTCCTGCTGAACTTTGCCTCTTGGCTCTTACAGGGTTGTAGCACACACCCATTTTGACCTCTGGCACCTGCCATAACTTCAAACCTGGCCAGAATGGAACCAGCCCTGGTTTTTCCAGTCTTGTTGGGAGTTTGGAAAAGCCTTCTCCATTCAACCTGCCTCTCTCCTAGGAGGTCTTGAAAATCCTCCCAGATTAGAATAAAAAAAAATGACATCACAAAAGTCTTTGTTTCAATTTATTACAAATCTCTTCAAGATTAGATAGTCAGATATTTCTAAATGTGATCCCATTTCTTTAAGCATAGGAGAACTGAACAGGTTGGTAAGAATTACTTCAGAGCACCCCCACAAAAGCCAGTGACTGGCCTCTTACCTTCTACATAAAATGTATCCCCCCTTGAAGGAGGGTCCATAAGAGAAGACAGGACACAGAACTCTGCAGACTGGACATGGCATCATTCTGATCTGGACTCTGCTAAAACACCCACACACACAATAGGTCATTGTCACCTTCCTAGCAATTCCCAATCCACCTCCAGGAAGATAGACACCCCTTTACCCTAACCCCCTTCTTCCCTACCTCTGGTCTCAAAGGAGATTTAACCCTCATCCCCATCACTGTAGAGAATTCTTCCTACTTGGGAGGCCACGACTCTCAATGATATTCGATGTTTTATCTTTTGTGTACATGGCTTTTTGCTAGTCACTGTGCTGGGTGCTTTGGGGGGCTATAAATAAGATGTAGTTCCTGTGCTCAGGAGGGGCTTACCATCTATCGAGAACCCACTATACGTTTAAAAACGCGCGTGGGGTATTTGCTGTTAGGCTTTGCTTGCCAGCCCTACCGCCCTGCCGCTTCCTCCCAGTTATGTTCAACTGCCGCTAGGCTGCTTTTTGGTCCCTTTACCTTTTCTGGCCATTGGTGTTCTGGGTTTCTTTTTTTTGTTTTGTTTTGTTTTTGTTTTTGTTTTGTTTTTCCAGACAGGATTTCTCTGTATAGTTTTGGTGCCTGTCCTGGAGCTCACTGTGTAGACCAGGCTGGCCTTGAACTCACAGAGATCCACCTGGCTCTGCCCCCTGAGTGCTGGGATTAAAGGTGTATGCCACCACTGCCCGGCTGTTTTTTGTTTTGTTTTTTAAATTTTATATTTTTCAGGTGGGTCTATATTTGTTACATTTTCTCATAATGTTCATCACACACACCCACCCACCACAGGGATGAAAACCAGAGCCTTGCAAATGTCACACAAGGGCTCTACCACTGAGCTACATCCCAATCTCTTCTCTCCTCTTTATTTTTATTTTTTTAAAAGAGTTATTTATTTATTATGTATACAGTGTTCTGTCTGCATGTGTGTCTGCAGGCCAGAAGAGGGCACCAGATCTCATCGCAGATGGCTGTGAGCCACCATGTGGTTGCTGGGAATTGAACTCAGGACCTTTGGAAGAGCAGTCAGTGCTCTTTAACCTCTGAGCCATCTCTCCAGCCCTATTTTTATTTTTATTTTTCAGATAAGGTCTCTCTATATAGCTCCAGCTTTCCTAGTACTCACTATGTAGACCAGGCTAGACTTGAACTCAGAGAGATCTGTCTGCCTTTGCCTCCTGAGTGCCGAAATTAAAAGCATGCACCTTACACAGCCTTCCTTATTTTTGAGATAGGTTTTGGGCTCTGGGTAGCTTTTGATTGATTATATCAAGCTTTCTCTTCTAGTCCCTATAATGCAAAGCTAGCTGTCCCCTGCCTCTTCCATTTCTTTGGTTGATTTCTCTTCCTCCACTGACTTAGTCACTGGCCTTTCTACTTTCATGGCTAGAGCTTTGCCCTGAGGTCTCCACTGATCTAGTCAGTTCTCTTTAGGACACCCACAGGACTGGCAAAATGATCACTTCCCTCCTAAGCCACTCTGGCATCCAATAGTTCCCACTTTGACTGACCATTTCCACAAACACGTTTATTAGATTCTATTTGTGTTTCATGGGTACATGTGTGTTGGTGTGTGTATGTGTGCATATGTAGAGGTCAGAGGACAACTTGAAGAAGTGGGTACATTCTTTCCATCACATGGGGCCTGGGGATTGAACTCAGATCATCTTGGTGGCAGACATCTTTACCATCTGAGCCATCTCTCTGCCTCTCCAAACATGGTTAAAGTCTGTAAGTTATCTTAACTCTCCTTTATAAAATTATCACTGAAGAGAGGCATTTTCTTCTAATTTTATTTTTCTGCTGTCAATTTATGCACCACTCTCCTAGTCTAGCCCTTTAGCGGGTATTTCTGGGAGAGTATAAACTTTTCCACTATGCATCTTGCATATAATAGGATGGAGAGTTTTCCTAAATTTTGATTCCATTGTCTTCACCCTGCTGGAGTACTCACCAGGCTCCTTATTGATCATCAGCCCCAAAGTCCAGCCCAACATTTCAGACTATCTATTTTTCCCTAACTTGGTGTATATAATATTAGTACACAAAATGAAAGGACTTGTGCATTTTTTTTACATTTATTTAGCTAGGTGAGAGGGCATGGGATGTCACAAGTGTGGAAGCCAATGGACAACTCTTGGAATCTCTTGTATCCTTCTGCCAAGCAGGTCTCGGGGACCAAACTTGGCCGAGGTCCTCAGGCTTGTTAGCAAGTACCTTTATTTGATGAGCCAGCTGACTGCTCAAAAAAAATTTTCTAAGACAGAGTCTATGTAGCTCTGGATGTCCTGGAACTTGCCATGGAGACCAAACTGGTCTGGAACTGGCAGAGATCCACCTGCCTCTGCCTCTAGAGCGCTGAGATTAAAAGCATGTACCACCACGCCTGGCCAGTTTTTCCTCAATAGGGTCTTGCTATGTCACTCAGGCTGGTCTTGCTTCCGTCCATCATCCCCACAGATGGCTTATTTCGAGTTTTTCTCCTCATCACCCTCTCCTGCAAGGAAGCCTCCTGTCCCCTGACCCCACATAGCAAAAACATAATTCTTGAACTTCCTTTGCAGCCCAACCCTTGTAGATATTGTAGCTTCCTACTGTTCCCCTCCGTAAACGTTCCTTGGGTCGTACCCTGATCACCAGACGTAACAGTCTGTTCTGCTTCCCTCCCTCAGCAGCTTCCACTCTGGTAAACTGTTCTTCATCTGTCCTTTCAGAACACCTAACCAGCAAAAGCTGTCTTAGTCTTGAGTTGTGTCTAAACCAAAATCTGGACTAGCTCAGCAGGTCAAAGCGCAAGCCACGGAAGCAAACTGACTCCTCCGAGCTGGGCTCCGGCCTCCACACATGTGATCAGGCACAAGTGCCATAGCCCACTCTGCCGGACAGTTGACACAAACCAGAGTCACTGGGCAGAGGGAACCTCATCTGAGGGATTGTCTCCATCAGATTGCATTGTGGGAATATCCTTGGGGAATTTTCTTCTTTTCTTTTTTCTTTTTCTTTTTTTTTTTTTTGGCTTTTCAAGACAGGGTTTCTCTGTGTAGTTTTGAAGCCTGTCCTGGAACTCACTCTGTAGCCCAGGCTGGCCTCGAACTCACAGAGATCCACCTGGCTCTGCCTCCCGACTACTGGGATCAAAGGCATCTGCCACCATGCCTGGCGAAAATTCTTGATTAGTGATTGATGTAGAAGGAGCCAGCCCACGGTGGGCAAGTGGTATAAGAAAGCAAGCTGAGCAAGCCAGGGCAGCAAGCCAGGAAACAGTGGGCCTCCGAAGTCTAGGCCTGAGCTCCTGGCCTGACTCCTTGCAATGGTGAAGTGTGACCTGGTAGTTGTAAGATGAAATAAACCCAAGTCATTTTTGTCAGTGTTTGATCATAACAACAAAAACCAAGTCAGAGTACCTCCGTGGAAGTAGTATCATTTGGTTCCCCTACCAATGCCTGCCCTGTTTACTCAAGGTCACTAGGCCTGAGATCTGTCAGGATAAAGATTTTGTGTCTCCCTCCTCCTAAATCCCCATTTGACTCACTGGTTCTGTTGCCGCTGGTCCTGCTGGTCTCCTTGGCCCCGCTGGTCCCGCTGGTCTTGTTGGGCCCGCTGTTCCCGCTGATCCCGCTGTTCCCGCTGATCCCGCTGTTTCTGCTGTTCCCGCTGGTCTCGTTGTTACAGGATTCTGCTGCTCCACAAGTTTGGTCTGAAGACTAATGGTGGTCTCTACGGCTTCTGTTGTCACCTCCTTCTGCAGCCTGTTCTGCCCTCGGCAGGATTGGGAAACAGTTTTCCTTTCTTCCATCTAACATCCCCACAGATGCTCTATTTAGGGTTTTTCATCTTTTCCTTCAAGCAAGCCTCCTACCACCACCACCCACCCCAGCCCCGCATGACTAAAACTCAAGATGAGGGATTGTCTGGGCGCAGTGTTAGCACAGATTGTGTATGGATTCCATTCAACAAGTCCTTCCATTGTCCCTTTTCCTGTGATAGTAAGGCCACTAGGTTCTGGCTTCCTTCCCCCAGCTACAGTTAACAGGTCCGGTTGGGACCTGTGTCCTAGTTGCTATCTACCAACTTCTCTTTTCTCACTCACTTTCCTTTTGTCCTCAGGTGGCCGTACTCAATAGTCCTGGATGGACTGGAACTTGCTGTGTAGATCAGGCTGACCTGCAGCCCATGGCAATCTTCCTGCCTCTGCCTCCTGAGTGCTGGGGTTGTACGAGAGCACTACCATACCCAGCCTGATATTCATTCTTGCCAATCAGTTACGTTTCAGCACTCCCCAGTTTCTGTTGACTGTTATTTGTCCTGACCCTCTTAGATGGAGAAGTCACTCACCAACCTGTCCTCCGACTCAAACATGGAGTAGTCAACAGTGAAGTTTGCACTAAAGTCATCTGAGAAGAGGAAAGGAAAAAAGCTGTAAAAGGTGTTGGTACAATCTACTTTTCGTTATTTTTAGTGTGAAAATGTTTGTGAGGCCGGGCGGCGGTGGCGCAGGCCTTTAATCCCAGCCCTTGGGAGGCAGAGGCAGGTGGTTCTCTGTGAGTTTGAGGCCAGCCTGGTCCACAAATCAAGTTCCAGGACAGCCAGGGCTGCACAAAGAAAACCTGTGTGAAAAACAAACAAAGTTTGTGGGGCTGGAGAGATGGCTAAGCGGTTAAGAGCACTGACTGCTGTTCTGAGGACCTGGGTTCAATTCCCTTCGATCCCCAGCACCTACATGGCAGCTCACAGCTGTTTGTAGCTCCAGTTCCAGGGGACCTGACACCTGTGGCAAGACACCAATACAGATAATAAAAATAAATAAGAAAAAAGTTTTTGGGCTGGGTGGTGGTGGGCACACCTTTAATCCCAGCACTCGGGAGGCAGGCAGATCTCTGTGAGTTTGAGGCCAGCCTGGGATACCAAGCGAGTTCCAGAACAGCCTCCAAAGCTGCAGAGAAACCCTGTCTTGAAAAACAAACAAACAAACAAAACAAAACAAAGAAAAGAAAAGAAAAGAAGTCTGTAGATTGGAGCTGATGAGATGGCTTAGCAGTTAAGAACATGTATTTCTTTCAGGGACCTGAGGTTAGTTTCTAGACTCCATACTGAGTAGCTTTCAATCCCTCATAACTCCAGCTCCAGTGGGATTTGATACCGCTGATCTCCATGGCAACTTCACTCATGTACAAGTACACATCCCTCCAATATACATAATTTAAAATAATAATGAAAACCAAATCTTTTTGTTTTGTTTTGTTTTTAGAGACAGGCTCTCTCTGTGTAACAGCCTTGGCTGTCCTGGACTAGCTCTGTAGACCAGGCTGGCCTCAAACTCACAGAGATCCACCTGCCTCTGCCTCCCAAGGGCTGGGATTAAAGACGTGCGTCACCATGTCTGGCTAAATCTTTTTAAGTAGATTTATATTGTCAATTTAGTATCTAAAATAATTTACAAATTGAAAATTTTCCAAATTGTCCCCAACATTTTCCAAAGAATAAAAATATAATGATCTTAAAGGGCTGCAGAGACAGTTTAGAGGTTAGGATCACTGGCTACTCTTGCAGATAGACCTGGGTTCAGTTCCCAGCACTCACTTCTTTGCTCACAACCATTTGGAACTCCGGCTGCAGGGGATCCAGTGCACCCTCCTGACCTCCGTAGACACCGGGCACACACGTGGTGCACAGACACACATACAAGCAAAATATTCATACACAAAAAAATTCTTTTTTTTTTGGTTTTTTGTTTGTTTAGGGTTTTTTGTTTGTTTGTTTGTTTGTTTGAGACAGCATTTCTCTGTGTAGCCTTAGCTGTCCTGGAACTCGCTCTGTAGACCAGGCTGGATTTGAACTCACAAAGATCCACCTGCCTCTGCCTCCCTAGTGCTGGGATTAAAGGTGTGTGCCAGCACTGCCCAGCATGAAATAGTTATTAATTTAAAAAAAAATCACGGGCTTGAGAAAGAATACCAAGAGTCTCGGTAGGTTTTGCTCATAGCCAAAATTTTGTCTGACCCTCTTGGTGTATTGCAGAGTGAAGGACAATCTTTGAATGAGGTATTTCCCAAATCTCCTCCTACCCAACTAAGACTCAAACCCTTTCACGTACGCACCATAATTGGGGGTAATTGTGTAATAATAATATGTGACTTGATAGTAATCCCCCTCTTCCAGCTCTTCATCATCCTCGTATTCCTGTCCTGCGAAGAGACAAGAGCTACAGGTCAAAAGCATCTAGAGCTCCTTAGCAACAGCACATGTGGAGTTGATCCCAGATCTCCTGGGTTTCCTTTCTGCCTCCTCTCCAGAGGCCTCAGCTCCCTGCTCTGTCCCTCCAAACCCGCCCAGTTAGGGCAGAACTCCCAGGACAGATCTTTTCACATCCGCTAAGCCCCAAGGGAGATGTTATGTTTATAAACGGAAGATGGAGACCAGAAATTTAGAAAAGCATATAGATTCCGTATGCTCCCAAATTTGTTATATTTGGGAGAGATCTTATCAGCATCTCTCACAAAACGCTAACAATCTCAGGCTTTTGAGTTTTGGTTTACTTCCAGCTTCCCTGCTAACTAAGCGGAAGTTTGAACAGTCCATTTAGAGCCCCCCCCCCCCCCCCCCCCGTTTTCTTTCTTTCCTTTCCTTTTTTTGAGACAGGGGCTCTCTGGGTAGCCTTGGCTGTCCTGAAACTCACTGTGTAGACCAGTCTAGCCTTGAACTCACAGAGATCTGCGTGCTTCTGCCTCTGCCTCCCAAATGCTGGCATTAGAGGCATTCCTTAAAGTGAGTCAGCTGGACCAAACAACCCATCTTTTCTTCCCTTCTAGAACGAAAAATGTGTGGCGTTGACAATTGAATCCAGAATCCTAGACCTTCTGCTGATCACATCCCTCCGACCCCAGACTGAGGACACGGGATTTAAAGGAAAGGGAAGCAATGACCCACCTGGCAGACTGGAGAACAAAGAAGGGAAGGAGCCAAGCTGCTCTTGGGACTCTGTCCCTAAATGCGGCCAGTGCTTGACTGTCCTAGAAGCCAATCCATTTATATCTTCTTCTTTTATTTATTTATCTATCTATCTATCTATTTATTTATTTATTGTGGTTTTTCGAGACAGGGTTTCCCTCTGTGTAGCTTTGGAGGCTGTCCTCTAACTCGCTCTGTAGACCAGGCTGGCCTCGAACTCACAGAGATCCACCTGCCTCTGCCTCCCGAGTGCTGGGATTACAGGCGTGCGCTGCCACCGCCCGGCTTCTTCTTCTTTTTAAGACAGGGTTCCCTATGTATCCCTAACCAGCCTAGAACTCACAAAGACCCTCCTGTCTCTGCCTCTGGCGTGCTGGAATTGAAGAAGTGAGCCACCACACCCCAGCTTGGTTTTGTTTCTTGCTATAGGGAGTATTTGTTTATTTGAGACAGGGTTTCTCTGTGCAGCCCTGGCTGTTCTGGGACTTGTTTTGGAGAGCAGGCTGGCCCAAACTCAGAGATTTGCCTGCCTCTGCCTCCTGAGTGCTGGGACTAAAGGGTGTGTGCCACCGCACCTTGCTAGGGTGGGGGTGAAGGGGGTATTACATGTCTGGGGCTAGTCAGGAACTCACTGTGTAGTCAAAATGGACCTTGAATTTTTGATCCTTTCCCCTCTGTGTGCTAAGAACTGGGGCAGGTGCCGGCGCGCTTGGCTCTCACGCCTGTGTCTTTGCTGACAGAAGTTGGGGTTTTTTTTTGCTTCTGCTCTGTGGGAAGGGGCTACTCTGGCTTTTCTCACTGCTCCCCCCAGCATCCAAGAGCCCCCCTCTTCCCTTTCCCGCGCCTCACTCTTCTGTTCAGCTTTGTGGTGACAGCGACAGAAACCTGAGCTCAGTCTTGCTGGAGGATCTCTCTTTAGGACTCCAGCCTCCACCAGCCTTCTCTTCTTTGACAGGGCTTGGAGTTGCTTTGCCTTTGGTTTCCCGGCTCCACTTTCCAGATCTCTACTCTGCCCGCAAGCCTGGACTCCAGCAGCTGAGAAAGCACCATCACTCCCCGCCGACATGCCCACTCACCTTCTCTTTATATCTTTTCTCTCGTCCCATTGACCACAAAAGAAGGCGTACCAAAGCTCGGGATCAGAAGTAGACTTACTTACCCAGGACGAGCGGTACAGCAAGGAAGGCCACCAAAAGGACATCCATTCTGGGCTGGGCACTATGGCTGTGAAAGTCAAAAGAGGAAATTCTGCTGTTTCCCACCACACTTACCCAGCCTCCCCCGCTGCTGGGAAGCTGGGAAGGAGCAGTGATTCTTCTCCCAAGGGACAGGACTCTCCGCCTACTTGCTCAGTAGATCTGTTACGCAGCTGCTGGACTGAGGGGCAAGCCTGTTGGATGGACGCAAACTTGTTATTCCTGGAGAGCCCCCAGCTCTAGATTAGGTCCACTCGGGACTCTTGCTGCTGGGACCAATGTCTCCACTCTCTCCTCCTTCCCATGCAGACCTGTCTTTACTCACAATATCTTTTATCACTGTGGGGATGATAAGAAGAAAGGGTGAGGACCTTTTCTAGACCATAAATAAATGGTGCCTCTTCTCTGCCTATCTTGGCTATGGAGGATGAGAGTGATGTTTATGAACCATTGTTTGACTCCTAAATTTCCTTCTGCATTGCTGCTGATAAAAATCTGTCAGGTCCAAAGGAAACTCCAATTTCTCAACTTCCAAAAGGCAGTCATATATCCAGAAATGAGCTCATCCTGGACTTTATAGGAGGATTTCTGGAAGGTAGAGAAAAGCCAGCCTTCCACAGGAACTTGTGAAGCTGGTTCCCATCTAACCAATGAAGTCATTTCCCTTCCCTCTGGCAGAAGGGACATATGACTACCAGAGAAGAGTATCAGTTTATTAAATCCTATGCTGGTCTCCAGGCTCTCTCAGTATCACAAATACCTGTTGCACATTTCAAAGTCCACACTGGCCTGGCAGTGATGGTGCACGCCTTAAATCCCAGCACTCGGGTGGCAGAGGCAGGCAGATCTCTGTGAGTTCGAGGCCAGCCTGGGCTACAGAGCGAGATCCAGGACAGGCTCTAAAGCTACACAGAGAAACACGATCTTTAAAACAAAACGAAAGTCCACACTAACATCCTAGCCTTTCTCACCCCCTTCTCTACACTGTACCGCCTCCAGCTCATGGGCTCCCCACCCCACAGCTACTCCTCCTGTAAGGATCCTCACTGTGCCCACTGTATTCTCTACCTCCCACTATCCCCCCCTCCTCTTGCAGATAGCCCTGGCCTTGTCTGCACTGTTGGCCACACTCCATCTACTTTCCTTCTCTTCTCTGAACTCTTCCTGATGCCTCTGGCTGTTCTCTCTTAACCTTAACCATGCCATGAAGCAGCCACGTTGGCAGTTTCTTTACTGTACCCCTGAAAACAATAGCCAAAGCCAGTTATTTCTCTCCACTTCATGTTGGCCTCACCTGTTCCCCCAACCCCCGACTTTTTGGATACAGGATGGGAGAAGAGAGGAAGCAAACACCACCTTTCCTCCTGCTAGGCGCCAGGCCTGTCTCCCACTTTCAGACACAGGCACCTTCCCTATCGTTCTGTCTGCTCTGGTATTTCCTATTTTCATTTGGTTCAATTCAGAAACAGCAGCATATTGATTAGGCATAATGAACTAAGTTTAGTCTGTTAGGCAATTGAGACCTCACAGACTAGACAGTCAAAAAACAAAACAATACCTTTGATCCCAGTGTTTGGGAGGCAGAGGCAGGAGGATCTCTGAGTTTGAGACCAGCCTGATCCAGAGTGAATTCTAGGACAGCCTGGACTATTTCACAGAGAAACCCTGTCTCGAGAAACCCCACATATGTAGTAAATATCTGCTCAGCATCTAAAATTGTTCCCTGGAACACACAAGTGTCTGTGAAATCAGTTTTACAGGCGGCTCTCTCTGGTCAGGAGATGCCCTGTTGACAGCTCATTAAGTGAAAAAAAGAGTTGTCTTGTCCATATTTCCCCTAACTCAGGCTGCTGAACTCAGAGCAGGACACTCTGGCCAGGATGCTCCCATCCTCTTAACCCTCCTAATCACGGGACAAAAAGTGCCTGGTGTCTTTTTGCAAAAATTTGTTTCTCAGTTTCCAGAATTTACAGAGTGACACACATGTAGAAAATTAAAAAAAAAAAAAATCACTTCAGGGAAGCCTGGTTTTCTTCAGACAATTTCTGTAGTTTGTTGTTGCTTTGATTACACTCTCAAAAACAATTTTCCAGATATGATCCCATCGTAGGATTCCTTTGCTGAGGCATCCTCCTAAGGACCAGTCTGTCCTCATACAAATGATGAAATCGTTCTAACGTGATATCCCCCTCCCCAGCTTGAGGAACAGACACCACTTAAGTTTATTTTTCAGAATATAAATAGAGGAAGTGTGACATCAAAGGAACTAAGCAGCTCGGGGTGGGGGTGGGTGTCATTTCCCCTCGTCTCCTTGCTCCAGTTGCGTTTTGACTCCTGGATTCTTTCTAAACCTTTTCCTAACATTTCTCCTCTTGCTTCTCTGATTCTGTCATTACAGAATACAGGCGAAGTCTTCAACCGAGACAGACCGGACCACATAATTCCTATACGAGGCTGCCAAAGAGCTCCAATTTTTAAGGCCAACTTTAATCCCTTAGGGTGCTCCTCTGGGCCATTTCCTCTAATTCAAGTTAAGAACAATGCCCGTCCCTATCTTTGTACAATCCCTATCCTGGGCTTTTTTTTTTTTTTTTTTTAAATCTATCTCTAGATGCAAACAGGATCTTTCCCCGCCAAAGCTCGTCTAGAAATCGGTAGGGTTGCTATCACCCTTCTCTACAGAGCAATGAAAAGAAACTGTCGCCAAGGCACAAGAGAACCCAGGAATCCTTGCCCTGATTGGGCCCAGTCCCGATCCACTGTTCTGGAGCCACTCCCAGCACCAAGGGGAGGGTTCGGAGAATTGGGAGACTACAACTCCCAGAAGGCCGTGCTGCCACGACCCCGCCTCTGCAGTTCCGCCTCATCAAGTATTCATTGGCCTTCCGGGGGTGGGGATTAGATGGGAGGTGGCCATGGGGCAGCGACCGGGGGTTGTTCCCTCTTCGGCTTCCGTAGAGGAGGTCGGGCGGACCTTCGTGCGGGGTTTCGGTGCCCCCCCTTCCCCTTCCCCGGGGTCCGGGGGTGACATTGCACCGCGCCCCTCGTGGGGTTGCGTCGCCGCCCCACGCGGACTCCCCCCCGGCGCGCTGCTCCCACTCGCCTCCCTTGGCCGGGGCTCCCTCCCGCCCCCAGCTGCCCAGTCATGGGGGCTGCTGTGTTTTTCGGATGCACCTTCGTGGCGTTCGGCCCAGCCTTCGCCCTTTTCCTGATCACTGTGGCTGGAGACCCGCTTCGGGTGATCATCCTGGTCGCGGGGTGAGTAGCGAGTGGTGGAGACGGGGCCAGGCGTAGAGAAGACGATGCAGAAAGGGCTGGAGGAACTAACTGGGGCGAGCATGGGAGCCCGAGTTGGGGGACAGAAGTGGGAAAAGGTTGGACAGGATCAAATCGTGGTTTAGGCGATTTTCCGCAGTCGGCTTCCGCCTTCCAGGGATTTCACAGATGCCTCCTGTAATCCTCCCGGCAATGTCAGAGAAGGCCCAAGGCCGAGGCTAGTGAGGGGCTGTGCTGACCTCGGCCAGGCGAGGACCCACGAATGATCGCTTGCCCGTCCGTCGGTGCCCGCACACTGACTGCCGTCGCACCGAAGACTCTAACCAGATTTCCTCCCCTTCTGCTGCTTGCAGATTCCTACAGAGGAGTCTGTTGGTGGAGACACTTATCCTATTTGGTCCCTGTCTCCCTGACCATCCGGAAGTCTAACTTCCACTTTTCACGCTGCAGCCTTGGCTGGTTCCCTCCTTGGCTTTCCTGGCTGTCCCTATCCGTGCCTCTCTCATTGCCTTGTGTTTCCTCAGAGCCTTTTTCTGGCTGGTCTCCCTGCTCTTGGCCTCTGTGGTCTGGTTCATCTTGGTCCATGTGACAGACCGGTCAGACGCCCGGCTCCAGTATGGCCTCCTGATTTTTGGTGCAGCTGTTTCTGTCCTCCTACAGGAAGTGTTCCGCTTTGCCTACTACAAGCTCCTTAAGTAAGGACAGGGGGGTCTGGAAGGGAGAGGGGGCAGTGGTGTGCCTAGTGGGAAGGGGGCCAGCCCTTGGATGGTGGTTGGAATAAGGGGCATTAAAGGGAGGGTATCAGAGGGAAGGGAACATTCCTACCATCCCTTATATTTCCTCTCTTTTATCCCAGGAAGGCAGATGAGGGCTTAGCATCGCTGAGTGAGGATGGACGATCACCCATCTCTATCCGCCAGATGGCCTATGGTGAGCCAAGGGAGAGGGGACCAGAGGAGGGAGTTGCCCCCCCCCCCTTCAGGGTAATCTAAACATCCACATGTGCTAAGTGTTTTTCTTCATACTTGACATCCAAGGAGAGGCGGTCTGGAGGGAGTGTAGGTACGGCAGAATTTCCACTGGGCATGGGGAAGGAGGTACTGGTAAGGATGCTGTGGTGATCTTGGATGTTGACAAGTGCCTCCCCCCCCCTCCAGTTTCTGGTCTGTCCTTCGGTATCATCAGTGGTGTCTTCTCTGTTATCAATATTTTGGCCGATGCACTTGGGCCAGGTGTGGTTGGGATCCATGGAGACTCACCCTATTACTTCCTGACTTCAGGTAAGGCTCACTTCTAATCTGGACTTTATGCCCCGTCCATCCCTGGCCCTGATCTGACTTATTGACCTTCCCTGGGAGACTCCTCTGGCTCAACATCTCAGGAGGCTGGGAGAAGGTCAGGGACGCATCTCCTCCCCATCTCCCTCCCTGCAGCCTTTCTGACAGCAGCCATTATCCTGCTCCATACCTTTTGGGGAGTTGTGTTCTTTGATGCCTGTGAGAGGAGACGGTACTGGGCTTTGGGCCTGGTAGTTGGGAGTCACCTACTGACATCAGGACTGGTGAGTTGGAGATAGGGGCCTGAGTCAGGGAGAACCCATTTCATGGTGAGTGGGATGGGGTATGTGTTCTCACTTCCTATCATTAACTTACCTCGGGTGGAGGCAGAAAGCTGAGTCTCTGGGTTCTGTCACCTCAGCACCAGTTAGGCCACCTTCTCTGGGGAGGAGCCTGACTGCTTAGTCAGACCAGTGCAGAAGGCCTGAGGTGAAGAGGAGGAGCTGAAACCTTTGAGGGAATCTGCAATCCAAAGTTCCCTTTGCTACAAGGTGTTGGTGCTTTGAAGGGAAACAGGAGTCTGAATAGGATGTCTAGGGGAGATTCAGTCAGAGGCACGGAGTGAATGTTGGGGTTCCATGGGAGAGAAGCTCACCTCTTTTTTGTCCTCATTCTCAGACATTCCTGAACCCTTGGTATGAGGCCAGCCTGCTGCCGATCTATGCAGTCACTGTGTCCATGGGGCTCTGGGCGTTCATCACAGCTGGAGGCTCCCTCCGAAGTATCCAGCGCAGCCTCTCGTGTAAGGACTGACTACCTGGACTGATCGCCCGACAGATCCCATCTGCCTGTCCACTGCCCATGACTGAACCCAGCCCTAGCCCGGGTCTATTGCCCACGTCCTCCGTCTCCTCCTCGCTGATGTGTCCCGCCACCTTCCTTCCGGGTTTGGCGTTGTCCATTTGTGACCTGTAGTCTCTAAGCTTTATCAGGAACAGCTTGGGTGCAGCCCGTCAGGGACTGGTGGGTTTGAATCTGTATTTCTCCCCACCACCTGGGGAGCCCCTTGTCCAGGTCTCCCCATGTGTCAGTGCTCTGCTCTCACCCTGCCCATGACTCACCCCGCTTCCCCTCTGCAGGCCGACGGCAGGAGGACAGTCGGGTGATGGTGTATTCTGCCCTGCGCATCCCACCCGAGGACTGAGGGAGCATGGGGGGGACCCCTGGGCCTGGGGTGCCCTCCCGACCTCCTGTATTTCTCCATCTCCAGTTCTGGACAGTGCAGGTTGCCAAGAAAAGGGACCTAGGTTAGCCATGGCCCTGGTGATGAAGTTACTGGAGGCTCAAGGGTAGATGAGTTCAGTTTTCCAGTATCTCCTGCCCAGACTGGACATCTTGGTCTTTTTCTCAGGTCTGAAAGGAACCATTTTTGGTATGATAATGACCCCAGAAATGCCTTTTTTTTTTTAAGTGTGGGGGGAGGAGGTACACTGGGAGCTTCCTAACCTCCTGTGGGGCTGTACTTTTGCTCCTGAAACTGCTGATCATGGCTCATTTCTGTCCCATCCCCCTGGTCCCAGGCCCTGGGGAAAAGGAAGGAAGTGCATGTTTGGGAACTGGTACCGCTGGAACCCATGTTGTAACGTCCCTGACCATCAGCACCCCTCCTCTCCCCAAGGTGAAGTGGAGGGTGCTCTGGGGGTTGGTCCATTCCATGGCAGTGCCCCTGGAGGAGTCAGACTACCATGGCATTGCAGGCCAAGAGGGCAGACATTTTTTCTAGTTTTTAATCGGGGCGTGGGAGGGCTGGGGAGGTTTTCTACCAGTGTGTCATTTTTCTGCTGAGGGTGGGAGAGCCCATCCTTTTACTCAAGGTGATTGTGATTTTGACTAATAAAAAGGACTTTATAATTGTGGGGGAACTTGGCTTTCAAGAGAGGGGATAATGGATTGAGATTTCTAGCCCCTGGTGGCTCTGGTCCATCCTCCTCCCTGGCCTGGCAACCAGTGTTCACCATGGCAGCTTTGGTGTAGTATCAGAAGCATCGGTTGGTGGTTTAACGTGTAGAAACTGAGTTAATTTTTCCACAAGTAGAGTCCCCCCTGTCCAGGAATAGGATACAAGGAGTTAATCCCCCAGTCTTCTTCTCTGTGTCTGTCTCTACCACTCAGAGGACAGAGGAACTCTCCCACACTTGAAAGGCACAAAAGACAGACCAGATTTAAGGTCAGAAACTTGAGTTTTCAAACATTATTAAGCAAAAAAAAAAAAAAAAAAAACCAAAAAAACTAACATCCCAACAGCAGCTCTTTTTCCTAGAGGAAAAAAAAAATCACGATGTGTATCTAGGGCAGGGGCCGTGAAAATGTAAGGTGAGGGATGTCAGGGCCTATCCTCAGCTTCTTCATAGCTAGACATTAAAACAGGGAGCCCCTGACATTTGTCGTTGAAAGGCCAAAGGCTCCTCTCTTCCTTGAAGAACTGCGTCCTTGCTTCTCTGGTGTGTGACTGGGGAGGTGGTGTGTAGAAGGGCCTGTGCCTGCCTACTTCTGGTAGTGCGGTCCCGGCAGCCCCTTAGAGAGGCTCTCTGACAGGTGTAAGGGGAAGGCGTCCATGGCATCGTGAGACAGAGCTTATGCCTCTGTGGCAGCCCGTGCTGAGGTGAAGACCACACTCTTCCTGTTTCCTAGCCTCTTCTTCCTGGAAGGATAAACAGTTGTTCGTGGGAGTGACTAGTGTCCCAAGTGAAGATTAGAAGAGGAAATAAGTATCTGATTAGGACGCTAAATTTTCTCCTTCCCTCCCTTTCTGAGTATTGGGATTACAAGTGTGTGCCAGCATGCCAGGTTTAATGTGGTGCTAGGGATCAAACCCAAGGCTTTGTGCATGCTAGGAAGCACTCCACCAACTGAGCCATAGAGCCAGAGAAATTTTTTTTTTTTTTTTTTTGAGATGGGGTGTCTTTCTATGTAGCCCTGGCTGTCTTGGAACTCTGTAGACCAGGCTGGCCTTGAACTCAGAGATCCTTCTGCTTCTGCCTCCCAAGTGTTGGGATTAAAGGTGTGCACTACCATGCCTGGCTGAGAATGCATTTTTTTTGTTTGTTCTTGTTTTTTGTTGGCTTGTTTTTTTTGAGACAGGGTTTCTTCTGTGTAGCCCTGGCTGTCCTGGAACTCACTCTGTAGACCAGGCTGGCCTTGAACTCAGAGATCCATTTGCCTCTGTCTTCCAAATGCTAGGATTAAAGGTGTGCACCCTTGCTGCCCAGCCTCTGAGAATACTCGTGAATAGAAGTAAAGTACTGCAGGTATAGAAAGTAGGACCTCACCTAATTTTTTGAGCGATGAAATAAACAGCCAGCAGAAGACAGAGACATCCCGCCAAGATTCCCACGCCTAGACCCAGCATCTCCCCTGGGGGAGATAAAGATGTTAGCCCGGTGTACCAGGCACTAAGCCTTTCCAGATGTGCTGGGAACCAAACCCCCTCCTATTTCCACACAGGACTGCCTACCTGTGGTATACAATGGTCCCACTGTAGAGGAAGGAAACTTGAGTTAGGGGAGTTTCAGAACATCTTCCCATTTGGGAGCTCTGTTTACACATCTGGAAAATGACCTGGACATCTGTGGCCAGGAGGGGTCCCCAGTCTAAAGTACAGGAACCCGCCCTTGGCCGTTTTCTGCCCAGGGCTTGACTGTTTCATGCCTTGAGTTCCTCAGTTTCCCACCTTTTCTGAGCCCTGCAAGTCACCTTGGGTGAAGGAAGCAAAGATGGTCCGCTGGTTGAGAGGCTGGGGTACCCTGTAGTTCTGTATGAGGGGCTCAGGTGGTTCCTCTTTTGTAGAGAACAACGTCTCCTGGAGCTTTTCTAACTGAGGAGCAGGAGTGTAGAAGTCACTCGGGGCTGGGCAAGGGTCAGTTAAAGTCACTCTTCGCCTCCCCACACTCACCTGTCCCACTGAAATCTGGGCCCTTCTGTTGAAGACTGTCCAGAGGACACTCTGGTAGCAGGGGGGAGTTGTGAGCGAGCCATTGTAACGGAAGAACTGCTCCAGCTGTTGGGGGAACAGCTCTCTCACACTGAAGGGGGGCACTGAGGTTATCTCATCTAGGGAGAACAGAGCAATCGTCAACCTTCCTGGACCGGGTTCCTCTGGGCAGAATGCACTGCCAGCTCACTGCCTGCTCCCAAAGCCTCTTCGGTCAGGTTCTGAAAGTTTCTGTGCTGTTGAATTCTTGCTGCAGGTTTTTAGGGCTCACCTTTGTGTCTTATTTCATGCAGATGACTCAGAATGTGCTCATAGGCTGGATTCTCGGTCTCACCCACCTGTGAAGGGAGTGTATGGTAGAAGCGTGTGTCTGGAGTAAGGGTGCATGGGGTAAATAGTACAGAGAGGCTGGCAAAGAACAGGCCTGAGGAGTGTACATAAACGGTGGAGAGACCTGAGAGAGGTTAGGGGCCACTGACCTCAATTAAGATGCCTAGGACGGCCAGGCCCTGAGGCTTCTGAGCTGCCTCACTCAGGCTGCCATAGGACTCCGAGTCATAATGGATCACGTGGAGCTGTGGGGAGGAAGAAGGGGACCCGGTTACCGTGTGCCTCATTCTTCCCAGGGCTTTGGCTTAGGTCACCACCTCAATCCCCCAACGCAAGGCTCTGCCCCCAGAGCTCTGCCTTCTCCCTTCAATCTGATTTTTCAAGGGCTCAGACACATCCTTTCTCCAAGACAAACGGAACGGCGCCCCCTATCTTCCGGGTCCTAGTCAGTACCTCCGCGGCTGTGGCTTCACTGTTGATCTGGTGCTCCGAACCCTCTTGGGATCCTTTCTGACCCCAGTGCAGGTGGAGCTGGGCTGCTGTGTATTTCCGGGGCAGTCCCCCCAGGTGCAGGGTAGGGGGCAGGGAGAGCTGTACTGTGGGGAAAACAAGGTAGGATTGGTGGGGGATGTGGACAGTTCCCACCCCACCTGCCACCACTTGGGACACTTGGCTCTTCTCTTCTCCTCCCAGAATTGCCTGGCTCCTCTAAAGGCTCTGGCTTTTCTGACAGGGTGGCCTCTCTGCCGATGACCACATCAGTGCCACACACTCTCCTACACACTGAACTTGATCATAGACATTCAGTCCCACCTTGCCTGCAAGAGCCTGAATGAATCTCTTTGAAGACAGGGTTTCTCTGTGTATCCCTGGCTGTCCTGGAACACGCTCTGTAGACCAGGCTGGCCTCAGACTCACAGAGATCCGTCTCCCTGTGCCTTCGTTGGAATTAAAGGTGTGGACCACCCATCGCCTGGCTCTAAACCTCATTTGTTCATGTTAATTAATAGAGTATTCTAAGATTTTACAAGTTAGGAGTCTTTTTTTTTTTTTTTCTGGTGGAGCTGAGGATCGAACCCAGGGCCTCGCTCTACCACTGAGCTAAATCCCCAACCCCAAGTTAGAAGTCTTATTTCCCCTGGCTCTTTAAGATCTGAGCTAGAACCTGCAGTCACTTGGGGTAAGGCCTTTTACCTGTGTGGCCATTATTGTACAGATCCAAAGGTTCAATACCAGGTTGGTCATATCCATGGGGCTGTACAGCAGGTAGATCTGGGTCAAATATCACACTGTCTGTCTGGATGTCGATGGGGGACTGGGCATCACCTCCGCACTCAGGGTAAGAGGTTGGCCAGTGGTCCTGCCCGTGTGGGCCTGGTGGAGGAGTAAGTCACCATGGGCATTTGGCCAGCCCACAGCCCCAGCGCCCTTTAGAACACACATAGTGAGAGTGGATCGACTCTGGCCACCCAGGTGGGTAGGGCTGGGTGAGGTGGGCGCGCCCCTCGCCTCCCCGGAAAGCAGGGGCACTTCTCCAGCTACCCTGATAATGGGAGACCGGTAGCTTTCACTCACCTGGAGTTTGAGGACAGTGAAGCTTGAGGGAGGGAGGAGGAAATAGAAAGCCTGAACACCCGGGGAGGGAGAATTCGGGGGGGGGGGACGACAACTGGCCCTGACAACCGCTCCCTGTCAAGTAGTCTTGGGGTTCAGATATCCTATCACTCCTTGCTCTCTCACCGGACCTTGCTTTGACTGCAGATAGGTCATTAGTCAGACATTCAAAGAGACTGAGTTCCACTGTCCCTAGAGCCTCTCGCTCCTGACCTCACGCTCTGTCCAGTTTCAGACAGGTGGGGGGTAGGACTGTTGGGGAGAAAGCCAGAGGAATGGCCGCTGAGCGCAGTGTGCCCCCCCCCCCCCAGGCTGCTTCATCCCCACACAGATCGACGGCGGACTCATTGGCTTTTCTGCTGAATCAGCAGACGTGGGGTTTAATGGTTAGAGCAGGGTCTAGCAGCCACATGTGCAAAGCCCAGGGCATGTGTCTGTGTGGTGGCGTGCAGAAGACCGGGGCTGGTGCGTGAGGCTCAAGGAAAGCTCTTCCTCCTCCCCAGGACAAGTCTTCCTGTCGGGTGAGGGGGTCCATCTGGAGTTCTGTTCTCACCTTCATATGTCCAGTGGTGACCTGTAAGAGAGCCATGTGGGCTGTGGCCAGCGCGGCGCCCGCCCGGGAGGGAGCAGTGCCCGGCCTCCGCTCTGCTCTCCCTCCAGCGCCCCTCCTTTTCTGTTCTCTCCCCCTCCACTCCAGCACTTCCCAAGTGAAGTCCTGAAACTAGACACCTCGGTGGAAAGGTCGGGGGTCCTATTTAAAATAACTAGCCAGCCTGTGCCCGGGGTTAATGAGTAAAGAGGGAGGGGCAACGGCAGGAGATAACGCCGAGAGACTAAAATTAACCTGGATCCAAATGTGCAGGCGGCCCAACCCTTACTTTTCTCCAGCTGGAGCCAAGTCAGTGTAACACTTAGAAGATCCGGGTGGGGTAGGGTAAGGGTGTGGGCAGAGGGCTCGGAAGGACAGAGAACAAAAGTGGACGGAAACACGGTCAGTGTGTGGCGGCACTACTGGCCACCGGAGGGTCTGTTAGCCCTTTGCCGGGATGCGCCACTGCACGAGTGGAGGCCCAGGACTGGGGTTAGTTCTTCCTTTCTGGTCTCCCTAGCTCTGTAGGGAAGTTGCCTACCATCCTGATCCTTGGCTCCTGCACTCTCAGACATCTCTAGCGAGGCAGGAGTCAGGGGAGGGTCTATTCTAGGTTGAGGGTGGTGGGTGGGCACAGGCAGGCAGGCTGGCGAGGACGGAATGAAAGTAAAGCATTGTGTGTAGAGAGGAGAGCTGCCAGCCGGTCACATGCAGGCTCATGCAGCTCTGCCTCTGGCTAGAAAGCTGGGGGGTCTGTGGATCTAACTACCCCACCATGGCTAACCTGCTGTGAGGAGAAAAGGAAATCTAATTGTAGATTGCTTGTACTATTTAAACTTAGAAACTGAGGGACAAAAATCCCAAGTTCCTTTTCGTCTTTATTAGTCCTTCACTTATTTTGTTGTTTGAGGCAAGGTTTGACTATGTGGTCCATACTGGCCCGGTATTCACCATGTGGTCCAGGCTGACCTCACACTTGTGACAACCTGCCTCGGCCTCCTGAGTGCTGGAATCACAAGTATGTGGTACAATGCCCAGCATCTCTATTATTCCTTTAACTGCTCAGACTTGTAAGATGTTTTGGGTCTCATCCTAAACATCTGGTCTGTCCTCTGCAATATAGCTCAAGTGGGAGGAGATGGTGGCGCACGCCTTTAATCCCAGCATTCAGGAGGCAGAGGCAGGCGGATCTCTATGAGTTCGAGGCCAGCCTGGTCTACAGAGTGAGATCCAGGACAGCCAGGGCTACACAGAGAAAGCCTGTCTCAAGAAACAAAACAGCCAACCAAACAAAAGCCCCCCCCCCCCTACACACAAAGCCCAAATGGGCAAATGGGGTTGGAGGCATCCACTCCTTCACTACCTCTGTGGGATACCACAACAGCTAGAGTTCCCTGGCTTGGGGAGGTGCCCTGCCCTTCCTGTTAAATGCTGCTCTGCACTCGTTCTAAGATCTGATTCTCCTCTTTCCCCATTTCTTCCCAAAAGAGAACATTGACTCTGTTTTCACTGGTTCCCTTAGTCCCGTTTGCTTCCTGCCTCCTCTTGCTTTCTAGATACTCCTCCCAATTAGTTCTTCCAACAAACCCTTCACCTACTGTGTGCTGGATCCTGAATGCGACATGGGAAGCGTAAAAAACAGTGTAGAAGCCAGGCATAGAGGTGCAGACCGGAGGCAGAAGCAAGTCTACCCTCAGCTGCACAGTGAGCTACCCTCTGGCTCCATGAGAGCTTGTCTCAAAAACAAACAAACAAACAACAAACAACAAAAAAGCTGTGGGAATGCCTGAAGCATTCCTGGACTCCAGGAACACGGTTTCCCAAGAGTCTTTCCCTCTCTTTCCCCCTCCTGAAAGTACACTGTAAATAAAGGGCTGGTGACAAATGGCTAGTAACTCCGTCTACCATGGTGTTACTTTCAGGGACATGGACCAGTTGGTTACTTTTTCTGCACACCTAGGTAGGTAGTGGGATTATCATCTGACCAGCTGGGAATAGGGTCTCAGCAGGCAGCCTTGGAGTACGTGTGTCTTTGCATCCTTGCTCTCCCTAACCAGCAGAGTACATAAACAAAGGACTGCTGCCTGGGACCAGGGCAGTAGGGAAAGAGCTTTGCAGAGAGCTGAAGCTGGCCAAGTTTCCTACACATGTGAGCGTTCACACACTGGCCCCTGCTAGATCTCCCCTGCCACAGCAATAGCGGTTGTAGCTGGGCTAGAGAGGGAAAGGAAAAGAAGAGAGGGCTCTCCACCTTACCCCCACCCCCACCCCGTGCCTTTTTCCCCAGCCCCTAGGCTTCCCTTTACACCTCTCCTCCCCCACTTAAGTACACATGGCGTGGACATTAGCACAGACACAGTTGTACCTACCCCCATCTGCGGCCAGGATCCAAGTCACCTTCAACAGGAGAGTGAAGAACAACATATTATCTCCACAACGGTGCACGAGGGGGCCAGGAATTTGGGAGCTAGGAGAGAGAGGTGGGGAGGAAGAGAGAGAGAGAGGAGTTTCTGGTGTCTGTTTTCTTCTGGTCTCTGCAAGCTTCCAGGGATTTGATTTTCCTCAGGTTAGAACGAACTTCTGGATCCCAGGATAAATTAATCAATCTCTCTCTTCCCTCTTTTCTCTCTCTCTCTCTCTCTCTCTCTCTCTCTCTCTCTCTCTCTCTCTCTCTCTCTCTCTCTGTCCCTCCGGAGTCGCTACACCACTTACTGGCCAGCAACTTCACAGTTGCCTCGGGCTTTTAAGGTGGCTCTGAACCGGTGTACGTGAGGAGGGGGGTGGTGCCTGGGCTGCAGGAGAGCAGCTAGCTCCTTAAATAGCGGATTAGGTATGCAGGATGGCCCCGCTGAGCCCGGCGCCCTGGCCTGGGTTCAGGAGCCCAGCAGGAGCGAGCTCTTCCTTTGCCGTTTGCCCTGCAGCCGAGATGGGTGTCCCCTGGAACTCTCGGGCAGGGAAGGGGGGTTTTGCACCTATCCTCTCCAAGGACAATGTGTTCTCGCCTGCCTAAGGAGCACATCCCTGGGTGGTGTGGGACGGCTGGCGGGGAACCCGTTTCCAAACCCAAGAGAAGTTGAGCTGGTTGGGACTAGAAAGGATTCAGACTTGGGAGATAGGAGAACAGAAGTTGGGGGCTCAGGGCGCTGGTGGGGAGTGGGAAGTCAGGCTTTCAAATCTGGATTGTGGAGACCACGAAGTGGTGCGAGGGGAATTTGTCATCTGTGCCGACTTTCTCTGGTGCCTGCCATTACCCCCACTTCCTTAGGTCCACGTGCCCGTGTAGCCTGGGGTGGGGGTGCGGTTTTGTTGGCCGTATAAAGCCCATTTGTGTGCACAGCGGGGGAGGGGTCACGGCACCAGGGAGAGACAGCATTCTAACTACCAGACCCAGCCACCTCCCTCCCCGGGGAGCCCAGATCTAGGGCGCCTTTTGTCACTGAAGAGGACACTGACCCCTAGCTGAGAGGCCTGGGCAGGAGGGGCGATGGGTGACTGTGGAAACAATTACTGTCACCAGGAGAAAAAGGCGGACTCCAGAGAAAGAGGGGAGGGGCCAGAGAGAGGGGCCATGTGACCAGCGGGGTGAGGGGTCCAGGGGCTTCCCGCCCACCCGACACAGGGTCGCCGCAGGTCCGCGGGGACCGAGTGACACCTGCCGCCGTGGAGCTAGCCGGTGGAGCAGGGAGGCTGCGTGGCGGCTCAGGAATGTGAGCTGTCGAGCGCTCCCCCACGGGACTAGAAATCCCGATCGGAATGCACATCCTAAGTCCCTCATTAGTGAGTGTGAAAACCAAGGATAATTTCAAGCCGGATGGTGAAATCTCTGTCTCCGACCGACCCTTCACTCACTCGCCTGGGGCATGCACCTAAGCGAGGTCTTTCTGCCCTCCTTGTTCCTAACAAGTAGCAATAAATAGCCCAAACAAAGGGAGCCGAAGCCAAACGAGGGCGCAGGATAAAAGCCAAATGAACAGAATAAATGCATGTGCTGGGTCATCACTCCTGCGGGGACAGGAGCTCCGAGCGCTTTTCTGTCCCGTGACTGAGCTTCAGAGCAAGCCTGATTTGTCTTGTTTTGTTTTTTTAATGTGATCTTTTTTTTTTTTTTTTTTTTTTTTTTTTAATGCTTTCATCGCTTTGCGAATTCTTCGTCCCCTATAGAAAAGTTTCCGTCTTGAAGTCGTTCCAAAGCTCCATCCATCCCATCTAGGAAGAATAAAAGATGTAAAATGTAAGTTAAGGCGTCTTTGGAATCGGGGAAGTTAATAGGAGGTGGGGTGGGGGAGGGAGAAGCCGATACATATTTCACAAGGTAGGAAGGAAGGGGTTGGGGGAGCATGACCGGGTCAGGCCCGAGCTCCCCTGGAGCATCTGCGACCGAGGTTCAGCTTCCCAGGCAGGAAGTGCGTCTCGCCTGGCGCCACCTCCTGGCTTACCTATGAATTTTTAAACTTTAAAATGTGGGATTCCTTCTGGACAGCAGTCGGTGCTGGACGTTTGGGGACTTTGCCTACACGATTGAACTTTGCTTCATAAAAGAAATCTTAGCTCCTAGTCAACACTTCGGCTCCCGGACCAAGCAGCCTGTCCGGGAGTTCCGATTCCCCCAAACGAACAAAGGCTGGTTTCTAGGAGAGGGAGAAAGAATTGCCCTCCTCCGACTTGACTTTTTGTTTGGATCTTGGGCGTTTCTGAGAACACATTGCTGTCTAGCTGTGTTGATTTGGAGTAGGTGCAAAGGAATAAAATGTGAACAGGAAAAGGAAAAGAGGAGAGAGGAGGAAGGTGACTGAGTTATTCGACCTCCTCTAGGTAGCTTCTTCTCCAACTCCCGAGTCTTTGTTTGGGTTTTTCCCTTCTCGCTCCCAAGCCCTCTGCTCACCCTGCACCTGGCCCAAAGCCCACCAAACCCGAGACATTCCACTGCTGTATGGCGCCATCTCCTGTCCTTGCAAGGCAGTGAAACGTGAATGTCAGATCAAAACTGTTCCAGCGTGGTGACTTTTTGTTTGTCTTTTCTTAAAAGTTCTTAACTTATTTAAACTCACTGCTTTAGAATGCTCCCGTGGCAAACCCTCTCAGTGCCCTGAGTTTGCGTGGTAGGAACAAGCTTCAGTAAGGGATGGGAGTCAGGTTAAAACAACAATTGAGGAGACAGATTAGATGAAATTAGATTTTCTAGAAAAGCTAATAACAAAAAACAAAAAGAAACGCTAACAACGTTGTTACTGAGATGATGTAATGGAGATCCAAACATTCTAATTTGATAGGTAATCACATTTAGTATTACATGCTTGCCTTCTGACTCCTGAGTCCTGAAGCCCCTTCAGCAAGCACAAAAGTGTTTACAAATTACAGCTTTCGGTATTTTTGTCGTCAGAAATGTGTGTGTATATAATTTTTTTCTTTTCTTCTTTTTTTAATATTTACTTATTTATTATGTATACAATTTTCTGCCTGCATGTATGTCTGCAGGCCATAAGAGGGCGCCAGATCTCATTACAGAGGGTTGTGAGCCACCATGTGGTTGCTGAGAATTGAACTCAGGACCTCTGGAAGAACAGCCAGTGCTCTTAACCTCTGAGCCATCCCTCCAGCCCGTGTGTGTATAATTTATTTGTATTTTATGTACATTGGTGTTTTATCTGCATGTATGTCTGTGTGAGGGTGTAGGATCCCCTGGAACAGGAGTTACTGACAGTTGTGAGCTGTCATGTGGTTGCTGGGAATTGAACCCAGGTCCTCTGGAAGAGCAGCCAGTGCTCTTAACTGCTGAGCCATCTCCTGTGCAGTTTTTTTTTTTAATTAAAAAGTAATTTCCTGTTATGAATTGATTACATGCACAGAACACTGCTAGGTTTATGAATGCTTGTGGATTAAATGAATGGATCTATCTCGTCTGTTCCGCCTCTGCCGTTTCACAGACCTTTAGACCAGCAGGGCCCTGGGCATCCATCCAAACTCCTTGTTATGCTCAGTGGAGAATGCATGGTGAGGGATTTAGGGATTCGGCTGTGGTTGATGAGAAAGCTGCTAGGCTAAGTGAGCAGAAGAGTCCAGGCCTCCATGCTCACTCCTCTACACCACTGGCTCACAACATTGGTGAGCACTGGCGTCACCTGGAGTGCACCTTGTTAACACACATTTAAACAGCCTGCATCCTCATGGCTTGTTTGTTTGTTTGAGACAGGGTATCTCTACATAGCCCTGGCTGTTCTGAAACTCACTGTGTAGACCAGGCCAGCCTTGAACTCACAGAGATCCACCTGCCTCTGACTCCCAAGTGCTGGGATTAAAGGTGTGTGCCACCACACCTGGCCTACTATCTCAGTTCTGTAAGTCCAGAGGTTGGCATTTCTTTTTACATTTATCTATCTATCTATCTATCTATCTATCTATCTATCTATCTATTTATTGGGTGTGGATGTGCATGTGCACACTCATGCCATGGTATATGTCTAGAGATTTACTTTATTTATTTATTTTAAGAAAATACCCCCGCACCCACACCCCCCCCCCCCCCCCCCCCGGAGCTGAGAATCGTACCCAGGGCCTTGTGTTTGCTAGGCAAGCGCTCTACCACTGAGCTAAATCCCCAACTCCTACTTCATTTATTTTTACATTTACTTATTTTTGTGCACGTGTGTGGGCACACATGTGGAGGTCAGAGGACACCTTGTGGGAATTTGTTCTTTCCTTCTAACGTGTGTTTGGGGATTGAACACCCTTTCCCACTGAGCCGCTTTGGGGGTCACCAGAGGTCTACATTTGTAGCAGGTTCCTAAGATGGTGGGGGCAGTCTGCAGGGCTTCCCCTGAGAGCACCTGCCCCGTCCCACTACAGGAGCAAACGTGCTGAGCTGGCTGTTCTTTGTAGAGATTAAAACCACCAATGGCCACCATATTCTCTGAGCTTAGCAGCAATTCCCTCACAAACGTATTTTAGGTACTTCTAGGTAGTGGGTACCAGTCATGACTTAGAGATGAACAAGTAAGACATGATCTTTGCTCTAAAACACTCGGGAATCTCGAAGGGACACAGATTTTGTCCAGTGTCTAGAGTAGACAGTGTGAGTGTCCACATAGCATGGGACGGAAGTGTGAGGGAGCCATGGTGCTGCAGGAATGATGAGCATTCAGACTTTACCTACACCAGTCTTTCTGTGGATGGCAATGTAACATTGTGACTTAACCGGACCGGATCACCCATGATAACATAACAGCGGCCACTTGAAGGTAGGCAGAGCCTATGCCACCCTCTCTGAGAGTGACACCAAATAGGCTGTCAAAGGAGGACCCTCCCTGATATATGCAGCAAATTGTCCTATGGAAAAGGCGGTCAGGGGCCCTGGAGGGTGACGTCTCCCCCTGTCCTGGTGGCTGCCTCATTCTGCCTGTCTTTTCTCCTTCCTCCTAATTCTCTGCCTTCCATCTAATTCAAGCTTGTGCACCAACACCCCAACAAAGTTCTTCTTTTTGACAAGGAGAAATCCAACCCTTCTCCTCATGTAACCTAAGCTAGACACAAACTTTCTGTGTAGCTGAGGCTAACCTTCAATTCTTCCTTTCTTTCTTTCTTTTTTTTTTTTTTAAAGATTTATTTATTATGTATACAGCATGTATGACTGCGGACCAGAAGAGGGCGCCAGATCTCATTACAGATGGTTGTGAGCCACCATGTGGGTGCTGGGGATTGAACTCAGGACCTCTGGAAGAGCAGTCAGTGCTCTTAACCTCTGAGCCATCTCTCCAGCCCCTGAACCTTCAATTCTCAATCCTCCTGCTTAAGTCCCCAAATACCAACAGTATGCAATCTGTGCCTGATTGAAACTTGTTTTTTTAATTTTTAAAGATTAATTAATTTATTTTTATGTTTATGAGTATTTTCCCTGTAGGTGTGTAAGAGCACCATGTGGATAGAGTGTCTGTGGAGGTCAGAAGAGGGTTTTGGATTTTCTGGAACTGGAGTTAGAGATGGTTGTGATCCACTTGTAGATGCTAGGAATTGAACCCTGGTCCTCTGCAGGAACAGCCAGTACTCTTAATCACTGAACATCTCTCCAGCCTTTTATTTATTTATGTATTTATGTGTGTATGTATGTATGTATGTATGAATGTATTTATTTATTTTTCCAGACAGGGTTTTTCTGTTCAGGCCTGGCTGTTCTGGAACTCACTCTAGACCAGTCTGGCCTTGAACTCAAGAGATCTGCCTGTCTTTGCCTCCCACATGCTGGGATTAAAGGTGTGCTCCACCACTGCTCGGCTTATTATTTCATTTATTCATCTGTCTACTTCTTTTATTGAATGCTGAAAGGAAGCACATTACAAAGACTGACTTTTCGCTCCTGATTTCTCTCTCCCTCTGCTCCACCTGCCCCTCAGTTCGGGAACCAAAGTTAGGACCTCGTACAGGATCTCTGGAACCTGTGTAAATATGGACAGGTTTGGTGGCTGGGAGCATTCGAGGAAGACCTTGTAAACCTGTGGTAAACTTGGGACACACACAGACACACACAAAGGTGCACATCATACCCCCCCAAACATGCATATCCCCCCAATAATAAAAAGAAAAAAAAAGTAGTACTTGGAGCTGGCCCCAGAATAGTGGGGAACTTCAGATCTCAGCAAAGAATAATTAGTTCCCCCTCCTTTGTTATTTAATTTTGAAAAAGGAAAAATATTTTCATTATAATATTCTTTAAAAATCATTAACAATGTTATAAAATATTTTTAAAACTTGGTTGGAATAAAATTTATTTCATTTGTATGTAAACAAGATATTTAATAGTTTTTGTTTGTTTGTTTGTTTTCTTTTTTTAAGACGATGTCTTACCACATAGCCCTGGCCTGGACCTCACTATGTAGATCAGGCTGGCCTGGAATTCACCAAGATCCAAGTGCTGTGATTAAAGGCACGCATCCCCACGCCCGGCTAATTATGGCATTTTGAAAATGCATGTTAAATCCGGGGCTGTTGAGAGGGCTCAGGCATTAAAAGCACTCGCTGCTCTTCCAGAGGAGCAGAATTCACCTCTCAGCACCTCTGCTGGGCTGCTCACAACCACCTCTAACTCCAGCTTCAGGGAATATGAGCCCTTCCTCTGCCTCCACTGACACCTGCACAAACATGCAACATGCCTTCATACACAGACACCGTGATGCTGTTTTTCTTTTTTCTTTTTGGTTTTTGGAGACAGGATTTCTCTGTGTAGCTCTGGCTGTCCTGGAACTCACCCTATATACCAGGGTGGCCTCAAACCTAGAGATCCCCCTGCCTTTGCCTCCCAATTGCTGTGTACCACTACCACCTGGCCATGAATACATTTCTTAAAATGTGCGTTTATCAGATAAGTTAGACTGTATGCCAGATGCAACAATTGTACAGAGGAATAAATGGACTAATTAGCTGAAAGATTTGTTTTTTAAACAAAAAACCCAGGATAGCTAAAAGAATCCTGTAAAATAATGCCTCTGGAGGAATCACCATCCCTGACCTCAAGTTCTACTATAGAGCTATAGTAATAAAAACAGCCCGGTACTGGCATAAAAACCGACATACGGACCAATGGAATCGAATTGAAGACCCTGACATTAATCCACACACATATGAACACCTGATCTTTGACAAAGAAGCCAAAACTATACAGTGGAAAAAAGAAAGCATCTTTAACAAATATCAATAATAACTGGATGTCAATATGTAAAATATTACAAATAGATCCATATCTGTCACCGTGCACAAAACTCAAGTCCAAGTGGATCAAAGACCTCAGCATAAATCCTGTTACACTAAACTTAATAGAAGAGAAAGTAGGAAGTACTCTTGAACACACTGGCACAGGAGATCATTTCCTAAATATAACACCAGCAGCACAGACACTGAGTACAACAATTAATAAATGGGACCTCTTAAAACTGAGAAGCTTTTTCAGGGCAAAAGACACGGTCAATAAGTCAAAAAGTCAGCCTACAGAATGGGAAAAGATCTTCACCAACCCCACATCTGACAGAGGACTGATCTCCACAGTATATAAAGAACTCAAGAAACTAGACATCAAAATATTGATTTTTAGTCCAATTAAAAAATGGGCTATAGAGCTATACAGAGCTAAACATATTCTTCTCAAAAGAAGAATCTCAAATGGCTGAAAGACATTTAAAGAAATGCTCAACATCCTTAATCATCAGAGAAATGCAAATCAAAACGACTCTGAGATACCACCTTACACCTGTCAGAATGGCTACGATCAAAAACACTAACAACAGTCAGTGTTGGAGAGGATGCGGAGCAATGGGAACACTCCTCCACTGTTGGTGGGAATGCAAACTTGTACAACCACTCTGGAAATCAGTATGGTGGTTTCTCAGAAAATTGGGAATCGAACTACCTCAAGACCCAGCCATACCACTCTTGGGCACATACCCAAGGAATGCTCAATCATACCACAAAGATACATGCTCAACTATGTTCATAGCAGCATTATTTCCAGCCAGAACCTGGAAACAACCTAGATGCCCGTCAACTGAAGAATGGATTAAGAAAATGTGGTACATCTACACAATGGAGTACTACTCAGCAGAGAAAAACAATGACAGCATGAAATTTGCAGGCAAATGGATGGAACTAGAAAATATCATCCTGAGTGAGGTAACCCAAACCCAGAAGGACAAACATGGTATGTACTCACTCACAAGTGGATACTAGATATAAAGCAAAGGACAACCAGACTGCAACCCACAAAACCAGCTAGGCTACATAGCAGGGGGACCCTTGGATGACTGTGGCTTATAATAAGTTTTGGTTTCACTGGGCAAGCTTCAGTGAAACACTGCACTATTAGAATAAGAATTTGGGGCTGGAGAGATGGCTCAGTGGTTAAGAGCACTGACTGCTCTCCCAGAGGACCCAGGTTCAATCCCCAGCACCCACATGGCAGCTCACAACTGTCTGTAACTCTAGGACCTGACACCCTCACACACGCAAAATATCAATATACTTAAAATAAGAACAAATAAGTATTAAAAAGAAGAAGAAGGAAAGAAAAGCTGAAAATCCCAAAAGGAACACTGTAAAAAATAAAAAGGATAAGAATTTGTACCGTATCAAGCTGATGGAAGGATATGCTGGCCGTATTTTCAGGAGGGGAGGCTAAAATCTTTTTAGATTATGGATTAGCCTATAGAAAAATGTCTGCTGTAAATCAAACAGTGAAGGGAAGGTAAATAGGAATCTCACTTACACAACGCAAGTAAAACATAGCTCTCCGAACAGATGAAGTTAGGTTTATTCTACATCCCAGAATCTAATCAATATTTATATGTATAATTTAGCTATCACTTGGCTTAAAAGGGCTTATTGGGAAGTGTTATCACACTATTTTCTACAGAGAAAATATTTTACTGTTTAAAATAACCCTGGACCTTTAAATTATAACCTTTTTTTTAAAAAAAGATTTATTTATTTATTATGTATATAGTATTCTGTCTGCATGTATCCCTGCGGATATGTGCAGTGGTTAGGATACAAATGACCTTTTGGGCAAACAGAAAATATGACCCTAGAAAACAGGTAAGAAAGTTAGTTTCTGTCTATATAGACTGGTGGCATCTTGATCATAGTGGGGGCGGGAGAGAAGACCTTTGCCGGGTAGATGGGGAAGGGCTGGTCAGACCTGGTCACTCATGGGAATCCACACGTTTTCTTGTTAAGCGTGCCTCCGTGGACACTTTCTTCCCCCCAGGTATACAGAGAAGACGGTCTGTCTCAAGTGGGGCTGGAGAGATGGCTCAGCGGTTAAGAGCACTGACTGCTCTTCCACTCAGGTTCAGTTCCCAGCACCCACATGGAAGCTCACAACTGTCTGTAACTCCAGTTCCAGGGCATCTGCACTCTCACACAGACATATATGCAGGCAAATACCAATGCACATAACATAAAAATAAATCAATCTTGAAAAAAAAAGCTAAAAATAAAAGAATAATTTATCCCTAATGCCTAACAGTTGGCCTGTGGCTCGAACCCAGAGTCTCTCAAGTATTTTGCCATTGAGTATGTCTTCTTCATATTTTTATAATAAAGATTTATTTATTTATTATGTATACAGTGTTCTGCCTGCATGTATGCCTGCAGGCCATAAGAGGGCGCCAGATCTCATTACAGATGGCTGTGAGCCACCCTGTGGTTGCTGGGGACTGAACTCAGGACCTCTGGAAGAGCAGCCAGTGCTCATAACCACTGCATCATCCCTCCAGACCCTGGACCCAATACTTCGTTGTTGTTGTTGTTGTTGTGTTGTTGTTATTGTTGTTTTGAGACAGGCTTTCCCTGTGTAACAGTCCTGGCTGTCCTGAGATCTGACTGCTTCTGTCTCCCAAGTGCTGGGATTAAAGGCATGCACCACCAACACCTGGTATAAATAAGTAAATTCTTTACAAAGTAAAATAAAAATGTCAAGTAACACTCAGTTAGGAGAAGCTGAAGACTACAACAATGAAAAGCCAGGCATTGTGGTACAGGTCTGGACTGGTAGCACGTGGAGGAAGCAGTAAGGGGATCATGAGTTCGGGGCCAGCCTAGACTACCTAGCAGGACTATCTAGAAAATAAATAATAGTAAAATTAAATTTAAAAATCACTAACAGAAATAAAGGGAACGCCTCTTAAAACACAAAATTCTGGTTTGAAACAATCACTGCTCATTTGTTAATTTGAGACAAAAATCTCACTATGGGGGCTGGAGATATGGCTCAGGTTAAGAGCACTGGCTGCTCTTCCAGAGGTCCTGAGTTCAATCCCCAGCACCCACATGGTGGCTCCCAACCATCTGTAATGAGATCTGGTGCCCTCTTCTGGCCTGCAGTCATACATGCTATATACATAATAAATAAATAAAAATAAATCTTAAAAAAAAAAATCTCAGGTTGGGGATTTAGCTCAGTGGTAGAGTGCTTGCCTAGCAAGCACAAGGCCCTGGGTTCGAGTCTCATCTCAAAAAAAAAAAGAAAAAAAAGAAAAAAAAATCTCACTATGTAGTCCAGGTTGGCATGTAACCCTGGATCTTCCTCTATCTCCCACGTACTAGGCTAGATGGCTATGCCACCACGCCTGCCTAACCTTCTGGTGGTGACCTTTATCTTTTGATCTTCCGGCCTCCACTTTAGGGTGTATCATCACGCCCAGTTTATGTGCTCCTGGAGATCAAATCCAGGGCTGTTCACAGACTACACAACTGCACAATATATGTCCACAACCACATTCTGATGTCTTAGGAACCGTTTTCTGTGATGCTACATATGAATGCATATGTTTTAGGTGCATACACATTTTAGATTTTATAAAAACAGGACCATATCATATGCATAATTTGTGAAAGTTATTCTATATCAATAAATGTAAGTCCTTGCCACAATGACTTCATAGTATTGAAATAGCATAATTTTGGCAGGCCTGATGTGGCAAGCTTGGACTCAGCTACTCTGGGTGGGTGAGGCAGGAGGGTCAAAAGTTTAAGACCTGCCCGGGCAACTGTGCTGCATAGTTTTTCTTTTTAATTTATTTTTTATTTTATTATTATTTTTAGCTGAGGATCGAACCCAGGGCCTTGCTAGGCAAGCGCTCTACCACTGAGCTAAATCCCCAACCCGCTGCATAGTTTTTCAACTTGACACAAGCTGAACTCATCTGAGAGGAGGGGGCCTCAATTAAGAAAACGCTTCCAGGGGCTGGAGAGATGGCTCAGAGGTTAAGAGCTGTGCCTGTTCCTCCAGAGGTCCTGAGTTCAATTCCCAGCACCCACATGGTGGCTCACAACCATCTATAATGAGATCTGGTGCCCTCTTCTGGCCTGTAGACATACATGCAGGCAGAACACTGTATACATAATGAATACATAAATCTTTAAAAAAAAAAAAAAAAAGAAAGAAGGAAAGAAAATGCTTCCATAAGATTGTGCTGTAGGCAAGCCTGTAGGACATTTTCTTAATTAGTGATTGATGTGGGAGAGCTCTGGCCATTGTGGGTGGTGCCTTCTCTGTGTAAAGAAGTATAGGCTGGTGGTCCTACAGTCTATAAAAAAGCAGGCTGAGCAAGCCAGGAGGAGCAGAGCAGGACTGTAAGCAGCACTCCTGGGGGCCTCTGTAGCAACTCCTGTCTCCAGGCTCCTGTCCTGTGTGAGTTCCTGCCCTGGCTTCCTTTAATGATGAACTACGGTGCTGAAGTGTAAGCCAAATAAACCCTTTCCTTCCCAACCTGCTTTTTTTTAAAGATTTATTTATTTGTTATTATCACGTATGCAGAAGAGGGCGCCAGATCTCATTACAGATGGTTGTGAGCCACCATGTGTTGCTGGGAATTGAACTCAGGACCTCTGGAAGAGCAGCCGGTGCTCCTAACCACTGAGTCATCTCTCCAGTCCCCAACCTGCTTTTGGTCATGGTGTTTTGTCGCAGCAATAGAAACCCTGACTAAGACAGCTACTTAGTGAGACCCTGTTTCCAAAGTAAAGTGTAGGTCTGAGAACAGACTTCAGTGGTAGAGAGAGTCCCTGCCTGGTATCTAAAATCCGAGGAAGAAAAAAGGTAAAATTTTTATTCATTCATTCATTCATTCATTGTTCACTCATGTTTGTGCTATGGATGAACACCAAGGCCTTTTGCGTGCTAAGTATATGCTCTCCCACCAAACTACACCCCCAGCCTCAGTCTGAGATATTCACTCCTTTTTTGTATCTGGACTAAGTCATTTTCAGTTTTTACCTCTGACTAACAATAATTAGAATACTCTCACTCAAGCTGGGCGGTGGTGGCACATGTCTTTAATCTCAACACTTAGGAGGCAGAGGCAGGTGGCTCTCTCTGACTGTGAGTTTGAAGCCAGCCTGGTCTATAGAGTGAGTTCCAGGACAGCCAGGACTGCATCACAGAGAAACCCTGTCTGGAAAAATCAGAATTAAAAAAAAAAATACTCTCATATATATATTTATAAATTTGTCTAGTTTTTGCTTAGAATTGGACTCTCAAAAGTTTTTCCTTCACCACCCCACCACCACCCCACACCACCACCCACCCACCACCCCACCAACCATTAAAAACGAGAGAGAGAAAAAAAAAGTTTTTCCTTAACATTTTACTGTGGAAAAAAAAGTTAAGTCAGGCTTGAGGAGGTATAATTTATATGCAGTAAAACCACACTTTTTTAGTGTACACGTCCATGAGTTTTGACAAATGCATTGGGTAACTACCCCATAATCAAGACAGAGTTTCATCACCACCACCCCCACAACAAGTCCCCTGTACCCCTTTGTAGTTAACCCCTCTTCCCACACTCATCCTTTGGTAACTACTGTTTTCTGACCCTATAATTTTGGCTTTCTCAGCACCTCTTAGGGATCAAATTACACATCCTTTGGATGTGGCTTCTTGCGCTTAGCATCCATCCGTGTTGTTGGGTACCTGGAATTGGCTTCACTTTATCACTGAGTTTCCGTGTGTGTAGACCAGATTTGCTCATTTATTGGCAAGCTGGAGGGCATGTGGGCTGTGTCTAGAGTCTGAGTGAGTCCATCTTTTTGTTGTTCTCGTGGGTCATATGGTAAACGTCTAACTACACAGGGAACTGTCACGCTTTCTCTGAGTGACGACGGGGTTTGTCATCCCCACCAGCTGTGTGTGAGAGCTTTAGTTGCTCATTCTTGGTTCTGTGCATGTGTGCATGCTGTGGTGCAAGCATGTCTGTGTTTACATGTGTGGGGAGGCCAGAAGACACCCTTAATGTCGTTCCTCAGGGCCTTGCTTTAAAAAAATTATTTAATATTTCAATACTAAGATAATCTCCGAGAGATGTGAATGTTGCTGTTAAGTTGACTTTCTCTTATTGGTGAAATTATTAAGGCCACTCCACGTAGTTAAAAGGGAGGTTTATTTTGTGGGGTAACTTACAAATGAAGGGGTAGGTTGCAGGGTCTGGCAAAGGTATAGCGCAGTCCGGCGGTGTTCTCTGGAGAACTCTGCTCGGTCTACCTCCTGCGTCCAGCGTCCCGGAACCAAGAGAGCGACCTCCTCTCGATCCTCGGTCTTCTGCTCCCTTCTCTGTCCCGCCTTGTGGGCATGATCATTACCGAAGCCTCAATGGGGGTTGGAACTTCCAGGCCAATGCTGGGATGGCTATCCACTACATTCTCCCTTTATTCAGTCAGGCATTCTAGCACATACGGTGACACCACCCGAGCTTTGGTGGTGGTGGTGGTGGTGGTGGCACACACCTTTAATCTCAGCACTCAGGAGGCAGAGGCAGGCTGATCTCTGAGTTCGAGGCCAGCCTGGCCCACCTTTGTCAGTTAAATCTCTCTGCAAACACCCTCACAGACACACTCAGAGGTGTGTTTCTATGTTGATTCTAAATCCAGCCAAGTTGAGGAAGATCAATCATCATAACAACCTTGGCAAAAAATACATTTATTCATAAGTAGGAAAATATACTTATTAACTATGTATCAGAAGAGCATATCAAAATTCTGTAGCTAGGTTTCTTGCATTGAATGTGTCTATTAACTGTGTACATTGGATTTGTATGCTAAATTTCTGTGGAACTATCTTTTAGCATAGGCCAGGAAAAGTACGTGTAGGTTTAAAGACCAAAGATTCATTTATCATGTTTTGTTATGTTAATGGATGATCCATAAGTTCAACGTCTAGTTATATAACTTATCGTTATGTATCCCAACAGGGGTTAGATGAGCAGAGATCTGTTACTGTATCATGTACATTGATAGGAATATGAGTACTGTAGGGATGGCTAGATGGCTTAGCAGGTAAAGGGGCTTGCTGCAAAGCTGGGAGCTTGAGTTTGATCCCAGGAACCAGCATGTTGGAAGGAGAGCGCCCGACTTCTGCAGGCTGTCCTCTGAACTCCCTCACACCACAAAATAAGTAAAAAAGTGTAAAGGGGGGAAAAAGCTGTTTAAAAACATCATTAGTGTTCTCTAGGAATGGATCACTTCTGAGTACCAGATCTTGTTTCCTGGGAAGGATTTTGCAGAATTACTGGTGACAGTTATTTCTGGGGGCTCCAAATCCCTTTGGACTCTGGGGGAAAAGGCTTTAGTAGCATTAGCTTTGCTTTATTTTGGGAGTGACCACAAATTAACCAATTTGTGTTTCTGTTTTCTTTCCTTTTGTTTTGATGTGTGTGTTTTGTTCAGTAGTTCAGGCTGGCCTTGAACTCTCAGCAATCCTTCTGCCTCAGCCTCCCAAGCACCATGATTACAGGAGCTTGTTACTAACTCTGCTCATAGTTTGGAAAAGGGAAAGCTAAGAGGAAGAACAACCCACAGTTATTATTTTATTTTAAAAAAAAATAAATTACTGGGTGGTGGCCGCATGCCTTTAATTCCAGCACTCAGGCGGTAGAGGCAGGTGGATCTCAGTGAGTTCGAGGCCAGCCTGGGCTACCAAGTGAGTTCCAGGACAGGCACCAAAGCTACACAGAGAAACCCTGTCTTGAAAAACAAAATAAAACAAACAAACAAACAAACCAAAAGACAAACAAACAAAACAAAAATTAACCCAGGTTGGGGATTTAGCTCAGTGGTAGAGCGCTTGCCTAGCAAGCGCAAGGCCCTGGGTTTGAGCCTCAGCTCCAACAACCACAAAAAATTAACCCATAATTCTTGTCTATGTTTAGCCACATTGGTACTTTTTCTCAGTACAGCATTTTCTTTCTTTCTTTTTTTTTTAAATGGTTTTTTCAAGACAGGGTTTCTCTGTGTAGCTTTGTGCCTTTCCTGGAACATGCTTTATAGACCAGGCTGGCCTTGAACTCACAGAGATCCACCTGCCTCTGCCTTCTGAGTGCTGGGAATTAAAAGCATGCGCCACCACCGCCTGGCTCAGTCCAACTTCCTCTGCGTTAGGCTGACTGCTCTGTCTCTGCCTTCCCTCTCCCCAGCCTTCTTCTAGTCTGTGTCCTAGCCACCCCTCACCACACTTCCTGCCTGGCTACTGGCCGATCAGCGTTTTATTAAATGAATAGGAGTGACAAATCATTTTTTTTTTTTTTAAGATTTATTTATTTGCAAGCCAGAAGAGGCTACCAGATCTCATTACAGATGGCTGTGAGCCACCATGTGGGTGCTGGGAATTGAACTCAGGACCTTTGGAAGAGCAGTCGGCACTCTTAACCTCTGAGCCATCTCTCCTGCCCACCCCCCCTTTTTTTTTTTTTTGGTTTTTTGAGATAGGGTTTCTCTGTGTAGCTTTGCACCTTTCCTGTAACTTGCTTTGGAGACCAGGCTGGCCTTGAACTCACAGAGATCCGCTTGCCTCTGCCTCCCAAGTGCTGGGATTAAAGGCGTGCACCACCACCGATGGATGAAGTAGTTGATTCTTTCCACTGTGTAAACGAAATGTGGAAGCGCAGGAGGAGGAGGAGGATGAATCTAAGCAGAGGGAGACTGGCCATGCAGACCTAACAGAGGTCTTAGAAGTGCTTCCATGCTGAGACATCCCTTCACTTTTTGTAAGTCTAGCAAAATGGCAGGCTAGGCCTTCCAGATTGGTGTTGATTTGGACCTTCACCAGAAAGAGGTGTAATTCTGAGCAAGGCAATCCCCTTCCAGGGTGTTGCCTGCTAGGATTACCTTCCATCTGTACCCTCAGTAACTGGGGGGATAAGTTCTTCAGTGGCATATCCCACAGTATCTGTGGTTTTCAGTAGAAGGACTCAGGCATCTTGTAAGGGCCTGGGAGCGAGGGGTATAAACATCCTGAGCCTACTCTCCTAAGTTTTGATTTCCTCCAGGGCCAATGCCAGTGAGCTGTTAAGACTCAACGCAGTCATGGATGGAGGATGGAGAATAAGTTTAGAGAGGGATTCTTGGTTACTGTTCTATCCCTGTATGACCAAGGCAACTTATAGAAGAAAGCATTTAACTGGGGGCTGACATACAGGTTCAGAGTGAGTCTATGACCATCAAGGCAGAATGTTGGCATTGGGCGGGCAGGCAGGCAGGCATGGGTCTGGAGAAGTAGCTGAGAGTTTACATCCTGACCCCAAGGCAAGTAAGGCAGTCAGTGGCTGAAGATGAGCTTAGGTCTTAAATGGTTTTTTGTTTGTTTGTTTTGTTTTTTGTTTTTCAAGACAGGGTTTCTCTGTGTAGTTTTGGTGCCTGTCCTGGATCTCGCTCTGTAGACCAGGCCTCGAACTCATAGAGATCCACCTGCCTCTGTCTCTTGAGTGCTGGGATTAAAGGCGTGTGCCACCACCGCCTGGCGACTTCAACTTTTTTTTTTAACTTACATTTATTTATTTATTTATTCCTTTATTTGTGTGTGTGTGTGTGGGGGGGTGGCTATGCGGCTATGCATGTACCATAGCATGAAAGTGGAAGTCAGAGAACAACTTTTGGGAGTCAATTCCTTCCTTACGCCATGGGGTTTCCAGGAATAGGAACTCAGGTTGGAAGGCTTGGCAAGTGTCTTTACCCACTGAGGCCTCTTGCAGGCCCAAGAGTTTAATAATATGCTGATGCTTCCTTCTTGTTGGTAAGTTAAAGGCATTGTCTGAACTATTCTACATTCCTTCTCCTCCTCTTTTTCTATGTAGCCCTGGCTGGCCTGGAACTTGATATGTAGACCAAGCTGGCCTTGAACTCACAGAGATCCACCTGCCTCTGCTTTCTCTTCTATCTCTTGTTTAGCTCCCATACATGTCACACACACCCCCTTCTCCTTCCTCAGTCTCTTCAGTGGAAAACCCTTCCTCTCTCTGTTTCTCTCTCAATCATGTTTTTCTCTTCTTTTTGCTATCAGGCATGTCCTCTCGGGATACACCCTCCCCATGGTCAGCCCTTGGGTGGGGTCAGAATTCAGGATATATTCCCAGGCTGATCCGAAAATGTGCTTTTTCTTTTTTATCCATCTCCAGTCTGTGCCCAGCTCTTCCCTGAGATTTTTGTTTTTTGTTTTGTTGTTGTGTTTGTAATGTATTGTTTATGAGACAGGGTCTCACTATGTAGCTTTGGCTGGCCTGGAACTCCCTATGTAACCAGGCTAGCCTTAAACTCAAAAAGATCTGCCTGCCTCTGCCTCCTAAGTGCTGGGATTAAAGGGGTGAGCCACCAGGCCCCTGAATCTTCCCTTGCTGTGTATTTTGGTTGTTTTTATATCCTGGCTTCCTTTAGCATTGTTAGCGCTAAAATCTAACTAACTCTTCGGATGCCCTTCAGAAGCACCGTTCCATTACTTATGCTGTTTGTTATTAAGTGCAAGCCTGTTTGTTCCTGTGCCTGGGTCAGGGTAAGGGTGTGGAGTGGCCAAGAGTCTGCTGGAGACGCAAAGGTGTCTTAGGCTGAGAAACTAAAACATGGGAGATGTATGCTAATTCACTCACTTCCTCAAATCATCACAAATTTTAAAGGAATGTGGCAGAATATAACCAGAATTAAAAGTTAAGAGCTTTAAGATTAAAAAGTAACTGAGAGGTGGTGTTCCAACGCTTTTAACCCCAGCACTCAGGAGGCAGAGCCAGGCGGATCTCAGTGAGTTTGAAGACAGACTGGCCTACAGAGCCAGTTCCAAGACAGCCAGGGCTACATGGAGAAACCCAGTCTTGAACCCCTGCCCCAGAGCAGAAAAGTTATCTTTAAAGGTAGAAAGGGTGTGGTTTAGTTCACAGTTCTAGGCACAGTCAATTATGGCAGGAACTGGTCACACCATGTCCAGGAAGCACAGAAAAAGTAATCTTCCTCCCCCTCCCCACCCGCCAGGCACCAAAACTACACAGAGGCTGGGCGGTGGTGGCGCACGCCTTTAATCCCAGCACTCAGGAGGCAGAGCCAGGTGGATCTCTGTGAGTTTGAGGCCAGCCTGGCCTACCAAGTGAGTTCCAGGAAAAGGCGCAAAGCTACATAGAGAAACCCTGTCTCTTAAAAAAAAAGGGGGGGGGGGGCTGGAAACATGACTGAGTGGTTAAGAGCACTGACTGCTCTCCCAAAGGCCCCAGGTTCAAATCCCAGCACCCACATGGCAGCTAACAACTGTCTGTAACTCAAAGATCTGACCTGCAGGCAAAACACCAATGCACATAAAATAAAAGTAAATAAATTAAAAAAAAAAAAAAGATTGCCTAACTTGCCAGTAATGTATGACTTTAATGGCAGCACTGGGGAGCAGAGGCAGGTGGATAGATCCGTGTCATTTAGAAGCCAACCTGGTCTACTAAGCAAATTCTGGGCCAGCAAGGACTACACGGTAAGACCCTGTCTTAAAAAAAAACAACAACCCAAAAACAAAACAACACACACACACACACACACACACACACACACACACACACACACACACACACGGAAACCCTGTCTCGAAAACATCATCATCAAAACCAAACAAAAAACCCAAAACCTACACAGTGAAACCCTATCTGGAAAAACAACAACAATAATAATAGTAATTCTTATCCCATTCATCTGTTTTTTTGTTTTTGGAGACAGGATTTCTTTTGTAGGCTTTGGCTGTCTTAGAACTAGCTCTGCAGACCAGGCTGGCCTCAGGCTCACAGAGATCTACTTACGTGGGCCACTACTGCCCGGCTCCTACTCATACTACTCATATCTTTATTTAGATTTTTAGTTTTTGTTTTGGGACAGGGGCTGGCCTGGAGCTTACTATGTATACCGGGCCTCAAGAGATCTGCCTTCCTCTCCCTAATGGGTCTGTGATTAGGACCCTTTACGCTGGGTCTTAGAGAGACATTAAATAGAATTTTTTTAAAAAACGTATTTGAGTGTTTTGCTTGAATGTATGCACACACACACACACACACACACACACACACACACACACACACACCTGTGCCTGGGGCCTGTGGAGGTCAGAATAGGCTACAGGATTCCCTGGAACTGTAGTTATGGATGATTGTGTGCCATCATGTTGGTACTGAACCAGGGTCCTCTCCAAGAGGCCATGGTCTCTCCAGCCCCTCACATACACTTTAAAAGGACATTCTAAGTAGATTTCTGTAGGAAACTTACCGAGGGGAAACTGGAAAGGAGAGGCCTAGCTGCAGATTCTGGCAATCGTGTTTTCTTTAGGACTGTGTGGCTTTTCCTCTAACGTCCCAACTTTTTGCCAGCGACAAATGACCTCAGTACCAACTCCTCCAGGGCGGTTTTATTTAAAGGTTTCTGACTCAACGTGCTAAACTCAACTGCTTTCGGGGCCGTTCTGCCTTCTACAGTGGAAGTTAAAATACCTTCTTTATCACGCTCTGGTTCTACAACACGCAAGGGCAGTTCGACACGGGGTGTAACGAACACGCCGCTCTTGCCTTGTGTCCCTTGCTCACCCCGTAGCCGCAGTGGCAGAAAGCTCGTGCTTTAAGACCACCGAGAGCTCGGGAGTGCGGTGTCAATGACCCACCTACAGCCCGGGGACGCCTACGACGCCTTTTCCCGAGAACCCCCAGACGACAACAAATTCAACAGACGCCCAAACCGTCCCACTACCGAGGGAAAGCGCGCCAATCACACAAAGAACAGGAGGGGGGCGGCCGGGATTCAAAATCACTTCTCCGGGACGTACATCCTCCCGGACCTATCGGAATTAACTGCGCGCTTGCTCCGAGCCAATAGACACTGAGTTTCTGGTCCAGGTCCCACCTAAAGACGGACGGACAGTCCTCTCACCCAATGGAGTCGTGTGACACGGAAGACTCGGCCAATGCCGTCGGGAGGTGGGTGGGGTGTAGGCCAGGGGGTTGGCGGTGCCGTGTCATGGAGGCTCAGTCTCGCAGCAGCCATTGAAGGGGAAGGAGCCGCGGGCGGGCGAGCGGGCGCGCGCGTGTCTCTGTGTGTGTGAATGTGGGTGCGTGCCCGGGTGTGCGCGCGCGGGTGTGTGGACTAGAAGGTGGGGGCAGCCGAGTTAGTCCCAAGTCGTCGGACTCCATTTGCTATCCTCTTTCTGCCCCGCACCCGGGTGGTCGTGGGCGTTCGTCTTCGCGTCTCTTTTCATTCATCTCCAGACCGTGAGGGGGTCTTGAGGGTTGGGGGCAGTGGGGAGGGCAGGCGAGGGGAAAGGAGGAGGACATGGAGATGAAGAAGAAGATTAACCTGGAGTTGAAGAACAGAGCCCCGGAGGAGGTGAGATGACTCAGCCCCCCGCCTTCCCCTCCCGCCCTGTGTCGTGAGGGGTGGGCTCCGGGGGTGCGGGTGGGTGCGCCGGGCGGGCTGGGGAACGCGCCCCCACGCGGGGCGGGGGCGGGGGCGGGCTGTTTATTTTAAGTTTTAAATCACCAGGCTCTCGTGCTTAAAATGGCGAAGGGCTTAAGTTTCTCGGGGCACGCTCGCCGGCGCGCGGGGGCTCAGCCCCTCGGCGTCCCCGCAGCCTGGCGGCCGGGCCTCGCGGGGGCGGGCGGCGTGGGCGCCACCCTCGGGCCCTCGCCACGCGCCAAGTTGGTGTAACTTTCCCGCCGTGCCGCCCCTCGGCCGGCCGCGGGCCCCGGGGCGTGGGTCTCGGGCCGATCCGCGCCCCGCGCTCCCTCCGGCGGTGCCCACTCGAGCGGGCGGCGCGCACCGGGGCTGCGGCGGAACCCCGGGACCCGACGGCGCCGGCCGCGATCCTCGTGGCGCACGGACCTCCACGCAAAGCCCCGTGGCTCGCGCGGGCGGCGCGGGGCTCCGTGCGGCCGTCCGCAAGGGTCGCGGGCTGGGAGGGGCCCCGGGAGGCGTCGTCTCCGGTCCCCCCCACCCCGGGCCGTCGGAGTCCTTCGCGGTTCCCGCCGGGTTCACGGGCCTGGAGCTCGGGCCGCGGCGGCGGCGGCGGCGCCCGGGGCTCGCTGGTTCCCTGCAGCCTGAAGGCGAGGGACAAGGCATCCGCGCCACGGGGGTCCCTGGACGCCCGAGCGAAGGTCTGCCCGGCCTTCGCGGTTATCTGTGCCCGAGCCCCGAGACTTTTCTGCGGCCGATGTGCGGGTTTCTTCCGACTGGAGCCGAGAGCGAGGTGGAGGAAACATTGTTGCTGTAAGGGTTATCTCGAGGGAGAACCACAAGTTTTCTCGAGCTTGTTAGAAGAGTCTAGACTAACTCAAAGTTGAAAAGCCGTCCATCCGCGGGACGCGGTGACTGAGACCTGTAATTCTGTGTATGCAATTCCCCGCCCTTGGAGTGTGGCTCCAAGTGCGACTCTGTCAAACAAGGCGAAACAAATCAAAACCAGCGGATTCTCGGAAGCCTCAGGGCACAGAAGTGGCCCTTTCCCCCCATCCTTTCGCCTCCAGTTTGGAGGATTGCTGGACGATACCGTGGTGTCGTAACAGGTTTATGTAGACAGTTTATTTTTGTTTATGTTTTTTGGCTTTTTTAAGACAAGGGTTTTCTATGTAGTTCTGGCTGTCCTGGAACTCGCTCTGTAGCCCAGGCTGGCCTCGAACTCAGATCCACCTGCCTCTGCCTCCCAAGCGCTGGGATTAAAGGCGTGCACCACCACCGCCCACTATACGGACAGTTTTTAAAGCACCCTGTTTACTTACTTTCTCCTTGGGAAAACTTGTAAGCTGGGTTGTATTGTTTTAGAATCCAAGGCGGCAAACAGTGTCCAGGCAGTGAAGTGGTTTATTCTAGCGGAAGAACTGGGTTTCTGACAGCAGATCTCCAAGCCCTCTTGCTGAGCTTTCTTAGCTCTGGCTTGGAATCCAAAGGCTTAGGAGTTGCCTGGCGTGATAGTGCACGCTTTTAATCCTGGCATGTAATCCTGGCACCCGGAGGCAGAGGCAGATGGGTCTCTGAGTTTGAGGCCTACCTGATGATCTACAAAGCAAGTGTCTGCACGACCAGGACTAAATAGTGAGAACGCTATCTCAGAAACAAATGAAGCAGGTGGTGGTTGCACACGCCTTTGGTTCCAGCACTCGGAGGCAGAGGCTGAGGCAGGTGGAGCTCTGAGTTGAGACCAGCGTGGTCTACAGACTGAGCTCCTGGACAGCCAGGGCTACACAGAAAAACCAAAAAATAACCCCCCAACAAACTAACAAACAAACAAACAAACCAGAGTAGGGCACCCTATCATGCACTAATGGTGTGTGACCTAATGCAAGTTGTTTTTTCTGGGTTGGCTTCCTGGTCTCTAAAAGGGATGTCATGGTGTCATTTCTGCTCATTGAAATAATGATGCCAAAGTTACACTCAAGTAGAGAAGATGGCATTTGTTGTTCCTGATTTTTTTTTTTTTTAAACTGGGGATAGAGGCTCCATGATTAGATATATTCAGATAAGTTTTGTTACTCTGCCTCAGTTCTGGGGCTGGAATGGGAGCTCACTAGTTAAGAGCACAGCTTACTAGTTAAGAGCACAGCTCACTAGTTAAGAGCACACAGCTCACTAGTTAAGAGCACTTGTTCTTGCCCACACTCACATGGAGGCTCACAGCTGCCAGGGAGCCGATTCCCTTTTCTGGCCTCGGAAGGCAGCAGATACTCATGTGGTACACATATGTGCAGGAAGAACACCTGTATACATAAAATAAATAAACCGACAACTTGGATCTAATAAGAAATCCTGTTCTGAGCTGGAGACAGGGCTCAGGGATTAAGAGCACTGGCTACTCTTTGGGGGATCAGGTTTGAATTCCCAGAACCCACATGTCGGCTCACAACTGTCCAGCCCCAGGGATCCAAGCCCATTTCCTAGCTTCCATGGGTACTGCATGCAGAGTGCAGTGCACAGATCTACAGTGCAGGCAGAAACACCATATACATACAAAAAACAGGGGTTGGGGATTTAGCTCAGTGGTAGAGCACTTGCCTAGCAAGCGCAAGGCCCGGGGTTCGATCCTCAGCTCAAAACAAACAAACAAACAAAAAACCCAAGAAAAGACGTCCAGTCTCCCGTCCCTCCAGGAATGGTAAATGCTTGAGCATCAAAAGGAGAAATAACGTTTGTCAAGGATATTGTTTGTGTGATGGTGCTTGTCTTTAGTAGACACCGCAGAGGTGGGCTGTTCTAGAAGGGCACTTCCAGAACATTTCTTCCTGAAGGGCAACAAGATTGGACTTCCACTGGCAATTATAGCCAGAGATACAGAGGCCTAAACGGAAAAGGTGATGGACAGTCAGTCCCCTTCTCTCCCTTCTGCAGCTCCCTGAGTCCCCTCCCTGTGGAGGCGCAGGCCAGGGTGGGGAGGCTCTTGCTCCAGTCCAGACATTTCCGTAGCAGTCACACCTTTCTCACACTTGGTCCCGCCTCAGTGATTGGAAGCAGGCTCTGCGCCTGTTAGTCCAGACTCAGTCCTGAAGGATTGCTTACGGAGATAGCTAAATCACACATCAGGTTTTATTAGTATGTTAATTATATGCAGCGTGTCATGCTTTTCATACATGTGCCCGTAGTACGTTGTGATCATGGTCATTCCTTACCCTCCTCCCCTCCACCCTCTGATCCCCATCTTCCCAGCTAATCTCCAAAATGCCTTCATGTCTTTTTTTTATGAACTCAGGTCCATTAGGGTTGCTTACTGGAACATAGGTAAGGAGGGATGATGTGTAAGGGGTTGATTTTTTTTTTTTTTTTTTTTTTTTTTTTTTTGAGACCATTGCTGTGGTGTTCCCAGGCACAGACTCCATGGCTCAAGTGGCCCCTCCCCCTGCACTCCCAAGTGGCGGAGATTTCAGCCTCATGCAGTGCACCCGGTGTAGGGATTGGTGTTTGGGTTTGGTGGTGGTGTTTTTAACAGGGTCCTTTGTTTTGTAGCCCTGGCTGTCCTGGAACTCACAGAGAGCCGCCTGCCTCTGCCTCGGGAGTGCTGGGACACACCCCAGTGTTTGGAGTGCTCAGACACACATGTCTGTTGCCATGCAAACTAATTATTGATATGTTTCTTCTCGCAGGTCACAGAGTTAGTCCTTGATAATTGCTTGTGTGTCAACGGGGAAATCGAAGGCCTGAATGACACTTTCAAAGAACTGGAGTTTCTTAGTATGGCCAACGTGGAATTAAGTTCCTTGGCCCGGCTTCCCAGCTTAAATAAACTTCGAAAGGTGAGTTGGAAGTAGTTTGAGGATACCATGGTTTTTATGCTGAGGCCTGTCAAGGTCTTGTCAAGTGAAATGACCATTTCACTTTCAGCTGCTAGTAAGAAATATTTCAGTTCCTAGAGATAAGAAAAGGAAGGGCCGGAGAGATGGCTTAGTGGTTAAGAGCACTAGCTGCTCTTCTTCCAGGGGACCTGGGTTCAATTCCCAGTCACAACTCTCTGTGACTCAGTTCCAGGGGATCCAACACCATCATACGGATATACATGCAGGCAAAACAATGCACATAAAGTTAATTAATTAGTTAATTAATTAATTAAAAAGAAAACAGAAGAGCTGGGCAGTGGTGACACATGCCTTTTATGCCAGCACTCAGGAGGCAGAGGAGGCAGGCAGATGTCTGAGTTCAAGACCAACCTGGTCTACATCGTGAGATCCAGGTTAGCCAGGGCTTCACAGAGAGACCAGCTCTTGAAGAAAAGAAGAAAAAAGACTGTAGGATTTTTGGTATTAGTTCTAGTATTGCTTAGAAATTTAAATTAGAGTTGTTTTATGGCACAAAATTGGATTTAATATCTGCCACTGCCCCGATCATAAAATCCAAGGAGACACTGGAGCCACGGATAAGCTGCTGTGTAGGGTTCCGATGGGTTTGCAGGTAGATGGAGATCGATGATGTCAGAGACAATGACAGTGCTTTTCTTCACACGGATGAGCTTTTCAAAGTCCTCAGCGTTCCCACTCTTTGCTCTCTCCATGTCGACTGTAGCTGGAACTCAGCGACAATGTAATATCCGGAGGCTTGGAAGTCCTGGCAGAGAAGTGTCCCAACCTCACCTACCTCAACCTGAGTGGGAACAAGATCAGGGATCTCAGTGCAGTAGAGGCGCTGGTAAGCGGAACGATTGTCTCTGGACTTGATGTTTGGGATGAGTTTTGGATTAATTGATCTGAGGTTTGTTCCTATTCTATTTCATTGATCTCTGTTTAAGTCAGGACTTCTCTGAAATATCTCTTGGGATCCAGATAGCTGTTTTTCTTTAACTAAACATTGAGCTGGACTTGCCACTCAGTGCTGAGGCAGAGGAAGGATGACACCAAGTTGGAACCTGGGCTGCAGAGTGAGACCCTTTCTTAAAAATAAAGGCCTCGGGGCTGGAGAGATAGCCCAGCGGTTAAGAGCATTGGCTGCTCTCCCAGAGGACCTAGGTTCAATTCCCAGCACCCACATGACAACTCACAACTGTCTGTAACTCCCGTTCCAGGGAATCCTCACACACACATAGATGCACATAAAATAAAAACCTTTAAAAAATCATTTTAAATAAATAAATAAGGGCCTCAAGCCAGGCAGTGGTGGACCACGCCTTTAGTCTTTGTACTTGGGAGACAGAGGCAGGTGGAGCTCTGGGTTTGAGGCTAGCCTGGGCTACATAATGAGTTCCAGAATAGCCAGGACTATGTATAAAGACCCTGTCTCAAACAAACAAAAATTAAATAAAGCTTTGGTGCCACTCATTTTTAAAGGCACTCACCCCCAAGTTGAAGACCTGTCTTGATCCTCAGAACCTGTGGTAGATGGAGAGACCCACTCCCGAAAGTTGTCTCTGACGCACATGCGTACGCGCTCGCTTGTAGCATATGCATGCACACACCTCTTCAATATAATTAAAGTATAAAAAAAAGTTTAAATAAAAGATCCAGAAGAATTTCTGAACCAGTGACAAATTTATTTAATGATTAGCTTGTATTTTCTTCGGGACTTTGCTCTGGTTTTTAAATACCTGTCATTTTTTTTTCTTCTAAAGTAAGGGGACACATAGTACCTTTTGAGGTACTTAGAGGTATTTTCTGATGATAGGAAAATTCTCAGACTTCCATTTTGTTTCATTATAGTTGTGTGTGTGTGTGGGGGCAACTTGTGGGAATTGGTTTTCTCCAGGTGTGTGGGTCCCAGGGATTGAACTCAAGGTGTCAGGCAGCAGGTGGAGGCAGCCACCGAGCTGCTTGGCTAGCCCTTGTCCTCAGGTTTTTAAAACAGTTGGGCTTTGTGTGGTGGTGTCTGTATCCCAGTGTTTGGGATGCTAAAGGGATTTCAAGTTCAAGACTTGGGCTCCGTAGTGACACCCTACCCTGTCTTTAAAAAAAAGATGTGAGGTTAAACTATTGGGAACAGGCTTGGGTGCTGGTGTAAGGTGACTGTCGTATGGTTGTGACATCTTTTGTTCTTTTAAGATGAGTGGTCTTTGTAGCCCAGGTTGGCCTCCAACTCTGATCCTACCTTGGCCAGGTTATGGGTGTACACCACCACATTGGCATGCTGTTGATAATTTCTGCAGATTCTGTCAGCAAGAGTGCCTTGAGTGTTTACAAGAAATCAAGCTCTAAGACAGATGTTGGAGGCGCGGTAGTAACTAAGAGAGCTGCCTGTGTTTGTAGAAAGACCCTTAAAAAACACTAAAAATGCAAAAAAATCTTTCTTTAACTTCAAGTATATGTTTTCCAGATCTTTCATTAAAATTGAAGAACATGGTATTTAGAATCTTGATTGTAACCTTTAACTTTACTTTTTCAGCAAAATCTTAAAAATTTGAAAAGTCTCGACTTGTTTAACTGTGAGATCACGAACCTGGAAGACTACAGAGAAAGCATTTTCGAGCTGCTGCAGCAAATCACATACTTGGATGGATTCGATCAGGACGATAATGAGGCACCGGACTCGGAGGAGGAGGATGAGGAGGGTAATGGTTTTTCTTCTTGAGACATATTCCTGCTGTCTGGAACTCACTGTGTAGAGCTCAGACTCAGAGATCCACGTTCATCTGCCTCCCAAGTGCTGGGACTAAATACATGTGCCAGCATTGCTTGGCCAGAATCAATCTTCCTTCCTTCCTTCCTTCCTTCCTTCCTTCCTCTCTCTCTCTCTCTTTCTTTCTTTCTTTCTTATTTTTATTTTTTATTTTTTTTGAGCTGAGGATCGAACCCAGGGCCTTGTGCTTGCTAGGCAAGTGCTCTACCACTGAGCTAAATCCCCAACCCTCTTTCTTTCTTTTTAAAAGACAGGATTTCTCTGTGTAGTTTTAGTGCTTGTCCTGGATCTCATTCTGTAGACCATGCTAGCCTTGAGCTCACAGAGATCTGGGCTGGGATTAAAGGTGTGCGCCACCGCCACCCAGCCAGAATTTATTTCTTTAAAAATTAAAGAGTAGTTAAAGAGTAGCCGGGCAGTGGTGGCACACGCCTTTAATCCCAGCACTCGGGAGGCAGAGCCAGGCGATCTCTGTGAGTGAAGAGTAGCGGTACCTTGATATACACTCCATTGTTGGCTTAAGGTGTTCAGGTTATTGGGCAAGAGTGAGGAGGGCCTGCATACCAGGAGGAAGCATTTGCCCAGACATTGGCTTATCTTACAAAATGTCTTTTAAAGATGGAGATGAAGATGAGGAAGATGAGGAAGAAGATGAAGCTGGTCCACCTGAAGGATATGAAGAGGAGGAGGAGGACGAAGATGAGGATGAGGATGAAGCAGGTTCAGAAGTGGGAGAGGGAGAAGAGGAGGTGGGCCTCTCATACTTAATGAAAGAAGAAATTCAGGTGAATGGAAACTTGATATTTGCATTGATGATGGTTTGGACACAAGGCTGAGTACTGTAAAGAATGAGTCCTGAAGCCGGGTGGTGGTGGCGCATGCCTTTAATCCCAGCACTCCAGAGGCAGAGACAGGTGGATCTCTGCGAGTTCAAGGCCAGCCTGGTTTATAGAGCGAGATCCAGGAAAGGTGCCAAAGCTACACAGAGAAACCCTGACTCGGGGAAAAAAAAAAGTCCTGAGTTGTTACCTTGTGGGTAAGCATCTGTCTTCTCTCTTAGCCTCCTACTGGATGCTCCATGGTGGACAGAACACTGTAAATATAATAAGTAAATCTTTAAAAAAGGAAAAGCTCCCAGGGTAGGCAAGCTGCTGCCTGGAGGAGAATGAAGCAGTGTGGTGTAAAAGCTGGTGTAGCGGCCAGCCATGTGTGTGGGACAAGCAGTCACATTGCAGGGAAGGAGCATTAGAGCATGGAGGCCCGAGTTATCAGAAGTTTATTGGTTCTGGCCAGCATCCAGAAGGAAGAGAAAGGTGGGCAGCAGACTGCCGAATCCACGGTGGCTCCATAAGGACTGCCCTACCTGTTTCTTAGTGCCCAGATAGTCTTGGGATTGATTGTGCCCTCGGTGCCATGGGAGGTGGAAACATTGAATGAATGTGTGTCTGAGCCTCTGTGTAAAGCACCTCATTCTAGTTAGCGCATTACAGACACTGCAGAGACCTGAGTGTCTTCTCTCCAGTTACCTCTTGCTTTATTCTCTTGCATCTTGCAGGAGCTTTCCTCCTCTTCCTCCTCTCCTCCTCCTCCTCTTCTTCTTCCTCTTCCTCCTCTCCTCCTCCTCCTCCTCTTCCTCCCCTCCTTTTTTTTTTTCTTCAAGACAGGGTTTCTATGTGTAGACCAGGCTGGCCTCAGATGACACCTCAGTTTGGGATGTCCTCCACAGTGCACCTTTACAGTATGCAGATGTGGCCATTACTTGCCTTTTTTTTTTTTTTTTTTTTTAATTTTATTTTTATTTATTTATTATGTACACAGAAGAGGGCGCCAGATCTCATTACAGATGGTTGTAAGCACCATGTGGGTGCTGGGAATTGAACTCAGGACCTTTGGAAGAACAGCTGGTGCTCTTAACCGCTGAGCCATCTCTCCAGCCCACTGTAATGTGTCCCTCTTGCCACCAAAGCATGCATCATTGGTTGTAGTTTTTCTTAGGTAATGGTGGTTAGTTAGACAATATCTGATGGATGGTTCTTATTTTTTTTCCTGCTACTGTTGTTGGTGTTTTTTACTTTTTTTTGGGGGGTGGGGGCTGCCACCCATCTCCTAAATAAATCACATGGAGACTTATTCTTAATTATAAATGCCCGGCCTTAGCTTGGCTTGTTTCTTGCCGGCTTTTCTTGACTTAAATTATCCCTGTCTGTCTTGACTCTGGGCTTTTACCATGCTCTTCCTGTATGCTTTTCTTTCTTTCTTACTCTGTGGCTGCTTGTGTAGCTAGGTGTCTGGCCCCTGATGTCCTTCTTCTCTGGCTCCTTTTATTTATTCTCTGCCTGCCAGCCCCGCCTATCCTTTCTCTCGCTATTGGCCGTTCAGCTCTTTATTAGACCATCAGGTGTTTTACACAGGCACAGTAACACAGCTTCCCAGAGTTTTAAACAAATGCAACATAAACAAAAGTAACACACCTTAGAATATTCTACAACATGACACTTTTTTTTTTTTTTTTTTTTGAGACAGGGTTTCTCTGTGTAGCTTTAGAGCCTGTCCTGGAACTCATTGTGTAGACCAGGCTGGCTTTAAACTCAGAGATGCCTCCTGAGTGCTGGGATTAAAGGCCTGTGCCACCACTGCCTGGCCATGATACTATTTTAAATTTGAAATGAATGTACAAAAATGAGGCCTTAGACTCGTTTGGAGCCTTGTAAGTCAGAAACTACGCAGTAATGAAGAAGGGAACTTGTTTAAGCCTCCTAAGTATTTATACAGAAAGCCCGGTTGGTTTACACCAGCATACATATAGCTTGAATGTTTCTCTTATGTTTGGTTTATTTGATAAAATGAGAGTCTTCTAGTTTTGTTTTATTTGCATTGGCCTTTTATTTTCTTTGTCAATGATTTCCTTAAGTATAAATAGTAAGTACTTTAAAAGTTACATTTTGAAGTATGTGGGGAGGGGTTGGGGGGCAATGGTGGGTGTACTTTTTTACTCTGCATCCCAGGCTGGCCTCATACTCCTGCATCCCATGCTGCCATTGAATTTGGGGCAGTCCTCTTACCTCTGCCTCCTCAGTGCTGGGATCACACAAACATTCACCACTCCTGCATTAAAAGTTACTTCCAACCAACTTCAGGACGACTTACGTTTGGGTATATTATTCTACTGAATGTTGGGAAATATTAACAGAAAGTGACATGGCCAAGCATAGATCAGAAATCTCTGAAATACACACAGCATTAGGTTAGTGCAGGGCCAGGAAGCATCTTCATTCTGGGTGGGATAGTTTGGGTGTTCACAAATGAAGTCTCAGCCAAGCTCATGACCATAAACCCAGCACTCTGGGAGGGTGAGGCAGTTGCAGTATAGGAGTTTAATGATAGCATAGGCTACCTAGTGTGCTCTAGGATAGCCTAGGCTGCAGGTGAACCTTGTCTCAGAACAAGCAAACCAACGAACCCAAGGGTTCCTTTTTTAGGAGCTAAGTGCCGAGTAACATCAGAGACCACTAGGACTTAAAAATAAATGAGGAGGAAATGGCATTATTTGATTATACATTTTATTTTTTCCTTAAAAGGTTATTTATTTCTATTATGTATGCATGGGTGTTTTGCCTGCATGTGTCTGTGTACCATCTGGGTGAATGGTGATTACCGAGGCCCGAAGAGGGCCTAGGATCCCCTGGAGCTGGATTTACAGATACAGAAGTGCTGGGAGCAGCACCCAGGTCCTAGTCACTAGTTAGCCTTGAGCCATCTCTCCAGCTGGTTATTTTTGCCGTTTCAAGGTGGGGTTTTCTGTGTTGTGTAGCCCAGGCTGTCTTTGAACTCATGGTCCTCCTGCCTAAGCTTTGTAAATGCTGGGATTACAGGCTTGTTCCACCACACCTGGTTGCTGTTTATTTACTTATTTATTTTTGGTTTTTCGAGACAGGGTTTCTCTGTGTAGATCAGGCTGACCTCGAACTCAGAGATCCGCCTGCCTCTGCTTCCTGAGTGCTGGGATTAAAGGCGTGCCACCATGCCCAGCCTAGCAAGCACTTTTAACCACTACCCATTCACTACTTGTATTTTGTGCTGACTTGGAACTTAGCAGGACTGGCTCGCCTGCAAACCCCAGGGATCTTCTGTTTTCCCTTCCCCTGGGCTGAGAGTGTAGGCATTCACCACCATGCCACCCTTTATGTGGTGCTTGGGAATCTGAGCTCAGGTCTGCATAGGGAACTGCCTTCTCCCAACCTGTCGCATGGTTTTGAGACAGTCTTGCTTCGTAGCTCAGGCTGACCTGGGACCCTCTGTGCTCCCACCTGCAGAGCTACGTGTATGCACCACGCACATTATTAATAGAGTATACTTGAGGAGCAGTGAACTTGTGCGCTGGTGAGATGGAGAGAGTCTCAACTGAGTGCTTCAGATGGGTAGCAGTACCAGCTCTGTCTGATAGGTAGCCAAGATCACAGCAGTAAGTGTGAAAGGCTTCGTGCAGTCAAAATAGAAATAATGAAAGTCTTCTGAGCCCTGTTTGCCTTGGAGAGTGTTCAGTGTCGAAATTAAATCTGTTGTCTCTTGCATATTCACTTCTGATGCCCTGTCCTGAGTCGGTGGCAGAATAAAATTGAGAGAGTAAGGGATGGTAAGAGAGGGTGTAAAAACTGGGAAGAGGAAACCCAGCTGGAGGCCGGAGTTATTCTAAAAAGGAGAGAGTAGGCCGGTGATGACCTAACCGGTAAACATACTCGCTGTGCAAGCCTGGGCCCCGAGTTCAATCCCTGAACCTACGGAGAAGTGGAAGGAGAGAACGGACAGCCAGTTGTTCCACACATTAGCACACACAGCAACAATCCAGTTTTTAGAAGGGAGAAAACCATCTTCCAGCTAGTAATAGGTTCTGGGGAAATTAGCATATACTAATAGGTAGAATGTTTAAAACATAGTCATAAAAAGGGAGGGAGGGGCTGGACAGATTGCTCAGTGGATGAAGTACTTACCTTACAAGTACAAGGACCTTAGTTCAATTCCAAGAATCCATTAAACAAAAAAAGGGTGGTGGTGGTGGTGGTGGTGGTGGTGGTGGTGGTGCATGCCTTTAATCATAGGTGGTGCTACACAGAGAAACCATGTCTCTAAAAACCAAACCAAAACAAAAAAAGTGTGCATGGTATGGTGGTATGTGATTGTAATCCCAGCCTCAGAGAAATGGAGATCGGTGAATCTCTGGGCCAGTATAGGCCACGTGGCTGGTCTAGGCCAATGAGGGGCCATCACAAACAGGGTGGATAGTAACTCTAAGGAACAATACCAAGCCTTATCTTCTGGCCTCATAATGCCTGTGTACATACATATGAAGCCACACAGAGTGATTATGATGGTCATGTCATCTATAATCTCAGGCTGACCTGGAACTTGCTCTGTGGACCAGGATGTCCTCAAACCCACAGAGATCCTCCTGCCTCTGCCCCAAAGGCGTGTGCTACTGTACCTAGTGTTATACAGTGTCTTCAATATGCTTGTAGTTTGACTGAAGGTGCATGCATCACTTGGCGTTTTAGTTTTTTGGTTTATAATAAAAATTTTTCAGCTCAGGGTTGGGGATTTAACTCAGTTTTAGAGCGCTTGCTTAGCAAGCACAAGGCCCTGGGTTCGGAACTCAGCTCAGGAAAATAAAAATTAAAAAAAAAAATTTTTTTTTCCCAGCATTTTGGAACATTTTGGATTTCAGATTTTTGGCTCATCTTCTGCTTTTATTGATTGAAAAGCTGAGGTCTAGAGAAATACATTTATTTACTCAACATATAACCGTATTTGTTGTTAGAGTTCAGATCATCTGCCTCAGTCTGTAGAGGAGAGTAGTTTATTATTATTTTTAAACATTTATTTATTACTTACTATGTGTACAGTGAGTGTTTGGCCTGCAGGCCAGAAGAGGGCGCCAGATCTCATTACAGATGGTTGTGAGCCACCATGTGGCTGTTGGGAATTGAACTCAGGGCCTCTGGAAGAACAGCCAGTGCTCTTAACCTCTGAGCCATCTCTCCAGCCCGAGAGTAGTTTATTTTTAAGATAGTAAAGACCTGCTTCTGTTATGATGGGCAGAGGTGGCTATTTAAAGTAAGCTGGACAAAGTGGTGTGTGTGTGACTGTAATCCTGCACTCAAGAGTCAGAACCAGTGTGCTCACGAATTAGAGGTTAGCCTGGGCTACTTTATGAGACCCTGTCTCTAGCAAACAAGTAATTAAAATTACACAAAACTCAGATGCATCTCCCTCATTTATGCTGTTTTATTTCGGGGACTCACCAGCCCTTGGTGGTTTCAGTACTGCACAGTGTAGCACAGAGCATTCACATTGCTGGAGAAAGTTCTCAGGAACAGTGTTGGTCTGAAGCATTGGCTATGTGTATAAAAACTCCATGCTTAGGTAGGCTCAAAAGCAAAGCCGGCAGAAACTCCTTTTCAGAACACAGCTGAACTCTCAAATTTCTTGACTCTCTGAGTTACGGTTCATTGCTTCTCACATTGAATATTTGAATTTGAAGGATGAAGAAGATGATGATGATTATGTTGATGAAGGGGAGGAAGAGGAAGAAGAGGGTAAGTTGCATCAATTTTAAGCAACTCTGAATCTAAAGATAACAGATACATGGGATAGGTTGTTGAGGACTGAGTCTATAATGGGGATCACCCTTGGTTCCTTTGATTTTGTTGTGTATCAAACATGCCTTTAGAAGTAGAGGAGTCTTTTGAAAGAGTACATTAATTCCACCAAAACAAACAAACAAAAAATTGGAAATGAAAGCCAGGCATGGTGATGCACCCCTTTAGTCCCAGCACCTGGGAGGCAGAGGCGGGCGGATCTCAGTGTGAGGCCAGCCTGGTCTACAGAGGTAGTTCCAGGACAGCCATGGATACACAGGTACAAACAAACAAACGAAAAACCGGAAATGAAGTAAAAGCTTGTTCATTGTATTGCACTCTAGAATCTCATTTTGCAGAGCATGAACCTCAGTCCAGAAAGGAATGGCTGGACCAGGTGTCCCTTAGTTTCCTCTTTACCTAGTCCTTCAGAATGGTGTTGATGTTAAGATTCACATGGACTGGGGGTGGGGATTTAGCTCAGTGGTAGAGCACTTGCCTAGCAAGCACAAGGCCCTGGGTTCGATCCTCAGCTCCCCCACCCACCAAAAAAAAAAAAGATTCACATGGACGTCAAGCACTTGGTTTCTTGACCTGTGTGTTGTGTTCATGAGCTTTGTCAGGTTCTCTCAAGTCCGCATAGTCTCTGAAACTGAGTGAATCAATAATTTTTGCTTCCCATTCATTTTTTACTCAGATTGAAAGCTTTGTAACTATAAAAAATTCATTTGTTAAAATTGAGTATTTTATACACTTCTGTTTTAGAAGAAGAGGGTCTTCGGGGAGAGAAAAGGAAACGGGATGCTGAAGATGACGGAGAGGAAGATGACTAGGTCCCTGCAGGATGAGGTTGCCTGGCGCTCCCGGGCATGCAGTAGAGCGACCATATGTCTGTTTCTTCATGGATGATAGCTGTCTCTATAGGAGACGATGTGTAACTTTTTATAGGAAAAGTGTGGTTTTACTATTTTGGCCTTATCATTCCGATTAAGATTTGCTAGTCTGTTAATCATAATGTACGTAGAAAAAAATTTTCATTCATCTTCCCATTGTGAAATTCTCTAGCACTGTATTAGATTCTGGATTTTTATAATTCATGCTTAATGTATTAGACATTTTTAGCCCATAATTAAAACATGGTTGCTTTTACACAGGTGTAGTTTGGTGCATTTCATTCATGTTTTAAAGTTATTTATAAATTAACAAATTACACTCAGCTGTAATATGAAATGGCAATAGTCTCTTGAATGATAAAGCTGATTGATTTTTTTTTTCTTTTTAGAGAGGTGATCCAGAAATCAATAGCTTGAAGGCAGTTTGGGGGCTAGGGTGGATGAGAGGCCTTTCCTGTCACAGTTTGGAAAGTAGAAGCGGAGTTAAAAGGGTTCTCTTTAGCGGCGTAGGCCGTGGACTCAGGTTCTGTCAGTGATACAGTTCAAGGCTTTTTACGAAAGTCAGAGACTCGCAGGCGAGCCCTTTCTGTGGGTGACTCTGTACCAACAGCTTGCTGGGTTTCAGGTGTGGGCTCTCTCCCATCACCTTATTCCATTGCTTCAGTCCTCTCCACATCCAAAAGAAAGCTGGCAAAGTTGTGGATACCCAGGGAACTGTCAGCCATCTGCTGGGTTTCAAACAAGTGAAGTGGGGGAGATGGCCTGTCTCTTGAGATGCAGTGATGAGCATTAGGAGTGTTAGGAGACGGGCTTCGCTCACCGTGGACAACACTCGAGCCTGTGTTAGGTAGGCTAAGGCAGAGCATTCTCCTTTCTCAGAGGCCAGACTGCTGATAACTAATAACATGTTAAGTCGTTTCCCTTAGGTGATTTGGATACCAACGCTGTGAAGTATTTATTATATTTCTGAGTGGAACCTTTAATTATTCTTCCTATAGTTTGAAAGTGTGATCAAATATAGCAGTTGATTGGAATATAATGGCAGTTGGAGGGCTGTATGAAAGTCAGTGTTGAAGCTGGGATTTCTTTCTGTTAACAGTAGTAGAAAAACATTTGGGGTAAGTGTACATGCTTCCTCATGGTTACTAAATAAACATGAGTAGACAGTCCCCTTTTCTTTTGTTCCAGAGGCTCTGTGTTCAAGGCAATTGCTTTTTAGACCTTGGCCACTAATTTTTGTTTTCCTTTGTTTTATATTTCTGTTTATTTTTAAGTTAGTATCAGCAAAATAAGTTCTGCCTGTACTGGGATGCAGAAATTGTTCATAATAGTAGGACTGTTGTTTTTTTAATTTAAGATGTTTGACATGGTGTTTTAAAATAACAAGTATGAAATTATTTGCAGAGAAGCTAACAGAGTTACGTATCTGACTGAAATAAACGTGTGATAAATTCAGTGCCAGCACTGCAATCTCCAAAGGACTAACATTTTCCTCATTTCAATAATTGGAACGCCTGCTTTCAGCCCCTAAGAATTCTCTTGGCACACTATGCCAGTTCAAAATAAATGCTTATTTTTAAAAAGTAAATCTATATATTGACTTTTTTATCAATCATCTATTGTGCAATCAAAATTAGAGTTCTTGGGTTTAAAAACAACAAAAAGGGCCTCCAGATAAGTATCAAGACTTATTTAGCTTTGTGGGTGGTATCTTCATGCAGATAAACAAGGGTGGGCTTTCTATTCCGGAGAAGTTCTGGGCTCTGTTTTAACACTATCTGTACTGCGAGTGTATACAGTGTGTTAAGTCTTTAGAGACTTTGAAGTTCATACTTTTGTGCAACTGTATTTTGGATAAAGCCACACAGTGTTAAACACAAGGGCAGACAGTACTGATTGTGTGTTCCTGGCTATTTTTTGGTTTTTTTTCTGACTGCTGTAACTTAAGTTTTGAAACTGAATTGCTTTGAATAAATCCAAGAGTTGTTAATAATGACTAGCTTCAGTGTTTGATGTTCACTTCAGCAACACCACCGACTGTGGTAAGGCCTTTACAAACAGAAGTGGCTGGAATAGTAGACAGTTGTGACGACAGGCACTAGAAAACTCATCTTCGGGGTTAGTGGTGGCGCACACCTTTAATACCAGCACACTGGGAGGCAGATTTCTAGTTTGAGGCCAGCCTGGTCTACAGAGTTCCAGGAAGCTGGGGCTACACAGAGAAACCCTGTCTCAAAAAAACAAAACAAAAACCCATCTTCCTCATTAATCTTTCCAGCAGCCAAAAAAGGGAGAAAAAAAAAAAAGATCCTGGATTGGCTCAAATTTATCTTGAGATGCAGGTTGAGCTCAGAGTTTATTGCCAATAGGTGAACAAGTATTTATAAAATGTTCATATGGTATGGACATGGGTTTTTCTAAATGCCCAAGCATTTTCCCATAGTACCTTAGTTTTTGCATAGGCTTTTATTACTATTTTTTTCCCTTGGTATTTCGAGACAGGATTTCTCTGTGTAGTTTTGTGCCTTTCCTGGAACTCACTTTGTAGACCAGGCTGGCCTCGAACTCACAGAGATCCGCCTGCCTCTGCCTCCGGAGTGCTGGTACTAAAGGCGTGCGCCACCACCACCTGGCTAATTTTTTTTTTAATCCCTAGTTTTGGGTTTCCCCTAAGTGTAATCTTTAATATGTTTTGTTTGTGGACGATTCTGGAATGTATTTTGTCAAGTTAAATATTTTTAATAAGTAATATTTTCATGATTATGATTATATGTTGAGAAAATTTAAAATACTGAATTCTGCTTCTGGAGAGATGGAAATACTGAATATTTTTTTAGGTGAGAGGACAGTGTCAGTATGTATCCCTGGCTGGCCAGGAACTCTTAAGTAGACCAGGCTTGTCTTGAACTCAGATTTGCCTGCTTCTGCCTCCCAAATTCTCAGATTAAAGGCACCACCACCATACTATGAATGTTGGCTTTGTCTTAAAGGCTTTAAGACATTAACAATTTAACATGTGTCTCATGCCTGTAATCCCAGCACTTCGGAGGCTGAGGATACAGAATTGCCACAGTTCAAGACCAGGCTGGGTTCCAGAGTGAGACTGCCTAAAAAAAAACCAAAAACTTCCTTTAACAAGGAAAATTATAGGATCATAGAAGGTTTGGGTAAAATTATTAAATAATGAGCCAATTTAGTGAGGCGTTATGATTTAAAACATTTTTTAATTATTTATTTATTTTGAGACAAGGTTTCTCTGGGTAGCTCTGGCTGTCCTGTGAGTTCACTCTGTGGACCAGGCTGGCCTGGAACTCAGAGATCCTCCTGCCTCTGCACTGGGATTAAAGGTGTGCACCACTGTGCCTAGCTGAAAACATTCTTTTTGTTTTTCAACACAGCCCTGGCTGTCCTGGAACCCTAGCTATGCTGTAGATCAAGCTGATCTCGAACTCGGAGATCTGCCTTCCTCTGCCTACCTAGTGCTGGGAAACAACAAAAAAGTCTGAGTGTCCTAACCAAAAAAAAAACAACAAAAAAAAACAGCCAGGGCTACACAGTGAAACCGCACGCGCGCATGTGCATGTGCGTGTGTGGTGGTGGTGGTGTCTTGCTAAAGACATTCTTAAGTACTGTTTATTCTCTGTTCTGTTAATGAGAGGCTTTGAATTACATTTTTATCTAGTTGCTGGAGATTTCTGTTTCCAGCGATGGATTCAGTGATACTCTGCAGCTGTCCCTAAATAGCATCCTTGGACTGCATGCCTTTTCACATTCTAATCAGCTTGAGACCTGAGAACCCCGAGTGTGTCCTGTGGCTCTGGCAGCTGCTTGAGTTTCTGTTCTATTGGCTAGCCTAACTTAAAGGAAAACAGATCGCGTCACAAAATGAAATTGCAAGGTGGGCTTTAATCTCAGCAAGATCTTTAAAATGACTGAGATGCTGGTAGCATATGTTTATTTAGAGACATGTTCTCACTGTGTAGCCCTGGCTGGCCTGGACTCATGGACCCACTTATTTCTGCCTCCCCCTTACTTCACTAAGGTGTGCATTTCTATACCCAGCCCTGGTAAAATAGTTCTTAAAAACTTAGTTACTGATATTTAATTTATGAGTGTGTGTGTGTGAGCCTTCAGATCCCTTGGAACTAGTTTTACAGGCTGTGTGAGCAGGTACCTGTTCTGGTGTTTTCTTGGTAAGATCCTAAAGAAGAGTAACCCCAATTAAGAAAGACTCAAAGGCTGGGCAGCAGTGGTGCAGGACTTTAATCCCAGCACACAGATGCAGAGCCAGGCAGATCTCTATGAGTTCAAGGCCAGTCTGGGCTACAGAGCAAGATCCAGGACAGGCACGGCACCAAAACTACACAGGAACCCTGTATAGAAAAACAAAAAAACAAACAAAAGACTCAAAGGCAGTTATGTATTTCAATTAATTTCATGGATATCCCCCCTCCTCCTGCCTGCTTTTTGTTTGTTTGTTTGTTTGTTTGTTTTGTTTTGTTTTTTTGGAGGAGGCATTTTTTTCTTGGCTACTTAGAGAAACATTGGCCACATCTACTCTAATGGCTGACACAGGCCGCCAAACAGGCTCTCAGCTCTGGTGAAGACCTACTGTTCTGTCTTTAAGATGTTGCCTGTTTTCTCTGATTGTTCTGTTAAATACTGTAAGCGCAGCCAATGATCTCTGCCCTCCGTGTTGCCTGTGAGTTTGGCCTGAGTAGGGTTCTCCACCAGCTGTACAACCTTTTGATATCAACGATGTTGGCTTTTACAAAGTTCACACTTGAAAACATAAAACCAAGTTTTGTTTGTTTTAAGCAAAAACACCGCCCCCCCCTTTTTTCTTTTGATTTTTCAAGACAGGGTTTCTCTGTAGCTTTGGAGCCTGTCCTGGAACTCGCTTTATAGACCAGGCTGGCCTCAAACTCACAGAAATCCACCTGCCTCTGCCTCCCGAGTGCTGGGATTACAGGCGTGCGCCGCCACCACCGCCAGGCTCAACCCTCTGTTTTAAGTTTGGGATTTTCTATTAGGCCACGGGCATAGCTATCTTTGGCAGCCTGGGACCCTTGTAGAGAGCTGTCAAAACTATTAGAAAAATAAGGACCTGCCGAGGAAGCCGCTTTAAAAACTTTTAGTTTCGTGAGGCAGTATCTCAGTCTAGCCTAGGCTGGCTTCAAATAGCTCTGCTTCAGGCAGAGAGCTAGGATCACGGCTGAGCAACTATACTGAAGAGCCAGAGGACACCGCCCCATCTGCAGACCAGCAACTAGTGGATGCATGGGCAACACTTAACGCTTCTTCACCTTGCCCGCCCGCCTCACTTCTCAGAGAATATTGAGTCAAATCAGTCTTTTATTCGCAGATTAGTAAAGTCTTTCTGCATAGGATTAACAACGAGGATTTTTTTTTAAATTTAAGTTTGGTGATTTATTTTATTTTATTTGGTTTATCGAGATAGGGTTTCTCTGTAATAACCCTAGCTGTCCTGGAACTCCCTTTGCAGACCAGGCTGGCCTTGAACTCAGAAGTCCGCCTGCCTCTGCCTAGGGAGTGCTGGGATTAAAAGCATCATTATTATTATTATTATTATTTATTATTATTATTTTAAACAAAGCTGTGCATATCAGAATGGGGGAGGGAATCACCGGGCTGCAGCTCTCACGATGAGCTGCGCTGGACCCCAACCTTTACGGAGACTCCTATAAAGCCGCGTTTCCCACGGCGATCCCCGGTGCTGCCCGCAACGGGTCTTGGTAGGCTGGAACAGGTGGTGACATTTATCTAGATGCTCTTGCGAGTCAGTCCTCTGCCGCAGTCCCCTGGACACCCCGACCCCCGGTATGTCCCGGGGTCTAGGTGCTGCCTGCTTCTGCCGCAGCGGAGACTGACGGGCGAGCACTCGTTACCGAGCCGCAAAGGCGGCTGTGGCGTCACCGCGCGCCCACGACGGATGCACCTGCCAGGCCCAGGCCTCCAGGTCATCCGGGCTTGCTCGGGGGACTAACGGGAGAGGAGGGACGGACGCCCGGCGCCCGAATCCCGTCGCGAGGGCGCCTTTCTAGACTCGATTGGGCCAGACACGCTGCAGCGCCGGTCATGTGACACGGCCTCGCTTTACCCCGCCCCCCTTCGCGCGGCGAACTCCTGCGCATGCGGAGTCGCGCCGGAAGCCCGGCTCTCGAGCTTCCGCATCCTGGATCCCGCGGAACCCCGAGGCGGTTCTTTGTTGTTCGTATCTTGTAACGTTTGCTTTTCGATACCTAATTTCAAATACGGAATCATTCCGGAATCTAGCGGTGGAAAATACCGCCCAATCCTGGTTAGCCAGTAATCGGAAGCAGCGGCGTTATGTGTCTTTTCAAGAAACGACGGCTAGTTTTATTTGTAATACTCTAAAATTCTAATGTGCATGAGTGGCTTGCCTGCGTGTATCATCTATGTGCACCACGCGTGTGCCTGGTGCCCTCGGAGGTCAGGATCGGGTGTCGGATCCTGTGAAGTATGCTTGTGAGCTGCTGTGTGGGTGCAGGATGCCCTGGAAGAGCAGCCTGTGCTCTTAATTGCGGAGCCATAGCTCCATCCCCAACTATTTATTATATTATTATTATTATTATTATTATTATTATTATTATTATTATTATTATTATTAGGTTTTTTGAGACAGGGTTTCTCTGTAGCTTTGGAGCCTGTCCTGGAACTCACTCTGTAGACCAGGCCAGCCTCGAACTTACAGAGATCCACCTGCCTTTGCCTCCCGAGTGCTGGGATTACAGGCTTGTGCTAACACTGCCTGGCCTTAAATTTTATTTTTTAAGATTTATTTATTTATTATGTACACAGAAGAGGGCGCCAGATCTCATTACAGATGGCTGTGAGCCACCATGTGGTTACTGGGAATTGAACTCAGGACCTCTGGAAGAGCAGACGGTGCTCTCAACCTCTGAGCCATCTCTCCAGCCCCCCCCCCCCAACTAGTTTTTAAATAAAAATTTGTTACATTGGATGTATTTGTGTGTGTGTGTGTGTGTGTGTGTGTGTGTGTGTGTGTGTGTGTGTTCTGCCGGATAACCCAGGGAGTCTGTTCTTCCCTCTGGGTCCTAGCAAACAAGCTCAATCTGGGCAGCTAGCGACTTGCTGAGCCATCTCAGCCGGCCTCCAGTTTTGTTTAAGATCTGTGTTTGGAACTGGGGCCACTTTTGCTTTTCCATCTTGTTTGTGCAGGGTCTGCCCTAGTTGACCCTTAGGGACCTTGTCCTCTTGTCCTCAGGAGCTAACTGTCATAGCTGTCCCCTTTTACCTATCCTGAAAGCTAGAACAGCCAAGTTTGATCAAACTCAAAACTAGGTCAGTCACTGCTCACTGGTGCACACCTTTAATCCCTCCGAGTTCAAGGCCAGCCTGATCTTTATCGAAAGTTCCAGGACAGCCAGGGCTACACAGAGAAACCCTGTCTCAAAAAACAAAAAACTAGATCAGTCAAGTTGAGCAGTTACTGGGGTGGGGGGGACATTGAAAAAAGGACTCCCAGACCACACAAGTCAAGTGTTATCTACACAGGCTTTCTTTACTGGAACTAGTGATTCCATCGCAGAGACTTTGTAAAGATTAGTTTAAGAATTCGTACTTAATTTTTCCCTCTTTTAGTCATCAGATGAAGGTAGTTTATCAGAAAGTACCAATGAAGCAAAACTGTCCTTAAAGTCTTTGTATTATAATCACTAAGCTACTTCAGAATATTTGCATCAGTTTGTTTTGTATGTAGAAGTTACTTGGGAGTTATGGGAAATGTGGGAAAGGCTAGAGAATCTTGAGGTGGAGGCCTGCCTAGGCTACACAGTCCTACCTTCAAATAAAAAGAGAGGGTCAGTGGGATGAATTAGAGTACAGGCCAAAGGTTATGGTTTGGTCCCTCACCAAAGGGTAACACACTTGGATTTTTTTTCCTCCTTTAGAGACAGGGCATCTCTATGTAGACCTGGCTGGCCTTGAACTCATAGAGGTCTTCCCTCTTCTGCCTCCCAAGTGCTGACATACTTCACAAGACAAAACATTGTTTTGATTTTTTTTTCCTTATCCAGAAACATTTTGTTGTTTTTGTTTTTGTTTTTATTTTTTGAGACAGGGTTTCTCTGTGTAGCCCTGGCTGTCCTGAAATTCATTTTGTAGACCAGGCTGGCCTCGAACTCACAGAGATCCACCTGCCTCTGCCTCCTGAGTGCTGGGATTAAAGGCGTGTTGCCTGGCCATCCAGAAACATTTTAATCTAAAAACAAATGCCCCAGACTATTTTGCTCCTTTTCACAATGGTGTAAATTTTAAGTATAACTTAGTTAACAGTTGGAAAATAAAAAGTTTTTTTTTTTTTTTTTGTTTTTTTCGAGACAGGGTTTCTCTGTGTAGCTTTGGTGCCTTTCCTGGATCTCGCTTTGTAGACTAGGCTGGCCTCGAACTCACAAAGATCTGCCTGGTTCTGCCTCCTGAGTGCTGGGGTTAAAGGTGTGCGCCACCACCATCTGGCGACTTAGTAAACTTTTTTATGCTTGAAAAAATTATTTGTATGGGTATTTTGCTTGTACCAGGTGTTAATATTCTGACCCACCCCTTGAAATCTCACCCCCTTGGCGCCACCCTGCATCCTGACCTAAAAGCCTCATTCTAAGGAAAAACTCCTTCCTCTCTCTCTTCCATTTTTCCTCCCATGAGGTGTGCACCCCTTGAACCCCCTCTCTCTCTTCCTCTCTGTGCTTTCTATCTTTCTATCTTTCTAATAAGCTCCAAATGGATGCAGCCTCTGCCCAACATGCCAGCATGTTTTCCCTCATGTCTGGGCCCTGGTCTAGCCAGTCTTGGGTCCCTCAATGCATAACTCATAACACCAGGTGCTTGCCTAGTGTCTAAGGAGGCCAGAAGAGACATTGGTTCTCTTGGAACTTGAGTTACAGCTGCTTAGAAGCTACCATGTGGGTGCTGGGAATTGAACCTGGATCCTCTGTAAGAGCAGCCAGTGCTTTTAACCTCTAAACCATCTCTCCAGTCTCTCCCTCCTTGTTTTGAGACAGGGTCTTACTAACCCAGGCTGGCTTGGAACTCATAGAGATCCACCTGCCTCTGCTTCCCTTGTGCTGGGATTAAGGTGTGTGCCACCATGCCTAGCTTGATATAGTGTTTAAAAAGAGGGTTTATTATTTTGTTTTATCCCCCCCCCATCCACTCCCCCCTCCATTTTTGGAGACAGGGTTTCTCTGTGTAGCCTTGGAGCCTGTCCTGGAATCGCTTTGTAGACCAGGCTGGCCTTGAACACACAGAGATCTGCCTGCCTCTGCCTCCCAAGTGCTAGGATTAAAGTCGTGCACCACCACCGCTCGGCTTATTCCCCCCCCCCCTTTTTAAAAAGATTTATTTATTTATTATGTACACAGAAGAGGGCGCCAGATCTCACTACAGATGGTTGTGAGCCACCATGTGGGTGCTGGGAATTGAACTCGGGTCCTCTGGAAGAGCAGTCGGTGCTCTTAACCTCTGAGCCATCTCTCCAGCCCTATTTTCCTTTTTTTTTTTTTTTTTTTAACAGTTCTGCTGTGCTGTTAAAAAAGATAATTGCTAGCAGGTGAACTCGATATGGAAGTTGCTTTCTCAGCCCATAGGATACTCAGGTGAAGACACCATCAGCCTGTGTCATGAGGCCAAAGCATCACACTGGTCCTTCCATGAACCTGCTTTCCATTTTGTCTCCTCTGGGTTGTTTTTATTTGTTTGTTTGTTTTTGTTTGTTTGTTTGTTTGTGCTCTGTCTCTAGGACTTCATTCTTGATATCAGGACATAGGTTGTGCATTGCGGCTAACAGGCTCTCACTCCGTATCAGATGTCATTCACTTTCACTTTGCACAACTGAGCCATTTGCTCTCCTTGTACTCTTTGTGTGTTTAATCTTTACAAGTCATTTATGATTTACAGATAAACGACAATGCACAATTATGCACAGATCCTTTCTGGGGCAAATACCCATGTAGCTATCATTAAAGGCATCAAATTTAACACCATGAATACCTTTGCTTACGGCTCCTGAGCAGTAGACAGCAAGGTGAATAATTCATAACTCTAGCCTTTGAAGAACCGTGTCTGAACCACACTTTTGAGCCAGGAGAGAAACAGCGGGCAGGGAAATGGTTGAGCTGACAGCTTGTACCCAGGAGGCTGACAGGATGCCAACACTTCAGTTTGCTCATTTCAGGGAAGGTCTGATCGCCTGTTTTGCACTTCACTGTGTTACTACAACGCCCATCCGTTTGTGACGCGATCTGGAGACGGCTGCCTTGGCTTACCAGAGTCTGTACCTGGTGTTGACACACCCATTTGTGGGAGGTTGTGTGTTAGCACTAACTGCAATAGTTTTGCTTGATCTGTGTTCTAGATCGACAAACGGACATATAACGCTATCTAGAATTCGAGCCACAGATATCTTTAACACTTCCTAGCAGTCGTGTTAAAAAAAGGAGGAAACAGAATTAATTTTAGCAGTATATTTTATATAACTCAACAATTCCGAATATAATTTTAACATGTAAGCAATGCAAAAGGATATTACTAAAATTTATCTTTCTTACAAAGTCCTTACAGTCTGGGGTGGGTGGAGTTTTATGACTCAGTTTTAATTAGCCACATTTCAAGTACTTGGTGATTAGATAAGCTTTAACTTATTCTGGGCCTGGGAAAAGGTGAGAACAAAGTGAATGGCTTGGTGGCTCTGTAGTGATTGTGCCAGCTGGTCTTGAGGGGGATTTTCTAAATTAGTCTGACAGTCTATGCCTCTTTAATTTTATGCAATCCATTGTCCTTTATACTATACTTACTTTTTTCTAGTTTTTTAAAACTTCTTTTAAAAAAAGGTTTATTCTTAATTTCTTTTTCATTTTATGTGTATGTATGTATGTACACCATGTGTATGCCTGGTGCCTGAAAAGGCCAGGAGAAGGCATGGAATGTAGACAAACAGAAAGACTGTTCTATCTTTCCAGCTCTGGGCACGGTTGCAAGGGCTGAGTGGCCAGGATGGGAAGGGTTAAGATGAACTGGGAGTTATATGGGGGGAGGGGAGGCTTGGACCAGTCTCCACTTTGTCTTATGAAGTTATCTAAATTACTCTAGATATTGAAATTGAAAGTTCCTAACTCAAGCCTGCAGTGGCCATTGTCCAGTGTGTATTGAGAGAAGATTGGGACTGGGAGCCAAAACACGTGGCTGATCCGAGGTCTCCCAAATGGAGCTTTTTCAGATTAGAACACAGACAGGCTAAGGGTATGTCCTTTCTTAAAAAGGGTCAAATCCAGCCACCAGACGTCCCTTGGGTTTTAAATTGATCAAACAGTCCTGGAAAGCAAGAAGGGCATTTGACTCCAGATCTGCACATTTCCAGGCTTAGTGGGCCATTGAAAGTTCCCACTGAGCAAGTCTCTTGGTGAGATGGAGGCAGGGGTTCCTAGAGCCCTGGAGACAGACCTAGTGGGGTGCCTCCCAGTTAAGTCCCAGTTTCTTTGTCCCGATGCTTTTGGCTGTGTTGGGTGCATGAAAGAACTCCCATATGGATGTCAGACAGCAGCATCTGACTGAGACAGGAAAGAGTGGGGAGGGGTGGAGGCAGAGTAAAAGAAAAGGCTGCCTCAGAGAGATGAGGGGCCACTCCTGCATGTGGACGAGACAAGGGAGGTCTGTGGGCAGGGCTTGGGCCACCAGTAGACTCCGGATGCCCTACCTGGGTTTCAGTGCCAAATTTTAGACATCTGAGGCAGTGCAAAGGGACAGAGGCAGAAAGGAACCAGAGTCTGACTTTCACTAGATGGAACCATGTTTATTAGCACACACAGTGAGGGGCAGCCTCTCTCCTTTGGGAAGTTGAGGGGGTCTATCGAGGGAAAAAGCTAGCTGCCACCCTTTATAGGAGCTGTGTGAGGGGCTTGGGAATGAAGAAATTGTTTCAGCCATGGGGGGGGCAGGGCTCTGTGTGTCTCCAGCAGCCATGGGGGCTCTGTGTGTCTCCAGTAGCCATGGGGAGCTCTGTGTGTCTCCAACAGCCTTGGGGGGGGGGGGGCTCTGTATGTCTCCAGCAGCCATGGAGGGGGGCTCTTGTGTGTCTCCAGCAGCCATGGGGTGGGCCTCTGTGTGTCTCCAACAGCCTTGGGAGGGGGGCTCTGTGTGTCTCCAGCAGCCATGGCGGGGGGGGTGGGGGGGGGGGGGGGGGCTCTTGTGTGTCTCCAGCAGCCATGGGGTGGGCCTCTGTGTGTCTCCAGCAGTCTTTCCCAAGGTGAGACAGAGTGTCTTGGGAGACAGGCTCTCCCAATAGACATTCTTTTCTGGACTGACTGATAACAAACTGCTGAGACTGGGTGGCGGGTAGCTCAAGCCTTTAATCCCAGCACTTGGGAGGCAGAGGCAGGCCGATCTCTGTGAGTTCGAGACCTGACTGGTCTACAGAGTGAGTTCCAGGACAATCATGGCTACACAGAGAAACCTGTCTTGGAAACAAAACAAAACAAAAAACCCCAAACCAAAAACAAAACGAAAACAAAAAACCAAACTGGCTGAGCAGAGGTCATCTCATAGGAATCCTGTTGTACAACTGAGGCACTCTATCAGAATTCCTTGGGACTGGAGTTACAGATGGTTGTGAGCTACTATGTGGGTGCTGGGAAGTGAATCTGGGTCTTCTGGAAGAGCAGCCGGTGCCTTTTATCACTGAACCATTTCTCCAGCTTAGATTTATTTATTCTTATTTTGTGTATATTGTTATAATTTATTTAAAAACAGCAGAGGTGACCTTGTCAGGTTGGAGACAAGGGGTCCCAGAAAGTCACAGCATGTGACAGAATTCACATGGAGGGTTTATTGGGGAGATAAGAGCTGAGGAGAGAAGAAGAGGAAGAAAAAAAGGGGCAGAGACTCTCTCTCTCTCCCTCGACAGGGTTTCTCTGTGCAGCTTTGCGCCTTTCCTGGATCTCGCTCTGTAGCCCAGGCTGGCCTCGAACTCACAGAGATCCACCTGGCTCTACCAGGTGCTGGGGTTAAAGGCATGCCTTTTTTTTTTTCCCCCAAAGTACATTATAGTCTTTTATTTAAATTTCTGCCTTGCTGAATTCAATTTTGAGAAGCAAACAGTAATAGTTTGGCATGTCCACACAAGTCAAACATGAAACCTCACCTCTCATATGATAGGGGATAGGACAAAATAGTAGACTCAAATATGCAGCAACTTAGAAATAAACGTTTTTACTCACAGGCCACAGACGCAAAATTGTTAGTGATATGGAAACTCGTACTGTGAGCAAATACACAGGGAGTCCCCAGCAGCAGTGTGACATGTTATTACCATACACCGTCCCTGGTATAATACGTTAGAAAAACACGTCAGGGCTCTTCTGTTATTTTAGCTAAAGATGCACATGGTCAATTTCTTCGTGAGAAACCATAAACCAAAGCTAACCTGAGTTGTGTGGCACCTTCTATAATGTCTGATCAGTGCTCATCAACGGGGCAGCAGGTATGAGAGGCAATGAGAGAGTATCGAAACTCATGGATTAAGGAAGCATATCATCAACTAAATGCAATTTGGGGTTCTGTGTCCAACTCTGGGAGAGAAAGCAAGCAATAAAGGAGAAGCTAGTGAAGTAAAATAAGGGTAGTAGACTAGAAATACTGTATCGATGCCAACTTAGTGGTTTTGATCAAGCCATCCTATTATTAAAATGTTGAGGGAAGTTGTATAATATATATCTGAAAATCCCTGCATTTTTCCCCTTTTTTTTCATTTGTTTTTCACTTTTTATTTATTCTGTGCATCACATATCTTGATCCCATTCATTTCCCCATCCCCTCGCATCCACCCTGGCCTGCCTTTTATAAGGGAATATATCTAATGTGCCCAGGGGGTGCTGTTAGTGGCTGCAGCTAAGGACAATCTTGTCAGGACCCTAAGGACAGGCCAGTGCAGATGCCTGAGTGCTAACATATATGAGTATTTTAGCCGTGTATATGTATACCATGTGTGTGTCTGATGCCCATGGAGGCCAAATCAGGGTTTGGGAACCTCTGAAGCAGTGTGAACTGCCACATGGGTGCTGGAACAAAATCCGGGTCCTCTGTAAGAGCATTAACTGCTCTTAACTGCTGACTCATCTCTCCAGCCCTTTAATTTCTTTGTTATGTTTAACTATATTTGATTATAGACTAATCATTCTGCAGTTTTTATATTCTTAAATCTTTGCCAAACTTTCAGGGCATTGATGCTTCCTATGCTTGGATAATTGTGTCTTTTTTGTTTTGTTTTTGAGACAGAGTCCCACTGTGTAATTCTGGCTGTCCCGGAACTCATTCTGTAGACCAGGCTGGCCTCAAACTCACAGAGATCCTCCTGCCTTTGCCTCCAGGGTGCTGGGATTAAAGGCATGCGCCACCATACCCTGACTGGGATAATTGTGTTTTTAAAAAATAAATAGCTGTGTGTTGTGGTGCACCTCTGTAACCAAGACAGGAAGATTGAAGGTTTAAGTTGAACTCAGTAAGCCCTTATCTCAAAACTAAACAGAACAATAACACACAGCACACTCTCATTTGTAATGAATGTAACCATCAAAACAAGGGTCTTACTGGGCTGGAGAGATGGCCCAGTGGTCGAATGCTTTCTGCTCTTGTAGAAGTTCACTTCCCAGCACCCAGGTCAGATGGCTCGCAACAACATGTGATGCCATCTCCAGAGGATCCAAAATCTTCTTCGGGCCTCTGTGGGTACCTGCACACTCTTGCTATACGTGCACACACATAAACAAACAAACAAACAAACAAAGGGTATTAGCATGTCGTTCATACCACCTTACCTTTAGGTCCCACTCAAACATTATCATTTTCTGTCTTGAACATGATCTGTGTCACAGACAGGCAGTCGGGTGTCTTTTTCAAATGCACAGTTTATTGTGCACACATAAAAAGGGGGGAACAACCCCCAGCAAACTCTTAACAACCTAACAATCTAGCTCTAAGTGATGCCATCCGTCTCTGGAGGCAGAGTTCACTCACAGACGTTGGGTAGAGTTGGTACAAACAGGTCACAAATCTGATTGCCCAGTGCACAGCAAGCCGCCATGTCCACATCCACTGGTGGGAAGAACAGTGAGTGGGTGCTGGCTCTCCAGCTGACGTACTCTGAGATTGACAAGGCTAGCTGTCACCGCCTCAGTTGTGCTTAGCCAGGTCAACCAGGGTGCCAGACACTCAACAGTCACCAAGGCCAGAGGCAGGAGATTCGGTCACTGGCAGGATTTCTAGAATGTGTGGTTTTGTTGAGGTGAGCTGGAGACCAGCATCTGCTGCGCTGCCTGGAGGCTGGCTGGGCGTTTATGGCTCTTCTGAGGGAGCTTCGCTTGTCTGGAGCTTCGATTGTTGGTGTGGACTTTTGGTGCAGGCTGCCTGTTCTCAGGGTGTTGCTGGGTACACACAGTTGGTTGCATCTGTCAGTGTGTTCTGAGGTCAGGACGTGGGGTAGGAGCAGCCATGGTGTTTGTTCTGAGTGTTCATTATGTAACACCCTTTAGTACAGCGACACTTCTGTTCTGAGTCATGTGTTTCTAGACTGAGTGGTCCTGACTCTTTGGTCTCCTCAGCTGAAATGATTTCTCAGTGTTTCTTTTCCAGTGTTCATGATTTTGGTGCTTTGCTTGCCTTTTGGTTTTTGAGACAAGAGTCTTAAGTAGCCCAGGCTGGCGTTGGATTTGCTATCTAGCTAAGGATAACCTAGAACTCCTGACTCTTCTGCCTCCACCTTCCATGTGCTGAGATTACAGGCTTGGGCCACGAGGCCCACCTGCCCTGATGCTTTTGAAGGTTACAGACCACTCGAGTTGCTTATGGAGCTAATGTTTCCCTGTTTTAGTTCATGAATTAGGGTCAGATTTGATTCACTAATGGTCCCAAGTTCCTAAAGCAAGGATCTGAGAACAGGACAGAATCCAGAATTACCTGGGAGAAAGGCGTTTATGCTTGTGGGAGCGTGTCTTGATGACATTAACTGATGTAACCCTAATGGTGGGTGGACCTGGGTTGTGTAAGTGCAGAAAGCGAGCTGAGCGCCAGTATGCATGCACCCACTGCTCTCCTGAGAGCAGACATGTGGCCAGATGCTTTGAGGTTCTAATTCCTTTTTTTGTTTTTTCAAGACAGCGTTTCTCTGTGTAGCTTTGTGCCTTTCCTGGATCTCACTCTGTAGACCAGGCTGGCCTTGAAATCACAGAGATCCACCTGCCTCTGCCTCCTGAGTGCTGGGATTAAAGGCATGCACCACCACCACCACCACCGCCCATCTATTTTAGTATTTTTAAACAGGGTTTCCCTGTGTAGCCCTAGCTGTCCTGGAACTTACTGTGTAGACCAGGCTGCTCTGGCTCAGAGATCTGCCTCTGTTTCCTGAGTGTGGGGATTAAAGGTCAGCCAACTTTTTAAAGTAATAATGACATTCAGTTCTTTATCATTTTAGATGAAAATACTTTGTCTAATCTTTGTCTTCCTATTTGGACTATATGAAGGTGTATAATATTTATCTAGTAAACTTTTGTTTGTTTTTCGAAACAGAGTTTCTCTGTGTAGCTTTGGAGCCTGTCCTGGAACTAGCTCTGTAGACCAGGCTGGCCTCGAACTCACAGAGATCAGCCTGGCAATGCCTCCTGAGTGCTGAGATTAAAGGTGTGTGCCACCACCGCCCGGCTAGTAAACTTTTATTCCTGGCTTATCTAGAAAGCGTCTCATCTTCCAGAGATGTGAGGTCAGTTAATTCTGCTTTGTTTTTGGTGATCCTTGTTTTGGTTTACTTTTATTAACCCACTAACCATCTGGAATTAGATTGAGTGCATAATGTGTGGTCTTGGCTTCAAGCACTTCCTGAAGAAACATTAGTAAATGTTATTTGGTTCAAGCAGGAATACACAACAGGAAGGTCTGCAGGATGCATAGGCCATTCACTCCCTAATAGGAGAGTGCTCCACGTGCCCAAGGGCACCCGGTGCCCTGTGCTCAGATGTAGGCGTGACCTTGGCAGTACACCTGAATTTGGGTACCAAATGGCCTGAGCTTGCATGCCATCTCCCTAGGAAACTCCAGTGGCTACAGACACCCCTGGGTGCCTCTAAGCTCCCTGTCAGAACCAGGGCCATCCTTTGAGCAATCTTCTTGTCTCTGCATAACCACAAACTGTGAACCACTCCAACACTATAGATTATCGAGAACCTGTCCTGTTGTCAATGATTTGTGATGCTCTGTTTTTTTTTAAAAAAGCATATATTACATTTTTTATGGATTCTGTTTTAGTTTTGTCTAGTTATTTTAAAATGGTAATGTAGGGAGCAGAGGGAGCCGTGAGTGAATGTGTAAGGAGTCGATGGAGTTCACAGTGAATATGCATTGTTGGTATGGTCTTGCCAAGGACCTATGTCTCAGACCCATGGGAGTGATAAAGCCTTCCCTCAGGGAGAAGCTCACAGTATTAGAGGCTCAGTCCATTATCATCGTGGTGGGACTTGTTGGCACACAGGCAGCCAGGGTGCTGGAGCAGGAGCTGAGAATGAATAGATCTTGATCTGCAGGCAACAAGAGGTGAACTGAGAGACTGAAAGCGGCCTGAACATATGAGACCTCAAAGCCCACCTCCTCAGTGACACACTTCCTCCAAGGCCACACCTACTCCAACAGAGCCGCACCCTCTAATAGTGCCCTTCCCAATGAGCTTAGGGGTCCAATTACATCCAACGATCACATTTCGCACTCTGGGCCCCATGAGCTTGTAACAATATCATAGTGCAAACTACATTTTGTCCAACTTCAAAAGTCCCCATTGAAGCATTTATCTAGTTATCCTTTATCAATAAAAACTCGGGAGTCGGATATGGGGTAAGAACCCGAATGATCAGAGAAGTGGCCAGTGACCTCGCTCTCCTTCCTTGATCCAAAAGGGCGGAGAATCTTTCCAACCCCCTCCCCCCCGCTTACCACTTCCTGTCCTAAGTCCTCCAAAACCTCTATGGCTAATTTTGGTCAGCAAGTAGAAGCTCCGTCCTCTGATTCGAGGTAAACTTTATTACCAGTCTTGGGAATGTCAGAGTGTGACAGAATACCCCACAACACTCCATAGTCTGTCACAGTGTCAGCAATGTTTTAAAGTCCAAAGTTCAAAATCTCTTCGGAGATTCATGCAGTCTCTTAACTGTAATCCCCTATAAAATCAAAATCAAAACGCAGATCACATACTTCCAACATACAATGACACAGGATGTACATTACCGTTCCAAAACACAGAGAAGTGGGCATAGTGCGAAAAACACTGGACCAAAGCAAGCCTGAAAACCAGCTGGGAAAACTCCAAACACTGCAGCTCCATGTATGATGTCAACATGTTCTTCAGATCTCCATCTCCTTTCACCTTTGTTGACTTCAACACACTTCTCTCTCTTGGGCTGGCTCCACTTCCTGTTAGCAGTTTTCCTCAGCAGGTACCCCAGGACTCTGGCATCTCTAACATCTTGGGGTCTTCAATACAATCCAGGCTTCAGCTTCAGTTTTGTGCAGCAGCCTCTCTGGGCCTCCTTCAGGGACACCCCTGACCCATGCCTGGCCTCATGAGCTTCCCTTTGTCACAGAAGCAAATCCCATAGCCTCTTTCTTCTATCCTTAACTCCAGAAGGACAGGGCAGAAGCTGTCAAGTTCTGCTGCTTGCTGGGGCTGGAGCATGGCCCTGAAAATATAATCCAATTACATCTTCACCAGCTTTCTGTTTTCCATGGTTTCCTTCACTGTCTAAGCTTGGCTGTTCTGAACTTTCTCTGTAGACCAGGCTGGCCTTGAACTCATGGAGATCCGCTTGGCTCTGCCTCCCGAGTGCTGGGATTACGGCGTGTGCCACCACCACCTGGCCACATTACTATTCTCATTTCTGATTTTAAGCTCCATTTCTAATATCAGTAGTCATTACTAAGCGATGCTGCATTTCCAGAGTCTGTGGAATCTAAATCCTGTTCTCCAAGAAAGACCAAACTGTCATCTATGCAAATTAAACTGTAGAAGAATATGGTGGGAACTTCCTTTAAATGTCACTCCCCTTAGCTGGCATCCTCCCAATTCCTAGGAAGTCAGTGGGAGCGGTTATCTGTACTAAAAATGGAATACACTTGGAAGTACAATCTGTCTGGGGGAAGTGATGGTAAGAGTGTAGAGTGCATTCCTGGAAGTGCCTGCTATTACAATTTAAACAACTAGAGGATGCTCTGTTTTCCCTCCCTCCCTCCCTTCTCTCTCTCTCTCTCTCTCTCTCTCTCTCTCTCTCTCTGTCTTTTGGAAACAGAGTCTCACAATATAGTCCAGGCTGATTGGAACTCATGATCTTCCCTCTGTAGCTTCCCAAGTACCTGAACCCCCAGCTTCACAGTCATTCTCTCCTCTGTCTCTCTCTCTGTCTCTGTCTCTCTCTCTGTCTCTCTCTTTCTTTCTTGGCAGGATTTCTCTGGGTAGCCCTGGATGTCCTGGAACTCACTCTGTAGACCAGGCTGGCCTCAAATTCAGAGATCTACCTGCCTCTGACTCCCTGAGATTAAAACTAAGTAACGTTATTCTTTTTTTTTTAATTAATTATTATTTTTTTATTTGCATTGGTGTTTTGCCTGCATATATGTCTGTGTGAGGGTGTCAAATCTTATAGTTACAGACAGTTGTGAGCTACCGTGTGGGTGTTGGGAACTGAACCCAGGTCCTCTGGAAGAGCAGCCAGTGCTCTTATCGGATAAGCCATCTATCTCTCCAGTCCTCTGTAATGTTATTCTTTTTGTTTGTTTGTTTGTTTGTTTTTGTTTTTTTCGAGACAGGGTTTCTCTGTGTAGTTTTGGTGCCTGTCTGTAGACCAGGCTGGCCTTGAACTCACAGAGATCTGCCTGGCTCTGCCTCCCCAGTGCTGAGATTAAAGACTCGCACCACTGCCGCCTGGCATAATGTTATTCTTAAAGAGGAGGAATTAAACAAATGTTCCCGTACTCACTCTTGAGTTTTTATTTTAGAAAGACTGTTGGAACAAATGAGAAGAAAATAAGCTTACTAATGTATATATTTGTAGCGTGGATTCTAATTGGTCTTAATAATAAAAACCCCAAGCCAGATATCAGAGTAAATGCTGAAAGATCAGAGAGACAAAGGAGCCAGCCACAGCCACCTCTTACCTCGACAACTTCTCAGCCTGAGAGGGGTGAGCTCCTGTCTCCTTCTGCCCTATAGTCCCCTGCCACTCTGCCATCTCGATTCCTGTCTCCTCAGTGCTGGGATTAAAGGTGTGTGCCACCACTGCCCGGCCTCTAGTGTCTGGCTCCACACTCTGATCTCCAGGCAAGCTTTATTTGTTAGAGCACACACAAAATATCACCACATATACTGTTTCTGGGCCCCAGACCTCAGCACAACTGACTCCATGATGGAAGTGCCATTCAGGCTGTAAAACTCAGCAGGTAGACAGCACCACCAGCCAAAACTAAAACAAAGGCCTAATCCTTCAAAGTCCATAGTTCTGGGAAAGACTCTGAATGTACTAATCTTGTTTTTAGCTTCTGTAGATCCGTTTCTGGCCAACTGTTCTTGTTAACTGAAGTGTTCTGGGTGTCAACCCAGAACGTGGTTTTTGTGCTTGAAAGACCACTCTGAGAAAGGCACAGGGCTACACTGGGATTTTGAACACCCAACGTATTCATCATCTGGTTTAGACCCATGTCTGAACAGTCTTCTCTGGTGAATACCCCACAACATATACCTAGTGTAGATTTACTATACAGTTAATTGGAGGTATCTAGATAAATTAGCAAACTTCAAAACAGACTAGAAGATTACAGGTATGTGTCCAGTTTATGCTGGGGATGGAATGTGAACTTTCCTGGGGAGATGTGGACAAATGTCCATTGTATCCAGACAGGGCACCAATGATTGTCCAGTGAATCAATAAGTGACCTGAGATCAGCCATATCACCAACATGGATGACAACTCCCCATAGACGTTACCGATGGAGTCTACCCAGCCCCTCTGTTAACCTATGATGGCTGTACTCCTGCAGTGCCTGAGCACAAGCAGCCAGGAAGGAGGCAGAGGAGGAAGCAAGGGGCTGGAGTCTCAGAATTATCTGAATTATCCCTCCTATGAGGGTAGGTTACCAGGTCCAATCTTGTTGAGGGTTTCTTACACACTGATTAAGATGGCAATAACTAGTTTATGTAGAGGACCAAATTCTACCAACACTAGGTTGGCCTTGACTTTTGAACCACTAACCCTCTGGCCTCTGCCTTCCATGTTCTGGGAGTATAGACATGACCAGGCCTGGCTTAATGATGGAATTTTTATGATCAGTGAAACTATTTTAATGAATAAAGCAGTTCAGGAGAAAACTGTCCCCCTTCCCCACTCTGTATAGCTCTGGCTGTCCTGGAACTCACTCTGTAGACAGAGATCCACCTGCCTCTGCCTCATGCCTGAGATTAAAGGCATGAGCCACCACAGCCCTGAAAATTCAATGTTTTAAAGGCAGGATTTTAGGTCCCAAGTTCCGTTAGCAGCCATGTAACTCATGTCTTAAGGGACCTGCCGCCCTCTTCTGGCCTCTGCAGGAACTGCACACACTTGGTACACAGACATTCAGGCACAATATCCATATGTCTTAGGGTTATTATTGCTGTGATGAAACACCATGACCAAAAGCCACTTGGGGAGGAACAGCTTTATTTGGCTCACATATCCCAAGTCACAGTCCACTGAGGGAAGCCAAGACAGGAACTCCAACAGGGCAGGAACCTGGAGGCAGGAGCTGATGCAGAGGCCATGGAGGGGAGCTGCTTACTGGCTTGCTCAGCCTGCTTTCTTATAGAACCAGGGGTAGGTACCAATCACAGTGAGCTGGGCCCTCCCACAACAATTGTTAATCTAGAAAATGTCCACAGGCCAATCTACTGGAGGCATTTTTCTCAGCTGAGTTTCCCTCTTCCCAGATGACTCAAATTGTGTGAAGTTGGTAAACAACAACAGCCCCCTAAGGCCCCAAACCGAACAAAAACAAGCAAAACAGAACACATTAAATTCCTGGCATCGCTTGGTGTTGTTCTTAAAAACTGTTAGTAAACACTTTAAATTCATCCCGGCAGATTAACAAAGATTAGAAGAAACCTTATCACTGGAACAACCTTCCCAAGAGGACCATCTGTGGGCACTGAGATGCAGCCTTACTCTCCAAAGATAAGATCCTGGGTCACAGTGGCCCTATTAACAGGTGGGCGAGGGGCCAGAGCTGTGGCTTAGTGGTAAGAGAGCTTGCTGCTCTTCCAGAGGACTGGAGCTTTGTCCCAGCACCCACATCTGGTACCTCACAACCTCCTGTAACTCCAGCTCCAGAGGGCTGAGAGGGTACCTGCCTGGTATCTATGCACATAGACATGCACACGTAAATAAATAAATAATCAAATACAGGTAGGATAATGAAGCTTTTAGAATGTAAAGGGTAAACACCAGAGTTCAAAGGAATATTGATTACCTTGCAATCCATCTGCTAGCGGTGAGCTTATGTTTGGGGAGGTTAAGTGGCCTGCTCAAGGATGCAGAGGGAGGAATCGCTTCTCTGAACAGACTGTCATCGAGTGAGCAGGCCTGCTTGATTCCTTCCTCTCTGATGATCTTTGAGGCTCACTACACAGTTCCCGAATCCCAATTTCCTCACTGGTAAGATGGAGTGATTGGTTCAATCACAAGGCCAGTGATTTAATCATTACACCCATGCAGTGAAGCCCTGATTTCATTAGCCAGGCTCGTGTGATGATGTCCCCCCAAATGTTCTGGGTGTCTGGGATTGTGAACTCACTGATGTGCCAGGAGGTGGATACCCCGATTCCACAAGAGGGCATGGCAAGCTCCCACGCCCTCCTCCCTTTCACCCTTAGACCTTACCTGACATTCACATTTCATTGGTTGTTCGTGAGTGTTCATAGAGGGCATGAGGTCCACTGCTTACAGAGAGCACTAAAGAAACCAGAATTGTTAAACACTCAGGCTTTTTTCTTCAAAAGAAGACATGGACTGTTCAGAAGGCTGGAGTGGATGTTGTTTAATAACCTGGCCATCTTTTGTTATTCTGTGGCTCCAGCTCTCCCTGGAATCCCCCTTATCCTGAGCATTTCTCGGTCAGTAGAACCCATCCTTGAGGAAGAGATGGCAGGTGCTTTGAAAAAGACGGGTACGTTGCAAGAGAGTTCCGATGCAGTCACACCTTCAGCTTTGTTGTGATAGTTGTCACGAGGAAACCTTCCCCCAAAGTTTTTCTGTGATTAAGTTCTAAAAAATAACCGCTCAGGGTCAGACTGCAGAAGTTTGAAGAATTCTGGCCAAGTTGCGCTGAACTGACCTTCCTTCCTGCCTCTTCCGTTTGTTTTTCTGTTGGCAGCAGAGCTTGCAGGAACCCCACATGCGTTATTGTTCACTGTTGGGAATCTCCGCTCAGATCTCTCTCCTCTGGTTCCAGACCCCACCCCTCAGAAAGCCTGCCCGAGGTCAGTCCCCGCCACCCCCACCCCCACCTGCTCAAGACCACACCTACAGGGTATTTAAGACCTGGTCGCCTGATTTTTCCCTCCTCCTTTCCAAGAGTCACTCGGAAGCTGTGTTTGAAGAGTGTTGGAGCCCACTGGGTTTCCTAGTGGCTGTACCCAGCAGGACTGCATCAGAGGTTGACTGGACCATGAGCCTGGGTGCCAGGTGATGGTAACTAGCAAGGGGGAGGTCTTTTGCTCCACTCTTTGGCATTGTGATAAATAGACCTTTGGAATAAAGTTCTGGGCCCTTTTGGATAAGGATCCAGGCCCACCAGAGGCTCTCCTGTGTTTTCTCTCCACTATTTCTAAGTCTTTTCCCTCATTCCTCAGGAGTTCCTGGGATAAATAAGTGTGGGGGCTGGAACCCCACAGAAGAGGAGACAGCTTTGTGAAGGACTCTGCCTTTAACTTGCAGTCCTGTACTTGAAAATAACCTGTGGTATTTTCATTTATTTATTTATTTATTTATTTATTTATTTATTTATTTATTTTCTTTTTGGTTTTTCGAGACAGGGTTTTTCTGTGTAGCTTTGCACCTTTCCTGGATCTCGCTCTGTAGCCCAGGCTGGCCTTGAACTCACAGAGATCTACCTGTCTCTGCCTCCCAAGTGCTGGGACTAAAGGCGTGTGCCACCGCCGCCCAGCAATCTGTGGTATTTTCATTACTTACTCATTAAGTCCTCTACTCCAATCCTGCCCCCATCTCTTTGAGACAGGGTCTTTTGTAGCTCAGGCTGGCCTTGGATTTGATATGTCATAGTCAGTATTCTGTTGCTATGAAAAAGACACCGTGATCATGGCGACTCTTACAAAACAGAGCGTTGAATTGCGGTTTGTTTACAGTTCAGAGGTTTAGTCCATTACCCTCATGGCAGGGAGCATGGTGGTATGCAAGCAGATGTAGCTGAGAGTTCTACATCCGGATCTGAAGGCAGCAGGAAGAGAGAGACATGGGCCTGGCATAGGTTTATGAAACCTCAAAGCCCGGGCCCCCATGACCCACTTCCAACACGCTTATACCTACCCCAACAAAGCCACACATACTCCAAGGCCACACCTCCTAATCCTTTCAAATAGTGCCACCTATAGAGGCCATTCTTATTCAAACCACCGCAGTTATCAAGGGAAACTCTCTCTTTCTTCTTGTTCCAGATGTAGAGCTTCTTCTCCAGCACCATGTCTGTCTGCACACCACCATGCTTCCCACCATAATAATGGACTCAACCTCTGAACTGTAAGCCAGCCCCAATGAAATGTTTTCCTTTGTAAGAGTGGCTGTGGTCATGGTGTCTCTTCACAGCAATAGAACCCCTAAGACCTTGAACTCCTAATCTTCCTAGTATGAACCTCCCTCTGCTGGGAGGAGCCACTACACCGGGCTGGTGTTGACCCCTTTCCCGTGTGTTATTTCCATTCTTCCCTAAAGTAGTCTATTTTCTAGCTTCCCCAACTTCTCATTACTGTATGTTGTGGGGGCAATTGCCTCTCCCAAAGAGACACGTTTAAGTCCGAACTCCACTCGTGGACCTGGCCTTTGTTGTCTTGGGACTGGTGTCCTTGTAGGGGAGAGAAGATACACAGGCATGGGGGGGGTGTGCGTGGGCAAAGAACTCTCCACGTTTCAGTGGAGACAGAGACTGAGGCTGTGTCTGCAAGCCAAGGAATGCCGAGGACTGGAGAGCCACCAGGTGCCAACCAGAGGCAAGCAAACCTCTTGGGTGACCTTCCAGAAAGCTTGTCCTTGGAACATCTTGGTTTCAGATGTCAAGCCTTCAGAATAGTGAGAGAGAAAGTTCTGGGTGGCTTAAGTTTGTGATATATTGTTGCATCTGTCCAGGAAAAGAACACACCACCTGTCTGTGCTCACTTTCCCCTTCTATCTAGAGTGTCCTCATCACTGCTTGTCAAGACCTCCAGGTAAGCTGTTTTGAGACACCCCCTCACCCCACCATACAGTCTTTCTCTGTGTGTTTGTGGGTCGCTTATCTTCTTGCTGTTCAGGGAAAACTCCTACAGTGAAGGAATTCTCATTTTATTTTTTTTATAAGTATGCTGGGGAGGTAGGTGACAAGCTTTTGTTTAGCATTTTCTTCAGGAAGTTCCATGAGCTGAATGTAGAGTAATAATAAACAGTATGGTCGGAGGTGAGAGACAAGCTGCTGACTTTGGGGTTCACGCTATCATTTTAGTTATTTGAGGGACAGCTTAGGAATGGGCGAGTCACACTTGACCAGGAGAGTGCTTGTGATCATAGGAATTTGGGGGGCTGCTGGCCCCCTGGGCACCGTGCAGTGACCCGACACCGCAGCAGCTCCCATACAGGTGATGGACGAGGAGAACGCACTGCCAGGCATTTGTCTATATTAAGGAGCGAGGTCTACTTTCCACCCTTTATCAAGTTCAGCTGTTGCTGCAAGGACAGCTGTTTCTAACCACACATCGGAAGGTCTGCTCTCCACGACAGTCATCCCAGGAGGCATTGGTAACTTTGCCCCTTTGTCTTGTGAAGTTAGATTCCACTTTCGGAATTCAACTTTAGCCTATTCAAAGCCAGTGTGGTCAGGTCCTGTCTTAGTTAGGGTTTGTGTTTCTGTGATGAAATACTGCCCCAAAGCCAAAAAACCACCACCACCACCACCAACTCCCCGCCAAAAAAAAACCAACAACAAAACAAACAAACAAACAAATAAAAAACTTACACTTGCACATCACAGTTCATCACCAAAGGCATTCAGGGCAGGAACCTGGAGGCAGGCGCTGATGCAGGGGCCATGGAGGGCTGCTGCTTACTGGCTTGTCCATCATGGCTTGCTCAGCCTGCTTTCTTATAGAACCCAGGACCACCAGCCGAGGGATGACACCACACACAATGGACTAGGCCCTCCTCATCAATCAGTGATTAAGAGAATGCCTCACAGCTGGATCTTATGGAGGCCTCTCCTCAATTGAGGTTCCCTGCTTTCAGATGACTCCTGTGTGTGCGTTAAGTTGACATAAGGTCAGCCAGCACAGGTCCTTAGATCTGCGTTATCTCTTGAGATTTGGTCTGTAGCTACTTAAGATTTGCCACACATTTCATTAAATGCAAATAAAATAGCAACTATGTTCATTTGATGCCAGATAGAGGTTTTTACTTATTGCATTGTGTTGGCCTCTGTCTTAAATTTTGGAATATGTTATTTACTTAAAAGTAAAGCATATTTTAGAAGCATGGCAGTAATTAGCTAATTACTAATAATTAATTAATTAATTAACTAATTAATTAATTAATATGTGTATGGGTGTCTTATCTACATGTATGTCTGTGCACTTAATGCATGTGTGGTACCCTAGGAGGCCAGAAGAGGGCATCATACATTCTGGGACTGGAATAAACAGATGGTTGTGGGTGCAGGGAACTGAACCCTGGTCCTCTGGGAGAGCAGAAAGTGTCCCTAAAGCCATCCCTCCAGCCCCACATGTGGAGTTTTATAGCAATCTGATGAGATTCGGTTGTTCAAATGCAGAAATTCTAACAGGATAAGACGTGAAAGACTGAATCAGCTACCCAGTGGTCATTTTCTTTTGTTGCTGGAACAGATTTCCTTGAACATCGCTTACACAAATTGATTTTACGGTTTTGGAATCAAGGCTGTTTTGAGACGGACACATCGCTTCTGGAGGATTTAGGAATGAGCCTTTCCCTTGCCTTTACAGCTTCTAGACACAGGTCGCCTTCCTCGGCTCCTGAGCTCTTCCTCTTTTGAAGCGGCCAGCTTATCCCTGTGGCCCCAGGTTCCTTCGTCTTGTTCCTGTCTCTGCTTTCCCCATGTCCTTCTTCCACTCACGAGGACTCTGTGATTGCGGTGACTGGACTTAGTCGTCTGCAATCCTTTCATCCTATCCAGTGACATTCACGGGGTCTGGGAGTGAGGACACCGACTTCTTGTAGAGAGGAGCCAAGACAGTTTCTTAAGAGGGAGATGCAGTACAAAGTGCTGTGAGATTAGCAATGGATTATATTAGCCAGTTTCTGGGATTATTTGCTTAAGACAACTTCCAGATGTTTTAAAATAACATTTCAGAATAACTTGAACTTTCTACATAGCTGGGAAAAGGTCCCCTGATGTCTGGTGACATGTGGAGTTTTCTCCAGTCAGAGCACAGCTTTCTAGATTTCATTTCCATTTAGTTGTGGCTTTTTTTTTTTTTTTTTTAAATGTTGTTTGGGTCTTTTGCCTTCAAGTATGTCTGTGCACCACTTGTGTGCCTGGTGCCCACGGAGGCCAGAAGAGGGCATCGGATCCCCCTGGAACTGGAATTCCAGAGGGTTGTGAGCCACTGTGCGGCTGCTGGGAATAAACCCAGGTCCTCTGTGAGAACAGCCAGCGTTCTTAATAGCTGGCCCATCTCTCCAGCCCCTGTTTAGCTAAGTCACATACATTTCTAGGTTCTAGTTTTAAATGTACGTCCTAAATCAGCCCTTTAAAATATAAAAGCCAGGGCTGGAGAGATGGCTCAGAGGTTAAGAGCACTGGCTACTCATCCAGAGGACCTGAGTTCAATTCCCAGCACCCACATGGCAGCTCACAACTGTCTGTAACTCCAATTCCAGGGGATCTGACACCTTCACACACATAAGATAAACTTAAATAAATTATTAAAAAATACAAACATATAAAAGCCTAAAGACTGTGATTTGCTCTACAGTGTGTCCAGAAGGCTGTCTAATTGCTCTGAATTAGAGAGTGGAAACAGAAGTGGAGGCAGGGGGTGAGCACACTGCTGTGGCTAGCGTACCTCCCTTTCAAGGTTCTTGCCAACAGGAGCTTGCCAGTTGTCCAGCTACACTACTGAGTGACACATCATAAAACAGTATAAATGTGCATGGACGTGTCAGTAGAGGGGGACAGCTGGCAGAGTGGCTCACTGTGACCCAGCACCAGGAAAGCAAACATAGGAACAGCAGGCCTTTCAGGGCAGCCTTGGCTATACAGGGAGTTTGAGGCCAGCCTGGGCTACACGAGACCCTGATTTAGAAAAAGAAGTGTGGGATGGTGCTGGAGAGATGCCCTAATGGTTAAGAGCTCTGGCTGCTCTTCCAGAGGACCCGTGTTCAGTTTCCAGGACCCGCATGGTGGCTCACAACCATCTGTAACTCCATTTCCGGAGCATCTGACACCACCTTCTGGCCTCCAAGGACAACGGCACACACACGCGTGTGCAGGCAGTACCCCCACGTACATTAAAAAATAAAGTAAAAAACAAAGGAAGCAGTGTAGTTTTGTAATAGACAGAGTCACCCCCTCCCAACCCTCTCAGAAGAACAAGCTTTATTTCTTAACCGCTTGTCTCAGTCAGCCAGGGTGATTTGCTCCCTGGGGACTGTTAGTGATGTCTTTAGATATTTTGGTTGCCACACTTGACCAGAGCAGCACTGTGTCTGGTCGGTAGATTGCCACAGCGGGCAGCCTGTGGCAGCCTCAAGTCCTAAATGTCACCACTGAGAAAGCCGGAAAAAAAAAAAAAAAGTTAGTAAGGTGTGATTTGATGTTTGGCAGTGTCTTTGTTTTGATATTAGATAACAGGGGCAGTGTTTAAGGTTTTATTATTTAAGTACAAGCACTAGAGGGCACTGTCTGCTCAAAAGTCGCAGTTTCTGTGGTTGATGGGGTCTTTGCAGAAAATGAAATGACCTAAGTGACCCGGGAGATGGCTAAAGAATTATTGAATCGTTGTAAATCCAAAACAATCTTAGCAGCTACTGCATCCGAGGCCAGGAAGGGCAGAGCCAACCGGCTTCGTTTTTTCCTTCTATGATGATGTCTTGGGAGCTTTTGACAGACGAAAGAGGAGGATCTCGCCGGATTTCGCGCACGAACACCCACGTCATTGGCACCTCCTCTGAGCAGGTGATGGGAGGCGCGATTCTGGGCTCTGTGGATCACTGCAGCTCTGTGAAGTCGTTTCTGGAACCAGGAGCCAAGCGGGCAGGCGGAGCACAAGCTTATGAGTAACAATTTTCTTTCAAGGGGTCCAGGTTCGGTTTCCAGCATGCATATGCTGGCTCACATCCATCTGTAACTCCAGTTCCAGGGCATCCCATGCGGTCTTCTGACCTCTGTGGGAACCAAGCACACATGTGGTGCACAGACGTACCTGCAGGCAAAACACTCATCACATTTTAAAAAAAAAAAATCAGTCTAAAAAAGAACCCGCTTGTTGCTTGAAGCCCGGCAATGTGCGAGGGCGCCACAGCGGTTCTCTCCCAACTTAAAAAAAAAAGAAAAGAAACATTGTTTTATCCTGTCCATAACTGAACTTGTATGTTTGGATTTTTTTTGTTTGTTTGTTTGTTTTTTGTATGTGGAGCTGAGGATCGAACCCAGGACCTTGCGCTTGCTAGGCAAGCACTCTACCACTGAGCTAAATCCCCAACCCCTGTTTGGATTTTTAAAATAAAAATTAGTCTCTTGGGTTGGCAAGATGGCTCAGCAGGTAAAGGTGCTTGCTGCCAAGCCTGGCCACCTGAGTTCAACCCTCTGCAGGCTGTTCTCTGACCTCATATGTGTACTGTAGCACAAGGTAGATCCCCCCACCCCCACCCCAAACACACACAAAATTAGCAAAATGATAATCCTTCCTCACATTAACTCTATATATTTCCTTTTATTTATTATTAAATACTTAAGATATACCACAAGATTCTGAGGCTGGATCCCCATAAACTTGACATTCAACTTGAAATCTCAGCAATCTGAGGGAAGCCCCACACCTCCTCACCTCCGCTCCCTGCCCTCCCATCTCTCCTCCAGTAGCTACTCTCCTCAGCCCTGCCTGCAGTGGTCCTGGGTGGATGGGTTTGATACTGGATATTTCTATATGCTTTTTCTATTTGCACTCTGGATGTTAGATATGCATAGTAACATAATTCGTATATAGTTTAAAACCTTATGCAAATGGCCTTGTAATTGTTCTATAATGTGATTCCCCTCAGACATTGGCTTGTAAGAGTTACCTGTGTTGGGGGTTGCAGAGATGGTTCACCGGTTAGGAGTGCTGATTGTTCTTCCAGAGGACCTGGGTTCAAATCCCAGCACCCATATAGCAAATTACAACTGTCTGTTACTCTAAGATCTGACACCCTTACGCAGACATACATGCAGTAAAACACCAATGCACATAAGAAAAAGAGAAACTTCACCAGTAAAAAAATGTTACCTATGTTGACATAGTTTTGGTAATTGTATATCAATGTTTTTGGTATTTGTATGTTTGCTAACATTTTTGGTATTTGCATATTTGCTAATGCAAATATTTGATGCTTTAAACAATTTCCTTTACCTCTGAACTTGTGCACATGTAAGACTTCTCTTAGGAAGGAGGGCGTTGGCTAACCCAGGCCTTGGCACATGGGTCCTCCACCTACTTTTTGTAAGATGGCTTTTACATTTCCAAAAGGATTTTAAAGATAAGAACAATAATTTTTGTTGTATGAAACTAATATTGTGGTATGGAGTATTATTAGTATTTTGACATGAAAATTCAAATTTCAGTGTCTATAAATAATCTTAGACTGGAGCAGCCCACTGCTGGACAGGCAGTACCTATGGTGTTTGTCCCTTGTGGGTAATTGCTCCAGGGCTGATGACCTGAAAAGCCTGAAGTCCATCCCATCGGACATTCAGGGCACAGGCCTGCCTCTCTCTCTACACACATGGAATGGGACTGCTGGACGGCCCATAATTTTCACTGTCTTATCAATTGAGTCTGAATTTAAAAATGCAAAATCCTATAATCTAGAGCATCAAAATGTTTACTTTTCAAAGCCATTTAACAAACATAAAAAGGATTCACTGACTCTCAGCTTTCATTTGATTCAAGAAACGGTTGTTAAACTATTCTCTGATGTGGCAGGTACCAGCTGCTGCAGCATCACGGATACAGGTTTCTCTCTTTTGGAAAGAATGCTGGGAATAGGAAAAGCAGTAGACAAATAATGGGCTAGTACAGATTTCTGTCTTACTTTAAAGGCCACTTTTAAAGCTGGGTATGGCAGTGCACACCTGTACCCAGCACTGTGAGGCAGAGGCAGAGCTGAGAGCTCAAGGGCGGCCTCTCTGCACACCGAGCTCCAGCCTAGCCAGGGCGGTCTCTCTGCACACCGAGCTCCAGGCTAGCCAGGGCAGCCTCTCTGCACACCGAGCTCCAGACTAGCCAGGGCAGCCTCTCTGCACACTGAGCTCCAGCCTAGCCAGGGCGGCCTCTCTGCACACCGAGCTCCAGCCTAGCCAGGGCTTCCTCTCCCTATACTGAGCTCCAGGTCTGCCAAGGGCTGCATAGTGAGTCTTCCTCAAAAATCCAAATAATAACAGCCAAGAGCAAAGAAGTTGACTATATCGACCACCCTCTGTCTTGCTCACTCCTAGAACATGTCATCTTGAGGATGGTACTTCCTGTCTATTCTTCATACTGTGCCTGTCTCTAGCAGGTAATGGAGGCTCAAGACATAGCAGCTGATGAATGAGTAGGAAGAACACAATTCTTTAGGGTGAAAGTTTGAAATTCACCCAGCTACTTGGATATCGGTAATAGTAAAAAACACTATACGTGTGCCTGTGATTCCAGAGGGTCGGGGGTTTGAGCTAGCTTGGGTATATGAGATTCTGTCTCAAAAACCAAACCAACCAACCAACCAAACAAAAAAACCCAAATCAAACAAAACCAACGTTGATGTGCTTTTAAAATAACGTCCCTAAAGTGCCTATTTTCAACATTCAAGTGTAACTTTAAAATATATTATTTGTAGGAAACGTTGAGTTTCAGTTCTTCTTAGGCACTCTGACGTCTTTCCGGAGCTGTTAGTGCTTACCCAGGGCAAGCTATTCTTACTGAGCCCTTAAATAAAGCATGGAGAGAAATTCTCTGCAAAAACTATGTGGGGGCAGACCAAAGAATAGTAATATACAAAACAAGATAAAAACAAACAAACAAACAAACCGGGAAAACAGGTCTTTGGGAAACTGTTTTTTAGGGATATTAGTCTGGATCATTTTGGGTAGTAATGTCAACAGACTTGGTTAAGTGTGAAAATTTAAAAAGAATTAAGTTGTTGAGGTGGATGGAATTCACCTCTCCCCAAAAGATTGGGACGTTTAAAGTTTGAGGGAGCCGCTGTTAGTTTGGAAAGGGTGGGCGGGCCCTGCTGTTTATTATTTGGTTGTTGTTTTTGGTGCTCAGGACCCGAGGAGCAGCAGCCTGCTGATTGAGCGCTCAGACTGGCTTAGCTCTTCCTTTCTCCCTCCTAATTAGTGCTGGGTCCTCTGAGAGGCTAAGCTTTCTCTCACAGCCGAATGCAGGGGCTTCTGGGGCACTTTTTACCTTTTTCTCTCTCCTCCCCGTTTTCCAGGGGCCCCTCGCCTCCATCTGTCACCGCGTGCACCCAAGCGCAGAAGGGAAATGCGAAGCGGGACAGCTGTAGGCGAGCCTTTGCCTTTTAAAGAAGTTGACAGACAAATGGCACAGGGGTCCCTGCTCTTGCCAGCTGAGGGCTTAGCTTCCAGAAAGCGCCCCTCTAGGGGAACAAGCGAGGCAGTGTGGAGCTGCTGAAAGACCTCATTGAGGCCACAGCCCGAGGCTCTTGTAGCACATTGTCTGGTATGCGGCGCCCTTCCGAAACCGCTCTCCACAGTTCTGCACCCCCAACACCCGCAAAGCTCAGGAATCAGCCCCCCCTCACACACCATTACACTTGCTGTTTCAAGTGAAATTCTCAAAAGGTATTTGCTTTTGTTTGTTTTTGTTTATTTTGCGCCTCTGGGGGTCAGACATGATTCCCACGCTCACTGGGCTTAACACGTGGAAACTGTCCCTGGTGTCCCTGCTGCTGAGCTTGTGGGAACTGGAGTCTGGGCTGAGGCAGAGAGAAGACTGGAGTGAGAGGTGCAACTCTTTAGATCGTTCCTGCTGGTTTCTTAGCTTTCAGGAAGATTCGTTTTGAGAGATTTAGATTTACACCAAAGAACAGCTTTCCCACGATTTCCAAAATTACTAAACGGGCATCTGCGAAGTTGCCGCCCGGTCCAGAGACTGTGAGAACTCTTTCACCAGGGGAGACACAGGTATTGATAAAGGCTGGGGAAACAGTTGCTATTCGGGTACCTGAGATTATGTGTCACACTTGAGAAACAATGTGGCCTGAGGCCCTGTGCTTTGAGGAGTCCAGAGCCACGGAACACATGGTCAGCTGTGGTCAGCACCCCCATTTCACTCTCCACAGAGCATGCCATGATTGGCACCCCCCCTAAAGGGAGCTCCAAATCCTGAAAAACTTGTTCCAGGTTACATCGAGTTAGACTCCACAGACACCATAACTACACAGAGAAACCCTGTCTCGAAAAACCAAAAGGAAAAAAAGAAAAGAAAGAAAGAAAGTTTGGGATCTGGAGGTCTTGTACAAGCTGTGTCCTACACCAAGCATGTTCTTGGTTCTAGAGGAGGACCTGTGTCCTTTCTCCATAAATCAGGGCCTCAGGGAGAGCCTGGGCTGTCAGTTCAGCCCTAACCAGTGGTAAATGACTAGTCAGTAAGCACTGCACATGGTGAGAGCATTTGCTGGAATATTGGGAAGTGTGCCAGATTTTCAAGAGAATATGGTCTGGACCTTGCAAGATAACTTGATCTCTGGTCTTTATTGTTTGGGATGATATGTAAAAATAAATCACATCCTTCAATTCAAGTATGAAGAGGCTATAAATATATCCTGGATGGAGCATGTGTCTGGCAATGTCTCTGTCAAGAGGGTTAGGCTGTGAATGAGAAGGTTGTCATGCTGAAAAATCACTCTTTTCCTGATTACAACGAAAGCCACCAGCGCTGGGGCCTTAGGATGGAGTTCAAGTGTGCCATGGTTTCTCATTTTACAGTGCGTGTGCGTGCGTGCGTGCGTGTGTGTGTGTGTGTGTGTGTGTGTGCCAGTACCTATGGAGGCCAGGAGGGGGCGTTGGATCCCTTGAAACTGGAGGTACAGTTTGTGAACACGTCAATGTGAGTGCTGTGATCTGAACTCTGGTCCTCTGATAAAGGAGAAAAACATTCTTAACAGCTGAGCCATCTCTCCGGCGCCAGGCTTTGAGCTTACTGAACAAGCTTGTTAGGCCATTCCACCTTTTGGGGTGAACCCAGCTTGCTACACTATGGACTCTTCGTCAGAAGCCGGGTTGTGGGGCCCTGCTGTAAAGAACACAAGTTACTTCTCAAAACTCTGCCGGTGTAACACCTGGTCCCTTCTCACTGCTGGGGCCTGCAGTTACCTCCTCTTACAGGATTGCTGAGAGCAAAGTGACACCTTACCAAAGAGGAGATGTGTTCCTTTAACCAAAAGGAGGCTGTGCAGCAGACAGGTAAACTGGGGGTAGGGGGCGGGAGATGGCGGTATGAGGGGAGGGGGCTGTTTATCTTTGGCCTCCCTGTGCATTTATTTTGGTAACTGCTCTCAATCAGGCTGCTGCTGCTGCTGCTGTTGCTGCTGCTGCTGCTGCTGCTGACGATGATGATGATGTTGTTGCTGGTAATGATGATGATGATGTTGTTGCTGCTGCTGCCAGCAGCCCTCCCATGCCCAGCAAGTTCTGAGAAAGAGAGTGGAGAGAGAGGATGAGGCTCCAGGGACTTGCAAATCCTCTTAAGTAGGTGGACTTTAACTCATGGGCTGTGGGGAATATGGGAATTGGATTTAAAATTTGTGACCAACCTCATTGCACTGTGGAAATGGAGTGTGGGAGAGGAGAGAGAGAAACAGAGAACTGGGGGTCAGCTGCAGTAGCTGAGGACAGATGTGTCATAGCTGAACTAGAACCCCTAAATAGTGATTTTTGGCATTTAAGATGAGAAACTCCAAACCTTCAAACAACTGTGTAAGTCAAGACATGATTTGTGCACTAGTGTGACTGGAAGTTCATATTTTGTTAGTGTCAAACCCAAACTCCTGAGAATAAGAAACCTCTGGAATTAAAAGGTTATTGCAAAGGTTATTGAGCCATGACAAATGGAGCCAGAAATGGCCATCCTGGGACAGGTTCCCACAGCAAGGCTAGGTGGCAGTTAGAAGCCCAAGTATTGTCCCATGGAAAATTTAAGAGAAAGAAATACACACACATTGCTACATCCAATCTTCTGTCTTTTCCAGGGGGGGAAGATTGAACTCAGGCCTTGTGCATCCTGGGTAAGCAAAATACTACATGATGTCGAGCTGTATCCCCAAACCTTTCTACTTTTTGAGTCAGAATCTTGTTTGTTTGTTTGTTTGTTTTTGAGACAGGGTTTCTCTGTGTAGCTCTGGCTGTCCTGGAACTCTGCAGACCAGGCTGGCCTCGAACTCACAGAGATCAACTTGCCTCTGCCTCTGGAGTGCTGGGATTCAATGTGTGTGCTACCATCAACTGGCTTCATAGAATCCTACCAACTTGCCCAGACTGGCTTTGAACTCACTCTTTAGCCCAGGAAAGCTTTGAATTTGCCTCTTGTCTTAGCCTCAAGAGTAGCTGGGTTTATATACCTGTGCCACTAGGCTCCTATTTATGTGTTTTTCTTTTCTTCTTTTTTGAGGCAGGATGTCTTATATCTCAGGCTGGCTTTGAACTCACTGCATAGTTGAGGATGATCTTGAACTTCTGACCTTACTGTCTCTATATCCTGAATGCTGGGATTATGTGTGTGCCATCATGACTGGTGTATACAGTGCTAAGGCCCAGACCCAGGGCCTTGTGCATGCTGGGCAAGCATTCTGCCTGAGCTGCACCCCCAGCCTGGGGAGCTTTTGGTTTTTGAAATATACTCTGTTCTGTAGTTCAGGATGCTCTTGAGCTCCATCCAAAGAAAGGGTTTTGTTTTTGTTTTTGTTTTTTGTTTTATTGTTTTTGGTTTTTGGTTTTTCGAGACAGGGTTTCTCTGTAGCTTTGGAGCCTGTCCTGGACTAGCTCTGTAGACCAGGCTGGCCTTGAACTCACAGAGATCCACCTGCCTCTGCCTTCCGAGTGCTGGGGTTACAGGCATTCGCCACCACTGCCTGGCCTCTAAGGTTTTTTTTTTTTTTTTTTTTTTTTCTTCTGAGATAGGGTTTCTCTGTTTAGCCCTGGCTGTCCTGGAACTTGCTCTGTAGACCAGGCTGGCCTCAAACTCACAGAGATCTGCCTGCCTCTGCCTTCCAAGCGCTGGGATTAAAGGCGTGGACCACCACTGCCCAGTCCAAAGAAAGTTTTTGAGTTTTACTTTTTTCTTTTTGGTGTTTGTGTGTGACATACAGGTGTTTGTGATATACAGGTGTTTGTGTGTGATATACAGGTGTTTGTGATATACAGGTGTTTGATTGTGATATACAGATGTTTGATTGTGATATACAGGTGTTTGTGTGTGATATACAGGTGTTTGATTGTGATATACAGGTGATTGTGATATACAGGTGTTTGATTGTGATATACAGGTGTTTGTGTGTGATATACAGGTGTGTGTAAAGGCCAGAAGTTGCTGTCATCCACCTTCCCTAGTCACTTTCCACCTTAATTTTTATTTTTAAGATTTTTGTTCGTTTGTTTTTGAGACAGGGTTTCTTTGTGTAGCTTTGGAACCTGTCCTGAAACTCACTTTGTAGACTGGGCTGACTTCGAACTCAGAGATCCACCTGCCTCTGCCTCCCGAGTGCTGGGATTAAAGGCGTGTGCCACCACTGCCTGGCAAGGTTATTATTTTTATGTGTAAGAGTTTTATCCAAATTCCTGGTGTCCATGGAGGTCAGAAGAGGGCATCAGATCCCCTGGGACTGGAGTTACAGTCCGTTGTGAACTACCATGTGGGTGCCAGGAACTGAACCTGTGATCTCTGCAAGAGCAGCAAATGCCCCTAACCACGGAGCCACCTCTCCAGCCCCTCACAACTTCACTTTTTGAGACAGCATCTCCTCTGGATCTGGAGCTCATGAATTTGGATAGGCTGGCCTGCAGACTCCAGGGGTCCGCCTGTTTCTGGCTGCCTAGTCCTGGAATTATAGGCACGCACAGGTGAACCTAGAGCTTTACATGGGTGCTAAGGATTCAGACTCAGTTGTCATGCTTGGATGGAAGGCACTTACCAACTGAGTCGTCTCCTCAGCCCCCGAGTGTGCTTGTTCCCTAATTGAAAGAGTAACGCACACCACAGTGACATCAGAATGCACTGGAATGTGTGTCTCTATAATCAGTGCCATTTGTGTGTGTGTGTGTGAATTTTTATGACTTTTGAAGCTAATACTTAATATTTTTCTTTTACACAAGTTGGAGTGCAGTATGCATGTGTCCCTCTTCCACACTCTGTTTGACTATCTTACTTTTTTTTTTTTTTTTTTTTTGAGCTGAGGATTGAACCCAGGACCTTGCACTTGCTAGGCAAGCACTCTACCACTGAGCTAAATCCCCAACCCTCACTGTCTTACTATTTTTAATGACTGTCCAAGAGTACACTGTTAGGAATGTGACTTATTTATCTATTCATGATTGTGTGTCTGTACTAGGAATTGAATGAGCCCAAGGCTTCCTGCACACTAGACAAGCACTCTGACCCTGAGCTCCATGCCCCTTTCCAGTGTTTTTATTTTGAGGCATGGTCTCATTACATTGCCTAGACTGGTCTTGAACTTGCAATCTTCCTGCCTCAGCCTCCCAAGTAGTTTGGATTGCAGGTTTATTCTTTCAGGCCTGGCTATCATAATTTATTTAAGCTGGTCTCTAAACTAATGGACAATGGGGCTGTTTGCTGTGGAATAGTGCTTCTGTATGCCGTGAATAAGAATTACTCTCATTGGTTAATAAAAAAGCGGATTGGCCTATAGTAAGGCAGAATAAGGCTAAACAGGAAAGCCAAACTGAAAATGCTGGCAGGAAGAAGGATGGAGTCTGAGAGACTCGAGCTAGCCCCCCAGGAAGCAAGACTTGCTAGAGGACAAAGCCACAAGCCACGTGGCAATACATAGATTAATAGAAATAGGTTAATTTAAATGTAAGTGCTAGTTAGTAACAAGTCTGAGCTATTGGCCGAGCATTTGTAATTAATATAAGCCTCTATGTGTTTATCTGGGACCAGGCGGTTGGGATAGTAAACATTCTTTTACAGCTGTTTATAATTTTCAGTATTTGAAAATATCTTAAAGAGAGAAAAGACACCAACTAATGAAGGGAGAATTCAAGGAGGTGAGAAACATTTATACGTTATCCAGAGACCCCTAGCGTTTCTATGTTGAGGAGGGCAGGTGGTGTGTTCATGAAAGCCTTTGAGTCTCCGTGTAGACCTGAGACACAGGAGCTGGGCATTTCTCTCAGGCACAGATCGAAGCTGGCCATGCCTGCCCCTCCATTAGTTGAAGACTCCCTAGGAGAGGAGGCTGTCTCAGGTGAGAATCCCCACCACGCCCCTGTCAGCATGGTTCTTTCCCAGCCACAGATGTCACTGTGTCGGACCCATGTCCACCCGTTATCGGTGTTTCTGTGGACATTCTCGCCATCATAAGAAACGTAGTATTTCATACACACACACACACACACACACACACACACACGGCTCACTGGCTTAAATGGATAGTTGTATCTGGGACAAATGAGAATACAAGCCATTTGTTTAAGGCCATCTTCCCCACTAGTTCCTCCTTTTAATATATGTACATCGTGTCCTCTCCCTGCTGCTGACAGCAGAGTTGGTCTTAGATGCAGCCATTTGGCTGTTGTGTGATCTTGGGTCCAGTCTCCATTGTAATTCCCAGTTGGCTCAAGTTAATGAGCCAATGGATAGTAAAGGACCTATGTTTTATTTTACCTTTTGGAAAGCCTTGCCAGAATGGAATTTAGAAAACCAAGTGTTATGGAACCAAAGACAGTAGACACAAACGTATTCCATTCTTTCCCAAATGTGACTCCTGTGGTAACATCTTGCTAACCATCCCTAAAAATCCATCCATTAGGGATTTGTTACCATTGTTTCTTTTTAAAAAAATGGTGTGTGTGTGTGTGTTTGTATGTATGTACGTGCATGTACATTCATACATTTGGAGGCCAGAAGTCAACCTCAGTCATCTCAGAATGGTGCTGTTTTTTCAGTGATTGTCTACCTTGTCAAATGAGACAGGGAGTTTCATGAGCCTAGACCTGGCAGAATAGGCCTGGCTAGGCTGCACAGTGAGCCCCAGGATCCACCTATTTCTGCCTCCTGTGGGAGCCCTCAGAGGCTTCCTTGTGAAAACTTACTCAGGGTCAGAGAATCTGAGCTTGTTTTACCCAGCAGGGCTGCATAAGGCCTTGGCCATGGTGTGTTTACCAGGTGTTTGGAAGGGTCTACACTTGGCTGTGTGGTGTGCTTTGATCTTGCAAGGGGGAGGTCCTTTGCCTCTCCCTTGGCATGTTATAAAAAGCCCTTTTGAATAAAGCTTGGGGCTGTTGGGTATTGACCCAGACCCTCCCAAAGCTATCCTGTGTTTCTTTCTTCTCATCGCCTATGTCTCTCAATCTATTGTTTCTTAATTCCTCTCTCTTCCACCTAAAAACCCTTCAAAAGGTGGCAGCCGGACTCCCAGCAGGCTCCCACAGCCTCCCCAGTATGGTGAGCATTTAACAACTGAACTATCTCCTTTGCTCCAGATTTCTGTGTGTTCAACAGCTCTTCTTAGCAAGAGTCATATCTAATTGGAGCTCCTATCAAGCCTTCCCAAAGTCCACTTTATTCTCATGTAACATGACATGACCAAGGTGCAGAGAGATGGACCTAGGGAACCAAGGCTCAGGGAAGTCCAGCCTTGGAGTGAGCGCAGGATACACAGCATTTGCAAGATGGTGGTTGTAGGAGGCAAGAAAAGCGAATATGAGTAATTCAATTTTTTTTCTGGATGAGGAAATAGATTAAGGAATTGAGAATTATCCAATGTCAAACAACCACTCAGAAGTCTTCTTCTTCTTCTTCTTCTTCTTCTTCTTCTTCTTCTTCTTCTTCTTCTTCTTCTTCTTTTTCTCCTCCTCCTCCTCCTCCTCCTCCTCCTCCTCCTCCTCCTTTTTTTTAAAAAGCCAAACTGGTTAGCCCCTGTACCCACTTGTGGGCACTCACTGGAAGCCTTTGTTGAGCTCCTGTGTGAACTGCTTCCATCGAGTTGGGAAAGGGGACAGTGACAAATGCTAACCCTCCACGGTAGGCATACCTTTCCATTTAGAGACATGTTTCCCTCTGTACCTGTGTACTGGAGTTGGAGCCAGGGCCTTGTGCGTGCTAGCCAGGCACTCTGCCACTGAGCTGTATGCCTCACGCTTCTTAAGTCGACTTTGAGACAGGGTGTCACTATGTTGCCCAGGCTGGACTCAAACTTGGGATCCTCCTGCCTTGCCCAGCTTCCTAATTAGCTGGGATCACAACAAAGTGTGCCACTGGGCTTGGCTTATTTCTTTCCCTTCCCTCCTTCCCTTCCCTTCCCTTCCCTTCCCTTCCCTTCCCTTCCCTTCCCTTCCCTTTCTCTCTCTCTCTCTCTCTCTCTCTCTCTCTCTCTCTCTCTCTCTCTTTCCCTTTTTGGTTTTTCAAGACAAGACAATGTCTCTCCATTTAACAGCCCTGGCTATACTGGAACTCACTTTGTAGACCAGGCTGGCCTTGAGCTCACAGAGATCCACCTGCCTCTGTCTTCCAAGTACTGGGATTAAAGACAGGAGTAACCATGCCCAGCTGGATTTGGCTTTTAATAAATTTAAAAAATCACATTTATGTATGTATGATGTATGTATGTATGTATGTATGTATCTATGTATCTATCTATCTACCTATTATGTGTGCCCACACACGGGGGCACACACATGGGGTGGCATGGCGGTTGGAGGACAGAGGACAGCCTGTGAAAGCTGGTTTTCTCCCTCGACCATTTTGGTAGCAAGACCCTCTACCCATTGAACCGTCTCACTAGCCCCTAATAATCTGCTTTGATGACAGCATGATGGTGGTGTTACTCCAAAGTTACTGGTCATGCCAACTTCTATAAAAGTGGGGGTAAGAAGCCACACCCATTTCTCACACACACAGACCACACCCATTTCACAAACACACACACACACACACACACACACACACACCACACCCATGCCCATTTCATACACACACACACCCATGCCCATTTCACACACACACACACCCATGCCCATTTCATACACACACACACCCATGCCCATTTCACACACACACACTCACACACACACACACCACACACCCATGCCCATTTCACACACACACACACACACACACACACACACACACCACACCCATGCCCATTTCACTCACACACACACACACACACACCAGTGTGTGATCCGCCCCTCCCAATGGAGAGCATTTGAATTCTACATTTCAACAAATAGTGGCATCTTCTTGGCATGTTAATCTGCAGGAAATTATAGGCTGTCATGTTATGGTTCCTCCTCAGAGAGTGCCACACAGATTACAGTGGTAAGCCACTCTGATGGCACTGCCCAGCGTGGCTCTGGCTTTTCCCTTACATTTGCTACATCTTACTCCAGTGTCAAGTAAGGGGGAAAAAAAATTCCTAATAATTGACCTAAACAGCTCCTCTCCACCCCCAGGATTAAACCCAGGGCCCTGAGCACGCTGGGCAAATGCTTTTCCATTGAGCTGTAGTTCCATCCTCACGGTAAATTAAAAACCAGTTATTTTGCTGGGGTCTAAGTATAGCCCTGGCTGGTCTGGAGTTCACTATGTAGACCAGGCTGGCCCAGAGCTCAGAGACTCACCTGCCCTGGGTTCATGCACTCTTGTTTGATATTAAGGCATTTGCTGTCCCAGCTCTCCTAGATGCTTATTGGTCTGTTTATCTCTGTCATTCTCCAGAGCAACATGCGACTTAAAGCAGACTCCCCAAGAGGAATGGGCAAAGAGGCCAAAGATTAAACAGGGCAGTGGGGGAAGGACATTAGATTTAGAATTTTAAAACAACAGTAAGATGCCCCTTTCTAATGAGGAATTAATTTTACCCATTGAGAAGTCTGACCTTGACCCCTATCTATTGGGAGCTGATCCTCCAAAGGCCAGCACCTTCCTGGGAATGGGGCACCTGACCTGGAAACTCGAGGCCAACCCTGACATGAGAACTTGCCTATCATGGGCAAGATTCTGAATTCAATCCTTGTGCTGAAAAAAGTATATTATTATTATTATTATTATTATTATTATTATTATTATTATTTGGTTTTTCAAGACAGGTTTCTCTGTAACAGCTCTGGCCGTCCTGGAACTCACTTTGTAGACCATTGTAGACCAGGCTGGCCCCAAACTCAGAGATCCTCCTGACTCAGCTTCCTGAGTGCTGGGATTAAAGGCACGCACCACCACTGCCTGTTGTATATTTTATTTTTAATTGAGGTAAAAGACAGAATTTATCACCTTAACTGTAACTGTACGTAGTTCTGTGGTATTACCCACGTCCACAACTGTGCAGTAGAACCCCAGGACTTTTTCACATTGCAATAGCGATAATGAAAAATTTCATGTTTTCTTCCACACAAATCCCCAGCAACTACTATTCCATTTTCTGTCCTATGGATCTGGCTTCTCTAGACACCTTGTAAGTGGAACCCACGGGTATTTGTCTTCTTGTGATGGGTGTATTTCACCCATGTGTAGTGCAACAGGATTTCCTTCCCTTTTTAAGGAAGCTGCATACAGTTCCATCAAGTGTCACATCACATTTTTGTGTGGGTGCACACATATGCATGGGTGTGCCTTTGTATGAGCACTCATGTAGATGGAGGAGGCCATGAGCCAACTACCTTAAGACAGGACCCCTCAGCTAGGCTGGCTGGCTAGTAAGCCTAGACTGTCCCATGTCTGCCTTCTTGGAGCTGAGATCACAAGTGTAAGACACAAGCCCACTTTTTTTTTTTTTTTCTTTTTCAAGACAGGGTTTCTCTGTGTAGTTTTGGTGCCTGTCCTGGAACTCGCTCTGTAGACCAGGCTGGCCTTGAACTCACAGAGATCTGCCTGGCTCTGGCTCCAGAGTGCTGGAATTAAAGTTGTGTACCACCACCTGGCACAAGCCCATTTTTTGTGTGGGTTCTAGGGACTGAACTCAGGTCCCCTTACCTCCATGGCAAGCATTTTACCAAATGAGCCACCTTCCAGCCCTGTCATATGGTATTTTGCATATCGACTCGCCGCTGATCACCGGGGCTGCTCTTCTTTGTCCCTGTGCATGACATTCTTGAACAGGGGTGCACAGGTGTCTCTTCCAGGGCCTGCATTTCATTACTTTGGATGCAGATCCAGAAGTTGCTGCATCACAAGGTGATTCTTTCACTTTTAAAAATTATTTGAGTGCGAGCCTTGTCTGTGTGTATGTATGTGCACCACATGCATGCCTGGTGCTGAGCCTTGTCTGTGTGTATGTATGTGCACCACATGCATGCCTGGTGCCGAGCCTTGTCTGTATGTATGTATGTGTACCACATGCATGCCTGGCGCTCTCCAAATCCAGAAGAGGGATCAAATTCCCTAGAATTTGAGCTACAGATGGTTTGCGCTGCCACATGGATGCTGGGAATTAAACCTTGGTCCTCTGGAAGAGTAACCAGTGCTCTTAACCTCCGAGCCCTCTCTCTGGCTCAGTAATGGAGCTGGAGTGGGAAGCCAATAGTCTCTATCAACAATCCCATTATTATCTCCAGCTCTGGCCTGCAGATGCCGCCATGAGTTTAGTGACGCCGCTGATCCCCACCAGCACAATTCCTATAGCTGCAGTGTGGAGTGAGCCGTGTGACTTCTGTGACTCATAATCCATGGTTGGGCTTTTTTTTTTTTTTTTTTTTTTTTAAGACTCTCCTGTGTCCAGACTAGCCACAAATTCCATAAATAGCTGAGGATGACCTTGAACTTCTTACCCTCCTGCCTCCACCTTTTGAGTGCCAGGATTACAAGCTGTACCACCACACCAATTTTATGTGGTGCTGGATATGGAACTGAAGGTCTCACCCATGCCAGGCAAGCACTCTACCAACTAAGGGTTTAGAGGAAACTGGAAATCCAAAATCTTCAGGTGTCATTATGGTGGCTACTGGAGGGATGAAGAGAGAGATCAGAGCTGTGAAATGTATTGAAACATCGTTGTAAAATGGGGAAATTGGTTCCCTATTAGAAATCAGAACCACTCCAGACAACACAGTGGCTTTCCTTATACAGTGACAGGAGGGCTCCCCCAGACCTGCCCCACCTTGTCCCTGACTGTCAGAATGACGGCTGTGTCTAAGCCACAGCATAGTTCAGCAGGAAGGTGAGGGACTAGTTAACACAGAGTGTGTACCAACAGGAGCCAGGGAGGTTCCCAGGGACCTAGACTTTGAGGATACTGGCAGAGAAGACTGGATGAGGAAGGTACTACTGTGCTGGGACTCGGGATTCATGTATCAGCAAGGACAGCAGGAGGTGGTTTATTACGAGGGAAAGCATCGTGGGGCATCTAGAATCCTGAAAAAGTGATGTGGGAATGTCTGACCAGCAGTGGAGGAAGGGAGGATTTAAAGGTTTAGAGCAGAAAGGGCTGGGGTGCAGCTCACACACTGAGCACTTGCCTAGGACGGGCGAGTCCCTGGACTCAATCCTCAGGACGACAAACTAATGAAATAAAACCCAATTCAGGGGCGTCAACCAACCAAAGTACCACATGTCCCCATTTTCATGTGCGGTTCCACGAGAGGCCTCAGATGCCTTGGCCAGCCTCCCTTAGCTTGAACTCTGCCTCCTGCTTCCGTGACAGTGCTTCCGAGCTGACCTGTCTACCTTTTCTCCATCACGTCAGGAGGTAGGTCCCTTTGTAAGTCACTGTGGAGGCCGCTGGCCTCTGCATGCTCTCTTGTTTGTTAGATATTTTCCTTATCCCTCTCCGGTACCAAATCTGTACCAGCCAGCTGACTCCATTGTCCTTGTGGGCACTGCTCCTGGCCCGGTGGTCCCCGCCAGCTGGTCACTCTTCTCAACTACCACGAGTGGATGTTTTTTTCCACTCAAGACTTTCCCAGCTCTCTCTGCGTTTCCCTTCAACTTTGCTGATAAACCTGAAGGTTCCTGTTATCATTCTCTTTTGTGATATCTTACCAGCAGGTAGCAAGAAAGCCTATTGACATTTGCAGTATTCTACCCAGAAGACTTCTCCAAGTTGATTAGGTACATTCGCTGTCTGCCGAGTGACCACAGGCAACAGCTTTATCAACCATCCCACCACCATGTACCGTGGGAAGCTTTCTCCAGTCTCCGGTATCAGTTTTGTCCCTGCTCACCCTGGCCTTACGAACAGCATCCTCACTGTTCTTCTGGCTTCCGTCTGCTGTGGCCACAGTGGCAACACCTCCTGTTCTAGGGTTTAATGATGGCGACATTCCACTTCCCCAAACCAGTTTCTTAATTTACTGTGCATTGCAGAATAAGAAACCACCTCCAAATCTCGGCACTTCTGCTAACAAGGGTTGTTAGTTCCTCAGATCTTCTGGACGTCGCCGGGCCACTGGTCTCTGGTTTGGCCCAGTGTTCTGCCTTCAGCTGTGTCAGATCTGGATGCAGCTGTGGGGTTTCCGGCCCTTTCTTGTGGTCTCTCACTTGGGACGCGAGCTGCAGCTTCTTACATGCCGCTGCATTTTAAGAGTCAGAGTAAAAACTGCAAGATCCCTTGTGGCTCAAGGTCTGGAACTTCCACAGTGGCATGCTCCACTGTCCAAAATAAGTCATGAGATAAACTAAGATCAAGTAGCAGCTGAGAAACAGCCTTGCCTTGCAAATGGGAAGAGCATCAAATCCACCTTGTAAAGGAGCTTGGAGGAGGTTGACAGAGAACCTTGTTTAACAACCTTCTGATAAACAGAATAATCATTCTGCTAGAGGCGCCAGAAAGATACTTGGTTCCGAGGGAGAGTGAGTTCCTTGTTGCTGTATCAGGACTGTGCAGGCTGCATGGCATTGCAGAGCCTTTTGGCACTCAGCTGGAGGAAGCTGGTGAAGGGTGTAAGTCCACTTCCGCCTGATTCCCACCTCCACAAACACTCAACCTAGCACAGGACAGGAAGCCCCTCCACTGCCATGTCTTGCCCCTAAAGGAAGGGACTTTGGGAGGAAAGGGCTTTTGAGACTATTTTTAATTATGTGTACTGGTGTCTCTTCACGGGTATGTGCACATGAGTGCAGGTGCCGGAGGAGGCCAGAAGAGGGCGTCAAATCTCCCCGAGCTGTAGTTATAGGTGGTTGTGAGCTGCCTGGATGTGCGTGCTGGGAACTGAACTCAGGTCCTCTGCAAGAGCAGTATGTGCCCTTTACCACAGAGCCATCTCTCCAGCACCTAGGAGGAAGGGACTGTTTGTCCTTCTAGTTTTAATATCTTGAATGAAAAGCAAAAGTGAGATCCAGAATAGGAATTCTGAAAGGTGATTTCTGAGTTCTTCCAAACCAGCAGGGAGGATGGGGAATGAGGAGGAGGGACCACTGAGGCCATGTGGCTGACCCAGCTTGCAGGGCTACTTGTCTGAGTTACTCTTCTTCAGAAAGCTGCCTATACCCATTGTGTCTGTGCGGATAGGCTAGGGGAAGGTGGGGATCCGGAATCCCCTGGTGCAGGCATGGCTTGAATGTGCCATCCTCCTGCCTCAGCCTTCTAACGCAACACCATGCCTGGCTGGGAATCCAAATTCTCCAACTGTTCCCCTACCTTGATGTTCTTCTCACCCTGGCTAACTTTCCAAGATCCCATTTTGAACCAGGTCATACTAATTTTTGTATTCTCCTCATCCTTACTTCAACCGGAGGGTTATTATGGTGGGGTTAGGCTGAGGCCACGTGCACAACTTCCCGACTCCATCCCTCCTTTCCCAAGTGGAACTGGACTGCACTAATTGACCTGGAGGGTCTCAGCTGTGCTAAGTTGGGTGTTTGTTAGATCTTGTTAGGCTGGTAATTAGTGCGGGAAATCTAGGTCAGACGCAACCAGTTGGAGCGATGGCCTCCTGGGGCCTGAATAAAGGTGGGAAAGAGCAAGCACGTTCCTTTTTTTTGGGGGGGGGTGGGTGAACCAGGGACAGGGGACAGTGGTACACGCAGAGAGACACACAGGGTCACGTGCAGAAAAGCCCTCAAACTCTCTCTCTCTCTCTCTCTCTCTCTCTCTCTCTCTCTCTCTCTCTCTCTGTGTGTGTGTGTGTGTGTGTGTGTGTGTGTGTTCACTCCAGCTTTACTCGGGTTTCCTTCCAACCTCTCCATATATGGTGTGGCTCTAGAGCAGGCTGGGGATTGGCTGCTGTTGTTGGGAGCCTGGGAGGCAGAAAAAGAAACCCAGTGTGGGGAGGGAGGAGAGAGCATGGTAGCCAGGCTTCAAGGGTTGCAGAAGGGCTACTTGCCTGTGAGGGTGAGGTCGAGTCTTAGGGATGTGTTTCTAGGGAGAAGGGGGGCGCACGGTGACTGTTGGCAGGGTGCTTGGGGGCGTGGGCGGGGAATGGGACAGGGGCTATTGCCCTAGGACCCCAGCTCTAGGCTTAGGACCAGTTTGTGAGGGCTTGAGTGAGGAGAGAGGGGTGAGAGACCTGTCCTCCACTCCTCCCATCTTTTCACCCTAGACACTTACAGCTACGCTGTGGAAATCATATGCAAATTAACTCATTAGCTTTCCAGGCCAACACCTCAGACATCCTTCCTAATGGAGGGAGCTAGAGACTGTACCTTTACAGCGCCCTCCATCCCTCCTGAACAACTTACGGAGAGAAGCAGGAAAAGGGGAGGGAACGTCACTGAAATATGACTTAAGCATCTGGTTCTCCGATTTACCTGTCTCTACTCATCACCCTGGTTCAACTCTGTGTCCTGGATTCCCCCTGTGCCCATCCCGGGGCCTCCCAGAGGAGTTTCCCTCTCCAGTTGACTGGGGTAAGAAGACAGAGCCAGGCTGTTGGGAAAGAGGGTGAATATAAACATCCTGAAAATGTCTGTCGGCAGCTTCGCCGGTGAAAGCCACCCGATGCCACCGCAGAACTTCTTCCCTTCCCTCCACACGTGGAGACTGGAGGAAGGAAGAGCCATGATGCAGGGAAACGGAACAGTGAGAGCAGCCATGAGAGACTAGAAGAGCGTGCTGGGATCCTGACATGGTGGCTAGGTTAAAACATTTTTACATGAGCAGAGATCTTGCTGGCAGCCGCCCACCACAAGCACAGAATTTAGGTTGCCTTTCTGTGTGAAATATGGCTTTGTGTTCAGCTCTGAAATGGTTGCAGACCAGGAATCACACTCAGCTCATCCCTCCTTCCAGCTGTCTTCAGCACAGCACGGGGAGGTACCTCGCATGCCCTTCTCCGGGGAGGGATGGCCATGGCCTGGGCCCATTCAAGGATGGGAGATAGAATGGCGGTGATTGGCCCTGTGTCCTCTGCCTCCTCAGGCTGTGCTCTGGCCACCTGAATTTGCTGTTCACCACTCACTGAGTCAAACCAGTCACGGCAGCCTTTGTAGCCTCAGACGGACAAGCAGAGACCACTGGCTGTTCTTCACCACTCAACAACTCTGTGGTTTGCAGAGGAGAAAACAGACACTTTTCAAACCCCTTTAGCCCAGGGCTCATTAACCAAAGTGACAGTCAGAACTTGAATCCACACCCCTGTGGTTTCAAAGCCAGGTTTGTTTTAGCCTGGATGCTAGAACGTGTGTGTGTGTGTGTGTGTGTGTGTGTGTGTGTGTGTGTGTGTATGTGTGTGTTGCCCTCCCCTGGGTACCACAGATGACTGGCATGTTGGGACACACATGTCACTCTTGTTTTGTCTTTCTTCATTATGTGGGGGTGACAAGGAAGAGAAAATGGAAACGCTGACAAGATGGGAGGGCATAAGGTGTGGGATTTTAACCCAACTTTCAGTATCTGTGGCAATGGGCAGCTCTAGAGCTGTGGGAAGGGAAGCCTCTGAGGGGCCAGGGAGCCTCTGAGGGGCCAGGGAGCCTCTGAGGGGCCAGGGAGCCTCTGGGGGGCCAGGGAGCCTCTGAGGGGCCAGGGAGCCTCTGGGGGGCCAGGGAGCCTCTGAGGGGCCAGGGAGCCTCCGAGGGGTCAGGGAGCCTGGTCCTCACTTTGTCTCCCAGGCGGGCCTGGGTGTCAGGAAGGTGGTATTTGGTGTAATTCCCTTGGCTCAAGTGGGGTCCTTGTTTCTAGACAACCACAGGCTAGATGTGGAGAAAATTTTGGGACTGTGAGAAGCAGGGACTGGGAAACCAAGTCTTTTGGCAGGCTGGGGAGATGGCTCAGTGGTAAGAGCATTTGCTGTGCAAGGACCAGAGTTCAAATCTCCAGCACTCACATGTGCCTAAAGCCCAGAATCTCTCTTTCCTCAAGATAGTTTAATTGGAGTTACTCCCCTAACTTGTGTACAAGGTGGTAATGTCCCAACAGAACGCAGGTCAAAGGGTTCCCCCAAAGTCCTTATTCTCTCCACAGCCTGTCTTTGTTAATCGGAGCATCCCATTGCCAGTCCTTCCTCTGTCTTCTCCGAAGCTTTGGGACCTGGCTGCTGGGGTGAGACCTCAGGATCAGGGGCAAAGGACACACCAACAAGTTTTTAACCCCTTCTATGCCAGATTCAAGAGGCTCTATGTCCTTACCTCATGAATCATTCAGCTCCTGCCTTCCCTAGTCTAGGCCTTACTATTATCGTTAATAAACTTAATCTTAGAGTACAAGCCCTGGGATACCTGCTACAGGGCGCCTGTGAGGAAGTCGGGCAGGTGTGTGGGGAGAGATGTTCTGAAGCTGTGCTCTGTTGGGAGGGTGGAGGAGAGAGGAGAGGGGGTAGAAGGAACCCTTGCCTGGCGGAAAGAGGAAGCTGGGTGCAGGCCTGGCTTCCCCTTCTTCCCACACAGCCGCCGCCGCCGCCAGTCACAAGCCAGTTTCACGCTTAGGTCAGCTCTTCCACAAGGTCAGCTGCTCCCCAGCTCCTCTGCGCCCCATCCCAGACAGAGGACCACGCCAGTCCGTCTGTTCACGTTTGTCTTGAGTCCTTGGTAGAAGGGAAGGGAGGTCCCTCAGGCCAGGAAACCGAGGCAGCTCCATCTTGTTTTTGTAGTGCTGGAGAGCCCAGGGGCCTCGCACATGCCAGGCAAGCACTGTGCCCCCCAGCCTCAGCGACCCCGCCCCCCACGCACACACCATGGTGAGAGGCCAGTGTGAACTCCACATATCCTCAGGGCCGGGGTAAATTTCACTTCTCTTATGGCATGGACAGGTGGCACTGGCCCCCTGTGTCCCTAGAACTCAAGTTGCACAGCTGAAATTTCACCCTTGAATAACAACCTGGAATGGGGCATCCGAGGAAACCACTTCCCCAGCACACTCTAACCCAGGCGCTGCCCGCTGCTTGCCTGCCGTGTGCACACGCATCCCTTCCTTCCTAGGCCTGGCAGCAGCCCGTGCACAGTGAGCAGGCTGTAGGGTGAGGGCTCCTTCCGGGGGCCTCAGGGCTCACCTTCTCCAAGGTGACCAGGAAACTCTCTGACCAGGGTGTTGTCTAGGGAAGTTGATAGGGAAAGGCCATGGCATCAGCAAGAGCAATGAGCTTGATTTTTTTTTTTTTTTTTGATTGAGGTAAATAAAAAAAGCTTTATCCTGCAACATTTGGAGATACAGTCTATGCCCCCCCAAGTTCCAGACCTGCCCCCCTCCTTCACATTAGGCTCTTCCGGTATTGACCGTGCTGGGAGGTCTGTCTGAGGTGGGAGTCGGGGGTCTGCAGGTCCATCTGTCTGTACAGGTCTCTCAGCTCCCTGACTTCCTGCAGCACCCTCTTTGCCTGGCTCCAGTTGGACGAAGCCTCTCCCAGCAGCCTCTCTGTCTCCAGCAGCAGCTGCTCCGACTCAGAATCGGGTGGAGACTGTGGAGGGTCCTTGGCCTTTCGCTTGCCGTCTCCCAGTCCCTGAACCTCTGCCAGCAGCTCCTGAGTCTTCTCTAGTTTCCTGGCTACTAGGTCCTGGATCCGGGACAGCTGCCCTGGCTGGGAGGGAACAGGGGCTGGGGATCCCTCAGCTCGAAGGTGGAGGGGGCAGGCTGGGGCAGTGTCCCTCTGCGACAGGATCTCCTCCAGGGAGGCACAGCGGCCCTTCTCGGTAGAGGTCAACTTCTTCGGGGCTTGGGGGGTGTAGGGAGCCTTGTCTGGCTTTCCCCAAGGCCGAGAAAGGCTGCTTGCCCGGTGTGAAGAGGGCTGGATCCGGTCGGAGTCCGCTCTCCGGCGACTGCCAGCCAGCTGGGCCACAGACTTGTCCAGATCCACCCGAAAGTTCTCAGCACAAGAGGCTGGCTCCTCAGGGGAAGGGTCTTCCTCTTGGATCAGGTCTAATGTCAGCATCCCATCTGAGGTAGAGGTCGAAGCCTGGGAAAGAGTGTGGAAGAAGGGGTGATCTATCATTAGCATATGAATGATGAGGGCAAGCTATGGTCTCTTTCCTCAGCTCGCCTTCCCTGACTGAGGCCTCCACTCCTGACTGAGGCCCCTCCACTCCTGACTGAGGCCCCTCCACTCCTGACTGAGGCCCCTCCACTCCTGACTGAGGCCTCCACTCCTGACTGAGGCCTCCACTCCTGACTGAGGCCTCCACTCCTGACTGAGGCCTCCACTCCTGACTGAGGCCCCTCCACTCCTGACTGAGGCCTCCACTCCTGACTGAGGCCCCTCCACTCCTGACTGAGGCCTCCACTCCTGACTGAGGCCTCCACTCCTGACTGAGGCCTCCACTCCTGACTGAGGCCCCTCCACTCCTGACTGAGGCCCCTCCACTCCTGACTGAGGCCCCTCCACTCCTGACTGAGGCCCCTCCACTCCTGACTGAGGCCCCTCCACTCCTGACTGAGGCCCCTCCACTCCTGACTGAGGCCTCCACTCCTGACTGAGGCCCCTCCACTCCTGACTGAGGCCCCTCCACTCTTGACTGAGCTCCTCTATTTTGCTATTTTGGATTCCTTTGATGATGATTTAAAGTCCTTTCTTCTGCTTTTCTGTAACGTGTCTTCTCCTGCTCTGCTACAGGCTTCCCGAGAAGCATCTACTTCTGTACTGTGGACTCTTCAGCATCACAGGGTGGCCCCCACACAATCCACAGTAAGGTCTACACACAGACAGAAGTAGAATGCTCTACTCACATCCTCTTGGCCACACACCTTAGCCTGCACTGAAATCTGAACTCTGAAGCCTTGCCTGGTACCAGACATTGTTCTCTTATTTCTTAAATGCTGTAATTTAGCAGTGGGAAAGGGAGGTCAGGACTTTCTATGCTGTTGCGCATGTGCGGTTCTGACCGTTTCTCACAGAAGCACTTTACAGCCAGGCAACTCTAGAGACCACGGGTCTGCTAAATCCAAGGCCTGAGTTCTTCCTCCTGCCGGTGACAGCCTCTCCCTACACTCAGCATGGCTGAATGAGAGAAACCACCATTTCACTCAGCAGAAGCTTTGCTATGGGGCATGTGGCACTGACCATCACTCGTCAGGGTGGTCAGCCAGCACACAGCAGCATGTATCACTGCACACAGCTCTTCTATTTTTCACTTTCCTAGGGGCATTGCTCATTTCCTCGGAAGTTATTGAGAACAGAGACCGTCTGACTCAGGGCAGGTGCTGAGTAAGTAAGTACTTTTGATTCGGCAAATGAGGCAGGGATGGAGGGTGGGCAGGCCTCCTGAGCCTTTGATCCTTGGATCAGCAGGCCTCCTACAAATGTGCCTGCTTGTTCACAGCTGAGATGGACTGACACAGAACTGGCCCCTGGGCAGTGTTTACTTTCTTGCACTTTTACATACCACAGCCATGAGGTGTCCCCGCGTGGGAGGGCGGCGGGAGTGTTGGATCTTTGCTCTGTCTCGAGTAGGATGGACAAGGAAGCTGTCCTCCTCAACGGTGACCTGAAGAGATACGCTGTGAGTCCCAGGGTTTCTTTAGGACTGTCCCAACTGGCAACCCCTAACGTGCCTGGACTGGGAAATAAGCCATCCCACCAACTGCTTCTGAGCAGGGCCACAGGCAGAAGGATTTATGGACAGTTAGTTGACCCGAGGCTTGCTCAGGCACCAGGAAGCTGGGGAGACGAATGAGCAGAGAAAAAGACTTCAGGGAGAAGATGGGGGGCCACAGGCCTTTAAAGAAGCAGAGAAAGTAGAGTGGGGTGTTAAGGGGGCCCCACGAAACACCCCTCCTCCTCTAGTGAGTCACAGCTTGCTTTCTGTCCTAGCACCCACATCCCCACAACAGGCCCCTACCTCATCCAAGATTCGGTTCTTAGCTCTGGTGATGGCCGAGCTCAGTGCATTGATCCATGACTCCTTTTCTTCGGGACTCACTGCCAGGAAGATCAGGTTGGGTGCCTGTGAGGGGAACGTTGTTCTTGCTTTAGCTAGGGCGTTACAAAAGAAAAAGACATCCTGATCTCATTCCCTCACACCCAGCTCCCGGGGAGAGCGGTTCTGCTCCTGGAATCATGAACGACTGACTGAAAGCTGGAGTCAGGTTGTTTTAGGAACGATGGAGGAGGCGCCAAGAGTGGCATTGGATTTGAACTTGCTGCTGCAGACATTAGGGGACGCAGGACAGAGCTTAGGTCTAAAGATCTTTAAATGTCCGAGGACACAGAATGTGGCAAGCATGGCTTCCCTGGGTTCCCTTGAACTTCAACCACCCATCGGGGCACAAGGAGCATAATTTTTTCTTCCAAGAGAATATATGTGTATACACAGTAGGGCACGCGTGCGTGCGTGCGTGCATGCGTGCGTGCGTGCGTGTGTGTGTGTGTGTGTGTGTGTGTGTGTGTGTGTGTAGAGAGAGTAGGGAGAGAGATGACATCTTTATGGCTGAAGAGGTTTACAGCTGGCCTGCCTAGAGGGAAGGGAATGGACAGAATATTCTCCACTTAACCAGTAAAAGCAAGAGGAAGAACCCTTCTGGGGGCCAAGACCGTAGGGAGGGGGATCCTGCAGGGTGGCCCCTGCCCAGCGGCCAGGCTGGCACACTACCGTGGTGCCTGGCTGCTTGCATCGGGCCAGGGTGAACTTGCTGTGGTTTTTCTTGCTTCTGCTCTTGGACTTCCGGAGTTCTTCACACTTCTCATAATCACTCAGGTCAAACACCTCTTGGACATTTTTCTCATCTTTTACCTAGGGGAGGTTTGGGGTGTGACAAGGATAAAATTATCTGCTTCTGTTCCTGAAGAAAGGGAAAGACAGCAAAAGGAAGCCATCCCACCCAAGGTGTGTATCTGGGGATGGGGCTAAGAACCGAGTTCTTGTGTGGGATTCTGTTGAACCCCCTTGCCCTACAAGCTACCATTCCAGAGTCTCCCCCTACCCATGAGCCTCACTCTGTTTCTGAAGGACATAGCTTTACAAGGTCCTTAAAGGGACATGTCCTTAAAGGGACATGGTGAATGGGCTGATCCGATCGTCTCAAGTAAGGAAGACTCCAGTGGCCATTAACAGTCCAGGGGAAGCTGAAAAGGGCAGCCAACATCTGGAACAACAAAGGGCCGCCTCTGGCCTGAGGGAATATTACAGTTCACAAGAGCTCCTTCCCACCTGCTCCCCCTTCTAAAGTAGGACATTATAGGAGACCTTTCCTGATCTGCAGGCCAGCCACCCTCTTCTACTTGGTTGGGAATATGCCAGGAACAAGTCAGTCATGTTTCCCGGGCAAATGTGTCAAAGTAGCCCCGTGTTTCCCTTGGCAGACTTCAGCCAGTTGATCTGTGGATCACATGTGCCATGGGGGAGCGAAAGGGCACATTCATCTGTCTCCATTTGTCTGGCAAGGTGTGGCTCTCCAGGGATCTCCCTGTTTTAGGGCTCCTGGGCTTTTGGCTGGGAAGTGACCAGAGGCCTTAAACATTATGGTGGACATGGGACGGACAAGCTGCCACAAGGAACACTGAAGAACAATTCACAGGAACCCAGGCTGGGATGTGGGGCCCTCCTCTCTGGCTCCTTCCCCAGAGAGACTATCAGCAGGGACCAGAAAGCTTGGAGAGGAAAGAGCTGGGTGTGTGCAGCAGGGGTGGGGGGAAGGACTCACTTGTTCTGCTTCCCAAGGGAAGGGAGGGAGCTCTCCTGGCTTGGACGAGGCTGATAAGGCACTCTGGGAGCAGGAGGCATTGGCAGAGGTTAGGAAGGGCATGGGGAGAAGACTGGGTGAGGCAGGAGGCAGAGTAAGTAAACGCCAGTGCCCAGAGAAGACGGGCACCCCGCACATTGTTCTCCACTGTATTCTGTCTCTTCCTCACACCAGATTCCCAAAGTCTCATTTCTGACTACATCTTCCAAATTAACCCTTCCTTCTTCTCATGGTCCCCAGATGTACTCAGCAACACTTTCCACCTAACTTCCTCTATCATGAAGTCACTTGACGGTGTGGACCTGTTCCTCTATCTGACCCTAGACCAGAAGACACCCTGGCCCTCTTCAAGGGTGCCCTTGGGGAGTAGGGAATGGTCCACAACACACATGGAAAGGTTTCTCTAGTTGTGGGAGACCCTGCTTTCCCAAGAACGATCGACTGACAGAAACTATGGAAAGGTTAGGGACGTTTTCTCTTTCCCATCAGCATGTAAATTGCAAATATATGATGCTTTTGGTGTTTACATCTTCAAGCTAGTGGTTTGTTGTAGCTTTTCTTTACGGGTAGAATAAATGGTGTCTTTTGGCAGCTCTGTCCTTAGCCCAGCCCACTGGACCACGGATGGTCAGATTAAGGTGCCTCTTTTCCAATGCCCTTCCCAGTAGGGGGCATCTGGCCCCAGGACTAGGCAGATGCTCCTGACTCAGAGGACAGCAAACACTCTAGGCTGAGGTCATCCTAGCCTCTCTCTGCTCTGTATCCCTCCCTTCACACACAGGCTTATTAACCGATTAACCATGCACGTTTGTCCCCGGGTTCTGCCTTTTGGACAAATACAAGCCAAGAAAAGGGAGGGGGCTTGTTTAGTTTGCTTAGCCTTTCACTGTCCTCGGGTCTCCCGACATGTAGGAAGCCCTTCCTGATTGCTCCCGCCGTTTCCTGGCATTATGGAGCTCAGGGAAGACAGGAGACACCCCGACACTTGCTGCCGCTTTTTTAAATAAACAAAAGTAGAAAGCAAGACAATTGTGGCGAGAACTCCCGGCAGGATTTGAGACTGACTGGGTAGCAGCGACCCTTCAAAGCAGAGTCTCCCAAGTCTTCCTTCAACTCGCTCAAGACTCCCCAACCGTTATGTTTGGGCCCCTTCAAGAGGGACCTCACCGGCTGGGCACTGTTTGGTTCTCTCGGCTTGTCTCAGTACAGTTTTCAGATGAGTACTTCTCTCGGGCTGCCAATGCGCCTGCTTCAACACCATAAAAGGATCTCTTTACCCCCACAGAGCGGCAGAATGCAAGTGTCTAGCACTGAAAGCAGAAGAGGTTAGAACTCAGGAGGACTTCCCAGTCCGTTCTGGGGGAGGGAGCGCAGTCACGGGAGGAAGGGCCGGTCTAAGGGGACACAGTGTACCGTGCTCTGGAGAAAGTCACCGGGAAGCAAGTTGGGCTTCTCGGCATTCCTGTGAGTGATCGAGAGTTGGCTTTACAAATGGGGGAAGGGGACCTGACTCCATGACCCGGCTTTAGATTCTGACCCAGTGTGGGCTGTGGGTTCATGCTCAACTACAGAGTCAAAGCCACGCGCGCGCACAGGCACTCAGTCCTAACTCCACTCCCCGCCTCTACAAATAAAGGTGGACAGAATATGAGTTCCACGTTGTTTGTTTGGTTTTTCCCCCCTTCTTTTACTCTTTAAGTGAAGTGGAAGGTGAGGAACAGGCCTGGTTCAGGACGCCGGCTCCTATAAAAATCTGGCATTCCCAGCTACTCTACGCCAGGTCCCAGAGACGGACTCAGTTTGCGTTTTCTATGATTTAGGGTGACTTGCTACGCAGGAGACCTACATCTGCCCCCTGCTACAGACAGGAAAGAAAGGGTGGTGGGCTGGGGTGGGAAAGGCAGGAAGGGGCGAGGGACAAGATGCCCAGTGTGTTCCAACAGAAAAAAAAAAGAATCCCGGAGTGTTTCAGAGGGCCAGAATGGGGTAGGAGGCAGCGGGCGTTCAGAACTTCGGAGGAAGGTGTCCGCCAAGGCGCATCCAATAAGTAAACTCCGACTTCCCACGCAGGTAAAGTCACTCGGGGGTGACTTCTCTCTGCAGACGCGCGACTTTGGCGACCCCCGAACTTGCAGAGCGGGAGGCGGGGCGAGCCGGCGGACAAGCGGCCGTGGGGACCGGGTCGGGACGGCGGGGGCCAGGGCGCCTACCTCCTTCTCGGAGACGTAGAGCTGGTCGCCTTTCAGCACCACATAGCGGTTTTTCCAAATCTCCCTGAAAATCCCTTTCCCGCAGAATTTCCGGACCCAGCCGACCTTCTCGGGCGCCGCAGAATGCTGGTTTCCATCCGGAGGCCCCTGGCCGGGCCGAGACGGGGAGCGGGCGGCTCAGGCGGGTCCCCGCGCCCTCCCCGGCCCCCGCCCGGCCCCGGCCCCATTGTCCGCGCGCCGCGCACTCACCCGCTTGCCGGAGCCGCTCTTCTTCATGGCGGGATCGGGCGGCCGCGCCCGCTGCTCGCTCGGCGGCTCGCACTAGCCGCAGGCCGGGCCCCCGCCGCCCCCGCCGCCCATGCCCGCCCCCGCCGCCCGGGCCCCGGCCGCCGCCGCTGACGTCGCGGGCTCCGAATGAAGGGCGGACCGCGGCGCCGCCGCCGCCGCGCGCTCCCCGCCCCCCGCCTTTGTTTCCGACCCGGCACCCGGCGGCGGAGGCGCGAGCGGATAACCGGGAGGCGCGGCGATGGGGGCGGGCCCGAGGCGTGGCGAGCGCGCTGGAGCCGGGGCGCCGCCGGAGAGCGGCCGGCTCGGACCGACCCGCGGACTCGGGCGAGCGGGGCTCCCGCAGGCTCCCGGGCTCGACCTGCTACTCCCCGGCGGCCGTGAGCGCCCCGCGAGGCCTGCGGTGAACACGCGGGCAGCGGCGCGGAGGCCCGCGAGCCCTTCGGAGCCCCGAGGTGGGGACCGGGCCCGGCGGGAGCCCAAGTTTGAGGACGGCTTTCCTCGCCACTCCCCGGTCTCCGTCCCCCTACCGGGTACAGGGAGGAGGGTGAGCTGACCCGTGAAAGCCCCCGGGGGACCCAAGTGTCGTCTTCTAGGGCCGATGACTACCAGACAATAAACTAATAAACTCTTACCCGGGGTATGGTAAACACAGCCCTCACGAAATGAGTAAAGATCCCTGGCACAGAGCAGGGGAAAGAACCCTTTTCCAGAAACGTTCAAGATGAAGTGTTGGTAAGTTTGTGGTTGGAAGCATGGAGGATGTTTGGGCTTTTTTTTTGGTATCTGTCAAGAAAGAACCTCAGACCCATCTTCCTTCCCAATCCTGTAAGATTACTAGCTATGAGAATTGATTTCTCTTTCAGGTGGACACAGAACTTTATCCTGTCAAATATTCTTATTTTGGCACTTAAACATGTTGAGTGCCATTTTGTAAGGCATATAGAAGGAGAATATTACCCCTTCGGAAATGATCACGGCAAATGACGTGCTCAAGTTGACACGCTACTGTCACGTGGATTAGAATGTAGGTTTTCTGACCCAACTCTTCCTTTCAGACTTTGTACATACAGAGCGCACTCCCCAGACTGTCCCCTTCCCATCTCCCCATCGCAGTTTGGTACCGTCCTGTTTAAAAGGTGAGGAAAAAAGTGAGAAAATGCAGACTATATGAGAAAGCAAAATGTACCAGTGTGAGGACATAGCTGAGGAAATTAGCCTACAGGAGCTTTTGGGAACTTGTTGGCCAGCCTGGTCTACAGAGCCAGATGCAGGAAAGGCGCAAAGCTACACAGAGAACCTTATCTCAAAACCCAGAAAAAAAAAAAAATGGTTTGGATTGACAGTTTTTTGTCTTTGTTTTGGGCAAGGTCTTACACAGCCCAGGCTGCTTTCAGACTTACTATGTAGCTGAGGTTGGCCTTGATCTGCTAATCCTCCTGTCTCCACCTGATTAAATAGTTTAAATAGGGATGGGGGTGTGGCTCAGTGGTGGAGCTCTTTGCCTGGCTTTCAGGAGGGGCTCTAGCTCCACTGCCAGCAAGGAGGAAATAGAAGGACAGATTCTGGCTCAGGGGGCAGAAGAAATCCATGACTTTGCCCCATTTCCTCTTCCCAGGAGCTTTCATTTAGTCTACAGATACTAGAGTACCCCTGGTGTGCAAGACACTGGCTCTCTGCACAGCACCAGACAGGAGCCAGTGCTTTGTGAAACATCAGGCAGAGGGAGCCGTAAAAAATAACCAAAGTAATTTTCAGATTCTAGAGCAGATGCATGTGGGCTGCAGAGCCTTCGCTGCCTGTCTGTGTCTTGAGATGTTACATAAATCTCTGGCTGGTCCCCATCCCTCCTGGCTCCTCCTTCCCAGTAGCCGGAACTATTAGGAAGCTCATCCTGGCCTTCTTCCTCACCTTTGCTTCTTGTCTTGGCACTGGACGTTCCCATCTGCCAGCTTCCCCCTGGTTTGCTGTGAAGCAGACTTTCTCTCACCAGGTGAACTTCATGGCACCTGAATTTGGATCTAAGTGGGACTGTTTCCAGAGACCAGTGCTTAAGTGAGAAATCAGCACTTCTGGTTTCCTTTACACATTTTTATAGCACTCAGTGAGCTTGACACTATCACACACACACACACACACACACACACACAAATAATGAGCCAATTTCTCTAGGGAGCTGAGATCCTGGGAGGACCCCTGAGGTGTCTACCTGTAAGATGGCACCACCCAAAGCTGTCCCCTGCAGTTGAACATTTTATAAGTAGCTCCACTTAGGGGGCAAAAGACTGAAACTATCAGGTAACATCTTGTGAACAGCTTCTTGCAAGTTTACTGGGTCGAAATATCTGAGTTGTCATTTAAAAACAAATATCCTTGACTTTAAAATCCTACTTTTAAAATAGGACTGGTGCTTTGACCAGGGCATTTTGATTGATGGAAGAGAGGGTTAGTAAAAGCATATGTCCTTCATTAAAATGTTTTTTTGATAAGAAAAAAAGAAGCAGTAATAACAGAGTTAGCTCTGTAAATACTGAACTATATCTCTGTATTTAAACCTGAGGAAGGCACTAATTGTTTTCACTCTATGGATGAAGAAACTGAGCCTGACACAAAAGACCAATATCTTCAATATTGGTCACATAAATATGGCATGAATTTGAATGATGCCAAAGAACACTTATCAACACAGAAGTTAGGGGCTGGAGGGATGGTTCAGCTGGAGGGATGGTTCAGCAGTTAAGAGTGCTTCCTGTTCTTGAGGACCTGAGTTCAGATCCCAGCACCCACACTGGGCACACTAACTCCAGTTCCAGGAGATTGGCTGTCCGATTCCGGTCTAAAGGGGTATCCACCCCCACAGGCGCGCGCGCGCGCGCGCACACACACACACACAGAGACAGAACACACGAAAACACACACATAATCTTAAAACTTTACAAATGCACTCCACAGAGAACCAGGACTGTGCTGTGGTGCTCCTTCTCCAATTATGTGAGGACACCTTAATATCCTGCCATTATTGATACCATCACTTTTTATCACTTTCAGGAGAGGGAAAACTGAGACCAGAGTTGTCATTTGCTCCGGTATAAGTAAACATGCTCTGGGTACAGGCTGTGCCTTCACTGGATGGTATAACACCATCTCAAGTCTCACCCTGTGAATTCCCATGAATGAGCCTCAAAGAAATCAAAATCACTCCTATCCCTGCAGACTGAATTCTTATTGCAACCCTACATGGGTTCTCAACACCACAGCATTTCCAAAGAAATGAGTGTGCAGGACTGAGCTGCAGAGATGAGGGCTGTGTCCTGGAAGCCTTCCTGGGGCAGCCAGGGAAGAAGGAGCAGACACACACAGGCACAGAAAAGCTGGGCCAGGCGGGCTGTGTGCACTCTGATGGTACTGCCACCTGGAACCTCAGCGAGCTTAGTCCTGTCTCAGGGGAGGGTAGCTAGTCTCAGCTGGTGGTGTGTGTGTGTAGGGAGGCAGTCTCGTCCTGGAGGAGGAAGCTCCAGTTGCTGGTTTTTTAGTGGTCAATCTTGCTAGAACACTTGGACAGAGGAAGGACTTGCTTTCTGATCTGAGGGAAAGGCTTTGCCAACTTCCCAGAGGTCTAATTCCATGGTCCTTAACACGGCTGGATCATGCCACTCAGAACTTCATGTGCTCATGACTTTCTGAACCCCTCTTATCTCTGACAACCCACTTCTCAAGAGTGACCCCAGGAGAGCCCGTCAGACACTACAGTGACTGAGCTGTCAAATACACAAAGAACATATTTATTTGACACAGAATCACAGGTGGGCTGGGACGGCTCATCATCCCGGCAGTCCCGGCATCTGCGCCAACAGTTCGGGAATGTTGGGGTGACCTGGCGTGAGTTACAACACACACTAGAGCCCTTCTGAGCCCCCAGTCAGCAGGGAAGAGCTGAGGCCGGGCCAAGAGGGAGGCTGTGCTCTCCTTGACTACGATGACGACGATGTTCTCCATTGCCATCTCATCTTCTGCTTGCTGACCTTGAGGTGGCCTGTGAGCTCTCCCTGCTGCGGCTGTGCAGCCCAGAGGCCAGGACTTCCTCTAGGAAACTGACAAGGAGATTCCAGGTTATTCAGCAGAAAAGCAAAAGCCTCAGCAAAATAGAACATCATTCTCATGGCACTGAACTGGGTAAGAACACCTGGAGAGAGCTTGAGGAGCCCTGGCCTGACACTGTGTGCTGGGTAGAGGTGTGCCGGATAGAACATGCAGGCCCGGAGGATCGACAAGGCCTTTATCACATTACTGTGTTTTCTTTGTTTTTGGTTTCTCTGTGTAGCCCTGGCTGTACTGGAACTCGCTCTGTAGCCCAGGCTGGCCACACACTCACAGAGATCCACCTGCCTCTGCCTCCCTGTGCTGGGATTAAAGGTGTGCGCCACCGCCTTGCCTGGCTCACAATTTTCCTGGTTTTTATTTTGGACAGGATTTTGTGCCACAGCTGACCTGGAGCTGTGTCCCCCAGGCTGGCTTCATAGCACCCTTTTCTCTCAGCCTTCTAAGTGGTATAGGACCCCAGATCTTTTAAAGGCAAGGTTTTATGTATTACTTTAGGACAGTGGTTTCTCAACCTTCCCAATGCTCTGCCCCTTTCATATAGTTCCATGTTGTGATGACCCCCAACAAGAAAGTTGTTTTGTTGCTACTTTATAACTATATTTTTGCTACTGTTATGAATTGAAATGTAAATGTCTGATATGCTGGATACCTGATATGTGACCACTGTGGGGGTTGCGACCCACAGGTTGAGAACCACCGCCTTAGGTGTTATGTTAGCACTATTATCTGTATTTTCCTAAAGTACAGATTTTTATCTTATTGGATACTCTTTCCTCTTTAAAATCTTCCTAAAAAAAACCGTGTGTGTGTGTGTGTGTGTGTGTGTGTGTGTGTCACAGCGCGCCTGTAGAGGTCAGAGGACCTTAGGTGTTGGCTCTCGCCTGTCACATTAGACAGGGATGATTAAGCTGGAGAAAGTTTAACTCAGCTACTTCTGCAGGGCTTAGTAAAGCCACCCCAAAACGTAGGCTGAATGAATGATTAACTAAAGTCTTCACCCATTGGTGAGGGATGCTTCTCTCTAACACCAGGGTTATTTTGATGGCATTTGTAAGCATGCTCCAGACTCACGACACAAGACACACCTCTGCAGCAGAGAGATGAACGGGAGGAACCTCATTACTTCGTGACAGCTCAGCCTGGAAGATTTAAATCCCAGACTCCCTTACAGACAAGAATGAGGGAAAGGAGTAGAAACCAGGCTTCTTTACCTTCCACTGGAACACAGGCGCCTCTGTCAGGCCTCCCCCATCAGCCTCTGTGTGGAGGTCCACAGAGGTTTCCTAGTGAGATCTGAGCTTGCGTTACACAGCAGAGCTGCATTAGGGGATGGCTGGACCACGTGCGTGCATGCATGTGTGCATGGCTATGAGGTCTTTTGCTCCACCCCTTGGTATCCCTTTAAAAGCCCTTTAGCAGAGACAGAAGGGGCTGGTGGGTTTTGACCCAGGCCCTCCCGAGGCTATCCTGTGTTTGTTTCTCTCCTCCATATTCCTATTTACATATTTCTCACTTCTCCCTGCTCAAGAGTACCCTGGGGAAAAAGTGGGAGCTGGCCTCCCTCACCACTGGACTGGAAATACCAGGGGACACTGAGGCAGGGTCAGGAGAGGAGGCAGTATTGCCATTTGGAAAGGCCACAGTCTCTGGCAAATGGTGTCTAGTAAGAAGGAAACTGTGCTGGATGCCCTACAGGAACTGGTCAGGTGATCTTTGCTCATTTTCAACTCTAGTATGAAGGGAAAAGAACTTGCTAAAATTATACACCACGCTTCTCCCATGTAGATCAGCAAGACCGCACATTCCTGACTGCAAAGAGAAAACACGGTATTTGCCAAACCTAATTTTGTTTCCCAGGGCTATTGTGACTTTTCAAATATCTATTTAGGGACTTTGATGAGTCATTGCTCAGAATGCTTAAAAATTATGGGCAACGAACATATTGGTAGCTGTATCCTAAATTTAGACTATGTTTAAAAACAATGAGACAAAAAGAATGCCTTTTCTTGTCTAGATTTAAAAAAAATCAATCTCACCTAAAAACAAACTAAAAAATCTTGTGTGGAGCTAGAATCCAATCCAGTTCAGTTAAATTCAATTTAATAAACATTTACTGAGCATGACTGTGACCTGCACTGAACTACATATGCGCAGAAACGCGGTGATGAACCCTGGCAGACACACAAGCGCATCTGGGCGGGGTGTGTGGCATAAACAGCCAGTGCTGGACTGACTGACGGCCAGCGCTGTTGCTCTCAGTCTGTGCTATCATCACCAGGTGCCTTTCCAGCTCTGCAGATGGAAGGGGGTGAGGAGGCTGACTCTGGGAAAGCAATCCAAGAAAACACACACAGAAAAGCAGGCACTGGGCTAGAGATGGCTCAGCGGTTAAGAGCACTTCCACAAGTCCAGGGTTCAGTTCCCAGCACCCACACAGTGACTCACAAACGCCTGTACCTCCAATTCCAGGGATTCTGATGCCTCTGCACACATGCAGGCAAACACTCACAAAACAAAAATCAGCCAGGCTGTGGTGGCGCACACCTTTAATTCCAGCACTCAGGAGGCAGAGTCAGGCGGATCTCTGTGAGTTCGAGACCAGCATGGGTTACAGGGCAAGATCCAGGACAGGCACCAAAACTACACAGAGAAACCCTGTCTCGAAAAATCAAAAATCAAAAACCAAAAAAACAAAAACTCAATCCTTTTAAAATGCTTGGTATCATCTTTACTTTCTAGTCTCTAGTATCAGCAGAAGCCAACACTCAGAGCGTTAATGTCCTGTTAATTACTAGGTAATTCCTATGCATAACTGTTCCTAACAATACTTCAACACTACTACACACGTATGTATAAATCTAAGTCAGCATCTTTATCCTTCTCACCATAGTCCGGAGGCAGACTTACATGGGAGGAGGAGAGAGAGGGAGAGGCTGATCCGTGGGGACTAACATTATTCTATACGTGCATTGAAATGGCTGGTGAGATGGCTTTGTGGGTAAAGGTGTGTGATGCCAAGCCTGAGGTCCTGAGTCTGATCTTTGGGTGCATGTGGTGGAAGGGAGAACTAATGCCCACAAGCTGTCTTCCAGTGTCCACATGTGTGCCATGCTATGCATACCCCTTCCATACACACGAAGTAATGTAATTAAAAAACCTGAATATATGTTTTTATGTCTTTATGGACCATGTACGAAGAAACAGTTAATTCAAGTGTGGTGTACACACAGAACCCCACCTGGGGTTTTCTGTTTTCCTGAAAACCGTTATACTTTCCTGCCCCAACTTCATTTTATTTTATTAATTTAATTCTTCCTTACGTATCTCCCAAGCATATGAAAACGGATACTCCAAAAGACATGTCGCATCTTTTGCGTCCTTGCTATTCGAATTTGAGCAATATAGGTTGGTTGAATTCCCTGGCTGGCGCCTGAGATGGGGAAGAGGCCCATCCTGCTCACTCTGTTTCCTCTCCTGGATGCTGGCTTCCAGAGCTCGAAGCACCATCTCCTGTGCTCCCACCAGGGCAACCACATCAAGCCGATGCAGGAGTGTATTCCTGCATCACACTTCTTTTGCTCCTTGAAAGAAGAGGCAGCAATGGGGAAATCAGTAAAACAACAAACCCTCTCGGGCTTCAACGGTGGGAGGGCCAGAGGAGACCTGGTGTGTCCACAGGAAAACTGAAGAATGCACCGACAAGCCACCAGCCACGATGGAGACAGAACTCACAGGCAGCGCCCGCTGACCATATGCAATGCTGCTTTTGTTGTGATGAAAACCAAGCAAACTAAACGCTGTTGTTTAAAATCCATTCCCTACAGATAAAGATGCGCACTCCCGCATTAAAGCCAGGGAAGATAAGGGTTGTAACCGGAGAGGAGCACGTGGGTGCTGGCCAATGTTCTAGTCCTGGAGTTAGGCCAACGGTTCGCGCATTCACTGCAGTGTGCTTTCTAACATATATGATAAGCTCACAATGTGAGAGGTTTTTACTGTACAGTTTCTCAGCATCTTTAACATGCTAGTGTGAACTGAGAGCGTGCAGTCCTTTACCGCTTTGTTGTCTGTACACTCTTTAAAATAGATCTGTCAGTATCTCTCCAAACACACTTTTTTTTTTTTTTTTTTTTTTGTCTTTTTTTGAGACAGGGTTTCTCTGTGTAGCTTTGGCGCCTTTCCTGGAACTCACTCTGTAGATAGACCAGGCTGGCCTCAAACTCACAGAGATCCGCCTGCCTCTGCCGCCTGAGTGCTGGGACTAAAGGCGTGCGCCACCACCGCCTGGCTTCTAATTCCGATCTTTACTGATACCGAACTTAGGAAAGAAAGAACAAAGCTCTTGGCTCTGTGTCTGCTCTCACTGAGAAGGACCGGGACTCTGGATGGGTCCAGCACCGTGTGTGGGATTCACTGGGCACCATGCGCAGAGGAAGGAAGTTTCGAGATCAGTCTTGCAGGCCCAAGAGGGAGTCAGCGAGGAGAAGACAGACCCACAGATACACTTTCTTACCACTGCAATCACCCAAGACCACAGCAGTTTGTCAGAGCAACCATAACTATAGGAACAGAATTAAAATCCTAACACTCAAGAGATGGAGGCAGGAAGATCAGGAGTTCAAGGCCAGCCTGTGCTACATAAGACAATGTCCTAAAAAACCAATTAAAAAGAAAAACAGCAAAACCCATTTCTGGCTTGCAAGTTAGAATTTTAAGATGTTCGTTCCCTTCTACGCAGTCATTTCTTCACATTGCTGCTAGCACAAAGGTAGAGCTAGAATACCAGCTTTGTACTTCCCGATGGACCCAAGCAAATCATTTAATATTCCTCTGGTTTTCATCTGGAAGTTGGGATCACAATGACCTTACTTCTTGGATTAGGAGGGTTAGATGAGATAATATCCATAGTGAAGGAAGTATTCTAGCACCTGGTTCATGCTTAGCTGATACCCCACGTGGACAATGCATAAGGATGCACATGAGATATTTATACCAGTTTCTAAGAGTGAGAACTTACAAAGACTATCAACCAGGGGCTGAGGACCTGCTGAGGCAGTCAAGTACTTTCTGCGTGGAGCCCTGGGTTCAATTCCCAGCACTGCATACAACAGGTATGGTAGTGCACACATGTACCCTCAGCACCCAAGAGGTGGGAAAGGCCATCCTTAACTATATAGCCATTTGAATGTCAGTTGGGCTACATGAGATCCTGTCTCAAAAACAATTGTCAAATATGTCTCATGATAGCTCCTGAATAATATTTACATAATAAATATTTGTTAATGTAAAAAAACTGATGATTGGTAATCAAACAACAACATGATTCCATTAGTAAAAATGACATAGTAAGTATTTTTATTGAAAACACATTGTCTTTTATTTAAAAATAGCTTGTGTGGCACTATATACCTTTAATGTCAGCATTCAAGAGACAGAGGCAGGGGATTGAGAGTTCAAGGCCAGTCTGGGCTGCACAGAGAGCCAGAATCTGAAACTCAAAGGCCAGGAAAAGGTGTGTACACATTTGCTGGTAAAGACTGTGCGCCAGGACAGTGGCAGCAACCCTGTGGCGGCATTTCATATTTTAGTACCTTATTTTGGTTTAATTGTGTTTATTAACATTTTAATATTTTAAAGATTTATTTATGCCTGCAGAGGCCAGAAAAAGGTCCTCTGGAACTGGAGTTATGGATAGCTGTGAAGTGGGTGCTGGGACCTGAACCTGGATTCTAGGCAAGAACAAGTGTTCTTAGGCAGTCTCTCCAGCCCTAGCTTTAGCTTTTGGTCTTTTGAGACAGGGTTTCTCTATGTAGTTTTGGAGCCTGTCCTGGAACTCATTCTGTAGACCAGGCTGGCCTTGAACTCACAGAGATCTGCCTGGTTCTGCCTCCCGAGTGCTAGGACTAAAGGCGTGTGCCATCACCACCTGGCCCCTGTATTATTATTATTATTATTATTATTATTATTAATTTTTTGGGGGGTTTCGAGACAGGGTTTCTCTGTGTAGTTTTGTGCCTCTCCTGGAACTCACTTAGTAGTCCAGGCTGGCCTCGAACTCACAGAGATCCGCCTGGCTCTGCCTCCTGAGTGCTGGGATTAAAGGCGTGTGCCACCACCGCTCGGCTATTATTTTTTATATAAGGCTTGTATATTGTTTTTATGATGAAAAGTTGTCTTTAGTTAGTACCTACATACATTAGAATCAGGAGACACCTTAGGTTTGAACTCAGCTTTACCTCCCAAGTGTCTACCTTTCACCTAGATGTAAGCCCACATGGGCAAGGAGCACAGCTCCCTCTCCAGCACCTTGAACAGAACTTCACACATACTCAGGACTAAGGAAAAGCTGGTCAGTGGTTCTGATGCTTTCAAAGGGATCCTGAAAGGACCCAAAGCAAAGAAGAACCCTGGTGTCTGGATTCCTTTCTCTTTGAAATGCAAATTCTGTCATAGTATCCTAATTTTTCTGTAAATAATTCAGGGATTGAACCAACTTGTGGTTACAAGAGAAGGACCAGGTTTCTAGTGTTACTTGTTAAGGTAGGATCTATAATGCACTTGCTGACAGCCTGCATCAGCCTCCTCTGGGCTTCTAAACCTCCATTAGCTGCCTTAATTAATCAAATTAATTATTTCTATTTCAATTTTATTTGGTATGACAAACACCTTAAAATGAAATGATTCTGGTTCCTCGCTTTTATATTATTTTCTCACTGGGGGGAAGGCTTCATGTTTTGCTTACCTTACAAGTGACATTTAAAAGTAAAGGATCTGAAAAAGTACAGCAGGTAAACCTTCCCAAATCTTACTTCAGTGGACTGTTCCGGTGCCCAGGGAGAGACAAACTGAGCTCAGTTCCAGCTCCGTCACTGGCTGGATTTATAACTTCTTTAGTATCTCAGTTTCCTCACCAAAACAATGAGGTGTCATTGGGTTGTTATGAAAAGAAAACAAATGGGCCCAAGCATGGTGGCACACACCCTTAATCTCAGCACTTGGGAGACAGAGGCAGGTGGATCTTCAAGTTCAAGTCCAGCCTGGTCTACGGAGTGAGTTCCAGGACAGCCAGGAGACCCTATCTCAAAAAATAAAGGAACAAAACCAAAACTGCAAGTGTTTAGTGTCACAAATGTGAGAAGCATGGGTAGCTGAAAGTGTCCCAGTAGTCATTAAAAACCAAGATGAAAGGAAATTAAATTACAGTGAAGAGTTATCAAACTCATATACCCAAAGATTACCATTACAGCATACATTCAACTTAAAATTATTAATGAGAGATTTTGGTGGTTTTTTTATTTTTGTATTTTTCTTTGAAATTCAAAATGTTTACACTTACAATGCACCTCAAATCTGACTAGCCACAGTCAAGAGCTCAAGTTACGCATGGCTGGAGACCACTATATTAGACAGCATAGGTGTACTGTATTAGAGTAATGTGTAGCACATAGTAGGTGCACATTGTAATTTAGTCCTTTGGTTACACTATCTTCTTTTAAAAAGGAGTTTTATTATTGTTCAAGCTATGTGTGTGTCTGTGAGTAGGTATGTGCCTGAGAGCAGGTGTGTGCCTGAGAGCAGGTGTGTGCCTGAGAGCAGGTGTGTGTCTGTGAGCAGGTGTGTGCCTGAGAGCAGGTGTGTGCCTGAGAGCAGGTGTGTGCCTGAGAGCAGGTGTGTGCCTGTGAGCAGGTGTGTGCCTGTGAGCAGGTGTGTGCCTGAGAGCAGGTGTGTGCCTGAGAGCAGGTGTGTGCCTGAGAGCAGGTGTGTGCCTGAGAGCAGGTGTGTGCCTGAGAGCAGGTGTGTGCCTGAGAGCAGGTGTGTGCCTGAGAGCAGGTACCCTGTGAGGCCAGAGAGGGCACTGGTTCCCTGAGCTGCAGTTACAGGCCATCATCCAATGTGGGTGCTAGGCACGGAACTTGGGGCCTCTTTAAGAGCAGTATCATTGTAACCACTGGGGCACCTCTCCAGCCCTCTACTGTCCTCCTTAGAATCTGCTACAGAATGTTGGGAACCAGCTGGGATCAGGTAGTCATGGGGTCTGACATTCACCCACACTGCACTGCACAGCAGGAAAACAATCTTGATGCCCAGATCTAGGAAAATATGCCAGTCTGGTGCTCCAGAACTCTGCCTGTCACACTTCAATTCTGTCACAGGCATTGCTGGAGACTGAGCCCCAGCCTTGCAATGCCAGGCGGGTATTCTTCACTAGGCTGCATCCCCAACCCTGCCTTTTCTTTTTAAAATTGAGATAGAATTCATAGATAATAAAACTCTGATTTAAGGGTATCATTTGGTGAGTCTGACTAAAGGGTGCAGTTAGGTAACAACCTCATCAATCGAGACAGGACATTCCTACGACCTGAGCAGAGGCTTCCTACAAACTGGACAGAACTTACTGTGAGCCATCAAGCTGATCCCATACTTTTTAGTTCATAATGTTAACTAAGTTGCTTTCCAGAAATGTTAAGCAAATTTATATTTGAAATTTCAAATCCTTGAAATTGGCATACATTTAAAAATAATCAAGCTTAGGGGTGTGAATTTATTAATATACATGATATTTATTGTAGCATTATGTATTTTAAAATGTAAACGATCTAAATGCCTGATTACAATGATTAAAGCTATATCTTTACATTTTAATTAAATTAAAATTATTGTAAAGAATGTTGTAAACAACTGAAAATGTTTTCAGTATAACAAGAATAACAAAGACAAATATGACCTGGACGTGGAGGCTCACACCTGCAATCCTAGCACTCGGGGAGCTGAGGCAAAGAGAAAGCTGTGAGTCCAAGCCCAGCCTGGACTATGCAGCCATGTTCTGTGGCAAAAATCTCCCTCCTTGCCCAAAGTACACCTGGTAGGGAATGGTCGACACGATCCTATCCTAACTATGTCTGACACAAAAACACAATCCAAAAATTTGTGAGATGGCTCAGTGGATGAAGAGAACCCACATGGTGGAAGGAGAACACTGACTCCTGTGAGTGGACCTCCACACACCATGACACATGTGACTCCTGTGAGTAGACCTCCACACACCATGACACATGTGACTCCTGTGAGTGGATCTCCACACCATGACACATGTGACTCCTGTGAGTGGACCTCCACACCATGACACATGTGACTCCTGTGAGTGGACCTCCACACATCATGACACATGTGACTCCTGTGAGTGGACCTCCACACACCATGACACATGTGACTCCTGTGAGTGGACCTCCACACCATGACACATGTGACTCCTGTGAGTGGACCTCCACACACCATGACACATGTGACTCCTGTGAGTGGACCTCCACACACCATGACACATGTGACTCCTGAGAGTGGACCTCCACACACCATGACACATGTGACTCCTGTGAGTGGACCTCCACACCATGACACATGTGACTCCTGTGAGTGGACCTCCACACCATGACACATGTGACTCCTGTGAGTGGACCTCCACACACCATGACACATGTGACTCCTGTGAGTGGGCCTCCACACACCATGACACATGTGACTCCTGTGAGTGGACCTCCACACCATGACACATGTGACTCCTGTGAGTGGACCTCCACACCATGACACATGTGACTCTGGCCATTAAGTGTTTTCATTTATCTTCGGGTAAAGAAACAACTCAAAGGAAGAAAGCCACAGTGGCTCTGTGTTACCTCACTTTGAATGTTTTTTTACTTTACTTTTCTACTGTCTACGGTAAGTACGGATGCATTATTTGGTGGAAAGGGAACGCCTACTTATCTGCTGCTTATACCACATGCCTTTGCTAGATAGAGGAAGGTAACTGGAAAATGAGGTCTTTAATTGCTTTGCAGATTTACAGCCACTGAGGGCTTAATTTAACTGCAACAGAGAACCCACTATGACTAGCCCTGCTGGTTTGGTGTCAGCTAGCAGGACACGTCCTTGTCAAAGTCTTAAGAAGGAGTGAATGGACAGTTCTGGAGGCGGAAGTTCAATACATTCATTTCCATCCTGAATCTCATGAAAACAGCGATTCTATCCCTTAGAACAATTATGTCCATCCGGATCAGGTCCTCACACAGCTAACCTAGTTGCTTCCAGTGAGGGCCAGAACTCTTTAGTACTGACTGCTGTGGTGGGTCAGACTTAAGTACTGCCTAAAGTCAGTCCAGACCAAGATCTCATTCATCTGCAAGGAAGGACGTCTTTCTGTACGCTGTGAATATGTGTGGCTCTGATTGGTTGATAAATAAAGCTGCTTTGACCTATGGCGAGGCAGCTCAGAGGCAGGCAGGAAATCCAAGCAGATATAGAGAGAGAAGAAAGGAGAAGAGAGAGATGCCAGCTGCCGCCTAAGGAGCAGCAGGATGCCAGCAGATTGGTAATGCCACGGCCACGTGGCAACTTATAGATCAATAGAAATGGGTTAAGTTATAAGCTAGCAAGAAGCCTGCCATAGGCCATACAATTGGTAATTAATATTAAGCCTCTGAATGATTATTTTATAAGTGGCTGAGGGGACGTGCGCATGGACCGCAGGGCTGGGTGGGATGAAGGGCCAGGCGGGACCTGAGAAAACTTTCCGGCTACACAATTTATTACAGGTGAGTAAATACAAACTACAGTTTATTGCACCTAGGATTCTGCATTTTCATAATTAACAAATGTTCATTTGGGGGACAACCCTTTTAGTTCACATTAGCTTCTAAAAAGTCTTCTAAAAGATTTATTTACCTTTTATTTATGTGTATGTGTGCTCCTGAGTGAGATTATGCATACCAATTCATGCAAATGCCTGTGGAGGACAGAAGAGGCCTAGTATGTGTGTTGGGAACTGAACCTGGGTCTTCTGCAAGACCATAGCATTGTTAACTACTGAGTAATGTCTCCAGCCCCTCATACTAGCTTTGGTAGCTCAAATGACATTCACAACATAAGTTATGACTTTTCTTAAACCTACAATGTACAAAGGCTCATACAGAAATGTTCTGAGTAGCATTATTCATAGGAGCCAAAAGAGGAAAACGATTCAGATATCATATAATGTACATGCATACAGTGAAATATTCGGTCACAAAGGGAAATGAAGTATGCTATTACAACATGGGTGAGTCTCAGAAGATTTTGCTAGTGAGATAAGCTACTCAAAAGAAAACACAATTCCACTCATAACCCATCTAAGAAGAGACCTGTGTGGACAGGAAACAGATTAGGGCTAGAGTGGGGGATTCTTTAGGGGATGATAAAAATGTTCTCAACTAGACTATGATGATGCTTGCACATATTTGTAAATACGCTGAAAATCAACGCACTGTCCACTGGGTCAATTGTGTGATATGATTACTATTCCTCAACAGAGCCATTAAAAAAATGACAACCCGCCGGGCGGTGGTGGCACACGCCTGTAATCCCAACACTCGGGAGGCAGAGCCAGGCAGATCTCTGTGAGTTCGAGGCCAGCTTGGTCTCCAAAGCGAGTTCCAGGAAAGGCGCAAAGCTACAGAGAAACCCTGTCTTGAAAAAAACAAAAAACAAAAAACAAAAAACAAAACAAATGACAACCCAGGCTGGAGAGGGCTCGGCGGGTAAGCACTTGCTGCTCTCCCAGAGGACCTGACTTCAGTTCCTGGCACCCACAGTGTGAGGCTCGAGGCTCGTGACTGCCTGTAATCCATTCCCAGAGGACGACTGCCCTCCTCTGGCTGCCATGGACACCCTCCACAAGTGGCATACACTCATACAGACACATACACATGAAAACAAAAAATGTCCCAACTAATCTACCATGTTCTCCAACTCATGGTGAAAATGGGTCTTTGTAAGAGTCTACATGGTCCTTTATGATCAGGCCCCTAGTGTATCTGAGTGCATACCCTCGCACTTCTCACTCCTCACAGACTCACCAGCATTTGTGTTTTCCCCAATGCGCTGCATGATCCCGCCCCAGGATACAGTGCTAACTGTGCCCAGGCTACTTTCTTTCTACATTGGTTTGGCTTCCTCCGCATGTCTGTGCACAGATGACCTGTTAACAAAGTTTTCCTGACACCACACTGAACAGCGTGACCCACTCTGTCTGCAAGCAATATCAACTTCCCTTTTACCTTGTATTACACGTGCCTTCAGTCTAGATCACTTTCTGATTCACTATGGAATGTATTAACTTATTGAGTTGGTCTCCCCACATCCTTTTGCTCACTACATATCAGAGCGAACAAACCACTGACTTACATTCTCTCACGTGTTCACTAGATATCTATCTGTTCCAGAACTCTCGGGTGAGATGGCTGCCGACTCGTCTGTGTAGACGGTGGTGAAGGAACTTACGGTTCTATGTTAATGGCTCATGCAGCAGCCACTTCATAGAAGGTGAAATGGCATTTGTACCCCAGTTGATGACACAGCATGCTAATGTGACTAATGAAGCAAATGGAGAGCTAGTCCTGTAAGACAGGACGCGACAGCTGCAGAGACCGCAGAGACATACGGCTCGGGCCAGACAGCTGCACATGTTCAGGCCACTGCAGGGTCTAACAATCACGAGACCCTTCTCACTGTATTTAGAAAGCAATTTTAGTAGAAATTTGGCCCTGGAGATAATTTCTCCTGTGAAAATACTTGGTATCTGGGTTCCACACTTTTCTGTTGCTGTGATAAAACCCATGACCAAAGTGAGTTATAAAGAAAGTGTTTAATTAGGTTTACAGTTCCAGAGAGTTAGAGTCCATGATGGAGGAGAAAAGGTTTGGAGGTGTAAAGGCATGGCGGCAGGAAGAGCTGAGAGCTCACATCTCAGACTCCAAACAGGAGGCAGAGAGAACCAGCTGGAAATGGTCTGAGTCTTCTGAAACCTCAAAGCCTGCTTCCAGTAACAAACCTCCTCCAACAAGGCCACACTTCCTAATTCTCCCCAAACAGTTCCGCTAACTGGGGACTGAGTTTTGAAACATGAGGCTACGGGGCCGCTCTCATTGAGACCACCACACTCTCTTAGCAGCAAATAGCCTCCTGCTATTTGAACTGGTATTTAGATCTAACCTAAGACAATCACAATTATGTCTGATCAGAGAAGACTCCAAAGAAACATGTCATGTGACCACAGAAGGTCTGCTCATCAGAACCCTGCTTCATTATAGTCAGAACATCACTATAAAAAATAGTACCAGCCAGATGGTGGAGGCACACGTCTTTAATCCCAGCACTGGGGAGGCAGAGACAGGAGGATCTCTGTGAGTTCGAGGCCAGGCTGGGCTATGATGGATGAAGTTCCAGGACAGGCTCCAGAGCTACACAGAGAAACACTGTCTCAAAAAACAAACAAAAACAACAAAAAACCCAGACAAGCTAAGTGGTGGCGGCACATACTTTTAATCCCAGAATTCTTAACAGAAGAAATTGCTTAGGAAAGAGACAATTAACTGGGTATGGTAATGCACATCTACAATGCCAGCAGTTGAGAGGCTGAGTGAGGCGGGAGAATTGTTGTTAATTTGAGGTCAGGTTAGGGAAAAAAGTGAGACCCTGTCTCAAAAAGACAAAAATGAATATACAATAAAACAAAATGTTTTTGTTAAAAAAAAAAAAAGTAGCGGGTTCCTGTTAATTCTGCTGTGGTAATAAACCATTGTTGTTGTTGTTGTTGTTATTATTATTATTATTATTATTATTATTATTATTATTTCCAAAACAGTGTTTCTCTGTGTAGCCCTGGCTGTCCTGGAACTCACTCTGCAGACCAGGCTGGCCTCGAACTCACAGAGATCCGCCTGCCTCTGCCTCCAAAGTGCTGGGATTAAAGGTATGCGCGAATGTGCGCATGTACCCCCCCCACAAATAAACCATTATTTTTTAATATGGTTCCCTCCCTCTTGGTTATTTGTGTCTAAGGTGCCATGGTAGAACAGCCAATGGCTCCTGTCTGAAAAACTTAAAAAAAAAAAACCAAAAACAAACAACAAAAACTAACAAACAGACAAAGGTCACCTAAATTATACCTTCGAATGGCAACCTGAATTTTAGATTGAACTAATATCTATTTCTGTTTAAGCCCTGAAGTAGAAAGCCAGGTCCGATGGCATATGTCTGTAATTCCTGTACTGGGGAGGCAGAGGTAGGAGGATCGTTCTCAAGCTACAGGGTGACTCCCAGGTTCTGTTTCTAAATGAAAATGGTGGGGGATGGGGTGGTACCTTCTGGCTTAAAATGAAGAAACTTACAAAAGGCCCTATGTCAGAAAACAAACCAAGCCATGACAAAACCGCCCCAGCCGGAGAAACAGCACAGGACACAGCAATCCCCTGACAGTCCAGGTGCTGGGTTAGTCCCCAGCACTGCCCCATGCTCCCAGACACCACAAAACCCAACCAGGAAGATTTCTATCGTCCAAACCAGGTTAGTCCTGGGAATGCCCAGGGAGGGAGGAACCTGGCTTTCTATTCTTTTATTCCTGAGACAGGGTCCGAGGCTGGGCTTGAACTTGAAGTTCTCTGCCTCTGCTTCCTGAGGCTGGGGTTGCAGGTGTTTGCCACCATGCCCGGCATTTCTATTGTTTGCTAGTGTTGTTCACAACTAAGATTTAATTTCAATGTACAGAAGACAGTTATTAAATTTACCATGAGAAGGGTAAAGGAGCTTGTGATTTTTTAAAAAGCACATAAATTTTGACCCATTTATCCTGTATGTTAGGTAGCTTCCTCCAGATCATAAACCATGGTGATTTATGCATGCTGTAGTAAGTGGTGTTTCTAAGATTCATCTTCAGAGTAAATCTGTGGTAGGCTCAGATTTTATTTAAGATTGCAAAGACCAGGGAATTCAAGTGATCTGTATCCATAGAAATTCCACAAGAATCATGTCCCAGTCTGTAAAGACAGTGGCTTCTGTCTTGACAACCCACTCACAAGACACAGGATATGAGTCTTTCCTGTTTATTGGGGCACTTATTATTTCAATCCCTGGGAGACGGTCCATACCATTTCTTACACAGTTCTAAGTCTAACAGGAGGGCATTCATTATGGCATATCTAAAAGTAGACTGCTTTCTCATCTCCATAGTTTCTCAAAATATTACCATGCTGCAGGCAGAGTTCATGAGATCAAGACTACATCACTGTCATCTAGTCCTTTGGGCCTTTCTTAAGAAATAACCCATGCATCACATATTGTATAACAACAATCCTCTAAATCAAACCCTAACAATCTACAGAAACAAATTATGCCATTTATTCTCTCCATATTAAAGTTCATATTACAAGCTCATAAGCAGCCACACTATATCTAGCTATAATTTTTTTCTCATAAAATATTAGCATTTCTCCTACCTAGAGTCTGGGAGTATCCCTCCTCTTTCCCCACGGCCTCATGAATGCTATGCACAGGCTCTACCACTGAGCTGCATGCCTTCAGTTGTTTAAGAGACGGAAAATCAGTGGGATATATACTCAGTTATTCTTGAGGCTGAGGACTGCTTGAGCACAAGGATTTTAGGGCCACCTCGAGCAATAGAGAGACCCTGGCTTGGAACAAAACAACAACAAAATGAACAGTGGATTATTTAACAACCTAGTGATCCCTCAGATAGTATACACTCATCATGAGAATCAAGCCTTTCCACTAAAAGTTGAATTCTCATATTTTTTAAATAAGTAATTTTTTAATTACTTAAGCCTTTGTAATAATAGCCTTTGAGATTTCAATAATGATAATTTCTTGTTGTTAATGATATATTTTTACTATTTATTGGCTGCAGACTATATATAAAAGCAAACTATAAAGATCTAATATTGGATCATTTATCAATTATAAACATTAATTTTTCCCTCTCAGTCTGGCAATTGCCATAGCAAGTCCCTTTTCCTAAAGGCTTCATTTGTCAGCTCTTCTGTGGTATGTCACCTACTCAATGGAAATGTTTAGCATGCTCTCAGTCAGACAAGGGAATACCAAAGTTAGCTGCAGTCAGGCGACCCAGAGTTGTTGGTTTTTCTTTTTCCAGAGCTGTCTTTTTTCTTTTATTAGTTCTTTGAGAATTTCATCCAATGTATTTTAATCATATTCACCCTCCCTCCCTCCCTCAACTTGTCCCAGATTCCCCCATCCTTCCCTTCCCACTCAACTTTGTATCTCCCCACACCTTTACATCCAGGCCAAATTGTGCTGCCCAAATATTTTTGGATGTGCAGCCTTCTACTGGAGTGTAGTTGACTTGTGAGGGGCTACACTCTTAAAAACTGACCTTTCCTCTCTCAGTGGCCCCAAACTGCCAGGCACAGCCACTGGCATAACAGCGGCACAAACGATACAGGAGTAACCAACCACTTCCTGCTTGGCTAAGGACCTGCTCCACAGATGAAACCTGTACCTGACACCATTTGGGGACTCTTGTTTCTTAACTTCACACAGAAGATCATGTGCTTAGTAACTCTGACACTATTTTATGAAAAAACTTAAGCTCTTTTTTTTTTAAACAGTAAAGTGAAATTTTACTCAAAGTACTATTAATTAGTTAAACATCTGAAAACACTCATTTTTATTTACATGTGGTAAGACTATTTTACTAGGATGTGCGTATATAATTCTTTGTAATTCTACTTATCTTAAAAATGAGATGTCGATGTTTAATTTTACACTTCTGATATTTCAGAAGGGAAGATGCTTTCTTAGGCCATGGAGCTACAAAGACTCAGTAGAAAATGTAACTCTCAGGAAGAGCATTTAAAGCGTTTAAAGGTCAATCAATATTTTGAACACTAATATAAAAGTCTACTAAAAGCAAAGATGGCTGCCTGCTGGCACTGACAGAACCTTTTGAACCTAGATTTTGAACAATGCAGGATCAGAGACATATGACATATACTTAGGAAAGAACTGCATATTGGGCTCTGGCTTCCAACCTCAATCTCTCTGCTTCTCTCTTGTCAATTAATTGCTCTGATGATGATATATATCTGGATTAGATGGGTAGGCATAAAATATTTAGTATTGTCCTTAGTACACAGTATATATTCAGTAACTATTAAATGCATCACTGTTTTATCAGCAGCAAAGGGAAAAACCAGAAAATGTGACAGTATTAAGTCACTTCTATGCCAAAAAACATTCAAGTTTACCTCATTAGCCACTGAGTTAGTGATGAGACTTCAAGTTCATCGCTTTAGGATGCAAGGCTTCCTTTCAAAACAATTATTGTCTAAAAGTTTGAAAATGAAATATAATGTCACAACTATTTTATATGCTCCCCAAATCCTAACTGTTAATTCACTGACATTTCCATTTCTGGACTTAAGGTGGAATGTATACAGTAAAGGTTCTCCTACAGCAAAACACATAGAAAGGCAAGAGAAAATTATAGACATACTGAAGCACATATCTAAATGTTAAAGAGCAAGAGGAGAGGGGTGGTTACTCATCCTTTAGTTCCAGGACTCAGGAAGCAGAAGCAGTATGACCTCTGAGTTTGAGACCAGCCAGGGATACATGGTGAGATTCTGTTCCAATAAATAAATTGGAGGAAACTGCAGAGGTATCAGAAATTAGATGGGAAAGTATAAGCCAGACTATTGGATGGGTGCTACACCAGCATTCTTCAACAAATCATGACTAAGCATTACTATGTATGTATTTATAATAGGTAATGTTGATACATAAATACTACTCAAGGGCATGGACAGGAAATCAGCTTCAGGAGAAAAGGAATTAGAATGGAGACTTCCATGATACAGAGGTCTCACTAAGAAACGAACCTGAAAATCCTGTGTCCACAAATGGTAACCAGGATGCTTGAACATCAGCTGGTTCTGTTCTCCCACACACTTGAGATTACAGAAGTACTTAAAAGCTCAATTCCTAACTGCATTCTAAACTTATCCTTGTGCCCATATAGAGATGTATACACATGTGCATTTACACACACATATGCAACAAAAGTAATCGAAGAGACCATTCATTTGAGGGGCATGGGAGGGACTGAAGGGAAAAAAAGAGAAGTGATATAATTATATTTTAATTTAAAAAATTACAGGGCTTGAAAGAAACAAAGAGTTTCAAAGCATGAGAAGAAAGGAGGACATTAACAGAAGTAAGGCAAATTTGAAAAAGAAACAAATAGACTTAAAATATAACATATACTATTCTAAACTAAAAATTCAGTGGAGACACTAAACACAGAGTCCTCTGAGCTGGAGAGAGAATATTGGAATTGGAATATTGATCTGAAAAAGTCATACTGAAGAGCACACAGAGGTAACAGAGAGTGAAAACAGAGGTTAAGAGACATGAGGGTCCAACACACACCTCACAGGACTTCTAGGACAGACCACAGGAGGTGGAGCAGTGGTAACATCCAAAGAAATGTGACTAGGATTTTTCCAGTTTATGCCAAACATGAAATCCTATAGAAAGTAACATATATCAGAATATTTACATATGGAATATTAAAACTAGAGCACCAAAGATAAAAAAGAAAATCTTTAAAAAGCATCAGAAGAAGCCAGGCAGCAGAGGCACACTCCTTTAATTCCAGTACTGGGGAGGCAGAGGCAGGTGGAGATCTAAGTTCAAGGCCAGCCTGGTCTACAGAGTGAGTTCTAGGACAGCCAGGGCTACACAGAGAAACCCTGTCTGGGGTGAGGGTGGGGGCAGGGGAAGAATCAGAAGATTGTCTTCAAATGAAAAACAATTAACAATTATAGTGAGAAAAGGTTTTTTTTTTTTTTTTTTTGACTCAGAGTCTCTCTCTACATAGTCCTAACTGGCCTGAAACTGGCTTTGTAGACCAGGCTGGTCTCAAACTCACAGAAATCCACCTGCCTCTGCCTCAGAAGTAATGGGATTAAAGGAGTGTGCCACCATGCCCAGACTAAAAGAATATTTGTTGAAAGTAACAAGTGAAAACAATTCTATTTTTAAGTGCTAAACAAAAACTATCAGCCTAGAATTCTTTTTTTAAAAAATAAGAATCCCCCCTCCCTCTTTCTAAAAAGATTTATTTTTATTTTTATTTGTATGTATGTGTGCACCCTCAAAGGTCAGAAGAGGTTGTTGGATTCCTTGGAGCTGGAGTTATAAGTAGTTATGAGTCACCTGATGTAGGTGGGATCTGAACTCAGGTCCTCTGGAAGAACAGCAAGTACTCTTAACTGCTGAGCCATCTCTCCGGTTTTCAGCCCAGAATTCTAAACTTAGCTGAAGTAACACATTTTTAGACATATTTAGGTGACTAGCTGCTGGAAGAAGGGTGCTTTTTAGTAAAAAAAAAAATTCTATCAAGAGAAGGCCAGAATGAAGCAATAAACTAGAGGAGAAGAAGGACAAGTCTGTAGGTAAATCTATTTGGGAGGAGATTGAGCCAAACTGAGCATAGACTGTATGGGAGCGGGGTGTAGCTATAGGAGAGACAGGGGTTCTCTGTGTAACAGCCCTGGCTGTCCTGGAACTCACAGAGATCCACCTGCCTCTTCCTCCAGGCGTGATAGCTCAATATTTTTTTTTAAAGGTTTATTTACTTATTAGGCATACAGTGTTCTGTTTACATGCCAGAAGAGGGCGCCAGATCTCACTATAGATGGTTATGAGCCACCATGTGGTTGCTGGGGATTGAACTCAGGACCTCTGGAAGAGCAGCCAGTGCTGTTGACCTCTGAGCCACCTCTCCAGCCCATCAATATTCTTAATTATACTTACAGAAATTTAAAAATGACTAAGAAGAATCAAAAGAACACCGTAATGGTTAAGTGGGCAAGGACATTAACTGGCAATTCACACACAATAGAAAATGTGCGTCAGCAAGTTCTAGAGATTGCCAAAGGGACTAAGTGACTGTCCAAGTTCGCAAGGGGAGCTACAGGAAAACTATTGCTAAAACCCTGGCAGTTATCCAGCGGTGCTGGCCCACACAGCATTTGGGAGGCAGAGACAGGCGGATCTCTGTGAGTTCGAGGCCAGCCTGGTCTACAGAGTGAGATTCAGTACAGCCAGGACAACACAGAGAAACCATTTTGAAAACAACAACAACAACCACCACCACCCAGGAAGTCCTGTCTTTTAAAAATCTGTGAATGGATAATGACATTCTCTTCAACACTAACAGTATTTATACCTAACTAGAAAAGACAGGTTCTAAAACTGAATTGCAATGAGACCCCTTCTGGCTCACATGCTAACATGAATGAATGTCCATGCAGACTTGGAAGAAATGTTGAAAGGATGTTGGATTAAGTGGTTGAGCTGCGGGGGCTTTTCCTTCTCTGTATATTTTCTGAACTTAAAACAAGCAAAACAAAACAGCAACAAAAAAACCAAAAACCTTTCAGAGTAGGTGTACACTTCCATAAAAAAGGCAAAATCATGTTTAAAAATAAAAATGATATGCAATGAAAGAAGATGTAAGTTTTTTTCATGACTCCAGTTACCTAAACACACCTGTCTCAGCACAGACCCTCTCAGGCCAGTCCCTAAATCCAACCGTCAGACCTGCTTCTCCTGGAGTCTTTCTACCCCTACTGCCAAGTTCAGATTCCTAAAACAATCTAAGTTTCCTGTAACTTTGCTACAATTCAAAGCCTCAATATTTCCATTTTTCTTACATAAGGAAATAAAAATGCCTCAGCTCCACACCCCAGCCTTTCATACTTATGATGTATAATCCAACTGTTTACTTTGCTACACACATTCCGGACAGTCGGCCCTGTAGTTCTGTGTATGTGCACGCTGCCTACGACGTGTGTAACTTGCTCCTGGAGTTAACTGTAAATAGAGCATGCTCTCCCTTCATATACTCATGTTTTATGTAAGGCCCTTCTTATACATCTCCTCCTCATGAGACACTGACAGTTCCCTAAGCCGCTTGAAGAATCCCGTTTTCTCTCTCTCCGGGTCTCACTTTCTTCCCTCTGTTCTGCATTTCCTGATAGCTGGGACCTGAGACAGACTGTTCTTCTGTAGTCTTCTCTTCTTTTGTTAACTGAGCAAACTTAACAAAACAGAGGCACCCAAGGCCAGCAGTGGCGCTGAACATGGTCGGCTGTTCTCAAAGTGCCTGTCTGGTTGGTTATTAGAGATTTTCCTTCTCTGAGCATAGAAAACACAATGCAAGTAAGCATGGCTGGTGTCTCCAAGCTTAGCTCCTCACCTCACTGACACAGCCTTCTCAAGAAGGTGCTGCTGGTGCCAGAGCATTTTGGTTTACTGCAGTTTGGTAATCAATCTTTCTAAGACACCAGGAACTTGAACACAAGTCTCGGGACAGGGAGACAGTCTCTACCTTTTTGTGTTGTGTATGGTTGTCCCCCCCAGGACAATCCTCACTCCAGGAGTGGTGCGGTTCAGGTTATAAACTGTCAGCGCCTCTTCATAGGTGGCTCCTCCAATAACAAACACGATGATATCCTGAGGTCTGTGATGATGAAGGCAGAGAGAGAATGTCACAGGCTAAGACATAAAAAGGGGGCAAAGATCTGTTATTATTACATACGCAGTTTCAATTTCTAAGCCCCCCTCTCCCGTTTTCGGTGAAGGAAGCTGAATAAAGGGTTTAAAAAAGTTTTAATTATCTCAAATTGGCAGGAAACAGAGAGAAATGCTGAGTAGTGATTTGCTTTCTGCTTATGAGCGGATGTCTTATTTCTGTGCTGGGGATTTCAGAATAGCACAATGGCGTTTGCTGGAACCAAATGCAAAAATATTCTTTTATGTTCAGGAGTCTGCAGAGTGCTGTGCTCCAGCATGCTTTCAATAAGCAGCAATTTATGCTGCAGCACACGCTCCTTCATGGACAGCGCCGCAGAGAGGACTTAGCTACAGTGCTATTACTGTGGTCCCTGCCCAAGGACTCTGAGCAGCTAGTAGAATACTAGTATACTGGGATGTCCCTATGCGTAGGACCAAAATCATTTCTATGATGATGCCATAAAAGAACAGGACACAGGGCTGGAGAGACGGCTCAGCGGTTAAGAGCACTGGCTGCTCTTCCAGAGGTCCTGAGTTCAATTCCCAGCAACTGCATGATGGCTCCCAACCATCCATTGTGGATCTGATACCCTGTTCTGGAATAAAGGGGTACATGCAGATAGAGCACTCATATACATAAATAAATAAATAAAATCTTAAAAAAGAATGAGACACATAAACTAACAGTATACCCCCACTTCTTCTGTGTTCTTTGATAATAACACGTGCACAGCTGGGAGTCAGAAACTGGTCACTGATACACCAGCTCGGCCACTGGTTCCATCTGGGCATCGCTAAGTTGTTTCCTGTTTCTCTTATCAAAATGGCTTCGTAATAAAAGAAAACATGCTTCTTATCAGCTCCTTCTTCATGTAGAACCACATATAGTCAGTTATTAAAACTTGTTTTTTTCTTTTTGTGTGCTATCAGCCATCAAAAGAAAATTAGCCAGGCAGGCAATTTTATTATATCATATTATTTAAAAACTACATCAAGCAGAAGCATCCATTTTAGAAGTTAGGACCAAACACGATAGAAATGCTTCTGTGTAGATCACAGAAACCACAAGTGGACATTTATTCTGTTTCCTTGTGTCTTTCTAAAATACCCGGAAGCAATTACACCAAGATAGTATTTGTTCTTATAGGAATTCATGGGAACAGAATCAGATACTGTAGCTATATAAATAAGTTCAGATGGTCTCTGAATTGCAGAAACTCTCCACTGGAGAGTATGCAAGTTTGAAAATATAAAGAGGTCGGTGTTTTGTAGTTAACTACTTAGAGGGCCAATTATGGCACGTCTATGGGACTTGGGATGTAAAACCTTGCCTTTAAGACACTAAATTTACTTAATTTTTAAAATGATTTTTATTTAATTATATGCATTGATGTTTTGTCTATGCCCATGGAGGTCAGAAGATGTCAGATCCTCTGGAATTAGATTTATAGAGAGTTGTGAGCTGCCATGTGCTGGGAATTGAACCCAGGTCCTCTGGAGGAGCCACTAGCCCTCTTAATTGCTGGGCCATCTCTCCATGTCCTACGTTTACTTTCTAAAATAACCTTCATTTAAAACTCCCACCAGAGGCTGGGGCTATCCCAGTATGTACAAGGCCCTGGGTTCCATCCCCACCCCCACCCCCAGGCAGGGTTTCTCTGTGTAGCTTTGCACCTTTCCTGGAACTTACTCTATAGACCAGGCTGGTCTCGAACTCACAGAGATCCCACCTGCCTCTGCCTCCCGAGTGCTGGGATTAAATGCGTGTGCCACCACTGCCAGGCTTCCATTCTTAATACCATAAAACAAACAGAAACCACCCAGGGCAAGCAATGTATCTAGCCACAATGCTCTAAGAGTTACAAACTGCTACATACTGGTCAAGATTTTTACCGATCTTTATACAAGATACAGCTTTGACTGTGTATGTGGTGGTGCACGTGGGACAGACCACCAGCACTTGGGAGGTATAGGAATCTGGAGATTTGAGGTTCATCTAGTCCATGTAGTGAGTTTCAGGCCAACCAGGCTCTATAGTGAGACAGTGTTTAAAAAAAAAAATCAGAGCCAAGGAGACTGAGTCACTGGGTAAAAGTGCCTGTCACCTAGTCTGACCGCCTAGGTTTAATACCCAGAACCTACATGGTAGAAGGAGAGAGCACACTCCTGCAAGTTGTCCTCTGAACCCCCGTACATATGCTCACACATACACACCTGCATAAATAAATGCAATTTAAATGCCAACCTCCAAACTGTTTTGAAGTACATAAGGCAAGTACACAGCATGAAACAGAACTGCTGAAGACGTTTCTTCTTACTCTGGCTCTGGCTGTGCCATCCCTGTCCCCAGCTGTGCCCCCCCTCCCCAGCCGTGCCCCCCCAGCCGTGCCCCCCCCCCCAGCACTCCTATAGAGACGAATACTGTTGCTCATCTGCATGTGTCTCTGTGTGGCATTTTGAAACATAAACACAAAACACTGTGTATACATTTCTGTGCCCACCCTTCTCTTGGAAATACAGTACATTTAATGTGTGTGGGGGCAAATATTCCTGTACACACCAAAACACATATGTGGCTGTCAGAGGATAGCTTGCAGGAACAGCTTCTCCCCTTCCACCACCTGGGATCTGGAGAATTCAACTCAGGCCATCAGGTCTGACAACCAATTCCTTTACCATCTTGCCTGCCCCCATACTGTACATTTAAAATTTTGAGAGAGGGGGCTAGAGAGATGGTCAGCCATTAAAGGCCAGGTACACAATCAAAAACTTTAGAGAGGGAGGGAACTGGAAGGATTTCCCAGTGGTTAGAGCAGTTGCGGTTTCTGTGGAGGATCAGGTTCAGTTTCCACAACCCACATGGTGGCTCACAATCATTTGCAACTCCAGTTTCAGAGGACCCAACATCCTTTTCTGGCCTCTGTGGGCACCAGGCATACATGTGGTGTACTTATATACAGACAAACACTCATACATATAAAAACATCAAATCATTTTTAAAAATTTAGAAATTGGGCATGGTGGTGCACATCTTTAATCCCAGCTCTTGGAGGGAGAGGCAGGAGGATCTCTGTGAGTTCTAGGCTAATCTGGTACACATATCAAGTTCTAGGCTAGCCAGGGCTTCACAGTAAGAACCTGTCTCAAAAAATTATTATTATTATTATTATTACTACTATTAATAATAATAATATTGAGAGAGCTCTCCAAGCTACTTCGCCTATGCCATCAGAGTTTGGACCATGCATTTCAAAGCTGTTGCTCCCTTTCTGTTGCAGGTAGCAAAGCAGACTCCCCTGATGACTTCTTATGTGGTCTGGCCATTTCATCTTAAGCTAATTTCAGGCAGTTTGGCTCCAGACTCCACTAAGTAACCTCTGTTGTCAGAGTGGGACCCCATTGCTAACTCCACAGAACTGTCCTTCAGTCTAGGTCTTACTCACCTGCCAACAGCATTTGTCAAGCTGGTTACGGCTTCACCTGGATACATGTTCTCGGTTTCCCCTCCTCTATTAGTGGCCATTTTTTGCTCTCCCAGGGTGGCTCTGTTTCACCTCCCTGAGCTTTCAAAGAAGTACCCAGAGTCTAGCTACTGAGCTGCTTCATAATCTACACACACTGTGGAAGTTTGAAAGGAAATGGCCCCCAAAGGGAGTGGCACTATTAGGAGGTGTGGCCTTGGTGGAGGAAGTGTGTCACTGTGGGGGTGGGCTCTGAGGTTTCTTCTGCTCAGTGTGAGTCAGTCAACTTCCTGTTGCCTGCAAAATGTAGGACTCTTAGCTATTCCTCCAGCATCATGTCTGCCTGCATGCCACCACGCTCCCCACCATGATGATAATGGACTGAACCTCTGAAAGTGTAAGTGAGCCCCTAAATTAAATGTCTTACTTTATAGGAGTTGCTGTGGTCATGGTGTCTCTTCACAGCAATAAAAACCCTAACTAAGACACCTCCCCCCAGATCTCCTTCAAATGTGGTGATTTAAATTAATGTAATTAAATTAAAATTTCAATTCTTTGGCAGCATTGGCCACATGTAGTAAGTGGCTGCCCACCATGGTTTGAGGGTGTCCCCCAAGGGTTAACGCACTGAACGTAATCCCCATTCTGAGGTCTTAGGAGGATCGAAGCTTACTCTGACTACAGTGTTTGGAGGAGGGGCCTCTGGGGGTGACTAGGACTATCTAAGTAAGGTTCAGGTGAGAGCCCTCAGGACTGTGGTTGATGCAGGGGGACAGAACAGAGGGTGGGACATCACAGTCTAAGAACATGAGTTTTTTTCAGTAAGATTTCATGGGTAGCGCTCCTTACGGTGAAAGGACAATCCTGGGGCCCATCAAGCAGTCTGAGTTTGAATAAATAAATACTGATGGATTGCACAGATCACTCAGAAGGACAGGCTCCTGCCTTGCAGGGAGTACAGTGATTATCTTAGTGATTGGTGAGGGAAGTCAGATCGGAACACTTGTATTCTGAGCTCCTGCTCTGGTAAATCAGAAAAGCCACCAAGCAGGCAAAGAAAGTACCTGGAGAATGGTGTTGGTGTCTGTGGCTTCCCTCTACGTAGGTTATGCCAAATGTAACTAGCTACGGGGCCAGGGAGATGGCTCAGCAGTCAAGAGTGATCACTGCACACCCTGAAGATCAGAGTTTGGATCTCAGCACCATCTAACAATCTGGTTCATAACCCCAGTATGAACCACATAGAGACAGGGGCTTGCTGGCTTCCAGCCAAGCCAAGAAAACATGAGCCCTAGGTTCAAGAGAGATCCTGTCTCAAAAGAACAGGCAGAGAGTGATAGAACCTAACATCCCCTTCTGGCCTCTCCATGTGTGCATGGATGTACTTGGGACACATGTGCAATACACTCAAGACAAATGAGCACACTTACAGTCTTTAAACAAAACAACCAAAAATCCTAGAGAAAGAGATATGAATCTTTTATGCATTATGGAATATACAAGTTCAAGTCTATGTGCATTTTTCTGTGCACTGTAATTCACCATAGCAACCCAAAGCATTAATTAAGCAGTCAGCAAATGTTAGAAATCAGCAGCCAGTTCATGCTATATCCAGTTACACAAGGACATCCTAAGAGCCCAATTTGTTTCTTATTTTGTTAGAAAAATAAAACATCAAATACAGTATTTCTAGAAACTATTATTTCTATACATAAGCTGGTCAGGAAAATCTTTCCAAATGTAACACTTAACTACTTTGTGGACCACTACACTTATGCCTAAAGTTTAAAAATTTGAATATACTCAGAGATAATAAAGTTCTTTTGATTTTTTTCTGCAGGGAAAAAAGGCTTTTATAGGAACAAAAGCAGTGATTGCGACAAGAGTCTATGAAATGTGTGCACATCAGAGATAAGCAGCAACCGTGCGGAAAGATTTAGCCAGATAGGGAGGATGAATAAGTCCATCTGCAGAGTGAAGATGGACTCCCTTATGTCCATACTATCAAACAGTAACCGCCAGTTACATAGCTAAGGCTAAAAAAAAGTTCAGGGGCTCTGGCTTTGCAAACCTGCACTGCTGACACAGTCCTGTGATGTTCCCTAATACTGCAACATTGATAAAACCGAGATGTTCTACCATGAGACCCAAGCCATCATTAGGGGGGCCAAATGAACATCTTCTCAATGTTATGGACCAGGGCTAAGAACGTGGTCAGAGAAGATCCTAGGGCTAAATCAGAGCAAAGCCAAATTCATACTGGGCTAATGACAACCTAGAAAAATCTGATTATCAACTAAATTTATTCTTGTGTTTAAATTTTTCAAGGGTAAATTTTGGCATAAATTTACTGCTATCTACTTAATTTAATGGATAGTTATTGAATTCTTACTCTTTGTAAAGTACTGTTGGATAATGTAAAAACCTGTAAAGACTAATTAATTCTTACTTCAATAGGACAATATCTAATACAACAGTTACTGAAAGGGCTATGTATGGATATAATGAACCACTGTTTCAACATACAGAGATAATAATTAGCTGTTTCTTGTGTCTTCTTTCATAAATCATGCTATACACACATATTATATACATATTATGTATAGTTAAATATATGCTTACATATGCTCATATTTTTTTCTACAAAAGGGGGGATGATACCATCTTGATTTTCTCTGAACACATCTTAGAGAGTTTTGCATATACTCCATGAAGAATTATTCTATTAAAAACGAAAAGAATACTGCTGGGCTTTGGTGGGACAGCAGGAGGCTGACACAGGAAGATTCTGAGTTGAAGGTCAGCCTAGGCTACATAGTGATTCCCAGCACAGCCTAATAAGACCTTGGGGGTGGGGGGGGGGGGGGGGGGGGGGGGAGGAAAAGAAAGAAAAGAGGAGAGAGTGGAGAACTCAGAGTGCCGAGCTGTCACTGAGCACCAGTCTCCTGTTGGTGTCTAGCCTGTCTCCAGACTGTGCCGTGACCATTCATATTTCAGAGAACACCAGGTTTACACACCTTTGTGCACTTGGGCGTGCATATTTGTTTACAGGATAAACTCTCAGAACTGGAACTGTTAAGTGGAGTGTTTTGCAAGTGCTCACCATCTTGCTTCTGCTAAGCAGAGCTCAGAGGTGGCACAGAACAGCATCTTCCATGCCCTCAACTAGTCTGGACCATTTCTCTACCTCCTCCTTCAAAGTTCCATGACTTCAGATGCCCACAACACTCCGCGCTCTCCTTCCCGACCTCCTTTCTTGGTCCCTCTGACTCTCTAGAGACTTGGCTCTGCTCACTGTTCTCCTCTGCAGGCTTCTTTTCAATACTCCAGAGACTTTAACACTAATACCCAAGTCACACTCCACTGCTTTCCTTCCACTACTGCGCCATCCATGGTACAGCCTAAATTTCTCCATTACAAACACATGAGCCACCCATGAAATGGTGAATTTAAGAGCTCCTTTCTTCACTGACCCCCCATCCACTTAAAACTTACCTGTATTAATACTGTACACACGCAATAGCATTCTGTTCCTCCCATCTCACCACCAATGCTTATTTCACTATCCAATCTCTTCCTCCTTTCCACTTTCTAGAACCATGGTCGGACCCATCTGCCCTCTTCACATTTAACCTTGTATAGTTAAAAATTCATTGAAAATCACACAACTAAGCTCACTTGGTATATTTTAAATTAATGTCCACTAATAGGCATTGACCTTGTATGGAAGTTCTACTTAAATTTTCATAGTAAATTAGATTCAAACACACATTTCTATCTCATCTCTTATCCTATGCAACTTCCTAATTTAGCTTCTAAACTCACTGAAACTTGGCTTCCAAATCTTCTGGGCACTTGGGGATCACCAACAACCTTCATGCCACTAAACTGTTTTTTACCTCTCAGTAGACTGGGTGTGGCCTACCACATGCAGTCGTTAAGACTCCGTGGCCTCTGTCTTCTCCTGGTGGCTCCCGGCCTGTGCTTAGGGCTTCATTCTGAGCACTGTTCTTCTCTTTATCCTTTAGAGGTCCTATCTGGTCTATATGCTCCCAACTGAAGAGAGAAGTGATTTGAAGTAAGGTCTTGCTATGGAATCTAGGCAAGCCTTCAACTTTCTGTCTTTGACTCTTTAGTGCTGGGATTACTTGTGTGGGTCACTACACCTAGGAATTGTGACATTTCTATTTCATTATTAAATAGGCATTCCAACAACATTCTTAATTTCTCCTCTAAACCTGAGCGTTAGTTACCCTTGGTGTCACCCTTGCTCTATCGAAGTACTTTCTTAAATAGACTGCTTTTCCTTCCTTCCTAGCCAAGTCACGTTTACATCTTACGTGGATGTAGCAACGTCCTCCAGTAGTCCCTCTTTCTCCTCCTTCTCCTCCTCCTCCTTTTTTCACCATCCAATCTCTCACAAAGTTATCATTTCAACACAGTCTACTCCCAGCACTCGGGAGGCAGAAGCTGGCAGACGTCCCTGTGAGTTTGAGGCCAGCCTGGACTACTTAGCAAGTTATAGACCAGCCAGGATTACATAGCATGGATAGATATCTCAGAAGAAAAAAGGAAACTGTGGTTTGGCTCACTGTTTTAGCATGTCTTTCTATATTTACAAAACAATAAAGAAAGGAAAGAAGAACAACCTTTACAGGCTCCATGAGCTCCAGTCCCATGTATGGGGTCAGCCTCTCTCCCCATGCACAGCAGCACACTCTACCCAGCACTTCTTTCTGCCTTACAGGTGAGCTCTCCCTTCTCTGAGACCCAGACTCTGGCATTCCCTCTGCTCAAGTTGTCTCTTCTAATCACCACATGTTTGGCTTTTTTTTTTTTTTGCTAAATTAAAAATCCATTTTAAATAGCACACCCTCAGAGAGGTTCTGTCCAATCTAAATTTCCCTGGCCCACAGTTACTCTGTAGCTTTTCCTTCCACTCCGCCTTTTGAAGCATTGTTTACTCTGAAATGGGCCTTAAGGGTAAGTTCCGTGTCTTTCCTGCCATTTCCACAGCCCTAGTGTCTGCAACAATTTTTAACATACTGAAAGCATTCAATAAACATCTGTTGTATCAAAGAATAAAGCAACATAATTAACTGTATACATGTTTAGATCACAGTGACAAATGCTAACAGATGCCAACAGCTAATAAGCACTGTGGGGGAGAGCATCATTTGAGCTTTGTTGGCAATGACTCAACACAGGAAGGTTTGCTGATGTACACTAATATACTCATCTGGTCCAGGGCTTCCTTTTAGCAATAAGTAGCTAATTTTTCACTAAGCAATTCTCTAACTTTTTAAAGTTAAACATTTTCATGTATGTGTTTGTATGAGCATATGCTATGTATAAGTGGGCACTCATAGAGGCCAGAAGAGAGTGTGGGGTCCCCTGGAGTTGAAAGTGGTTGTGGGTGCTAGGGACCTGAATTCAGGTTCTCTAGAACAGCAGCAAATGCTCTTAACTGTATTCAGCAATTCTTGTATGAGATCTATAAGCATATTAATGTCTTACCAAATTCATTAAAAGCCTCAAGAACAAGATGTTTCAGAAGCTTCTTAAACAGGTGAGAGATTTGGAGCAGTTTCCTTTTTTTGTTATTATTGGACACCTCTGGATTGTAATTCATGGTCCCTAGACACTTTGTTTGAGTGACTGGACTGTACTCTCAGCCATAACATCTGGTGTTAACCTTGTATTAAAAAAAATTCTTGGGCTGGAGAGATGGCTCAGAGGTTAGGAGTACTGACTGCTCTTCCAGAGGTCCTGAGTTCAATTCCCAGCACCCACATGATGGCTCACAACCATCTGCAATGAGATCTGGCGCCCTCTTCTGTACACATGAGTAAATAATTCTTTAAAAAAAATTCTTAACCAAATAGTCTTCTTTTTAAGGGATTAAGAAAAAAAATACAATATACAAGAATCACTCACCTACAAATCTCAAAACATTTTCCCTTTTCTGAGTTTCATTATATCTATAAAACACTATGCTCTTAGATTGTTACTGGTTGAAATAATAGATGAATTATATCAACAGTAAAATTCTCACATTAAATTACCCAACGGATTCCAAGTGTATATCTGGGCCCTTTACACTATGTGGTCCAATGTAAACATGTATGACTATAATTCTTAACTAGCTAGAATTTGTATGCATGTAAATTTTAAGTTGGCTTTAAGTAAATTGGTATGGGCAAGTTTTGGTTTATTAAAATTAACCACTGGATTAAAGTTCTAACTAAAGAAAGTCATCATTTTCTCCTGGGACACGTACGATGGCTTTGCTAATCAGGTCTCTCAGTTTGTGTGCTGGCCACATTTGGCAAAGTCCAATCTTCACCCAAACCAGCAACAACCTGCTCTGGCTGGCAATCAAGTAGCTTATCTATTTTGGGCACTAATGTTGGAAACACCAAGTGACAGGTCCACAGAGCATAAGAGGAAGCTGATATGCTGCTAAAATACAGACTATGAGGAGGATCGGAGGATCTAAAACACCTGTTTCTTTGTTCCAAAGCAAGTAAATGATTCGGGCTTGGCAGGGGAGCTCAAGTGTAATGCTGACATATGCAAAACTCAAAGACTCTTCAGCTTGAAACAACAGAAGGAGTCAGTGATCAGCATCTCAGTGTAGTCAGGAACAGTGGTCTAGACTCCCTGCTTTCTCGGTGACTCGGTGACTCTGTAACTCTGTATTTATTTGTGTGTGCGTGTGTTCGTGTGTGTGTGTGTGTGTGTGTGTGTGTGTGTGTGTGTGTGTGTGTGTGTGAGAGAGAGAGAGAGAGAGAGAGAGAGAGAGAGAGAGAGAGAGAGAGCGCACACCCGCACCATGGAGTGTGTATAGGTCAGAGGACAGTTTGGGACTCAGTTCTCTCCTTCACCATGTGGGTCCTGGGGACAGAACTCAGGAGGCCAGACTTGCTGGCAAGCACCTTCACCTGCTGAGCCGTCTTTACTGGCTCCTCTTGCTTTTGGTTTCTTTTTAATCTATTTTTTAGTATTACATAACAAAGTACTAGAAAGTTGGTAGAGTAAGAAGACCACACATTTATATGATAGAAATAAAGAAATCTTCAGAGTTCAGAGAAAATCTTTGGTAACTCCTCTCAGAAAATACATAAATTTAAATTTTCACTTAGTAAATGATAAGCTTCAGTCTTGAAAAGTGGTGGAAACCAAACTCTTGCATAGGTTGTTACAGCATCAAAAAATTGCTTCTGGAATGCTTGTATGTTCTGAACAGTGAACACAGAAGCATTTTACTCAGACTAAGTATGAACGCTAAAACTTTTTACATTATTTTAATTTTTGAGTAACTGGGAATAAATCCAGAGCCCCATGCATGGTAGACAAGCATCCTACTTCTGAGTTATTTTCTCAACTCTCTCTTCTCACTTAAAGCCATGTTCTCCCACATGTTTAGAATTTGAAACAGGTCTAAGTTATCCAGGCGGGGTGGTCTTGAACTCATTCTGAAGCCTCAGCAGGCCTTGAATGTGCCGTCCTCCATAGTACCTGGGCTTTCAGGCCTGCACTGCTGGACCAAGCTTGAACTTTGGTAAGTCAAACTGACCATCTGTGACATCTTAAGGGCCACACAGTTTATAGACTTAGGGTTTCTGTGGGTCAGAGGCCATGTGTAAGTTAGATCTGAGTTCTCTGCTGAACTCAGGCTGCCAGGCAAGACCAGGACCTCCTCTGCAGCTTGGAGTCCTCTTCAAGGTTCACTGGCAGTCGGCAGAATTCAGATATCTACAGTGACAGGACTGCAGAACCCAGCGCCTAGCAGCATACACACAGTTCATTTCTTCAAGGCCAAGGTCTGGATGCCTTGGGCACTTCTAGTTTCTCTGGCTTGTTCTGTGATCCCAGGTTTATCTCTAATCTTTATCACCTTACCTGTCTCTGAGTGTGCTGGGGCCTAAATAAGGGTAGAGGTTCTCCTTAAGCTTGCCTTTGATGAGATGGTCCAGGGTCTCATGCAGGAAAGGCTGATGCTGTGTATACACATTTTCCACTCCCTAAAATATGGAAATGGTTCTTATGTTATTTTGGGGAAGCTAGCAATATAACATTTGATGACACAGCAGAAAAGGGACACATACTCAATAGAAACTTTATGGGACAGAATCAAATATGTATTAGATAGGAATCCAACAGAATCCAACAGGATGTTTGTGTGTCTATGTGCAGGTGGGTGAAGGTGCATGTGTGTGTGCATGAATGTCAGAGGTCAACACTGGTGTCTTCCTCAATGGCTCTCTACCATATATTTTGAGACGGGTCTCTTACTGAACCTGGAGCTCACAGATTTGGCTAGACTGGCTGGCCAGAGAGCTCCCTCTCTGCACATACCTCAGCAGTGGGGGTACAGATGCACACCACTATATTTGCTTTTGTGTGTTTGCTGGGGATCTAAACTCAGGTTTGAGCAGCAAACACTGAACCAAATGAACTATCTCCCCAGCCCAGAATTTTAATATTTAAAAATTATTTTAATTAGACAAAAATGTTCCAGTCTTACAAAAGTACTATTTTTTGTTGTTGTTGTTTTGTTTTTTGAGTCAGGGTTTCTCTATATAATAACGATGTCTATCCTGGAATTCACTCTGTAGACCAGGCTGGCCTTGAACTTACATAGATCTCCTTGCCTCTGCCTCATGAGTTTAAAGGCATGCACCACCACTACCCAGCCAAAAGTACTAAATTTAAAGCTAGTTATTTTCAATAAACTTTTCCAGGTATTAAAAAATCTGGAATCTCTTATTTCATCTGAATCTCATTCTTTTGTGAAAATGTTAAATAATAAGCAAAACAAACAAAAAGAAAAACTGTGTAGAAGAGATCATAAGCCAGAGGACATAGAAAACCACCAGGAAACACGAGAAACTAGAGATGGAAATTAATTTTGAGCACTAGAAAGAACAGGTCAGGGACAGAGGCAGCTCAGTTGGTAAAGTACTTGCCCCACAAACATGAGGACCAGAGTTCGATCCTTACCAAGTCAAAGCTGGGTCTAGTGGAGCCCCAAGACAATAATGTCTAGATTACTGCAGACAGGCCTCTAGGCATGCCTGTGGGGAATGGCCTTGACTCTGTGAATTTATGTGGGAAGACCCATCTTAATTGTGGGCACTGTGTGACTGACTTCCTTAACGCTCATCTAGCAATGCCAGACTGTCCTGGAACTGTAGCTAAAAGAAACCCTTTCTCCTTTAAGTCACTTTGTGAAGATATCTGATTGCATCATCAGGAAGAGAAACTAGACATACCCACTTGTGACCCTAGCTGTAGGGGGTGTGTGTGGGTTAGAGACACATCCCTGGAGCTCATTGGCCAGCCTAGCTTAGCCTCAATGTCAAAAAACAAGTGGCTGGCTCCTAAGGAATGTCAGTAGAGGTGGATCTCTTTCCTCTTTACTCATATACACATACACACACACAGACATTCACACACAGAGACACACACAGAGACAAACATTCACACACACAAACTAACTGACACACACATATACATAAACAGGTTAGTATTTTTAAAGCACAACAGATGTTTGTACTTTTGAATTTTCTTCAAAGAGAAATTGGGCTGGGGATGTAGCTCAGTTGTAGACAGTGCTTAGCATGCACAGCACAATTGAGGTGGAGTAGTGTACACCCAGCACTTGGGAGGTGGAGGAGAAGTTCAAGGTCATTCTTGGCTACATAGTGAGTTTGAAACTAGCCTGGGCTTCATGAGTACATGAGTCTCCTTCTCAAAACACAAAACAAAACAAAATAAACAAACAAAAAACAGAGAGAGAGCGAGAGAGGAGAGGGAGAGGGAGAGGGAGAGGGAGAGGGAGAGGGAGAGGGAGAGAGAGAGAGAGAGAGAGAGAGAGAGAGAGAGAGAGAGAGAGAGAGGGAGAACAGGAGCACTTAACAAATTTTACATTACAAACAGTAAGGGCTGCCACTAGCAGAACTGTTTGCTCTTCTGGAAGCATGTCCAGTTACTGCTATCAGCTACCTGGCCCAGAGCAGGCACACCGCAGCACAGAAGGAAGGCAACGGTGTAAGACAGTGTCTGCTCTGATTTCTCGGGTGGACCCAGCACTACAGGAGGAGTGTACTGTTGAGATCCTAGTTCACGCTCAGCTGCAGGCCTTTAACGGATTCTCACTTAGGAAAGCCCCGAAAAGGAAGCTCTACCTTCAGTCCTTTGAGAAACTGCTTGGTAATCGCCACAGCATCTTTGGGGCTGAAGAGGTCACTTCCTCTAACCCGCTTCCCGCCGTACTCAACCACTGCTGACACAAGCTGAAAAAGAGAGAGGGGACAGTCTTTTACTGCTTAGGCATCAGGAAACTCATTTCATTATAAAATAACTTTCTTAAGACAATGAAGACACGAGAGGACAGAATCATGCACCTTGTAAACAAGCAGTATGATTTACCTTTGGTTGGGGCAGAGACTGTGACAGACTTGGTTCCTGGGGTTTGGACTTAATATATAAATTGGCATTGGGTATTGTGCTGTGCTGTGAGTGGCTGTTTTCTGAGTCAAGTAACTGCCACTAGGGAGCTCAGTTGTGCCCTTTAAAGGGCTCTCTCAGTGGGGCATGCTGACTGCTTGTGCCCCCTCAGCTGAGTATCCATGGCTCCGCACCACCTGCTGTATGCAACTCTGCCTCAATATCCTATGTATGAGGAAGGGGCTACATGGGGGAGGAGACTAGAGAAGGGGACCATCTATGTAGCTGTTGGGGAGCCCTCATTCTTGCTGGGTACGGGCCTTTTGGGGGAGGAGCACCCACACCCCGGTAAGTTACCCCTTACCTATACTCTGTAAGGAAGCCTAATGAACCCATGGGTCCCCAGATTCAACTTTGGAAGAACTGTGTCTTGGCTTGTTGGGACCTTAGGAGGAGTAGACATTGCTTAAATCTCCCTCTGGGGAAGAATTCAGCCACACAGCACGTGCCAGTAATTCTAGCATCTGGGGGGCTGAGAAGAAGACCAGTATAAGGCTCCCCTGGGGTACACAGTGAGGCGCGATTAAATAAAAACCACCCAGGCACACCATCAGGTTACCTTGCGATACTTCTCAGAAACGCCTTTACTCCTGAGGTCCACCAGGAGGCCTGGCAGGCTGTTGCTGCTGTGACGCTCATAATGTAGAGCATAGAGCATCACCAGCCGAGCTGCGTCGAATTCTGTGACTTTAGGGTTCTGCAGGAGTCTCTTCACGTTCTGAAGGAAGACAAACCAATGCTAATCCTTTCACTTGAGTGATCTCTTGTGGTGGAGACACATCTCAGCTGACACGCAGGTGATTCCTATTTCTTATTCAATGGAAGAATTAACTAGGAATAATTCCTACTGAATGGCTCTAATGAATTCAGACCTGTTGTTCTTGCCTTTCCTGACAGTCTGAGTCATCTCCTTGGTGATGTCAGGAGCACAGACCACTTCCACTTCAGCCGACACAGTGCACAAGAGAAATGTCCAGTTTCTGGTCAAAGATGGCTTTCTTTTAGTGTTGCTCACCCCACTGTATACAAATAGACACAAGCTGGTAGACTTACACAGGGCTGGGCTTAATACTTCAGGAAACACCAGAAGTAACAACATGTCTCAAGGTGGCTGAGAGAAACGTGTGTGTAATAGCATGTAATCTCTAACGTGCAAAAGCAAAGGGACAGAGTAAGTCATGTTTGGACTTTGTCATCTTTCATTAAGGGCCTTCCTACATGTCACATTTTATATTTATTATACAGTAAAGCTCATAATTTAAGACAAAAATACATTTTAGGCCCCAGAAGGCACCAAGCCAGGCACTGCTGGGGACCACTGTCCTCGGTGAGACTGAGGGACGAAACAAGCATGAGTCACTCTGCCAGAGCATGCTGCTGGGAAGTCCTTCAGCTCCGTGAGACTGAGAATGTGGACACATGTCAGCTAACGCAGAAGACGTACGGCTTATATGTACACTTTTCAGCATGGACAGGCTTTACGATAAAGAGGACACTGCCAGGGTCCAGAGAAGAAGAGCCAGAGTGCTGGACAGGGGCTCTGACAACAAGTCTAGAGCTGACTTCAGGAGCCGCCACACTTCCCCCATGCTCAGGGTCTGGAGAAAGGGCAAAGGCAAATGAGGATGCAAAGGGGAGTCACTGTAACCAAATCACAACAAAAGACAAACCCCAGCGACAGATGAAGACAGCTTTAGTCGCCGCTTAGGTCACATTTGACATAATTAATCTCCATGAAAAGCAAACATTTTTAGGACTTTAGAGCCCAAAGAAAACATTAACCCCAAGAATAAGGCTGTGGAGACCGGCTGACTTCTTTCCATGTGCAAACGCTGGTGAGCTCACTGTGGTGGTGTTACTTTATCTAGTATTTTGACTTTTTGTGACAGGGTCTCACTCTGTCACCCAGGTGGGCCTGGCACTTGCTATGTGGACTTGTGGGGTTTCTCATGTGTGTGCCTTCAAGAGCTGGGGTTCCGTGTGAGCTACCACATCTGGCTAGGGATGTTATTATTACTAGTGCTTCAACAAAGTTAGATAGCTTTCTTATTTTTTTAAGTTAGGCTTTAACTGGTCAGCTTATAATCCTTCCCCATAACTTTTTTTTTATATCCAGTACGTGGTTTTGTAGATGGTTTTGTAGACGTGAGCTTTTCAGGAGCAATGTGTAGAGCTATGAAAGCATTTCACAACCATCAACAAAACCCAATAGTTGGGAAAATCCCTGTAAGTGGGGAGAGGAGCAGGAACAGAGATGAGAAAGTGCTTCTGGGTGCTAAGGAGCCAGACGGCCTTCACACAGGGGCAGCATGTGCATAGGAAGCTATAAGGCTGCAGTGAGCGTGAGCTGAGCGCAGAGCCCCTGTTAGTAGGGACATGAAAATCAGAGGAAGAACTGTGACAGAGCAGCAGACTCCCAAAAGGCACTGGATTCTGGGGTCACGATAGTTACCACTGTATGGTAGTTCACAGTGTGGCTTACTCTTAAGACCTTATTATATCCCGAAAAAAGCTTGAGCCCCGAGACTATGCTCTCAGCAGCCATGTCCAAGGTGCAGGAATTCTATGCCCAGGCACAGGGACTAGCATTATACAAGGGAAGCTCTTAACTAGAGCGCTCTCTGAGAGGGATCCTGTTGTTGTTTTTCTGGTTAATGTTTATCACAACCTTTAAAGGATCAAAAAGGGAGAAAATTTCTCTTAGACACCACATTCATGAGAATTTCCTTATTCTTTTCTTTTGTGGTAACTTTGCCACAGAATAGCCACAGAATACAGCCCACTGAGGATATCTGTTAAAACATTCCATTATTTCCTATAACTATGTGAAAAATGGTCAGATATGTGCATATATGTAAGGCCCCCCCCCCCCCCAGCGACCTGGCAAACTCAGAGCCCTATGAGCTCTCACCCTCCTCCGGCAGTGTCTGGTTCCCACCCTTGAAGCCACCCCTCCCACCTGACCTACCCACTCTGGGGCTATGCCACCACCGTGCTTTCCAGCAAGTCTCAAGAGCCCATGTACTACACACACAGGGACATTAGTATGGCAATAGTCAGACTACCTGCAGGGACAGGTCTGTGCCCTTCCTGTTCACTTCCTTTCTAGGGACCTCCCCTGTGTCCCGAGTCTTGTCACTATCTTCCTTAAGATTTCGCACTGGCATTAGACTTCCTGGCAGGACTCTGCTGTCCCTCAGGACCTTGGCTCAAACCCTCCTTCTGAAAAGAAGTGTGTCGACACAAGCTAGGTTCTTGCCTCTCTTTCGGCTCTGCAGCCCTGGGGAAGTGGGGCGTTTTGTTTGCTGGACCCGTGTTATCCTTGGACTTCACTTTGAACTACTGCCCTTGAGGTTACCCGGCTTCTCTATTTGACTAATGGGGCATAAGTAATATGGGGATTCCAGGACTAGCCAGAGGCAAGAAGGAAGGGTTAGAGGGTGTCTCTACACCGTGTGTTTATTTGTTGGAAACAACGGGGTTATATGATGGATATTTGATTATTCTTTCCTCACTGAGAACCTCATAAGTCTCCACTATGAAGAGAAAAAGGACGCTGCCGTATAACAATGGCTGGATGAAGAACAAACCAGAAAACTACTGTCTACTTAAGAAGTTAGGATTAGGGAGGCAGAGGCGAGAAGATCTCTGTAAGTTCAAGATCAGCCTGGTCTACTAGTGAGACTGACTGAAAACCAAACTTTAGGACTGTGGCAGTGAGGTGGCTCAGTGCATAGAGACGCGTGCCTCCAAGCTTGAGATCTAAGCTTGACCCTTAGATTATCCCTCCACAAGGTGGAAGGAGAGAACTGACTCCTACAAAACGTTCTCTGAAACCCCCCCCCCCCACACACACACACAGTAAATAAATAAGGATGAGCTGGCAAAAATAAAATTGTGCTCTGGTCTTCCATAGGCATAATCCAGAAACAGGTAAAGCAGAGCAAACACACTGTCTTTGGTGGTCAAATTTCAAACACATCCTTCACATCCTAAGGAGAAGACAGCTCTTTTCTGATGCCTCGAGAATCTTCTACTGATTAAGGCTGGCTATCTCCCACTCCTGTGGTCTTTTCTCAGAACTGGGATTAAGCAGCATTACAGCACATTTTTTAATGACACAAAAACATCTGAATTATTGTACCAATTACAGATGAACTCAGTGGCTAATGAGAACCTCCCTTTTTTTCTGGTTTAGGCTTTAGAATCCGCCCCCGTGCTGTGCAAACAGTCAGCAAATAACCACTACCTTACCAGCTGAGGGCAGCAGGATGGTACTAGCAGATGAGCTCAGCTGCTGCTGCATTAAGACACCTCTCCCTACCAGTCAGGATGGAGTGCTGGGGTGCTGGGGTGCTGGGGTGCTGGGGTGCTGGGGTCAGAGAGTGTCCTGGGAAAATGGTAAGGAGGCAGGACCTGATCTCACTAACTGGCAATACATCTAAACCCATGTTCAGGTTTCTGGTTTTGAGACAGTGTCTCATGCAGCCCAGCTGGCCTCAAACTCAGTTTGTAGCTGAAGATGCTCTTGAACTCCTGCTCTTCCTGCCTCACTTCTCATGTGCTTGGATTCCAGGCATGTGCTGCACATTACGGCCCTGTCTTGTAACCCAGAACTTTGGAGTCTGAGAAAGGACAACCGTCACAAGTTAAAAGCCAATCTGGGCTACCGAGTGAGACCTTGCCTCAAAAATCCCAAGAGGGGCCAACGAGATAGCTTAACAGATACAGGTGATTACTGCCAAACCTGATGACTAGGACCCACACGGTGGAAGAACAAATTCTTGATGACCTCCACATATGTGTCATGACATGGGTGTGCGCACACACACACACACACACACACACACACACACACAAAATGTGGGGGGGAAAAAAAGAAAAAATAGACTGTGCTATTAAGTATTATTGCACATAGTGGTGAAGTCATCATATATGATAAATACTAGTATTTTCTTCCACTTTATAGACAAAAGGACTGGGGTTTAGAGCAGTTAACAAACATTTCCAAACTCAGGCCATCAAAGGCTCAAGTTCTCTGCTGCTATTCCATGTGGTTTTAAACAGGACTGTCTCTTCATTTTTCTACATGCCATTAACAGTGTGATTTGAGATTTTCACCCAAGGTCAGGACCAGGGCGTGAAACAGTTCTTTCTTCCAGTGAGGAGCTGTGCTAGGGTGCACAGGTGCAGGCGGACCTGCTCTTTCTGAAGCTAGTCTTTCCAGGACATGAAAATCTTCACCTCCTAGTGAAAGCACCCCTTCTGAGGACAGGCATGTGCTTCAATGGGAGCGCACCACACTTTGTTTCTAATGAGATTCTTCCTAAATCAAATTCCTGTTAGTTTTTTATGTAACTGGTTAGAAGTGGCACAAGTTTATAGGTCAGTTTTTACATGGGAACATGAGCATTTTTTCTTACCATGATACACTTAGTATTCAATAAAGCAAGCCCCATCTCTATTCAAAACCTCAATTCCTTGCTTATGACGTTATTATCTAAGGTCAAGTCATCTGGGGTCAGGCCCCTGGCATCCACTCACTGTTAAACAAAAGTTCCCTTTATGGACTATTTAAATCATGTTGTGAAAAAATCCTCTGTGGTGAGGAAAGTCCAAACTGCTGCCTGAACCACTCTAGCACCCCACAAGAAACCTTAAAAATGTGAGTTCCAGATAGTGATCAGATCACAGAGTTCTTTTCTGTGCGTTTGTTTGTTTTTGAGACATGCTCATGAGAGAACACTAATTTAGCAGTACACACACACACACACACACACACACACACACACACACACACAAAGCCATGAAAGTAGCAGATGACTTGTAGGAGGAGAAAGAGAGGGTAAGGAAGGAACCAGAATTATATTATATACATACATATATACATTATATACATATATGACCTTGTCAAAGGATAAGCGCATGTTAAGAAAATAAAATCAAAACACATCAGACTGAAGGTTCTAATCTGAAACAGTCTCAGAGACACATGGTTAAGTGAGAAAACAAAATGCAGGTCTCTGTAGAGTATGGCACCCCTCGAATTAAAAAACAGCTACACCTAGCATGTGGGAGGCAGAAGCAAGTGGATCTCTGTGAGTTCAAGGCCGGTTTGACCTATAGAGTGAGTTCCAGGCCAGCCATGGCTACATAGTGAGACCTTGTCTCAAACATAATAAACAGAGATGTGCACACACATGGCCTAGGAAAAACGTAAGGGTATATGAAACTGTTAGCAGACCTCAGGTTTTCTATCCACCTCTTTCAACCTATACTTACAATATGCTTAAGAATTAAGATACAATGTCAGTCTCAAGAACCGAGTTCTTTGGGAAGATTTACGGACCATGGACGCTACACAGTTTCATGCCCAGTAGAATTGAACAGTAGCAGTGGATATGGTGCTCTGGTCTACCAGTCTTTACTGACATCCACAGGTCTGGCTTTGAAGTGTTAAAAGTTTATCAAGATTTTCTGAAAACACTTTAAAAGTCATAAAGCTGCCATTTGCTTTATAGTATTATGACATGGGTCTTCATCATTCTTTGTGTGTATCGTAAGGAAATCAGTGTCACCAAGCATCCTCTGTGTCACACTGAATCCTCATTGCAACACAGAAACCTGATGTTGTTATTCCTAGCACAGAGGGAAAAGTCCTTTTTCAAGGAAACTGGTGACTATGAAACTCACCAAAGCTAGGGCAGTATGGCTCCAAAGCTGTACTATGGCCAATACACCCGGCTGGCTTTAGTTTCAGTAGAGGAAGAGAAGGTAAGTTTTGGAATATGGGGTCCTATTCATGAAGAAATATGACTGCTGTAAGTGGCTCAGAAATTACTGTCTCTCAAAGGACTTATTCCTAAGTTGTCTTTTTTCAATGGAATCACATACAGATGAGTCATTCTGTTTTCTGTCATTTTGACAGAATGATTTCAGCGTTTCTGGGGAAGCTGGAGTTACCTCTGTTCTTCCTGCCTCCTCTGAATTTATCGCTGACTGCCCCTCTCTCCTCCATGACGCGTGGGCTTGCCCCTTATTATTTCTTATTGTCGCTGTGAGTCTATAAGCCTCTTTTCATCTCATACCCACCAGTAAACTCAGCTTTCTACAGCCCTGCCGATGCACCGCTGACTTTCATTTCAGACCCTTCTGATCTCTGCCTGTCTCTGCAAGCAGACCTCACCTCTCCGTCAGTTCCTGCTTACCAACTCAACCTCACCTCCTATTCTCTTTGCAGCCACGTTCAGTAGGCCAGACTGTTTACTGTTTCCACATGCCGATGCAGCTGTGCTTTGTTGTTATCCCTGACTGAAACCCTCCTCCCAATTCCAGCATTCCTTGTAGTCCATCTCAACATTTCCTTCTCTAAGAAAAGCCTTCTAATAACCTTGTCTATTTATGGTCACAATCAGTTTTGACTTAAGTAATATCCTGAAACATTATGTAATTTTTCTTGTGTTTTAATTTTGTCTACTCAACCAGACTATATATTTCTTTTTTTTTTTTTTTAGCTGAGGATTGAACCCAGGGCCTTGTGCTTGCTAGGCAAGCGCTCTACCACTGAGCTAAATCCCCAACCCCCAGAGTATATATTTCTTAAGGTTAGGGTCTGATTATATAATTTCAATACCACAACCTGGTCTTTTCTTCTGTCTGTCTGTCTGTCTCTCGTTTGTGTGTGTGTGTGTGTGTGTGTGTATGTGTGTGAGAGTGTGTGTGTGTGTGTGTGTGTGTGAGAGTGAGTGAGAGAGAGAGAGAGAGAGAGAGAGAGAGAGAGAGAGAGAGATAAAGGAGAGAGAGAGAGAGATAAAGGATTGAACCCAGGCCCTTAAGCATGCCAGGCAAGCCCTCTACCATTGAGCTATAGCTCCGCCCTTCAAACTCTCTAGTTTATTAAAGACCAATCTTCGGCTTGCACTCCACTAGCTGCACAGTACTGGTACCCGTGTTTCCACAGCTCCATGCCTGCTTCTCCCCGCTGAGTGTTGCTCCTGTTTCCTGTTTTAGTGTATGTTCTCCAACTTATCTTCCTATCCAGAACTGTTTTTACATCCTCTTCATCAAGAATCTCAAAGATCATGATCAAGGACACAGTTGTGCTTCTTCTGTATTTCCATGTGCTTTTGTGAAGGTCTTGGTTATATACTTACTACATGAGATTACAGTTCCTTATCATTTCTACATGTATGTATGTACTTGTTAGTGTGAGTATGTACACATGTGTGCAGGTGTGTGTGCATACAGAAGCCTGGGGTTGATGCTGGGGTCTTTCATTGAACCTGAGGCTGGCCAACTGGCTGGACTGGTTGGCCATTAACCTCGTGACCTGCCTGTCTCTGTCTCGAGTGTAGGGATTACAGGTGTACACCAGCACACCTGGCTTTTTATGCATATGCTGATGATCTGAACTTAGATCCTCGTGCTTAAGCATTAAGCACTTTATCTTCTGAGCCATCTCTGTAGCCCATAATTTTTTTTTAAAGGTTTATTTATTATGTATACATTGTACTGCTTGCACACCAGAAGAGGGCGCCAGATCTCATGACAGATGGTTGTGAGCCACCATGTGGTTGCTGGAAATCGAACTCAGGACCTTTGGAAGAACAGCCAGTGTTCTTAACTGCTGAGCCATCTCTCCAGCCCAGCCCATAATTCTTTAAATTGCTTTCTTTCTTCTGATAGTGTGAACACACTGAGGAGAAGGATGGTGTCTTATTTATCTTTATTCTCCTATAACCTCATTATAGCATTTATATGTAGCATGTTATCATACTTGTGAAATAAAAAGCAATCTTTAGTAACTAATTCCTTTTTTTTTTTTTTTTAATTTATTTTGAGGCAGGGTCTTACTAAGTTGCATAATCAGTCCTTAAACTTGTGATCCTCCTGCCTCAGCTCCCAACTGCTGGGATTATCGTTGGGGGCTACCACACCTGGTTTATACCCATCTTAAGTGTCTTCATAATTCTGTGGTAAGCCAAGTTCCATAAGTGACAGAGTTACTCACTTTCTCTGCCCAGCACAGTGCTCACACAGTAGGTGCTCACACACACACAGTAGGTGCTCACACACACACACACACACACACACACATCAGGTGCTCACACACACACATCAGGTGCTCACACACACATCAGGCGCTCACACACACATCAGGCGCTCACACACACACATCAGGTGCTCACACACACATCAGGTGCTCACACACACATCAGGTGCTCACACACACATCAGGCGCTCACACACACAGTAGGTGCTCACACACACACATCAGGTGCTCTCACACACACATCAGGTGCTCTCACACACAGTAGGTGCTCACACACACATCAGGTGCTCACACACAGTAGGTGCTCACACACAGTAGGTGCTCTTACACACACACACAGACACACACACACACACACACACACACAGCAGGTACTCACACACACAGTAGGTGCTCACCCAGTTCGACTGACCTGGAGAGCACTGGAATGGTCGTTCTGACAGGCCAGTTCTTGCTCAGCCTCTGAAACCTCCAGTAGATTCCGCTCACTGACCAACCGAGACAGTTCTCCGACCACTGTCACATGCTTTGACACAGTCCCAGACATCTTCTTGAACTGTGGATAATTCTCCACAAAGGCCTGTCATGGAAGAAACATTAACGGGAGATGTTGTTACATTCCCAATAAGAATAGGCATTTGTCAAGAAAAGACTGTAAAAAGCTGGGGTTACTTTCTTGACCAGGATAAGGTACCCACAATTCTTTTTTTTTGAGCTAAGGATCAAACCCAGGGCCTTATGCTTCATAGGCGAGCGCTCTACCACTGAGCTAAATCCCCAACCCGAACCCACAATTCTTAACCACGTGCATTTATTAATTCTTAAGAAGAGACAAGCTGGTACGTATCCTTAGGGTCTTTATAGAGGCCAGTCATAACTGAGAGTGGAAAGAAATACATGACTCATGATGGATGTGCCATTGTGCTATTTATTGAAGGGAAGCTTTGTAGAAAATGTCTCAGACTAAACCAAGTGACTTGCTGGATGTGATGAGCATGCCTGTAATTACAGCACTTGGGAGGCTGAGGTGTAAGTACTGCCGAGTTCCAGCCAGGTCCACATAGCTACAGTGGTCTATAGTAATAAATGCATTTCAACAACAAAATAGAACGAACAAGAAGCTGGCATGATAGCCCATATCTGGAATTCCAACACTTGGGAGGTGAAGGCAGGATCTCCCAAGTTTAAGGCTAGCCTGAGCTACACAGCAATGACCAGACAGTCTCAAGTACCATAATCCATCCTATAAAGCTCATAAACAAGCAAAGAACCATAGTAGAAATCAGACCTGGAATATTCCAAAAATGTTGCCTACATAAACAGTTCTAAAGAGGTAAGTCATCTGTGTGACTTACCTTCATGTCTGCTATGGATTCTAGCCTTTGCTGTTCTTTTGGCTTCCTCCTCTGGAAGTCTTCCATGAGATTCTTTATATTGCTACCAATCTCTGCAAAGTTCAGGTACATGTTCTATGAAAAAAGAAGTCAGAAGAAAGTTTAACACTAGCTTGGTTTTCAGACATCATAAAAGAAGTGAAAAAGAATTCTGAACAGACTTGAAGGACAAATTCCATTTTAATTACTAAATCTGGACATTAGCCAGGACACTGGTGATGAGTACATTATTATTCTCACAAAGAGCTACCAGAGGGAGGGAAGCCTGTAACTATGTGAGCACTACAAAAATACTGCCAAGGCCAGCGCCCGAGCCTTTTGCCATCCTGAGATGCAGCCTAACTGAAGAAGTCTGTCACCTTTCCACACTAAACCCTCGGTGCCCCCGTTCTCACAAGCCAGCACTGACACTTTACAGAAGACAACTTGAAGTCACCTACATTGGCATAGAATTCATCGTTGTCAGCGGACAGGACCACCTCTCTTAGGTCTTTGCTGATTCCTGGCACTCTGGAAAGGTCAATCCGGTTGTTGTTTATGCCCAGCAGTTCATGGACCATGGCCTGATACGTCCACTAAACAGGAAGAATTGGCGAGTGACAAAATATGGAAATAACGAGTGTTTAGGAAAACAAAGAACGATGGCATTCTTAATAACTAGTCTGTTTCACACCAAGTTTTTCTACTTAGTTCATATTTTTATTAATACTTTGTTCTCTAGTAAATATTAAGATTGTCATTTTAGCTGGACGCTGGTGGTGCACGCCTTTAATCCCAGCACTCAGGAGGCAGAGCCAGGCAGATCTCTGTGAGTTCGAGGCCAGCCTGGTCTACAGAGTGAGTTCCAGGAAAGGTGCAAAGCTACACAGAGAAACCCTGTCTCGAAAAACAAACAAATAAACAAACAAAAGATCGTCATTTTAATTGCTTAAACATTAAAAAAAAGTCAAAATACTTTTACTTTCACACTGTAGAGAAAATGCAACAAGATTAATAGTCTTGATAGAAAGAAAACAATTACAGCTACCATTAGCTTTTTGATTATGAATTACGAGGATATTTTTGGCTTCACAGATAGGGCTATATTGGTGCTGCAGTTACAAGCCGTACCACTTCCTGCACGCTTCTGTGGTTTTCTGCTGCCTGAGAAGTGTGTTCTTGCAGATCTGAGTGGTGCTATATTTATCCCGGGAACACTAATATTATCAGAAAAAGCCTGTGAGTTAATCAAAGCACTGGCGTAATCAGACACTTGCCTCAGAATCCATCTTATGTCATGTTTTAACTGAGTATGAACTGTGAAGAAGGGCTGACTTCCAGCCTTTAAAAATGTAAATTTGTTTGGCTAAAAACCAGAAAGGTGAAATACTACTAATCTGCCTTCTCACCATTTATGGAGAGTGGATTTATACAAAGCTAAGTATATTTTAATAAGCAATCCAGTTCCTTTTGGGCATTTACAGTAATACAACAAAGTGACGTCGTCTTCATGGCTTTACCACACACTCCACATATAAAATCTGTCTCTCTCTCTCTTCTTGAGACACAGGGTTTTTTGAGGACAGGAGACTCTATCTTTTAACCCTTATATATAACATGTCATTTACTACATGGCACATAACAGGTTCTCAGTGAAATGCATTTTTCTTTGGGATACAGAATTATAGATAATTACTTTTCCATTATTTTAAAAAAGATTTAATTTTTATGTTTTACTTATGTGAGTTTGAGTGCGGGTTTGTGCATGAATACAATGCCTGCAAAGGCCAGGCAGGGCACTGGATGCTTTGGGAGCAGGAGTTAAATAAAGGTGGCTGGGAGCTGCCCAGTGTGTGGGCAGGGAGCAGAACTCAAGACTTCTTTCTGCAAGAGCAGTATGTGCTCTAAGCAACTGAGTCATTCTTCTCTCCCTCCTTCCTCCCTTCCTCCCCTCCCTCCTCCCTTCCCTCCCTCTCCTCCCTCCATCTCCCTTTTTTCCTGCTATCAAGTTCCTTTAGAGGCCAGATGTTGGCGTACACTACAGAGACGCTCTTCCACCATGGATTACCCTAGCACCGACATTCCTCTATGCTGAGAAGAAACGGAGACGGAGGTGCCTCCTCACCCTCCAAATCCCAGACCGCCTCTCACAGAGCATAACTACATACAAGGAGTTGCTTAACTTTTGGAAGGATGAACATGAGGGGCACAGGGTCTTAGGAGTGTATTATCTAAGATGGTGTCAGAACAACCAAAGGTGCAATTTAGCAAGTGCAGCATGGCCCTAAGAGGCCACACCACACGGCCGAGGGGAGAGCAAATGGTGCCTGGCTGAAACAGTCTTCCAGAAGCTGCTCTCTGGCTTCTGAGAGGTGAAGCGGGTAAGAGAAGGTGTCCCGATGTCCCAGACCTTAGACAGTGGTCACATTAAAAGCGCAATGGCAAGAAATCATGTAGTGCCTCTGTGGCAGAGGGCTGTGGGCTTTAGGTGAAGTTTGGTATACATCCTGAAGGTGCTTGGGTGCCAAAACCAAGAGAGTGTTTTTAACCCAATAGGTAAATGGGAAACAAGGTTTTTAGGCCAGGATTTGTGATTTCAGTTGAGAGCTGTCATCAACCTTGGTCTTGTAGAATACAGACGGAAGAGAATCAAAAGAAGGACTTGTATAAATGCTTGTTCCACTGTTACTGCATGAGACGGGGTCACACCATGGGTGGCAGTAAGGTTGGCAAAGGAGACCCTGGGAAGCGGGCCCCCGAGTGTACAAGTTTCCTGATGAGAGTGGGGGTGTGGCAGAAGGGACACATGGACAGGACAGAGGCAGGACCAGCACGAATGACTCAGCTGGAAAACATGACACCACAACACAGAAATATAAGGCCAAAGCCAGAGCAGCTGAAACCAGGCGGTGAGCGGAGTGCTGTGCTTTCCACATCTGCCTTCTACCGAGCCCCCCATCAAGGTCACCCTTCTCTGTGCTAACAAAGGCTGGCACCTGGTTGAGCAGTGGGGTGATGGCGTCGTCACAGCGGTCTAGAATGAGAAGCAGTGGAGGCACCTCTGTCCGCCGGAACTCAAAGAGTTCATATTCTTTACTTATCACTTGCTGAGGACACAAGAGAAAAGGCGTTTGGTTAACCGTCAGCTGTAAGTGGAGACAACAAAACCAGGAAATGAATACAAAAAACAGGTAGTAGTTTTTCCACCCTCACGCACCACCACATCTGACATTTCAGATATTTCCTAACCATTATAGGGAAACAACTAGCCCTAAAAGGGAATACTATACCTTGACACATTCTCCAAGTCTTTTTGCGGCCTCTGATGACAGCTGGTAACGAATCATGGGGCACTTCTTCAGAGACAAGAGGACAGCTGTCAGCCCTTGAGTAGTTCTGGAAAGCTGGGCTGGATCCCAATTCCGGCCCTTTTTGTTAAAAAACATATTAAAAGAAAATATCTTAATTTTCTCTAACTCCAGTTACTTGATGAACTAATTTCCGTTTGATTAACTTATTTTGAAAAGCTTTGCCTTCCATACCTGACAGCAACCCAAAATATTGAGGGAAAACAGATGTGGATTCACAGCAATGTAATCACCATAAAATTCCTGCAAATAAAAAGGATCAAAATCAGTTAATCCATGGACTCCAGCTGTACCCAGTGCTATGGACTCCAGCTGTACCCAGTGTCATGGACTCCAGCTGTATCCAGTGTCATGGACTCCAGCTGTACCAAGTCTGTAATCAAATGGGAACATATAGGGTGAAGAAGTACAAGGTGTTCAAATAAAGACTGAGTAGCAATGGTCAGTATGGGGGAATTGAACAAACTATAATACCAGCAATGATAAATCTTCTTTTAAAAAGTTGAAGTATACATACCACTGTAAATTTTTAATTAGTAAAAAAAATTGCTGTAGGATACACTACGTTATGTGCCCAGTGTTTTCTTGTGTGGGAGGATGTGATTTAAAATAGGTCATTCTTTTTATATGTTCTACCACTTGGAATATCTTTGGGAAATTTCAAAACTGGTTTATTTGTTGCCTGTGAAGACAGTACTTTTCATGTAGGTGATACATATATTCAAGTGTTTACGATAGACGTACTCTAGAACACTGAACTATTAAAGAAGGAAAAAAACATTATACATGCTAATGCTATATATTCTACAGCACATACAATAAGTGCGTAGGAGTTTCTGGGTTTTAGCGTAGTGACAGTCTGTTCACTAGCTCCCAAAGTATGAGCCTCTCAAACAGAATGCCAAGAAATCTCGCTCACAGCCTTTGATGCATATTTCCTCCCAATCGGGCACAGCCTTATTGATGAAGGTTTTTAAAGTACGGTTCATAAACTATCATGAACTAACAAAGAACATACTTGACTCTGTCTCCCAACTATGAAAATGTCCCACTGATTGATTCATCAGCCCACTCTGCTCCTTCCTACTGACCCCATCAACCCTACTTCTGTCCAATTTAATTCCTCCTTCAAATGCTCTAGACAGAGGGCTGTCTGGTGTGTGCACATTTATCTTGTCTGACCAGACAGCACCTTCCTTATTTACAGACTGAAGTCTTTTAATGCGGACGGTACCAAGGGGCTACAGGACCCACACCTTTACCTGAACTTCAGCCACAACTTCCTGCTCATCAGCTTCAGCTAATGACTTCACATCACTCTTGCTGATCACATTACTGAAATCTGAAACAGACATGTTGCATGTGACTCAAATGGCATCTGTTTTGCTGCAAGTAGACTCCTGCAGGCCTGGGGTGAAGCCTAATGAATGAGTGACGTTTAGCACACACTGGGGTACACGTCAAAGTCACACACCCAGCTGCAATGAGGAGCACAGATATGCTGAAATCCCCAAATTAATACTGTAAAGAAGGCCATCTCTGATGACCTCAGAGGATGCTGCAGACTCAGATCGATACCTTAAAACAGCAAACACAGGGAGGGAAGTAAACCTTTACCCTCTTTCACATGTAAGTTGTATCAAATAAGAGACTAGGGAAGTTGTTTTTTTATAGAAACATTTCCTCTAAAAACACCATGGAGCCGGGTGGTGGTGGCACACGCCTTTAATCCCAGCACTCCGGAGGCAGAGGCAGGCGGATGTCTGTGAGTTCGAGGCCAGCCTGGTCTACAAAGTGAGTTTCAGGAAAGGCACAAAGCTACACAGAGATACCCTGTCTTGAAAAACCAAAAATAAAAACAAAAATAAAAATCCCATGGAATGTGCATGATAGGATATTTCCCCCTTCAACTCCTATTGAATAATGTATAAACATGGATCTCATTAACAATGTCACTAGAAGAAACAATCAGAGAAACTACACAGCATCACCTTTTTAGCATTCTTGCCAAAAAGAACCCAAAACTAAATCCAGGTCAGGTTCTTTATCCACTTACAGATATACACAGATAAAGGAATATGCAGAACCACCCTACAGTAATGAAATCAGGAAGATCCAACCCATAGAAAATGCAACTGCTTTCTCAGTAGACCAGCTGCAAGGCAGAAGACCTATAGAAAATCAGGGGAACCAACACACTGACCAGCCAGGTTTAATAAACGGTTCTTATTTTGATTCTGACTCAAACAAAGAAAAAAGAGGGAAAGAGAGATGAGATCTGAACACTGAATGGAGTTCACGGAAATAGGAGTTAATTTTCATTTTTACTAGCTGAATCTATCTCTTTTGAAGATGCATACTGAAATATTAATGGATAAAACTTATATGACATTGTAGATTTGTTTAAAAAATACTGGTGGGGAGAAGATGGGAGCATGGTTCAATAAGACTGGGTATGGCTGGGTACACAAATTTATCATACTGTTTTACTTATGTGCACTTGACATGTTCCATAATGTTTTAAAAATCTTTTTAAATAAAAGGGGCCTGTTAAATAGGAGACTGACAGACCTAAAATTATTAAAAATGAAATGAACGAAAGGCCAGTTTAGTGTTAACTTAAACTGTGCTAAAAGCCGTATTGAATAAAATTACTAAATACTAATTATTTTAGTTTACTTTAACCAAATAAAATTCTGAAATTGATCGCCATACCCTACAAATGTCAAGTTTATATTTTATACAGCTTAGTACTAATGCAATCTTTCTTCTGTCTGGTAGCGCTATAGCCCAAAGCAATCTTTGTAAGTACTATTCTTTGTTATGCGGGGCACTGTGGAGGGAGTGGGGTCTTTCACTCCATGACCCCAACTCCATTTTTAGCGAAGAAACTCAGAAAATGAATGCTTCTATTATATATTGACTTAAAAATAGAATTCAAGGGAAACAAATAAATTATATTTACATATCTAGAACTGACGCTTTAGCTTGTAATTTGACTAAAAAAATACTAAAATAACTATACTCTGAGTGTTGGGATTAAAAGCATGCTCCACCACTGCTCACCTAATTTTTGGCATAATTAAATAGTAATATATGGTAAAAGAAATTTGTATGCGCTAGAGTCTAAGATGTACTAAAATATTAAGTACATTATTAAGTAGTAATCAGACTTGGATAATGGTCTAAATCCTCAAAGCTTAAAACCTCTCAAGTGTCCTACTTTCTCTTTTTTCTTCCTTCCTCTTTTTTCTTTTTTTTTAAAAAACAAGGCCGGTGGTGGTGGCACATGCCTTTAATCCCAGCACTCTTGGAAGGCAGAGGCAGCAGATCTCTGTGAGTTCAAGGCCAGCCTGGGCTACCAAGTGAGTTCCAGGAAAGGCACAAAACTACACAGAGAAACCCTGTCTCAAAAAACCAAAAACCAAAAACCAAAACCAACCAACCAACCAACCAACCAAACAATAAAACAAGGTCTTTCTATGTGGCTATGGCTGGCCTGGGACTAGACCAGGATGGCGTGACCTGCCTGCCCACCTCTGCTTCTGAGTGCTGGTCTTACAGGCTACGCCACCACGCCAGGCCTAAGCACCCCACTTTCTGGGTGCAAAGTATGTTCCCTGGTTTTGGAAGCAGCTCCAAACTTCACTACGTCTACAAAGAGCAACGTTGACACCTAGAGGAGACCAATTGTAACTTCCATAGCAGAATGGAAGAAAAATTCAAATAAATTTTGAGTAGTTCATTTCCAGAGTTTCCTATGCATGCCCCCACGTGGGCACACAGAGATAACTACTTGGCGATGTGTCCTTTCACACTCCACGTAGGAACGCAAAGACAGGTGGGATGAATTCGTCTGGTGTGCGGACACATTTTCCATGATCAGACATCCTTCCCCCAAACAAATTAGTTTCTATGCCTCCCTTCACAGGTGAGACACGGGAGGAAGTAGACACTCTGATGGAGGAAAAATGGGCAATTTGGCTACTCATCACTCTCGGCTTATAGATCAGCCTTAAATCTAAGCAATCACCAATGAATGTAAATTGTTATTCTGATTTCAGAAAGAGAATGACGGCCACTAACTAATTTTTTTTTTTTTTTCTGAGACAGGGTTTATCTGTGTAGTTTTGTGCCTTTCCTGGAACTCACTCTGTAGACCAGGCTGGCCTTGAACTCAGAGATGTGCCTGGCTCTGCCTCCTGAGTGCTGGGATTAAAGGCGTGCACCACCACCGCCCGGCTCCACTACCTAATTTTTAAAAGTAACTCCTCCTTATTTTATGTATATTTTGCATGCATGTATGTCTGTCTATCATGTGCATGCAGTGTCTATGGAGGCCAGAAGATGTCAGATCTCTTAAAACTGGAGTTACAGATAGTTGTGAGCTACCGTGTGGGTACTGGGAATTGAACCCTGCTCCTCTGGAAGAGCAGCTAGTGTTCTTAACAACTGAACCGTCTGTCCAGTCCCTACAATATTTTTAATACTTTGAATACACAAGCTTTTAAGTGATGAGTTCAGTGAACTTGATGCTACAGGTTACTCAACAGCCTAGACCAGGTGGGTCAGACATACATGATTTAAAAAGTGAACTAACATACTTACAAATAAAATATATACTGTATTTGGGTCTTCGGAGCTCTTGAATCAGATAATCCACGTTCTCCTAGGAAACAAAGAACAAATTAAGCATGAGCAGAATTGCTTCATAAAAAGTAATAAGGGCTGATAAGATGGTTCAGCAGACAGGAGCATTTGCTGCCAAGTCTGATGACCTGAGCTGGATCCCAGGCACCCACACGGTGCCAGGGGAGAACAGGTTCCTATAAATTGTTCTATGACCTCCATAAATGTAACTTTAAAAACTATTCATTGACTGACTTACTTGGAGTCTAACAGTATGCTGAGATCAAGACTGTATATACATTGGGTAATGAAGGATGCAAATAAAACGAAATACATTAAATATATCAGGATCTTATACACAGTTTAATATATACATGTATGCTAAATATCAGTTATCTGTATTACTTTGGTTAAATTAAGGTAAAACTAAAGGTAAAAATCAGTCCAAGACTCCTTCTATAATTACGTTATTTTAAAATAAAATAACAAATGTTAAAGCCAAAAAAAATCAATCTTTAAATTTTATGTATGTGCGTGCGTGTGTGCGTGCGGGGGTGTGTGTGTGCGTGCAGGTGTGTGTGTGTGTGTGTGTGTAGGATACATGCATAAGAACCCACTGGAGATTGAGTTACAGGTGGTTGTGAGTTGTCCAACATAGGTGCTGGGAATCAAACTTGAGTCCTCTGTAAGAGCAGTACACACTCTTAACCAATGAGCCATCTCTCCTATCCAGTTCTTTTTATATAGTCAAAACACGAGAATTCTAATCACAGACCATTCTAATGAGCATTTGATCTGTTTTTGATACCAGAATAAATGCTTACATTTCAAATTAAATCAGCCCTTAAAACTAACATTTGTGCTGGGCGGTGGTGGCGCATGCCTTTAATCCCAGCACTTGGGAGGCAGAGGCAGGTAGATCTCTGTGAGTTCGAGGCTAGCCTGGTCTACAAGGCAAGTTCCAGAAAAGGCGCAAAGCTACATAGAGAAACCCTGTCTTGAAAAACCAAAAAAAAAAAAAAACAAAACAAAAAAAAACAAAAAAAACCCAAAAAAAAGGTTTTAAGAAATGCTCACACAAATCCCAGCACTCAGAAGGCGTAAACCAAGAGGTTATGGGTTCAAAGTCAGTCTGGGTGACAAAGCCAGACCCTGTCTGAAAGCAAGCAAATAACTGAACAGAAGTGTACAGTGCCTACTCAATGGGGAAAAACAGTTTTCACATTGTCATTTAAACTACAGAAAAATTATGTTTATGATATAACATTTCTATTGTGTCATTAGATTTATTTATTGTGTGAGTGTATGTGCACATGTGTATGTAGGTGTGCATGGACTGGGAGGCTAGAAAGGGTGTTGGGTGTCCTCCTCTATTGCTTCCTGACATTCATTTGAGGCAGGGTCTCTCTCTGAGCCCTAGGCTCCCATCTCCTGGCTAGGCCAGAAGCCAGCAAGTCCCAGACCTCTTCTGGCCTCCACTGCCTTGGACCTGGGTTAAAGGCATCTGGGGTGCCCAGCTGGCTTTGTGGGTGCTGGGATCTAAACTTTGGTTCTCACGGTTGTGCAGCAAGTGCTCCTGACCACTGAGCCATCTTTCCAGCCCCTTTTTGTTTTTCTTATTGTTTGAGACAGAATCTCATGGAGCCCAAGCAGGCCTCAAACTTACTATGTAGCCAAGAATGACTCTGAACTTCAGATCCTCTTGCCTTTATTTCCCACGTGCTGGGATCACAGACATGTGCTACTATGTCAAGCTCACTTTATAATCTTAAGGACAAATTGCTTTTAGCAAGTAATCTAAGTGTAATATTACTGCTTTATAGGGCCAGGTAAAAAGGTAGAAGATATGAAGCCAAGAGAGTCTGAGAGTGTGTATACAGCTATTAAAGAGGTCTCCTCTATTTTATGTTAGGAGATAACAGACTATGTCGTCTCTAAGACCCCTCTTAATGACCAAAATTTCATTTCTGAAAGCTACAAATATGAAAAAAAAACCCACATTAATTTAGCAACTATTTCTTAAGCATTTTCTATGTAGCAGGCATCATGGGAAAATAATAGGATGGACAACCATATAAAATTTCTGTTATCATGGAGCTTATTATGGTAGGTAAGCTAGGTATCAATCACAAAACCCATATAACTTTGTCAAGTAAGTATCACTTGCCTGTAATCCCAGAACTCAGGAGGCAGAGGTGGGGGTAGTGGGGGATTACTGCAGATTTCAGCCAGCCAGGACTACATAGTGAAAACCTTGTTGGAAAACAGACCCCTTCAACCATGACTAGTGACAGAGATCCCTCTCTGCCGTTTGTAGGAGGGACAGCTGACCTGCTCAGTAAGGTTGGGAAAGATCTGCTTGACGACGACGTAAACAAATTTTAGGCAGAGGGAGGAATCCATGCAAAGGCTGTGTGGCAGGAGGAGCCATCAGCATGTAAATGGACTGAAGGGTCCTGTAGCTAAGGTGCTGAGGGGCTTCCAAAAGTGACAGGAATAGACCACGCGGGAGTCTGCAGCCAACAAGGAAGGATTCTGTTTTCACCATAAGAACACCGAGAAGTCACCCAGGGATTTCAAGCCGGGCGACACAACCAGGTTTTCATTTGGGAAAGTGCACACTATACAGCATGGTTAAAGAAAGCACACTGGGGTTGACAAACCTGAACAGGAGACGTGAGAACATAAAGCCAGGCATGGTGGCAGACACCATCCCAGCACTTGGGTGGCAGAGGCAGAAGAACTGCCACAAATTTGAAGCCGGCCTGGTTTTTAGCGTGAATTCCAGGTCAGCTACGGCTCCATGGTGAGGCCGTTTCAAAACAAAAACAAAAAGCGAGAATTTCAAAAAATAAGACATAGGAATTTTTTTAAAAACCAAAACCAGGGGCCGAGAGATGAGATGGCTCAATGGTTAAAGACATCTGCCACCAAGCCTGACAACCTGAGTCTGAGTTTGGCACTCACAGGGCCAGGAGAGAACTGACTCCTGCAAGTTGTTCTCTGACCCCCACATGCATATTTTCAGTATAAAGAAGACATTGAAGCCAGATTTGCAAGATGATGGACAGAAGCTGAGAAAGGGCTTATGAATGTTCAGTAAAGTGAACAAATACAGAACAGGAATAAACATGCAGAGGAATGATAAAAAGGCCTCCTGGGCTCCAGTGCAGGACTAGATGTGAGCACAGGAAGTTAAATATGTAAAAAAGACCTTTTCCTGCTAGGCCACTGGCTTTCATTGTAGGAGTAAGACCAAGCCACTATAGGAATCACTGGATGACTTCTCTTTGCTTTTATGCTAAAGGCATATTCATCCTAAGCACAGACGGGATTAAACTGATAAAGGTTCAAGATAGTCAGAGCTGTATGAAAGAGGGACAGTGATGTTTAGTGCTAGGTCCGAAGGTCAATCCGGCACCAGTGATCTGGGTTCCCAGAGTTAGTGGCTTTGGGAATAGCTATTCACGTGAAAAATATCTTGAAGGAAAAAGTGGCTGTCAGGGGTGAACCAAGGCATGGAGAGGAGAGGAAGGAGGGGTCACAACTGACAAACAGGGTAATTACAATGCCGCAAGCGATGGTCACACAAATTTATTTTGCCTTCTTAATGCGTTCAGATCAGTAATTCTGCATTTGCCTGCGGGGACGGCGGCTCAGTTTGTGGTACCTTTGTGGGTCGAAGAAAACAAATTGCTTTTAGGTGTTTCATGATCTCTCGATTTTGGGAATCAATTCGTTCGAAGAGGTATACTTCCTTCTGAAGAATCTCTGACTGTGTGTAGACCATACTCACTATACCAGTCTGTAAAAGAAAAAGGATGAACTGAGGTTACACTAGTCCGGGCTAATAAGAACATGCATCAATAGTTTAGCCGTTTTTTCTATTATCACTTGGCTAGGTAATTTACACGTTAATACACAGAATAATATTTGCTGAATATCCGAAACAGGCAGCGGTGTGTGGAAGTAAACACCTACTCTCTGAACAACTCAGAAACGTCTAGGGAGGATTTTCCCCATTCCTTTAAGTTGTGGCCGACAATTAACCTGTCATTTCAGCTTGAGCGCCAACAATTAACTTTCAAAAACAACGTTGACAGGGTCACCCAATATCTTCCAAGCGTTCTCTGTGTCACCATTAGCAACTTCGTGGCAGACGCTCTTTCGGGTTTAAGAAGTCTCTTGGCACGGGTTAGAGCCGGCGAGACTGCACACACACTGGGAAAGCTTCATACAACTTTTCCAGCGCCCGACAGAACTGACCGTCGTCGTGAATGAAATGCTAAGTCCTACTACAGTGGAACGGGACCAGCAATTCCAAGGGAGGGAGGGCTTCCTTCGCGAACACTGAGCAAAAGCGAACTCACCGTTTCTTTATCCATGAGAAGCACCTTCATGCCGGGCCCGCTGTCCTCTATCATTTTGGAAATATACTGCTTCACTGCAAAAACCACGTTCATAGTGGCGAACTGACAGGTGCCCCACAGCCCTTCCCGCCCCCTTCCCTGGCTGAATTAACCTCAGGCCTGTTGGCTGGGTCTCAGCTGCTTCCGGTCGGCCAAGAATTGGCTTCCGGGAGTCCGGGTAGCTCCGATCCTGGGAATTGTAGTTCCTCCGCGGAGTCGCCGAACCAGACTCTGGGCTAAATGCCGGCGCCATTCCCGGCGCACCCGCGCGTGGAGTGGAAGGCGCTCCGTGCTTGGCGCGTCGCGGTAGGCAGCCGTCTCGGCCCCAGGAGCCGTGGAACGTGGCTATGCTGTTTGCCGAGCACCCTCTCCGGAGACCGGCGTGCATGGCACCGTAGCACAGGGCAGGCTGAGGCGGCGGGGTCGCAGGTTCGGGACCAGTCCATACGGTAGCAAGTTTCCGGATAGCCCGGGCTGGGTTTTAAAAGTATCCAAACAGACTTGAAGCTGCATCATGGGACGGCATTTTGTATTTACTAGGCCGTGGACAAGATTCGCCTTCTCGACTCCCAGTGGTCATTATCAGGCAGTGACTGTGCCCGGTGTTAGAGCGGAGAGAGACTGGAGTAGGTTCTCCGAAGGGAGACGGGCGGCTGAAATTGATCACACGGTTGTTGAATGAATGAACAAAGGGGACACCCTTTAGGGATGCTGGAGGTCTGTAGAGGCCTCAGGTACCCCATGAGGGCGGGGAGCTGACGCCCCCACTCAGGACCGCCGGGACTGCGAGCCCACGGCGCCCGTGGCGCTGGACATCGCTGGCTAGCGGGGGCGTCGAGTTTCCAGGGACCCTGAAACGGCCTGGGGCAGTTATTCATTGGAGCTGAACCTGAGAATACTTAAAGGGAAACATTTTTTTAAAATCTAAGAAGCGGTGAAAGGATAGCAATAAAATGATCTTTTTTATTTATTAATTACGTATACAGTGTTCTGTACTGCATGTATGCCTGCAGGCCAGAAGAGGGCACCAGACCTCAGTATAGATGGTGGTGAGCCACCATGTAGTTGCTGGGAATTGAACTCAGGAACTCTGGAAGAGAAGCCAGTGCTCTTAACCTATGAGCCATCTATCTCTGCAGCACAATAAAACGGATCTTAAAGAGTCAGCTTCCAAAGAGCTGCCGCAGATCACACAGGTCTATCACCATACTTCTCAAAAGGCTGTTTTTGTTCCTCACCTTTAGGTTGGAGAATTGTAAAACCAGGAAGACTGTTAGTGCTTTAAACATTTCCACCAAAATACAGAGAGGGAGGGAGGGAGGGAGAGGGAGAGAGGGAGAGAGAGAGAGGGAGGGAGAGAGAATGAGAGAGAGAAGAAACTGGAGAGGAAATCACCAAAGGGGAGAAAGTTTTTAAGAGAGGAAGACCCAGCAATCGAATACAAGCGGCACAAAACTGAAGGAGGGACTGTTTAATTGAGGGAGGGAACTAGGGCGCTTTGGGGAGGGATGGGGGAGGGATGTCGGGGCTGGAGGCAAAAGGAGGGCACCCAAATAGAACTAGGTATAACTGTAGGGTGGATCTCTTTGAGATCCAGACCAGCCTGGTCTACTGAGTGAGTTGCAGGACAGCTAAGGCTACATAGAGAAACCTTGTCTGCAAAAACCAAACCAAACCAAACAAACAGACAAAAACAAAAACCAAAACCCCACAAGGTATAGCTGTAATAGGTATGAAAGTGCCATTATGAAACTCATCATTTATGCTAACTTAAAAATTAATTTACAAAATCAACACATTCAGCATCACTAAATATTAGTTCTTTTAACATATTGTAAGAAATACACGGTTAGATAGAACAAAAGAACCTTAATCGGATTGTGCACATTATATGAAATTTCCAAATCCTTTGAAGGACCAGAAGTCACCTCTAAAATTGTGAAAAAGTGTTCCTTCAGTTTTCCAGCCAATAAATAAAGCTTCCTATTGAACATTTTACTATTTTTGAGACTTTTTTCTTTCTATATTCTTTCTTGTTTATTTCATTTTATTTTGTTTTTTTGAGACAAAGTTACTCTGTGTAGCCCTGGCTGTCCTGGAATTCACTTTGTAGACCAGGCAGGCCTCAGTCTCTTATATCTGTCTGCCTCTGCCTCCTGAGTGCTGGGATAAAAAGTGCACACCAGCATGCCCTGCTTTCTTCTTCCTTTTGTTTGGATAAGGTTTTGTTATGTAACATAGGCCGACTTTGAACTTCGATTCTCTTGCCTCAGTCTCCCTGTGCTGGAGTTCTTGGTGTGCAACACGTGTTCAGTTATGTTTAGAAAGAAGCTTTAAAGCTTTATATTAAAACGAGATAGTGTTATATTAACTACACACAAATGAAATATGTTATATATGATTCTGTCTTATCAGTAAAAATGTTCATATGTTATAAAAAAACATTCAAACAGCAAAGAAAATAAAATGTACCCATAAATCTAGCAAGTTACTGCTATCTGAAAAATCACAGCCTCCTTTGTCACTTGGATTGTTTTCCTTACTGGACCGCAATATAGTACATCATAATTGTTTTCAACTTTCCACCTTTTACAAAGAACAAGGAGTGGAAAAATGATTATCTGTGAAATTAGTGCTTTTTCAGATTACAGTTAATTTGTAAGAGATGAGTGGACAGAATCCCTTTAGTTGTTTATAATCAGAGAGTTATGACTTTTTGAAGGAGAGGGGAAAACACCTACCTTGACAAAGTTCACTAATTCCATTTCCTATCAAATTCCATGGAAGCCACAAAAGAAAACACAATTCCATGGAGGCCAATGGCAGTGTTACTTTATACACTGAATGAAAACAAACGTAACCATAAGCATTTTGAAGAAGTTGTCACCTCCATAATGGGTACTGTGACGGCCCAGACAGTGTCCTTCTTTCCTGAAGAAACCCACTCGAGCTATTTTAAATGTCTCTATAGTAAGGACTTCTGTATCCCTGTATTTCTAAAAATAAGACTGAAATGCTTTGTGATTCATCCAGGATAATCCCAAACTGATATGTTACAGGCAAGAGAAAGCATATTTGGAAGGCAATATGAAGTACCTTACTTATTTTTTTATTGTGTAAGTAAACTTAACAATAAAGACATTACATTTAAAAATAAAATCATGACATTCTTCATATATGAGTGATTAAGTGAACTATAAAAATTTCAGAAATAGTTACTTGAGAAGTTTATTTTTGTGCTAGGCATAGTGGTGCTCGCCTTTAGTCCCAGCCCTTGGGAGGCAGAAGCAGGCAGTTCTCTGAGTTCAAAGCCAGCCTAGTGAGTTCCAGGACAGCCAGACTGTTGGTTGTTTTTTTTTTTTGGGGGGGGGGGAGTTTATTTACTTTCTTTGGGTTCCAGAAACTGTTGCTTTAAGGATATAAAACAGGAAGTTAAAATGTGCTACTTATGTCTGTACATTTAGACTTATGTATATATGCATAAGTTAAATAAGTAGTGATAATTATCAAAATAATTTCAAGTACTTTAGCTGCTCCCTCAAATGTGTACTATGTGGAAGCTTAAGGGCCTATTTTATATTTAGCTAAAATCATGACTTTTTTTTCCTCCTCAAGAACTCAAGGCTTCATTACAAAACAAAGGCTGGGCGGTAGTGGCGCATGCCTTTAATCCTGGTACTCTGGAGGCAAAGGTAGGTGGATCTCTGTTCGAAGGTAGTCTGGCCTACAGAGAGAGTTCTAGGACATCCAGGGCTATACAGAGAACCCTGCTTTGAAAACCAACCAACCAAACAAACAAAAAACTCACAAAGGATATGGAGGTGAGTTTCATATAATATAATTACAATAACAATATGAAAGTCCTTAGTTACATTAAATTATTCTCGAATTTACCCTTCCTGTTGCTTCCGTAAATATGTTTTCCTCAGTCCCTGCTTAAGAAGGAAATAAAGATGAGATTCAGTGCAACTGAAGTTGCTTAGATCTTTGTATTAGTCAGGGGTCTCTAGAGCAACAGAACTTACAGAATAAACCTCTCTCTCTACACACACACACACACACACACACACACACACACACACACACACAATGGAGGTCACACCTGTGAGTGATTTTTGCTTAATTTGAAGTAGTTAGATCCACTTCTCATCCAGACCTTTGAGGTAGGAAAACACACACAACATTAATGCAGACCTTGAGGCAGGAAGACACACCTCTGTTCTGGGCCACACTTGCTGGGACCCTGTATAAGAATCTGGAAGAAGGAAGCTCTGGGTTCTAGTTAATTCCAGATGTAGTCAAGCTGACAACCAAGAATAGTCATCATATCTAGCTAGCATATATTTTTTTAAATGAAGGCACAATTCAGGAAATTTTTGCTTTAAATTATCTCAGAACCTTGGTATCTGATTAAACAGACCAGATCAAGTCAAACAGTCGATAAAGGTATCACTATTCATGATTCAGTATTGAACTTCATGGCCACAAGCATTTAATAGCTTTGTTTTTGGGTCTTTTTTTTTTTTTTTTTTTTTGAGAGAGAGAGAGAGAGAGAGAGAGAGAGAGAGAGAGAGAGAGAGAGAGGCAGGGGTTTCCCAGTGTAGCCCTGGCTGTTCTGGAACTCGCTCTGTAGACCAGGCTGACCTTGAATTCACAGAGATCCCCCTGCCTCTGTCTCTCTAGTGCTGGGATTAAAGACCTATGCCATAACCACCTGACTAAGAGGATTTAATACCTTTAAATAATTAGTTTAAAATTATTTTCATGTGCAGGCTTGGTGATGCATGTTTTTAATTCCAGCTCTCAGGAATCAGAGGCAGGCAGATCTCTGTGAGTTCCAGACCAGCCAGGGCCACCTAGTGAGACCAGGTCTCAAAGAAAAAAAAAATTGTATGAAGAATTCTGTCTGCACATCACAATTGTTTCTGTGGTTCCAGGTTTCTGGGTAGGTTGTTTTCTATACACCTGCTGGTAGTAGTGGACTGGAGTTGGCCTTATAGCATGAATCCTATGCAAGATTTTTAATTTTACTTATACATTTGATTTTTAATTAATTTTTATTGTGGTATATTGATAGGTATCTCTTTCTTTAGATTGGGGAAATTTTCTTCTATGACTTTGTTAAAAATACTTTCTGTACCTTTGACCTGGGTTTCTTCTCTTTTCTCTTTATCTATTTTTCTTTTCTTTTCTTTTTAATTAATTAAATTTATCCATTCATTGTACATCCGGACCGCAGTTTGCCCTCTCTCCTCTCCTCCCATTCCCTCCCTAAAACCCTCTCTGCCCCCACCCCCAATCCACTCCTCTGTTCCCTCAGGAAGGGGCAGGCCTCCCATGGGTGTCAACAAAGCATGGCATGTCAAGTTGAGGCAGGACTAAGCTCCTCCCCTTGTATTAAGGCTTGGTAAGGCAACCCGGTAGGAGGAATAGGTTCCCAAAATCCCTATTTCAGATCTTTTAATTATCTCAAACTCATACTAACTATTGATTACAAATAAGCTTATCATTTATAAAATTGCGAGGCTACCAAAGAAGATGAGTTTCTGTGTGGGAACCGCCCACAGCAAGAACCATTCTTGTTTGCAGAAACCACAGGCTACCTACTAAGAGACTCAGCTAAGAGAAATTCAGTCAATGAGATCTTTGTATTCCCAAGATGAAATGATCCAGTACGTGGCATTTTTATTTTAGATTGAGCTGAGTTTGTTATGAATGCAAGTCCTGTTCTCCTTTATCTTTTGACCAGTTCTAGACCATTGCACAAATGAGTAGTTTTCAAAGTATGCACTGTGGTCCATGGTAGTTTATAGGTTGCTCTAATTCAGATTATAGAATGTACTTTTGTTTAGGAAAGATTCCAAACAGACACAGAAAAGGAAAAAAAAACCAACAGTTGTCTGGAGTAAGGAATATTTTCTTCACTAAAATATCACAAAAGAAAATTCACTGAATATGAAATAAATTACCAATAAACATAAAACTGCTCAATAAACATGAAAGATACTTGATAGGAACCTGAAAAGGCAAATTAAAGTCACAGTAGTTACACTATTTCTCTCTATCAAGTTGGCAAAACATAAAATGTCTGACAGTACCAAGTGTTGGTGAAAATGTAGGACAAGAATTCATATATTACCAAAGCAAGAGAAAAAATTTAGCTGGGTGGTGTTGGCGCACACCTTTATTCCCAGCACTTGGGAGGCAGAGGCAGGTAGATCTCTGTGAGTTTGAGGCCAGCCTGGTCTGCAGAGTGAGATCCAGGATAGCCAGGGTATACAGAGAAACCCTTTCTTTGAAAACCAAAAGAAAAAAAGAGTAAAAATTGGTACACTTTGTATAGAAAAGTGGAGTTATTTTTAAAAGCTAATGAATTTTAAAACCTTGTACTTGTGGGCTCAAAATTCCCACCCCTGGGTATTCCTGTATAGTAGAGTGTCTCTTCCAGATTGCTAACCCAGGAGTGGCCGCGCAGGGCTCAGGGCAGCTTCAGCTGTCGACTCTCCCAGTGTTTCCTGTGTGGCCATGAAAGAAAGTTTTCATGCTCTAGAAACCCTCACATGTTTCTGAAGCATATACAAAGATGTTCTTAACAGTGTTGCCAAGAGTAGCAAAACACAGTTGAAAACAACCCAATGTCCACCACCCACAAAATGAATAAATAATATTTATTGTAAGTAATAATTTTAAAATTAACTATCATATTCAATGGTTGTGGATGAGCCAGAACTAAGAACATCTTTGAATATACATTGAGTACTGGGGATAAAAGCAGCAATAACCATTCTTAAAGAGTGTAATATAGGATTTTTTTTTAAATAGTGTATTGTTAAAACCTCAGTCCAGAAAGATGCATAAACAAATGCTTCATGAGAGTGATAAGCTGCTAAGTCAGAGAAGGAGCAAGGGACATGCCACTGAGGGCCAGAACATAGGGTGCTTCAGCTGTGTGCTGAGGCTTTCAAATACATTAGGTGCGCAGGGTGGTGGTGGTGGTGGTGGTGGTGGTGGTGGTGGTGGTGGTGGTGGCGGCGGCGGCGGCGGCGGCGCACACCTTTATTCCCAGCACTCAGGAGGCAGAGGCAGGTGGATCTCTGTGAGTTGAGGTCAGCCTGGTCTAAAGAGCAAGTTCCAGGATAGGTTCCAAAGCTGCACAGAGAAATCCTGTCTCAAAACAAACAAATGAACAAAAAAGATAAAATGCATTAGGTAAGCAGAGTGCACATGGCTATTCTGTATTGAATCCTTTTGTCTGTGTTACTTCATAATAATTTTTCTCTCTGATTTTATTGGTGGAAAGGCAGCCTCAGCTTTGGGCCCAACTCAGTTGCTAGATAAAATGTGACATTCATCTCTTCAATAAATACCTATCACATATATTCCATGTCAGATGCTGTATCAGCGTGCTGGGGTCATCATAAAAGTGCCAACAGACAGAACGGCTAAGACAACAGAACGCTGTTTTCTAGTTCTGGAGCATAGACACCAAGGTTGAGGTGTCCAGGGCTGGTTTCCTCTGGGCTCTTGGGGTAGGGCCCCTCTGATGACTGTGTCTCTTTTAGAGACCCCAACTCCAAATACGACTACCTTCTAAGTATTGGGATTTCATTAGGAACTCTGCATTAGGACTTCAATGTATGAATCTGAAGGAAAATAAGTCATACCAAATGTTGACTGTTGATTAACCCCTTCAGCCCTGGACGGTACCCAACAGAGTAAAAACAGCTAGAGGAGACACCAAAAGTCCCCGAGACACGGCTGACAGAATATTTCGTTTTCTAGACCCCAAATTTAAATAAGAATTTGTGGGCACACTTCTATCCTTTGATTTTTGTTATTGTTGTTGTTTTTGAGACAGGTTTCTCTTCGTATCGCTGGCTCTGCTGGAACTTGCTTTCTCCCCCACGTGCTGAGATTAAAGGTGTACACCACCATGCCCAGCTGATTTTTCTCCTCTTTGAAATGATCTTGTATTTCATGAAATATTTTAAATTACTGGAAATCAAAAGACTGCTCTGTGGTGTGTGTGTGTGTGTGTGTGTGTGTGTGTGTGCACTTCACATGTCTATTGGTGTGCATGTGTACATGTGACTGCAGACCAGAGGTCAACCTTGAGTGACCTTCCTCAGGAGCTGCTCACCTTGTTATTTGAGACAGGTTCTCTCAATGAGACCTGAGCCCCAGGGATCCATGTGTCTCTTCCTCCTTAGGGCCACTGTTTTTTTTTTTTTCTTTTCTTTTCTTTTCTTTTATTTATTCTTTGACAGTTTCATACATGTTATATTGATCGCATGTGCCCCCAATTGTCAGTATTCCTAAGGAATGTGTGGTGGCCGTGGGTGTGGTTCCGCATGTGCCTGGCATGCCGAGGCTGCGGGTTCCAGCCCCAGCACTGAAAGTAAAAGTCTAGTTAAAACAAACAAAAACCATTTACATTTACTTAAAACAACAACAACAAACTTGGTGCCTCTTAGAAGAAAACAATAAAATAGGAAATACATTATTTATAAAAGGCTTTTCCTGGGTAGTCATTAATAGATAAGTGTAAATGATTTTTGAGCTAAGGTGGAGCTCAGAGTTAGTGTTTGCCTAGCATGTGAATGCTCTGTGTTCAAGCCCCTGCATCCATCAAAACGCCAAAAATTCTGCCTTAAATACCCTTTACAATGAGTGTCTCTCTCAAGTTGATATTTAAATGACTGATGTGTCATTTAAACGTCACCAGTTTGGAGATGAACGTGGCACTCAGTACTGTAGCCCCTGTAATTAAACCTCACTGTGTTTTAATAGTTCCTCAAACACTCCCGAACTCAAGAATCACCTGGGGATTGTATTAAAATACAAATCTCTGATTCAGTGTGTTTTTTACAGGCTCCCAGGGACTCTGGTCCCTGTGTTCCATGAACTACATTTTGGGTAGCAATAGGCAGCCAAGATGATCAGGGTGAGGGAATTCCACGGCACTGAATGAGGGTTTGCTCTCTTCTTGACTAGTTCTAAGGCTACTGTTTGCTCCTACCCAAACCCTCCTGACCCATATCTGCTACCAGCTGTTCTGTGGAACGGCAGATGGTGTGCGCAGGTCTGCGTGCAGGGCTTCTTCTGTTCAGCTCCCTGCCTGAGTTAGGATAGTTAGTGCTTAGCTACACTGCTGTCTGGCTGCAAATCTCCTGCTTATTCAAACTTACGCCCTTTGCATGGTTTGTACGCTCTTACAGCAAGGATTAATAAGTTCAATGTATACAGCAGTATGATAATGAAAAGTGTTGTCTCCCTGGTAATAACTGGTAATATCAAGACACCAAGTTGGCAAGATGGCCTGGTGGGTAAAGACATTTGCCACCAGGCCAGACAACTGAGTTCCATCCTGGGACCCAAAAGGTGGGAGGGGAGAACCGACTCCTCACAAGTTATCCTCTTATCTACACACGAACATGCACACACAGGTGCACACACAAGCACACACTCATACATGCACAGATGTACCACACACGCAGGCATACACATGCACGCATATGCACACACAAGCATGCATATACACACACACTAAAAATAGTTTTAAAAGATGCAGAGTTTTTGAAATTGTAAACAAGAACTGTATTTCATAGTTAAAGACATACTATTATAAAAGAAAAGATCCTTTGGGTCTTTTTGTTCTGAAATATTTGTCTTTACTTCTCTAAACATGAAATTTCTGTATAATGTCATCATCCAATCTCATCCCAGAAGCACAGAGGGATGGAGAAGACATTTGATTTTTGGATGGTCACTCACTGTCTGTCTCTTTGCCAGTGACACTGGCAACTTGTGAAATGCCCACTTTAGACTTTCTGAAAAGAGAGAAATTTGTAAAGCTTGCATTATAAATTTTATGAAATTATTACATGTTGCTCAAAATCTAAATTGTCTTATAATAACAACCTGGAGCTAACTTCTGGAGTAAATGCTGAAAGATCAGGGAGACAAAGGAACAAGCCACAGCCACATCTCACCTCTAGGACTCCTCAGCCTGAAAAGCTTCAGTTCCTGTCTCCTTACATCTTATATGCTTTTCTCCACCCAGCCATCACTTCCTTCCTAGTGCTGGGGTTAATGGTGTGTGTGTGTGTGTGTGTGTGTGTGTGTGTGTGTGTGTGTGTGTGTGTGTGTATGTATGTATGTATGTATGTATGTTTGTGTGTACTTCCCAGGCAAAGGCATGAGATCTCAAGTGCTAGAATTAAAGGTGTGTGATTCCCAAGTACTGGGGTTAAAGGTGTGTGCCACCACTGCCTGGCTGTGTTTCTCTCCTGGACTAAGTCAATCTCATGTAGTTCAGAACACTGCTTTGGCCTCTATGTTTAATCTAGTGGCTTGTTCTGTTCTCTGATCTTCAGCCAAAGTTTATTAGGGTGCACAATATAGCACCACAATTACATTTCAGCTTAATATTTTGGAATAATTTAAGATTTACGGGAAGTTGTAAGAATAGAGCTTTCTCTTACACCTTTTACCGAGCTTCCCCAAATTTATCATTTTACAGACATGCTGGTGGATAGTACCAAAACCAAAGCCAAGTGATTAACAATAAAATACCATTAACCAAACTGCAGACTGTAACCAAATGGTAGCTAGTGGCTTCTTAGTTAATAACCTTTTTCTAGTTCTGAATTCTAGCCATCATGCTTCCTGATTTTTCCAATCTATGGCAGTTCAGTCTTGGATGACTGACATTTTTGAAGAGTACTGGTAAGTAATTTTGTAAAAGTCTCTCAGTACAGATCAAGCTGCTACTTTATTA